>NC_136073.1:67417421-68017421 GCF_964261635.1 Lissotriton helveticus | reverse complement strand
GGGTGGATAATTTTACCAATGAGTTACACGATCTATGATTCGGAGATGGTTTTTTTATTATAACATCCTACACCGTTCTGAAAGTTCCACTTTCCAAAAAGAAGGGCACATGTTCGATCTATTTTTAGTTTGCAAATTCATTAGAATGGGTGTTAGTTCTAATATTGATGCAGCGGGGGAACACTACCCTAATCACAGTTGCACTTAACAGGCCCACCGACTGCTCCTTTCCAGCTCACGAGCTCGTTTGCGCCTGACCCTGCCAGCAGATTACCAAATAATTTTGAGAGACAAGCGGACTGTTCCTCAGACTGATAGATGAGTGAAGGAGTGAAAGGATAAATGGATGAGAGAAAGAATGGATGAGTGATATGGTCAATGGATGGATTCATGAGTGGATTAGTAGATGGATGGGTGGATGGATGGATGGATGGAAGGAAGGATTGCTAAGTGAAAGGGTCGATGGAGAAAGAAAGGGAGGCTGGATGGATGACTGATAGAGTGGAAGGGTCGAAGGATGAGTGACTGGGTGGATGGATGAGTAAGTGAAAGGATGGCTGGATGGGTGAAAGGGTAAATGGCTGGATGGATGAGTGAATGGATGGATGGGTAGAAGAGTGGATGGATGAGTGTACAGATGGATAGGGTGAAAGGGTGGATGGATGAGTGAAAGGATGGATGAGGGGATGGATGAGTGAAATGATAGATGGAAGGATACATGATGGATAGGTTTGCAAATTGTTGAATATGTTTGGATATGGCTGGGCTTACTCCTATACTATTGCGCGACCTATGATCTGTCTGTAAAACGTATCCAATTGTCCTGAAGTTTTGTCCTGAATTTTGACCTCTTGTCCTGAATTTGTGTCCTGAATTTCGACCCTTTGTCCTGAATTTTTACACTCACCGTCCTGAATTTGCACCAATGACAGTTGGTCACCCTATCCTCAGTCCTTTTGAAAAGGGGGTTCGTGGGTACTGTAGCATGTCGAGGAGAGCCTGGTGGTTATTTATTAGCTCTGGCACTCTGCTTTAATCATCTGTTTTAGTTCCTTCAGTATAATGCTGCGTCTATGAAGGGTTCCCTGGCCTACCCTAAAAATCCAGCTACCCAGAAACACAGGTCAAAGAGCTGTAAGATTTAAAATCCCAACACGAAGCAACCACCTTTAGCGTATTTTGAATATTAGGGTTTTTGACCTTTACCAAGACATATTTGATCAGAGTAACACAACATAATAATTTGACTAGAAAATGCCACGCCAGGCTACCTCACAGAAGCAGTTCTGCATATACTACTTAACGGAATTCTTAATATCCGGAATTACTCATCCTGTGGAGTACATTAAATCCTAGGTGCAGCAGTACCACACTATTATAGGTTTGACCATGACGAATGGAGAATTATTCAAGAAATTAGAGTTTCCAAAACGATGTCCACGTTTTCTCACATTCTGAACTTTTTTTGTGGACATATTCGGTCAGGTTTTCACGGGCGAAATGTGCATGGACGTTAGCCCTATTTTCTGCAATCCTAACTCGGGTGAGAAGTCCGGTCACCACCGAAATCGGGACGAAGGCGCTATAATGAAGGCCCTTGTATAGGGCACGCGGGGGGGCTTTACAAAGGCAGATACTTTCATGCCCCGAGTACACGTACTTCTTTAATTTTAAAGGGAAGTACCTGCACTTCTCACCAGCAAAACAGCATTCTAGTTTAGCGAGTAAATGCTCTTCTAGAATTCCATTTGAAGCACTGGCCAGAAGTCTGCCACAACTAAAGGCCTCGAGGAACAACCCCAGGCTAAGTGGCGGAGACACAAAGAATGAAGGCACGAAAGAACAGGGCTAATTAATAACGAGCAAGCAAAGGTTAAAGCTGGAGACCAGGCGGGTCGGGGTGTCAAGTGCCGGCGGATTAAGGGCATGCGGCCGAACTTCACACATAATACATCTATGTGTTCCCAGGACTTTCTATTTAAAAAAAAGAACCCTCAGCATCCATAAAGAGACTTGTTTACAGTGCGCGAGCTGGCTTTACTGTGCAGCTGGAGTGCGAACGTCTATGACGTCACAGCGTCGCATAGTCGCTAGCGTAGAGCGGAAGTGACGTCACGCACACTCTGACCCCTGACATCACCAGGTGTATCCTATGCCGTTCAATTGTGGGGAACTAACGGCTTAGGGAGAAAGGGGAGGGGGCACAGACTATCGAAAACAAATGTTCAATTAATCTGAACACGTAGAGGAAAGAACTGTATGTACGTACCTACTCCAAAGAGCACCACGACATCAAAGGCATCCTAATTAAAAAGATGAGGCAAGAAAAGCGAAAGTGTAGGTCGACTTCCAAAGATTGTCTGCTGCCAGAGTGACCATATTTTTGAAAACCATAAATGGGACATTTTGTAAAAATAGGAGGACTACAATTTTACATCAACCGAGGTACATCAACATAGAAACGCAGGCAACGAGGCACTAAGGTAATACATAAAATGCAGTTTTTAAACCCAGTATTATACCTGTCAATTAATTTGCTTTCTGATAAGAGCTGGCGAGTAGTCATGCTTTGGAATACATCAAAACGTGTCTCCCACAGTTTTCAGTCCGCCCTCTCTGAAAACTGCGACATGAGAATTTTACATTTCTGCCTGTATTTACTCACATATTCTTGTGTTCCTTTTTATCTTTATTTATCTATAATTATTTTGTGCTTAGTATAAAAAATCTGCAGTTGTAATATTTCCACACTTATTTAACCAACACATATTTACCCACCTTTGAATGTCCAATGGATTTTAGCCATTTACAGTACAACAAAAGTTATATTAAACCACTTGCATTGTAGAATAGCTGAAGCAACTACTGCTGCAGTTTTTTAAGCTTCGTTAGGAAATATTTTCAGGTTTTTTTTCAACTCCCCTCCCTGTCAATCTGTACAGCTATTGACCTATCACTCATGATGGACAGTGGCGAGGAACGTACAACAGAAAATCTAGTTTCCTTATTTAAACACAGGCAGGAAAATAAATGTTATTCTGTCTATATCTGTAAAAATCAGTAAAAAAAGGAAAACAAGGAGCCTTATTTATAATTGAGTAACCAAGACAACAAGTCCCAGTATTCAAAGAAAAAACCTAGACTGGAACAGCAGATCACACATAAACCTGGTAAGCATCGCAGGGCTGACAATGCCTCTAGTCACCTTCTTTTTGGCTACTATCTTTACTTCCTTCAGTTTTTATTCGGTCTCTTTGTGCATCTTATGTTCTTGTGTTGGTCTCGTTCGCGGGCAGTGATAGCTACCAGGAACTTTCCATCCTCTTCATCAAGACCTGGATGAGAAAGACCGCAACACAGGGAGAAGGGACAGAGAGAAGGTATTAGACGTCCTACCCGAAAATAGTCGCGCCCTGATGAAGACCTTCATTTAAATACAACGTTCCGGTCCTAACACTACGAAGGCCGAAACGCGTTTATTGAGGACTAACAAACAAGGTCTCTCAATAGTAGATAAAAAAGTAGGACAGATCAGCAAAAAACAACACTACTATCAAAGTGAATGTATTTGCACTGTGTTTTGGAGTGTAAAGATATGTTTGTCTATGAAAATATAATTGTTGTACTGTTAACTGTCTCTCTATATGTAAATGTTGTAAATATTGTAAATATTGCTTTGCTTTAAAGATAATATCAAGGGTATGTTCTGACAACTGGTGACAGGAACCGTGAATGTAAAAATATACATAAAAGAGCAAAATATGAATAAAGAATCCAGAGTCAATTAAAAAGACTTCTGAGCAAAAATATAAACACAATTAATGGTGTCTGAGGCATTCTTTGGTCTATTATCAGTTTTCATGATTCCAGCCTCAGGTTTCCGTAAGTGAATCACTCCCCTATTTTTTATGGTAAATTGCTGATGACAGCGGAGATAACGTCCCTGGAGCCCGACTACGTGGAAGGAGGCGGTGTGACGTCGTGGGCCTGGGCGGGACAGCCCGGCTGCAGCGGACCCACTGGATCCCTGCCGGCTCCTCTGCATATCGAAGCGGTGCACGGTAGGAGCTGAGGCTTGGCTGGGCTGAAGGTGAGGGCGGCGTTGTGGACGCTGCGTCCGGCGGCCTGCGGTGGGGTTACGGCTGCGGAGTGGCGACTAAGGCGAGCCCGATCCCGAGGATGTGATGCGACCTACTCCCTCTGGACGTCGGGGACGTTGTTAAACCCCTATGACAGCGACCCTGCCCATAGTGGGATTTGCAGTGAAAGGCAGCAGTGGCATGCAGGGACTCTACTTGCACGGCTGCGGTGGGATAGAAAGGCTGCGCAGGAACTGTGGCGCGCCTAGACGTGAACGGCGGGCAGGTGGGGCCCGACTGCTGCTTGTGACCTCCTATGCCCCTCTCGCTGATGCGGAGCTTGCAGGTGAGCAGCAGGAAGTGCCGTATGATGCATTTTGTGCTACATATATGACGCCCTGGAGATCCGTGCTGCTGGAGTAGACAACCGATAATCCCCCACCCCGCTTCTGTGCTGACTTCCTGCGACAGGGGACTGGCTGGGAAGTGGACTGGCAGAGCTTGGGTACGTAGAGGCCTATGCTGCATTGGATTGTGTCAAATAGTGTGTGGGCCACAACCAGGTGCTAGAGGAGGCCAGTGGTGGATGCTAGGCCACTGTACGGTGTGATCGTTGCCCGGGGGTTGTGAAACTGTTCTCGCTGTCAATTATTTTGCATCTACCTAAACCGACCTGCACGCTAAGATGCCACAGAGCAAGACAACAGGATCAGGGAGATCCCGACCCTGTCCCGGACACCATGGAAAACGCGGATGCTGCGTTCACGTCTGGATATGTCCCGCCTACTGCTCTGTCAGAACCCGTAGACAAACTAGATCTAATCCTGCAGGAAGTGAGGGACTCCAGGAAGGCGATAGGACTTCAGATTGGGATCCTGACGACCGGCCTCACTTTGCTTAGAGCGAACCACACGAAACTCGTGGATACGGTTAAAGACAACTCTGCGAAGCTGGGGGAGGTGGTTCTGCGGCAGGCACATAGCGAGACCCACATCAAGCAGCTACAGGATCAAGTTGCCACCCTGTTGGACCGAGTGGAGGATGCGGAAGGAAGAGCTAGGCGCAACAACATTCGCGTAATTGGCCTACCAGAAAGGAGCGAAGGGAATGATGCAACACGCTGTATGGAGCAGTGGTTCAGGGATCACATTACAGCTGAGGCTTCTCCACGCAATACTGTATTGAGTGGGCGCACAGAATACCTACCGGACGACCGAAACCGGGGGCCCCCCCACTCCCTCTAATAGTACGGCTGTTGAACTTTCGCGGCAGGGACATGCTGCTGCAAAAACCTTGTGAATTTCGCCAGATAACTTTTGAGAACACCAAAGTATCATTGTATCCAGATTATACGGTCATGGTACAGAGACAGCGCTCTTTCTTCTTAACAGTAAAGAGGAAGATCAGAGACTTAAACTTGAAATACGCGCTTCTCTTCCCATCCCGGTTGAAAATCCTGCATGACCAGAAAGCATATTTTTTTGAAAGCCCTGGGGATGTAGATGACTGGCTGGAGGTGATTGAGTTAACCAGCGTTGCGGCACCTGTTCCTCAACCCACCGCCATGAGTCGAAACAGTTCGGGAGTGCCAGCGGGCAGGGGCAGTAGACGCTCACGCAGGACCTCACTTTGCAGCAGATGCAGCAGAACAGGACTCAGGCGGTTATTGCGACGGCCACTTTTACGCACTCTGCACAACGAGAAGCCAAGACCTCCTCTGAGGAAGAAGACACGCACGGCACGGACTCAGAAGGCAGTGTGGCCCTTTTTACTTCTGCGACTCCGCAATTAATTAATGATTTGTATGGTTAACTTAGCCCCTACTTTTATTGTAATTACGACTGCAGTGTGCTTCTATAACTGATATGCAAGGTATCTATATGATTGTTTCAAGTAGTAACGTGCACACATGGCCCAGGGTCCTGTAGGAGCTTACATGCACTGTTGTAATGAAGGTCATACCACATGCGAAGCGTTAGCAATGTCCTCCACATGGCGAAAGCGCTATACATATCCAATATGTTCTTAGTTGTTCAGTTGTGTTATATGGTCTGGTATTGTTTCTTGAGCAGACCGAGTATTGGGGTTTTTGGGGGGAGAGGAGGGTGGTCCCATTGTAGACATTGACTTAGGTAGGCTCTGTGATTTGGGAACTTTACTTGCACCTTGGCAAGTATCGACTACACCACAATGCATACCCTTGGTAAATACACCATACTGACGTGGAATATTCGGGGAATGGGGTTGGTGCAGAAGCGCCACAGAGTGCATGCACAATTACAACGCCGTGGGGCACAGATCGTATATTTGCAAGAGTCTCATATGGTGGATAGTGAAGTGGTGAAGCTTCGAAAGAAATGGAGGGGGCAATTTTTTTTCACTACGTACTACAGGTTTGGGAGAGGGACCACAATTTGGGTGAGACATGGAGTGCCATTCTTAGCTCTGGAGCAGAGGATAGATAAACAAGGGCGGTACATACTTGTGAGAGGGACTCTGGATGGTCAACCTGTGGTATTGGGCAACGTTTATGCCCCAAATTTTGACCAAGATAAATGCTGGGGTATTCTAAATATAGCACTGACGGGGTGGGAATCGCATCCATGGATTGTAGGAGGTGATTGCAATGCAGTAATGGATGTTACTCTGGACAGATCGCACCCGCCCCTACATGGTGCAGGAGTGTTTAAACAAGCGGAGGCGCTGAGCAGATGGGCTGAAGGATGGGAACTACGTGATGTCTGGAGAATGCGACACCCAACGCACAGAGAATACTCGTTTTATTCCTCCGTGCACGTCCTACACACCAGAATAGATAGAATATACTGTTCCCGCAGGGTCGCAATGCAGGTGCCCCAGGCCACATACTTACAGAAGACCTTCTCGGATCACAACCCATTGGAGATTGTCCTTACCTGGGGCAGGGTGCCCACCCCAGTACCCACCTGGCGTATGTGGCTGCAATTGTTAGAAGACTCAGTATTCCGCGCCGATATGCTAGATACTATTTAGCATTATTTTGCAGAAAATAGCAACACAGCATCTAATAGACTGATTGAATGGGATGCATCCAAAGTGGTTGTTAGGGGGAAGGCAATTAGTCCGACTGTGGGAGCTAGACAAGAACTCCATAAGTCCCTAGTAGAGGTGGACCGCAATATGGGTAGGATGGAACAAGAGGCAATAACGGATGTGGGCAGGGTGGCCCCACTGCTGGAAGTTAGAATTAAGCATACGGAATTACTGGAATCTCTGCGGGTGATAGATTACCAGGCATACTCGCGGCGGAATCACACTGAGGCGGATAAGGTGGGGACTCTGCTTGCCAGGCTGATTCGAGATACTCCTCCAGCGGTTGTTATTAACGAGATTAATACCCTGGATGGTGGTAGAGCCATGACGCAAGGGGATATAAATGCGGCCTTCCGTCAATATTACACCTCTCTATAGTGCACCTGATACTAGTAAGGAGGCCTGCATGGATGCTTTCCTTTCCACCCTCACCTATCCGCAAATCACGACTGTAGCCCAGAGAGAACTGATAGGGCCCATTACTCAGTCTGAGATCAGGACAGCCATGAAGGGACTCCCGCATAACAAAACCCCTGGCCTGGACGGTCTGCCAATTGAATTTTACGCTACGTATGCAGACTCCCTAGTGCCCCACTTATAAGTATTATATAACACAGCACTGGAGAGGAGCTCTCTGCCACTCACCCCGGCGCAAGCACTGGTAATATCACTCCCGAAAGCGGGAAGAGATCCCACAGATATGGCCAGCTATCGTCCACTGTCCCTATTACCTACAGAGTATAAAATACTGAGTAAGGTGTTGGCTAATAGACTTCTGCCCTCTCTGGTTAAACTCGTCCATATAGACCAAACTGTTTTTTTACCTGCCCGCAGCATCTCGCTGAATACCAGAATCTTCACTATTTGATGACGGAAGCCCGAGACGATATGCCCACGCGGGTTGTATATCTCTGGACCTCCGGCAAGCATTTGACTCTCTTAGCTGGGAGTATATGTTTCGGGCGTTGGGGAAATTTGGGATTCCAGAGGGATATATTGCATAGTTGCGGCTCCTATATAACGCCCCCACTGCACGGGCCCAAACTAGTAGTAACATCTCAGCAGAATATTGTATCTACAGGGGAACTAGACAGGGCTGCCCTCTATCACCCCTTGTCTTCATACTGGCCCTTGAACCATTGGCAATAAGGTTGCGTATGGATCTCCTTGACAGAGGTATACCATTAGGTAATACGACGCATCTTTTTTCTGCATACACTGACGATATTATTCTTTAACTTCGAGATCTCTGATTGCCCCTGGATCCGATCTACGAGGTATTTCACCGCCTTGAAGCAGTGTCAGGCCTAGCCATTAATGTTACAAAGTTGCATGCTTTTTTCTTTACTGACCACACTGAGATCACAGACATTGAATTTGGGGATACCAGACTCCAGGTAGCACAACACACATACAAATATCTAGGTATACAGGTGTATAGGACTCATAAGGATATGCTGGACGGAAACCTGAACAGAGCGCTTAGTGCCATACGATCCAGTATCGCTTTCTGGACTACGCTGCCACTGTCAGTCATGGGTAGTGCGGCTCTGGCGAAAATGGTAGTCCTACCGCGACTGCTATATTATTTCACGAACTTACCACTTACGTTACCACACACTACTTTTAAACTGATGGACACTCTACTCATTGAGCTGATCTGGGGGTCTGGGAGGAAACAAATTGGCCATAGGAAATTGCAACTGGACACGTGCAGATGGGCTTGGGCATTCTGGACCTGCGCGCATACTACTACGCATGCCAATTACAATGGCGGTCATATTGGACGGCGGGGCATAACTTGCATGAGATAAGGTACACTGAAGCAGACATAGATCGTGGTCTCCTACATACCCAATACTGCCTGGTGGTAGCATCCCGAAAGGTTCCCCCCCTCTGCTAGGCACGGCGCTCCAGTGCTTGAAAGCAGCACTGCAATATTCCCAATGCGCCCCGGCATATGCAGGTAATATTCCATTACAGGGCATCCCACTGATGGGTGGCCGACTCACTATGCGTAGAATAACACCGTGGCTGGATGCAGGGATTAGTACAGTACAAAAGGGGGTGGTGATGGACGGAGCATCTGAACCAATCAAACACTCACACCCAGTCAAAAGATCTGGGTTTGATCCATCACCGTTCTTTAGCACACTCTACCACCCCAGTTCAGACTTGGCTATATGCAAATCAGTCTGACCCTGTGCCTCATGGGAACAGTCCAGCCCGAACTGCCAAGCCATGCCTTCCCTGGACCGGAAACAAGCTTCCGAGGACCGGTTTCTGGCATTACAGCCGTCTTCAGCCCGGCTTGCTTGAATCCAGTGGCAAAGTGAGCAAGGGACTCACGTCTGAGCATACCCTGCCACACTTATGGCGGCCAAAGCGGTACAAAAGGGGGTGGTGATGGACGGAGCATCTGAACCAATCAAACACTCACACCCAGTCAAAAGATCTGGGTTTGATCCATCACCGTTCTTTAGCCCACTCTGCCACCCCAGCTCAGACGTGAGTCCCTTGCTCACTTTGCCACTGGATTCAAGCAAGCCGGGCTGAAGAAGGCTGAAATGCCAGAAACCGGTCCTCTGTAGCTTGTTTCCGGTCCAGGGAAGGCATGGCTTGGCAGTTCGGGCTGGACTGTTCCCATGAGGCACAGGGTCAGACTGATTTGCATATGGCCATGTCTGAACTGAGGTGGCAGAGTGGGCTAAAAAATGGTGATGGATTAAACCCAGATCAGTTGACTGGGGGTGAGTGCTTGTATTGTCAATGCTCCGTCCATCATTTCCTTTGGTTTTTCTTTGTTCGCCATAAGTTGGCAGGGTATGCTCAGACGTGAGTCCCTTGCTCACTTTGCCACTGGATTCAGCAAGCCGGGCTGAAGAAGGCTGAAATGCCAGAAACCGGTCCTCGGTAGCTTGTTTCCGGTCCAGGGAAGGCATGGCTTGGCAGTTCGAGCTGGACTGTTCCCATGAGGCACAGGGTCAGACTGATTTGCATATGACCATGTCTGAACTGGGGTGGCAGAGTGGGCTAAAGAATGGTGATGGATTAAACCCAGATCAGTTGACTGGGGGTGAGTGCTCGTATTGTCAACGCTCAGTCCATCATTTCCTTTGGTTTTTCTTTGTTCGCCATTAGTTGGCAGGGTATGCTCAGATGTGAGTCCCTTGCTCACTTTGCCACTGGATATAAGCAAGCTGGGCTGAAGAAGGCTGAAATGCCAGAAACCGGTCCTCGGTAGCTTGTTTCCGGTCCAGGGAAGGCATGGCTTGGCAGTTCGGGTTGGACTGTTCCCATGAGGCACAGGGTCAGACTGATTTGCATATGGCCATGTCTGAACTGGGGTGGCAGAGTGGGCTAAAGAATGGTGATGGATTAAACCCAGATCAGTTGACTGGGGGTGAGTGCTTGTATTGTCAACGCTCCTTCCATCATTTCCTTTGGTTTTTCTTTGTTCGCCATAAGTTGGCAGTGTATGCTCAGACGTGAGTCCCTTACTCACTTTGCCACTGGATTCAAGCAAGCCGGGCTGAAGAAGGCTGAAATGCCAGAAACCGGTCCTCGGTAGCTTGTTTCCGGTCAAGGGAAGGCATGGCTTGGCAGTTCGGGCTGGACTGTTCCCATGAGGCACAGGGTCAGACTGATTTGCATATGGCCATGTCTGAACTGGGGTGGCAGAGTGGGCTAAAGAATGGTGATGGATTAAACCCAGATCAGTTGACTGGGGGTGAGTGCTTGTATTGTCAACGCTCCGTCCATCATTTCCTTTGGGATTAGTACAGTGGCGGATATGTTTGGGGACAGGATGCTACTGGGTCACAACACTTTTGTCAATAAAACAGGAGACCCGGCGCACTTATATCTATTACACGCCGCATTGTTCCAATATGTTAAACTGCACTGGGCCCCAGAGAGGCAGGAACCCCCCACTTATGACCTGGTCAAGATGCTTTATTATATGGCCAGAGGCAGACACCTTATAAAGTGGCTCTATACTGGTTTTGCGCTCCCATGCAATGATTGCTCTGGATTCCTTAAGGGCGGCATTGAATCGGGACATAAACAGGGTATTTGATGATAAAGAATGGGTGATTGTATTTGAACACCCCAAAAAAGTCACCAGGAATGCGAAGTTTAAATTTATTCAGACCATGGTCCTCAACTGGGCCTATCTTACGCCCCACAAACTAGATAAAATCTTCCCACAGACACAGCATTGCTGTCTGAGATGTTTATTGGAGGGAGTGGACCTGCTTCATATGCTATGGGCATGCCTGAAAGTGCGGGGATTCTGGGACAATGTTCGGCACATAGTTGGAGGGGTCACACACCATGATCCTCAAAACACCGTGGAGGAATGTATATTAGGCCTACATAACCAGGTTTCCAAACACAAAGTACAATACCGGTTTAAAGACCTGGCACTTATTTTAGCGATATGTACCATCACCATGCGATGGAAGTCGCGGAAACCCACTACTATATTTACCTGGCACAGTGAGTTGCAGCGGTGGGGCAGTGCAGAGAGTGCTGCCTTGCGCAGAGAGGAACTTAGAGGCTTTCGCAAGACCCCAATAGCATTAGAATGGGATGTTATGCTAGAAGCCCTCAAATCAGTAGATGTCGATCAGTCAACCCTCACACAGTTGTCCACGCAGTAAGACGAATACTCCCCGAATGATGCATAACATGTAATAGCATTGTATATAACTGTATAACTATCACAAAAGTCTACATTGTCTGTAATAATGTAGTTATGCTTTTTCTAAATGTACATGGGACCGGAGGGATGGGGCCGGCGGGAGTTGGGAATACGTTATTTAGTTCAATGATCATGCTAGCAGTCCTAGAAAAGATACTTGCCTCCGTGTATGGATGTGATAGCGGACAATACTACTGTAGATTACACCACTATTTATTCTGCTCTCATGAAATATATATGCCGACAACACTGTTTGAAGAAGGGTAAATTATATAAGGCCAACAGTAGGTAAACTGTTAACAGCATAGATATTGATATGTATACTATATCCATAACATGTGCATGACTATATATGATATGTAACATGGCATTGAACTGTCTATATTCTCTTAAGAAAATCAATAAAATTATGTTTAAAAAAAGAAAAGAGCCAGTCCCCAAAAATAATTGCTGGTGGCCCTACTGGCTCAAATTATGCACTGGCTACACAAGTCATATAAACAACTTCATTTCCCGGTATAGGGCTCATGTAGTTCGCTCAGCAGCCTTTTCAGCTGCATTGGATAAGAAGGCAGACTTTAATTAACACTCTGTCAGCGTTCTCATTCCTAAAACATGTTTAAAAAAAATTCTAATCCTCAAAGACAAGTGAAGGATTATCACAGACTGCATTGTGCTTAAAATATTACTTACTGCACTGGCTGCCAGAATTATGTTCTGGCAGTCAGTGTGGCTCCCTTGAATGTATTCCTAAGGCAAGTGACCACCTTTCCACTAATTACACAGACTGTAAATTGTGCCAACTGTCCACTGTTTCGTGGTAGTAGTGCACTGTGCTGCGTATGTTAGTGCAATATTCCAATTGCGGTATACATTGCTGAGTGGGTGACGCTGCACTTTGCAACAGGTCTTGGTGCACTGTTCTGAGAGTGACGGTGCAGTGCACCCACCCTCATTGTGCTGTGGATGGTGGTGGGGCACTGTTCTTTAAGTCGTAGCACCTATGCTACATGTTCTGGTGATCTATGCCGTTGCAGGAGGTACGCTTTGTTGGGGCTAATGGTACTCTGTCCAGAGAGCATATGGTGTGGCACTGTTTGGCACATCTCTTGCATGATGATCAAGGATTGTCTTTGTGAGATTTTAAAAATTGTCTGTGCTCCTTTTCTGTCTCTCAATTTTGTTTTTAAAGTTTGGCAGCGTTATTGTTCTTGCATCATTCTTGGAGAACATCCTGTATTCTACACTTAACCAATGGTGCTTTGGTGCACTGACACCCACACCCACACACACACTATCTCCCTCAAATGTGCGGTAACCACTTACTTTACATTTTTCTCTCTCTCTCTGGACTGTTACTGCACTGCTGCTAGTACTGTCATTCAGGTTAAGGGGCCAGAATCGTGTGGTAAATGTCCTTTATGTTGTTGCCAGTTTTTAATCTGTAAATAAGTCCAGTTGCATATAATGGTCCATACTTGTGTGTATTACTACTTTGTCTTGTATTTGTGTTGGCAGTCTCTTTAGTAACTGTTATATATTATTGATTGCCTTACAAAGATTTGTCCATAACATTGACCTTTAGTTGTGAATTTTTGTCCTGAATTTTTACAGTCCCTACCTAGAATATGCCTCTATGGCAGATGGTCACCATAGATGTGAAGGGTGTGCAGAGGTCCACCGGAGGATCACATCTTTGGTGTGGAGGATTTGTAGAGATCCACTGTGGGATCACATCTTCAGTGTGGAGGGTTTGCAGAGATCCACTGTGGGCTCGCATCTTCAGTGTGGAGGTTTGCAGAGATCCACTGTGGTATCACATCTTCAGTGTTGAGGGTTTGCAGAGATCCACTGTAGCCTCGCGTCTTCAGTGTGGAGGTTTGCGGAGATCCACTGTGGGCTCACATCTTCAGTGTTGAGGGTTTGCAGAGATCCACTGTAGCCTCGCATCTTCAGTGTGGAGGTTTGCGGAGATCCACTGTGGGCTCACATCTTCAGTGTGGAGGATTTGTAGAGATCCACTGTGGGCTCACATCTTCAGTGTTGAGGGTTTGCAGAGATCCACTGTAGCCTCGTATCTTCAGTGTGGAGGTTTGCGGAGATCCACTGTGGGCTCACATCTTAAGTGTTGAGGGTTTGCAGAGATCCACTGTAGCCTCGTATCTTCAGTGTGGAGGTTTGCGGAGATCCACTGTGGGCTCACATCTTCAGTGTTGAGGGTTTGCAGAGATCCACTGTAGCCTCGCATCTTCAGTGTGGAGGTTTGCGGAGATCCACTGTGGGCTCACATCTTCAGTGTGAAGGTTTGCGGAGATCCACTGTGGGCTCACATCTTAAGTGTTGAGGGTTTGCAGAGATCCACTGTAGCCTCGCATCTTCAGTGTGAAGGTTTGCGGAGATCCACTGTGGGCTCACATCTTAAGTGTTGAGGGTTTGCAGAGATCCACTGTAGCCTCGTATCTTCAGTGTGGAGGTTTGCGGAGATCCACTGTGGGCTCACATCTTCAGTGTTGAGGGTTTGCAGAGATCCACTGTAGCCTCGCATCTTCAGTGTGGAGGTTTGCGGAGATCCACTGTGGGCTCACATCTTCAGTGTGGAGGATTTGTAGAGATCCACTGTGGGCTCGCATCTTCAGTGTGGAGGATTTGTAGAGATCCACTGTGGGCTCACATCTTCAGTGTTGAGGGTTTGCAGAGATCCACTGTAGCCTCGTATCTTCAGTGTGGAGGTTTGCGGAGATCCATTGTGGGCTCACATCTTAAGTGTTGAGGGTTTGCAGAGATCCACTGTAGCCTCGCATCTTCAGTGTGAAGGTTTGCGGAGATCCACTGTGGGCTCACATCTTAAGTGTTGAGGGTTTGCAGAGATCCACTGTAGCCTCGTATCTTCAGTGTGGAGGTTTGCGGAGATCCACTGTGGGCTCACATCTTAAGTGTTGAGGGTTTGCAGAGATCCACTGTAGCCTCGCGTCTTCAGTGTGGAGGTTTGCAGAGATCCACTGTGGTATCACATCTTCAGTGTTGAGGGTTTGCAGAGATCCACTGTATCATCGCATTTTCAGTGTGGAGGTTTGCGGAGATCCACTGTGGGCTCACATCTTAAGTGTTGAGGGTTTGCAGAGATCCACTGTAGCCTTGCGTCTTCAGTGTGGAGGTTTGCAGAGATCCACTGTGGTATCACATCTTCAGTGTTGAGGGTTTGCAGAGATCCACTGTATCATCGCATTTTCAGTGTGGAGGTTTGCGGAGATCCACTGTGGGCTCACATCTTAAGTGTTGAGGGTTTGCAGAGATCCACTGTATCATCGCATTTTCAGTGGGAGGTTTGCGGAGATGCACTGTGGGCTCACATCTTCAGTGTTGAGGGTTTGCAGAAATCCACTGTATCCTCGCATTTTCAGTGGGAGGTTTGCGGAGATGCACTGTGGGCTCACAATTTCGGTATTGAGGGCTGGTTATGTAGAGCTCATAGGGCTCCACAGTGGACTCTCATCTTTGGTGTGGAAGGTTTGGAACGATGCACTGTAGTCTGTGGTGGGCATTGCCAGATAAGGCTTCTCTGTAGTTCTACGTACAGGTTACTTTTTAAGTTTCCCTGCCTGTGGGCCTGTAACATTAAATACAAACATCGATGGTAGTAAGGGCTGTGCCCAGTTGCTAAGCTGGATTGATATCCAGGGCTATCAGGAAGGGAAGAGAGCGTCTCTGTATTCACAAGCTGCAACATTATTATCCAGCACCAACATTTATGACCCACATTCACGTTACATTAAATGTGACTTCTGCGTCGGTCGGAGGGCCTGGTGATATTTAGTTATTGTTATTGTGTTTATACTGGGCGTCAGCCTGTTTCTAGGCACTTTCAGAGTTGGTAGGTCAGGGAAGGAGTTACATGAGAAACTAGTGACCTGTTCAGGATCACACACTTTGGAATAATGGGGCACCAAGATTAGAGGTAATGTTGTGGATCTGCAAGCAGCAATTCAGGCACTAGTTTACAGTTCGCCCTTTTTAGTCGGTACATGACAAACTGCTGACACTTCAGCAGAGGGTGATTAGACAAGGATGTATCAGAACAACTGTAGGGCCCATTTATCACTAACATATTCACCATATAACTCCTTTGTGATACCCTTCATCTTTCACTCACTCACTCCACTGTTCTCTCGCCTCCTTGCAGAATCTCTAATGAAGAACTGCTTGCATGGGAGTGCTTCTTATCTTACTCAACGCCTACAAGGCCTACTCAGACGCCCGCTTCCTTGCAGAATCTCTAATGAAGAACTACTTGCATGGGAGTGCTTCTCATTTTACTCAACGCCTACAAGGCCTACTCAGACGCTCGCCTCCTAGCAGAAACTCTAATGAAAAAATGCTTGCGTGGGAGTGCTTCTCATCTTACTCAACGCCCACAAGGCCTACCCAGAGGCTCGCCTCCTTGCAGAATCTCTAATGAAGAACTGCTTGCATGGGAGTGCTTCCCATCTTACTCAACGCCCACAAGGCCTACTCAGACGCTTGCCTCCTTGCAGAAACTCTAATGAAGAACTGCTTGCATCGGAGTGCTTCCCATCTTACTCAACGCCCACAAGGCCTACTCAGACGCTTGCCTCCTTGCAGAAACTCTAATGAAGAACTGCTTGCATCGGAGTGCTTCTTATCTTACTCAACGCCTACAAGGCCTACTCAGACGCCCGCCTCCCTGCAGAATATCTAATGAAGAACTACTTGCATGTGAGTGCTTCTCATCTTACTCAACGCCTACAAGGCCTACTCAGACGCTCGCCTCCTAGCAGAAACTCTAATGAAGAACTGCTTGCATGGGAGTGCTTCTCATCTTACTCAACGCCTGCAAGGCCTACTCAGACGCTCGCCTCCTTTCAGAATCTCTTAAGAAAAACTGCTACCATCGGAGTGCTTCTCATCTTACTAAACGCCCACAAGTGCTACCCAGACGCCCGCCTCCTTGCAGAATCTCTAACGGAGACCTACTTGTAGATGAGTGCTTCCCATCTTACTCAACGCCCACAAGGCCCACTCAGACGCTCGCATGCTTGCAGAATCTCTAATGAAGAGCTGCTTGCATGGGAGTGCTTCTCATCTGACTCAATGCCTAGTATGCCTTCTCAGACGCCTGCCTCCTTGCAGAAACTCTAATGAAGAACTGCTTGCATGGGAGTGCTTCTTATCTTACTCAATGCCTACAAGGCCTACTCAGACGCTTATCTCCTTGTAGAAACTCTAATGAAGAACTGATTGCATTGGAGTGCTTCCCATCTTACTCGAAGCACACGTGGCCTACTCAGACGCTTATCTCCTTGCAGAAACTCTAATGAAGAACTGCTTGCATGGGAGTGCTTCCCATCTTACTCGAAGCACACATGGCTTACTTTCATGTGTGCCTTCTTGCAGAATCTCAAAAGGCGACCTTTAGAGAAAAGCTTTCCATTTTATTTGGCGCACACATGACTTACGGGCTCGCTTCCAAGTAGTGTCTATAATATGAAGCCAATCCACACTTGCATCATCACTAGACCCCACACTACATTCCGTCGTAGGGATAGATTTCCATAGGGCATTCCTCACAGGAGAAGACATCTTAGAGGAAGACAATGACAGTAGCTCTATTTACCACGCAACAAATACTTAATTAAACCGGGTTGTAAATGACCAAAACTGATTCACCAGTAGAGCCTTAAACATCCCAGTCATGCGTTGCACCTTTTTTTATTTGTTTGATAGTATTAATATGCGTTACCGGCCTTGATGAATGTTATCAGGGTCTATGTGTGTGCACTGCCACTGAGTAGTGTATTAAGTGCCTTTAGTGCACTACGCCTGAACAACAGGGCTCAAAATGCGAGTGTTTTCTTGCTGTATTTTGTGCAGGATGATACGATGTTTTGGGGTGCAAAATAGTCAATTTGTTTCTGTTCCACATTGGGTCCCCTAATGGAAATTTTACATTTTCATGATCGAGTCTAACAGTGGCTGCGGTCTTTACAGTAATGCTTCTCTAGAAACTGACCGTATATTATGCTTCAATGCCATGCTAAACAGATGCAACAATGGACAAGAATTGATGCTTGAAGGCTTCTAAAAATGCTTCAGATCAAAGCATAGTTTTCTGGTAGGTGTGGGAAACCCAAGGTTTCATGTGAAGAGCCCCCACCTGCTCAATATAAATACTAGATAGGGAAAGGTATATAAACTGTCCATAATCAGGGAAGGGTGGGGTGGAGAGACACGTTTCCGAGAAGTATGATTTCTGTTAGGACACATAAAGGAGTGGCCTCTGGTCTGCATATATGCATGGATACTACATAGTTTGGCAGCAAACTAAACTATACTATGATGCCATAAAACAAAAAATAGGTGTTTTCAGGCTATTTGTTAGGTATGTATTTTATTCTATCTCATAATATTCACTATCACTGAGATCATTATTACAATAATTCTTATTCACACGATTTACAAATGATTACCGTGCACTACATATGATAAAATAACAAGATTTCTGTGTGTGCTGAGTCTGGGGGGTCGGGGCGGGGTCCTTATTTACAGCCTGCAAAGATAACATGCCTGACTGCTGAAAATTTCTCTCAGTTTTCTGATCTCCACAGAGGCAGAAGACGGCATTTAGGGCTAAGATCTACCAGATGTTTCCCCAAAAAATTGAGGGTTCACAATACCACCAATATGTCACTCGCTAGTTTGTGCCACAGACCCTCAGGCAGTGCCTTAAAAATAAAATACATTTGTAGGAAAGTAGGATCTGCTTTCATGGTTACCCTCACTTTTTGCTGGTGGCATTCTGTTTTCTGACTAGTCTGACTGGGGTCCTGTTAATCAGGAACCCCGGTCTCTGCGCTTCATCCCTAAATTGGACCGTGGTGAGTACTTGGGTACTCCCCAGATTGGCTACTGGTGTACCCTTGTAAATCCCTAGTGTTGGACAGGCCACGTGTAAGGCTTGCTCCCTCCCCGCACGACCAGGCCCGAGCCCCGCTCCTCAGGCGTTACACGCAACAACAACCCGTTTCCCGTCTACTATAGGGCCCCTGCCCCTGAACATCTCCACATCGTGGGCCCGATTCCCTACCGGCCCTCTCGCCCGGCCTGGGCGCCATCTTGGACACGGCACCACGAGGCCGCGTGGCCTCCGATCAACCCTAACCCTGGGCCTGGCCAGGCCCCGACATCCCGGCACCACCATCCACCCAGGAGGTGAGCGGACTACTTGGCAGGTCAATGGGAGAAAGAGGGGTCGATGGCTCTCCCCCGCCAGGTGCCGATCGCCCCCAGCTCCCCCAGGCGCTGGCTCCACCCCCCTGCTGGGTGTCTGGACTCCCTCATCCCGGACCTCCCGACCTCCCAGTGCGAGGGTCCGGACATCAAAGGGCGCCAGACCTATAACTGGCGCAGCTCCAGAGCAGGAAGGCAGTTGTATCCTGGAGTCGAGAGACGCAGTGAAGAACTCATCCTTGACGGACTACTGGCGCTGCCGTAGCCCTGCCTTGCGAACTACCGATCTGCCTGCTGGCGCTGCCGCGGCTCTCTGCACCCATCTTCATCGGGACCTGCTGGCTCCGCCGCGGACCGTCACTACCTTCAACCATCCCGGGACCTGCTGGCTCCGCCGCGGCCCGATCATCTAGAACGCCGAGCTCGAGGATTGTGAGCTAATTCATCTACCACCACATCCCCCAGAGTGGTAACGAGACTGTCCCGCTACCCCCCTTACCCAACCAAGAGACTAGAATAGAGGGGACCCCGGAGTCCAGACCTCCTTGTACCACCTCACCGTACTTAAAGAATTGCTTATAAAGTAACGTTGAACCTTATCCTTGTGTGGTGTACGTCAGTGGGGGGGAAGTTATTTGTCTGTACGATTGCTGGAGACGGATCTCCCCGGAGACCTCTCCCCTTATCCTCGGCCGACCCTCCCGGTCCGTCTAACATTGGTGGCCAGCGACGGGATCCGAATCAACGCGTAATCGTACAGAGAGTAGCTCACCCCACGACAAAACCACAATGTCAACCAAAGAAAGCGGATCCACCGAAAAATTCCAGATGGAGAAATTGGAAGAATACAGCCATCGTGAGTTGAAACAATTCTGCATTGAACTAGGTATCGCTACCACCGGTCTGAATACTAAAGACGATTTCAAGCACGCCATTGAGTCATGGGCAGAAACCGGGGCCGTCAGACCCCCGGACCAAAATCTCGCAACAGCAGAGAAAGACACCACGGCTCCCGAGGAGCGAAGAACGGGTCTCTCGCAAGATGAGATCCAAGAACGAGAAAGAAACCGACTACATGAGCTAGAGATGGCCCGGCTCAAAATGGATGGCGAACTCAAATTAGCCGAACAAAAACTAAATCTGGAACATCTGCGGCTCCGAGAAGAACGGGAAGAGAAACAGAGACAAAGAGAGCTTGAAGAGAAGAGACTGGCGTACGAACACGAACGCAAACTAGCTGAGATAGACTTACGCAAGCAGAACAAAGAATTAGGAGTGCCCGAGCAACCGCGCCCCCCGGGGGTGACAGAAAGGAAGGTACACATCCCCAAGGATGTCGTTCGAGAATATTTCCGAGAGGACGACATACAGCAATGGTTCAAGGCCTACGAGATCGCTATGACCTCCCACCGGATCGATCGAAGCGACTGGGGAGCCGGTCTATGGGGGAGGTTCGTCAATGAAGGCCGCGATGCCCTGCTACAGCTCCCAGACCATCTGATGACCTCCTATGACCACATGAAAGCTACCCTCCTCACCCGCTATGGGCTCACACCCGAAATGTACCGCCAGAGGTTCCGAAACTGCACTCGGATCCCGGGCACAACTTGGGTGGAATACGTGAACTATTTCAGCCGGGCCTTCGAGGGGTGGATCAAGGGAAGCAACGTAACGACTTACGAGCAACTCTTCAATCTCATGGTATGGGAGCATCTATCGAACAACTGCTTCGTCGAGCTCAGGCAGCACCTCCTCGACAGTAAATTAACTGATCCACGACAGCTTGCCGCCGAGGCTGACCGGTGGGAAATTACCCGAGTGGGCCGAACTGGGCCCCATGAACAGAACCGGAACAACCACGGTCAGCACCGTCCCCGAGGAGGAGGAGGGGGCCAGGGACGAGGGAGAGACAACGCCCCGGCCGCTCCCGCTACCAGCACCCCACCCCCGGCCAACCGGGGCAACACCCCGGCGCGGCCGGGATACAGAGCCAATGTCACGTGTCACCGATGCCAGCGAGTCGGCCACTACGCCAACGACCCGAATTGTCCACAGAGCCAGACTCCGAGACCCCGCCAGATGGCTGCCGCCGCCCTGGGGGAAGAACAAATCTACGAAGAACATGAGGAATGTGAGCAAGAACGCCAGGAATGGGAACCAGCCGCCATGGTTCTAGCGTGCCTAGGGGGAAGAGACATGGTCCCGCGGGTCCCCCTACCCGCCAACACCCGGAAGTACAGTCAATGGGTGAACATTAATGGACGCCGGGCCGAAGCCCTACGTGACACCGGGGCCAGTGTAACGGCCGTCCGATGTCACCTGGTGACCCCAGAACAGATTCTGCCGAACGTCCTCTGCCCTGTCCGTTCAGCCGACAATTCGGAGAGTCTATGTCGGATGGCTTGCGTCCCCTTCGAGTGGGGAGGAGTCTCCGGCATGTTGGAAGTGACGGTCCGAGATGATGCCCCCGTAGACTGTCTCCTGGGAAATGATCTTGAGAGTTCCTCGTGGGCCGCCGTAGAGAGGAGAGAGCACCTAGGGATGTTGGGCATCCCGGATTGGGCGTGCGTAACCACCCGGTCCATGGCTGCCCGTGCCATCCCCCGACCCGAAGAACCTGAATGGCCGGCACCTCCTCCCCCGGTCGCTCCAGACACCGACCGTGCCGTCACCCCAGAACAAACTCCCGAGGGGCTCGTTCAGCCTCAGGACCTTCCCGGCCTGGATCAGTGGCGTCAGGAGGGGGGGCCCACCCAAGAACAGTTTCGCCACGAGCAGAAGACCTGTCCCTCCCTCGAGGGACTCCGCCAACAAGCCCTCGCCCAGAGTGCAGGGGATACCTCCGGAACCCATTGGGTCTATTGGGACAATGACCTTTTGTACAGCGAACAAAGAATCGCAGAGTTAGGGGCCAGTCGAGTACTAGTGGTGCCCCTCCGCTTTAGAGACTTCTTGCTAAACCTGGCCCACGATGTCCCCCTGGCTGGCCACCTGGGTCAGGATAAAACCTACAGTCGCCTGGTGACCCACTTTTTCTGGCCCAAGATGAGGAACGACGTACTCCAACACTGCCGATCTTGCCCCACGTGCCAGGCCAGCGGGAAGAGCGGCCGCAAGCTTAAAGCACCTCTGCAACCTTTTCCAGTGGTCACCACCCCGTTCGAGAGGGTGGGGATAGACATTGTGGGACCCCTGGACCCCCGTACAGCACAAGGACATCGGTTCATCCTAGTACTGGTGGACCACGCCACCCGCTACCCCGAGGCTGTTCCCCTGCGAACTGTGACAGCCCCGGTAGTCGGCCGGGCCTTGATGGGGATCTTCTCCCGGGTGGGCTTCCCCCGAGAAGTCGTCAGCGACCGGGGCACAAACTTTATTTCAAAATACATGAAGTCCCTCTGGCAACAGTGTGGGGTCACCTACCGATTCACGACCCCCTATCACCCTCAAGGAAACGGACTGGTTGAGCGGTTCAACCGCACGCTCAAAGGGATGATTGGGGGGTTGGAAGAGCCCCTCCGTCGCCAGTGGGATGTGCTACTACCGTGCCTTCTCTTTGCCTACCGAGAAGTCCCCCAGAAGTCCCTCGGCTTCAGCCCGTTCGAACTCTTGTATGGGCACCCGGTGCGGGGGCCGCTCAGCCTAGTCAAAGAGGGCTGGGAAATGCCCCCTCTAAAGAACCCTCCAGATGTTTTCAAGTACCTCCTAACCCTCCGCAACCAGACCAGACGGTTCAGAGAGATGGCAAAAGCAAACCTGGAGGCCAGTCAGGAGGACATGAAAAGGTGGTACGATCAGAATGCATCCTCCATCGAATTTGAACCCGGCCAACAAGTGTGGGTAATGTCTCCCACCGAACCATGCACCCTGCAAGACAAATGGACGGGGCCCTTCAAAGTAATCGAGCGCAAGAGCCCTGTCACCTATCTCATCGATATGGAATCTTCACGAAACCCTCTCCGGGTCCTCCACGCTAATAGACTTAAACCCCACTTTGTACGCTCAGAGCTCAGCCTCTTGATGGCAACCGACAATGGAACCGAGGAGGACTCCGAACCCCTCCCTGACCTCCTACGGTCTCGGGAGAAGGACGGCTCCGTGGACGGGGTCCGACTCTCGGAGGCCCTCACCCTGGAACAGCGCCAAGGCTGCCGAGACCTCCTGCTGCAGTTCGCCACCCTGTTCTCCCTCACCCCAGGGGTCACCCCCTGGTGCTTACACGACGTGGACACTGGAGACAGTCCCCCTGTCCGCCATCGGGCCTACCGCGTACCAGATCGGGTACGGGCCTGCATCCAAGAGGAGGTGGCCAAGATGCTCACGCTCGGGGTCATCGAGCCCTCAGACAGCCCCTGGGCCAGCCCAGTGGTACTGGTCCCCAAAGCGGCCGCCCCCGGCGCCACGCCGGAGCTTCGGTTCTGCGTCGACTACCGGGGCTTGAATGCGGTCACCAGAACAGACGCACACCCCATCCCCCGAGCAGATGAACTAATCGACCGCATGGGAGCTGCCCGCTACCTCAGCATCTTCGACCTGACAGCGGGCTACTGGCAGATCGGTCTCACACCCCGGGCCCAAGAACGATCTGCATTCTCCACTCCTGATGGCCACTATCACTTCAAGGTCATGCCATTCGGCATGAAGAATGCCCCAGCAACCTTTCAGCGGCTAGTGAACCAGGTCCTGGCAGGACTCGAAGAATTCAGCGCCGCCTACCTGGACGATATCGCTGTGTACAGCCGCCACTGGTCCGACCACCTCCACCACCTCCGAGAGGTGCTACAGGCCCTCCAACGAGCTGGCCTCACGATCAAGGCCAGCAAATGCCAAATTGGCCAGGGGTCCGTGACCTATCTCGGGCACCAGGTGGGAAGCGGTCTGGTGGCCCCTTTGCAACTCAAGATCGCTACCATCCAGTCGTGGCAGCCCCCCATTACCCAGACCGAGGTCCGCGCCTTCTTGGGACTCACAGGCTACTACCGGCGGTTCGTGAGGGACTATGGCAGCATTGTAGGGCCCCTCACGGAACTCACATCCAAAAACCAACCCAAGAAGGTCAACTGGACCCCAGACTGTCAAGCGGCCTTCGAGAAGCTGAAGGCCGCCATGTGCTCCGCCCCGGTGCTCCAGGCCCCCGACTACAGTCGGGAATTTATCGTCCAAACAGATGCCTCCGACCATGGCGTTGGGGCAGTCCTTTCCCAGCTGAACCCCGAAGGACTTGACCAGCCAGTGGCTTTCATCAGCAGACGGCTCCTGGCCCGAGAACAACGCTGGAGCACCATCGAGAGGGAGGCCTTCGCCGTGGTGTGGGCCCTCAAAAAGCTCCGGCCTTATCTCTTCGGCACCCACTTCCGGGTCCAGACCGATCATCGACCCCTGCAATGGCTAATGCAGATGCGGGGGGAAAACCCGAAACTACTACGTTGGTCCATCTCCCTGCAGGGGATGGACTTCACTGTGGAACATCGACCCGGGCAAGACCACGCCAACGCAGATGGCCTGTCACGCTTTTTCCGCCTCGACGAGGAGAGTCCCCAAGAGGATGGGTGACTCTCCCCGCCTTCAGCTGGGGGGGACGCATGTTGGACAGGCCACGTGTAAGGCTTGCTCCCTCCCCGCACGACCAGGCCCGAGCCCCGCTCCTCAGGCGTTACACGCAACAACAACCCGTTTCCCGTCTACTATAGGGCCCCTGCCCCTGAACATCTCCACATCGTGGGCCCGATTCCCTACCGGCCCTCTCGCCCGGCCTGGGCGCCATCTTGGACACGGCACCACGAGGCCGCGTGGCCTCCGATCAACCCTAACCCTGGGCCTGGCCAGGCCCCGACATCCCGGCACCACCATCCACCCAGGAGGTGAGCGGACTACTTGGCAGGTCAATGGGAGAAAGAGGGGTTGATGGCTCTCCCCCGCCAGGTGCCGATCGCCCCCAGCTCCCCCAGGCGCTGGCTCCACCCCCCTGCTGGGTGTCTGGACTCCCTCATCCCGGACCTCCCGACCTCCCAGTGCGAGGGTCCGGACATCAAAGGGCGCCAGACCTATAACTGGCGCAGCTCCAGAGCAGGAAGGCAGTTGTATCCTGGAGTCGAGAGACGCAGTGAAGAACTCATCCTTGACGGACTACTGGCGCTGCCGTAGCCCTGCCTTGCGAACTACCGATCTGCCTGCTGGCGCTGCCGCGGCTCTCTGCACCCATCTTCATCGGGACCTGCTGGCTCCGCCGCGGACCGTCACTACCTTCAACCATCCCGGGACCTGCTGGCTCCGCCGCGGCCCGATCATCTAGAACGCCGAGCTCGAGGATTGTGAGCTAATTCATCTACCACCACATCCCCCAGAGTGGTAACGAGACTGTCCCGCTACCCCCCTTACCCAACCAAGAGACTAGAATAGAGGGGACCCCGGAGTCCAGACCTCCTTGTACCACCTCACCGTACTTAAAGAATTGCTTATAAAGTAACGTTGAACCTTATCCTTGTGTGGTGTACGTCAGTGGGGGGGAAGTTATTTGTCTGTACGATTGCGGGAGACGGATCTCCCCGGAGACCTCTCCCCTTATCCTCGGCCGACCCTCCCGGTCCGTCTAACACCTAGTATATGGTACTAAGGTACCCAGGGCATAGGTACACTAGGGGTCCCCCACGGGCTCAAGCATGTATTATGCCACCCATGGGAGACCACTCCAGTTGTGACAACAGGCCTGCCATTGGAACCTGTGTAAGCTGGTGCTAGCACCACTTACAACAGATATAAGTTTTCTTATATCTGGGGTCACTTCACTTAAAACCTATGTCACCCCATAGCAGGCCTTTCAATCCTGAAGGCAGGGTGCTTGGTTATAAGTGCGGGTGTGCCCCTTCATGAGCAAGACACCTCTACCAACCCCGAAGTCCATTCTCCAGGCATTGTAAGTGTGTCAGCCATTATGATACTTATAATGGCCATGTGTCATTACGCGATGGCTGACTATAAATTGGCTGTAACAAACGCTTATCACAACAAAATACACCTGGGGGTCACAATAAAGAGAGTCAAAACAGAGTGGATCACAATGCCAATGCTACACAAGAGACACCAGTGAGGACATCGTCCGTGTTAGTAAAAATGCAGGCCACGTTGAGGCTCAAGAGCATATGGAGAAATAGTTTCCATCAGAAGCCACACTGTACCGCCCTTTTTCTCATCATTTGGATTCTCCTCACCCAGGAGACAAAACGGCCGGTCAGATGTTACCGTGACCGATATGTGTGAGGTAAGGGGTGTTGTGTATGGTACAGAAAAATAGACGTGGCTACTGTAAAGGCAGTGTTAAAGTGATGAAAGTGTTAAGTGAGGGAAGATATAAAATTAGGTGATTAGGTGGACAAACAACATTTATTAGTGTCTCCCAATCCCTAAGGTTTAAAAAGCAAGTGTAAATGCGGGTTTTAAATAATCACCGCATTCAATAGTGGTCAACATGTTTCTGCATTATATTGAACATAGTTTCAAAATGCATTCTTCAGGACCGAAAAATAAAAACACTGCTACTTAGATTAAAGAGAATAAGAACAATATCGCCTGACCTTCAGGTATATACTCAACCGTATACTGTTGCATCACACGGTATTCGATCCACACGGCAAGACAGACAAAATAGAAAAAGAACATGAATATGTCATATTCCTATGGGTTATATACTGTGATGAGTGTACATTCACATGTATGAAGACAAACATTGCCAATTGACAGACTCACCCAAATATGATGGTTGAGAGGCTTCACCCCACCTGGCTACAGCGCAGGTATGAGGAGCACCGCTCTACAAAGAATTCACAAGTAACATCTTTAGAGCAACAAAAAATAATAGACTTAAATAAATGAGTTCACAATATGGCATTTGCTCTAAGCGTCCTTCACAGTCCACATTGATGAAAATGTGGACCATCCCACTAGCACTCGACTCCACCCGTCCGACAATGGCAGACCAAGTCTGAGTAAAAATGGCATTGTTGTTAAAAGCTGAGCATTTTGAGAAATGAGCATGTCAGCGTATGCATTCACTGGTCGAGTGAAAGCCCCGTTAATATCAACCTGATCGCTTCTAGGCATCGCGCTTATGATGTAAATAGTCAGCGTGATAGAGATCAAGCAGCCAAAGCGCGATGGGCGTTTCAGCGTGTTAGTGCGCCTGAACTTGGTAATGGCGCGATCAGTATATAGCAGCGCGACAACGCGCTCAGAAGAGGCTCGCGCTCGCTCACCTGTCCGTCGATGTCTCCTGGCAGTCAACTGTACTGCTTGGGGGGGCACCGATGTGTCACCTCAGAGGACTGATATGCACTTCCTCATTGCGCAAGGAGGCGATCACGTGGTATGATCACGTGATCACAGGCATGCTGGGATATGTAGTCCCAAACAGGAATAATACATAATATAAACTGCCAAACAGATATATATGCAAGTTGTATGACCAGGGACATCGAATAACCCCTAACAAAGATGGGGGAATTAAAAGATAGAGCAAAACTGGAGGTAGAGCACGACCAGAGGTAGAGCACAAAAGACTTTACGAAAACCCATGCTGACTATTACAAAGTTCATGTTTCGTAGTGAGACCTCACAGGGACATCCAGGGAATGGGTTCATTAAGTCCCTCTTTGTCACTGTTGAGGCGGTACACCCACTTCTGTTCAATTTTGAAGAGGAACCTGCTGATGTCAGTACAGGATAGGGGTATTTGCGGTTGTTCTAGAACAGTCCAACAAAAGTCTTCAGGACCATGCCCCTTTTCCAAGAAGTGTGCGGTTAGACGGGTGGCTTGTTTCTTACACCGCACTGTGATTTTATGTTCTTGTAACCTTGTTCTGATTTTCCGGGTCGTCATACCGACGTATCGCAAAAGGCATGGACAGGTTATCAGGTATATGAGGTTACTGCTATTGCAGTTAGTGAACCTTTTCTGTGTCCACGGGCGATTAGTCCCAATGTCAACCTCAGTAGATTTCTTGGTTTGGGGACAGACAGTGCACGCCCCACATGGATGATGTCCAGAAACTGGAGGTAGGTCCCACAGCGTACCCACTTGCCTAGGTTCTTTATTTCGAGGGCGCGTATGGACCAATTGATCTTTTAAGTTTTGTCCTCTTTTGAAGGCAAAGATGGGTAATGCGATGTCATCATTTCCAGTCTTCAAGATAGACCAATGCTTCTTTATGATTTTCTGTACCTGATTCGAACGGGTATTAAATGTATTAACAAAGGCAATGCGATTGGTCTTATCTTTTGGTGGCTGTATTTCCAGTAGGGACTCTCTGTTATTGTTGGACGCCCTCTTTTTTGATTGCCGAATGATCTTTCTCGGGTAATTCTTTTCACTCAGTTGGATTTCCAGATTCTTCGAGTGGACTTCAAATGCTTCTTTACTAGAGCAGTTCCTTTGTACCCTAAGAAATTGACCAAAGGGCAAATTGTCCCTCAAGGCTCGAGGATGACAACTGTCATACCTTAGTAGTGCATTTCTAGCCATCGGCTTTCGATAGAGTTCCGATTCAATGCCATTAACAGTTGCGTGTAGCCTCAGATCTAAAAAGGCTAAAGATGTTCTACTGTGTTCAATAGTGAACTTCAAGTAGGCATTCTTACTATTCAACCAGCCATGGAATAGTAATAGGTCTTCTTCAGTGCCCCGCCACACCACCAAAATATCATCAATATATCGTTTCCATATATATAATGACGAAAGATATGGGTTGGTGGACGTCAAGACCTCCTGCTGTTCGAAATTGTGGACGTAGAGGTTTGCCAGGCTCGGCGCGAAAACGCTGCCCATGCTGGTCCCCGACGTTTGCAGGTAGGTGGTATCCTCAAAGCGAAAGTAGTTCTCTTTCATCGCAATTTCGGCTAGATGCATGATGAAGCTCGTGGGCGTGATTGATTGATGATCACTCTGTTCCAGTAACGCACCGACTACTTCTAGGGTCTCAGTCTGTGGGATAGACGTATATAGAGACTCTACGTCGAATGATACCAGGATATCAGTTTCGATGTCATATTGTATTGTTGGTAGTAATCTGAGGACATCCTTTGTATCCTGCAGAAAGGTGGGCATCGCTTTGACCATTGGGTTCAAGAAATGATCAACAAAAGTTGAAAGCGGTTCAAGGACCGAGCCAATGCCAGAAATAATTGGCCTTCCAGGTGGCGGCCTCTGAGGTTTGTGCACTTTTGGAAGGCAGTAGAAGTAGGGAACTACAGGGTGTTTGGTAATTAGGTATTGTCCCTCTTGGGGCGTTATCCAGCCCTCACCTGTTGCTTCCTCTACCAAGTTGTTAATTTTAGTTTGCAATCTCTCTGTTGGGTCCTCTCTCAATGGGAGATATGACTTCTGATCACTCAGTTGCCGGATGCACTCATTTCGGTATGTCTCAATATCTAAGATGACTGTTGCTCCACCTTTATCAGCAGGCTTGATAATGATCTTGTCGTTAGATGTTAAAGAACGTAGAGCAAGCTGTTCGTCCTTTGAAAGATTCATAAAAGGTCTAGCCTCTGTTTTGTAGATGCGATTAATGTCACTCTCCACTGCCGCTTCAAAGGTCATAACTTTCGGAGGTAGAACAGCGGCAGGTGGATTAAAATTGGAAGGTTTTCTCAATCCCGTATTGTTATCTTCAAGGACAGTGCTTATTTGTTTTGATTTAGAAAAGAAATAGTGCAGTCTTATTTTGCGGAAAAACTTAGCCAGTTCAATTTGGGCTACAAAAGGATCCCCTTTCTGGGTAGCCACAAAGCCCAAGCCTTTGTTCAAAAGTTGCTCTTCAATAGGAGAAAGTATGTGTGAACTAAGGTTCATCACGAGGCTTGTTGGTTGCTGGTCCCTGCCGTATCCTGTGGGACTTTCTTTCCGCTGCGGAGAGTTTTCGATTGTTGAGGAGTTTCCGTGCTCCAGTGCACCTGTGGTGTCGTGGTTCCTTGTCTCCTCCTGCCTCTGCCTCGTCTCGGGCCGAATCCTAAAAAAGGAAAAGACCCTGTTGCATAGGAGGGGGACCAAAAGCACCCATTTGAGGGGGACATTGAGGTCCAAACATCCAGGGATTAGCCGGCCACCAAGGTTGGAAGTTGTTAAAATTCTGAGGATGATTACCATTTCTCCAGTTTCTCCTGTTACCTCGGCCTCTGGAAGTTTGGTCAGCAGATCCATGTTGTGAGGTATCTGAATCACTAGACGCTCCGTCCGAACTAGAAGTACCATACGTAGAGCCACCCTTCTTTCCACCTCGGTTAAATGTTGGTGCTGTATATGTGTCACTAGTGTATGGATATACACGCTCCATGGAAAATTTGGCTAAGTCCTTCTTAAACTTTTCTAACTTGGTAAAAACAATTGATTCTTTGAAATCTTTATTGTTTGTGTCACTTTCTTCCTGTCCCTTTTTGAACATTCCGCTTTTCAGTGTAGTTTTAATCTGGCCCTCTAGAACCTGTATCTCAATTAATATCTTGTCCGCTACTCTCTTTGCGGTTCTGATGATCAGGACTAGCCAATCCCTCGTGCACCTCCAGGCTATCATCGACCAATCCTTGAGAAACTCCTTATCATCAAGGAATAGACGTGGTGCATTGTTGACAATAAGACCTGAAGGTGCACAGTTGTCTCGAAGGTATTGTGCCATGATAAGTCCATGTACAGATGTTCTTGAATGGGATTTTTTGAGAGCTAGAATTTTTACCCATCCATCATCATTATTTATTGTTTGAACCGAAACTGGAATAGTGTCTAGGAGGCTGGGGTTTTCGTCTAGGATGCTCTGGACCTCTGCACTCTCAAAAGCTAGACCCCAATTGGTTGCCATGTCGGAAAAGAGTGAAGGAGTACAAAATGGTGGAGGACAGATAAAGTTACTCAGTGAACTCAACAGAACTGGAGACGTAGAGGTCACCCAGTAATTAAAAAAGACCCACAGCCTTAGCTGTACAGTTCACGCACACAACAAACAATGAGAGTAGGGTCTGAGGGCGAGTTTACCGACCTGCCAGGTGCATGCCCCAAAATACAGTATTATCACAACAAAATACACCTGGGGGTCACAATAAAGAGAGTCAAAACAGAGTGGATCACAATGCCAATGCTACACAAGAGACACCAGTGAGGACATCGTCCGTGTTAGTAAAAATGCAGGCCACGTTGAGGCTCAAGAGCATATGGAGAAATAGTTTCCATCAGAAGCCACACTGTACCGCCCTTTTTCTCATCATTTGGATTCTCCTCACCCAGGAGACAAAACGGCCGGTCAGATGTTACCGTGACCGATATGTGTGAGGTAAGGGGTGTTGTGTATGGTACAGAAAAATAGACGTGGCTACTGTAAAGGCAGTGTTAAAGTGATGAAAGTGTTAAGTGAGGGAAGATATAAAATTAGGTGATTAGGTGGACAAACAACATTTATTAGTGTCTCCCAATCCCTAAGGTTTAAAAAGCAAGTGTAAATGCGGGTTTTAAATAATCACCGCATTCAATAGTGGTCAACATGTTTCTGCATTATATTGAACATAGTTTCAAAATGCATTCTTCAGGACCGAAAAATAAAAACACTGCTACTTAGATTAAAGAGAATAAGAACAATATCGCCTGACCTTCAGGTATATACTCAACCGTATACTGTTGCATCACACGGTATTCGATCCACACGGCAAGACAGACAAAATAGAAAAAGAACATGAATATGTCATATTCCTATGGGTTATATACTGTGATGAGTGTACATTCACATGTATGAAGACAAACATTGCCAATTGACAGACTCACCCAAATATGATGGTTGAGAGGCTTCACCCCACCTGGCTACAGCGCAGGTATGAGGAGCACCGCTCTACAAAGAATTCACAAGTAACATCTTTAGAGCAACAAAAAATAATAGACTTAAATAAATGAGTTCACAATATGGCATTTGCTCTAAGCGTCCTTCACAGTCCACATTGATGAAAATGTGGACCATCCCACTAGCACTCGACTCCACCCGTCCGACAATGGCAGACCAAGTCTGAGTAAAAATGGCATTGTTGTTAAAAGCTGAGCATTTTGAGAAATGAGCATGTCAGCGTATGCATTCACTGGTCGAGTGAAAGCCCCGTTAATATCAACCTGATCGCTTCTAGGCATCGCGCTTATGATGTAAATAGTCAGCGTGATAGAGATCAAGCAGCCAAAGCGCGATGGGCGTTTCAGCGTGTTAGTGCGCCTGAACTTGGTAATGGCGCGATCAGTATATAGCAGCGCGACAACGCGCTCAGAAGAGGCTCGCGCTCGCTCACCTGTCCGTCGATGTCTCCTGGCAGTCAACTGTACTGCTTGGGGGGGCACCGATGTGTCACCTCAGAGGACTGATATGCACTTCCTCATTGCGCAAGGAGGCGATCACGTGGTATGATCACGTGATCACAGGCATGCTGGGATATGTAGTCCCAAACAGGAATAATACATAATATAAACTGCCAAACAGATATATATGCAAGTTGTATGACCAGGGACATCGAATAACCCCTAACAAAGATGGGGGAATTAAAAGATAGAGCAAAACTGGAGGTAGAGCACGACCAGAGGTAGAGCACAAAAGACTTTACGAAAACCCATGCTGACTATTACAAAGTTCATGTTTCGTAGTGAGACCTCACAGGGACATCCAGGGAATGGGTTCATTAAGTCCCTCTTTGTCACTGTTGAGGCGGTACACCCACTTCTGTTCAATTTTGAAGAGGAACCTGCTGATGTCAGTACAGGATAGGGGTATTTGCGGTTGTTCTAAAACAGTCCAACAAAAGTCTTCAGGACCATGCCCCTTTTCCAAGAAGTGTGCGGTTAGACGGGTGGCTTGTTTCTTACACCGCACTGTGCTTTTATGTTCTTGTAACCTTGTTCTGATTTTCCGGGTCGTCATACCGACGTATCGCAAAAGGCATGGACAGGTTATCAGGTATATGAGGTTACTGCTATTGCAGTTAGTGAACCTTTTCTGTGTCCACGGGCGATTAGTCCCAATGTCAACGTCAGTAGATTTCTTGGTTTGGGGACAGACAGTGCACGCCCCACATGGATGATGTCCAGAAACTGGAGGTAGGTCCCACAGCGTACCCACTTGCCTAGGTTCTTTATTTCGAGGGCGCGTATGGACCAATTGATCTTTTAAGTTTTGTCCTCTTTTGAAGGCAAAGATGGGTAATGCGATGTCATCATTTCCAGTCTTCAAGATAGACCAATGCTTCTTTATGATTTTCTGTACCTGATTCGAACGGGTATTAAATGTATTAACAAAGGCAATGCGATTGGTCTTATCTTTTGGTGGCTGTATTTCCAGTAGGGACTCTCTGTTATTGTTGGACGCCCTCTTTTTTGATTGCCGAATGATCTTTCTCGGGTAATTCTTTTCACTCAGTTGGATTTCCAGATTCTTCGAGTGGACTTCAAATGCTTCTTTACTAGAGCAGTTCCTTTGTACCCTAAGAAATTGACCAAAGGGCAAATTGTCCCTCAAGGCTCGAGGATGACAACTGTCATACCTTAGTAGTGCATTTCTAGCCATCGGCTTTCGATAGAGTTCCGATTCAATGCCATTAACAGTTGCGTGTAGCCTCAGATCTAAAAAGGCTAAAGATGTTCTACTGTGTTCAATAGTGAACTTCAAGTAGGCATTCTTACTATTCAACCAGCCATGGAATAGTAATAGGTCTTCTTCAGTGCCCCGCCACACCACCAAAATATCATCAATATATCGTTCCATCAATATATCGTTTTCTTAGGGTACAAAGGAACTGCTCTAGTAAAGAAGCATTTGAAGTCCACTCGAAGAATCTGGAAATCCAACTGAGTGAAAAGAATTACCCGAGAAAGATCATTCGGCAATCAAAAAAGAGGGCGTCCAACAATAACAGAGAGTCCCTACTGGAAATACAGCCACCAAAAGATAAGACCAATCGCATTGCCTTTGTTAATACATTTAATACCCGTTCGAATCAGGTACAGAAAATCATAAAGAAGCATTGGTCTATCTTGAAGACTGGAAATGATGACATCGCATTACCCATCTTTGCCTTCAAAAGAGGACAAAACTTAAAAGATCAATTGGTCCATACGCGCCCTCGAAATAAAGAACCTAGGCAAGTGGGTACGCTGTGGGACCTACCTCCAGTTTCTGGACATCATCCATGTGGGGCGTGCACTGTCTGTCCCCAAACCAAGAAATCTACTGAGGTTGACATTGGGACTAATCGCCCGTGGACACAGAAAAGGTTCACTAACTGCAATAGCAGTAACCTCATATACCTGATAACCTGTCCATGCCTTTTGCGATACGTCGGTATGACGACCCGGAAAATCAGAACAAGGTTACAAGAACATAAAAGCACAGTGCGGTGTAAGAAACAAGCCACCCGTCTAACCGCACACTTCTTGGAAAAGGGGCATGGTCCTGAAGACTTTTGTTGGACTGTTCTAGAACAACCGCAAATACCCCTATCCTGTACTGACATCAGCAGGTTCCTCTTCAAAATTGAACAGAAGTGGGTGTACCGCCTCAACAGTGACAAAGAGGGACTTAATGAACCCATTCCCTGGATGTCCCTGTGAGGTCTCACTACGAAACATGAACTTTGTAATAGTCAGCATGGGTTTTCGTAAAGTCTTTTGTGCTCTACCTCTGGTCGTGCTCTACCTCCAGTTTTGCTCTATCTTTTAATTCCCCCATCTTTGTTAGGGGTTATTCGATGTCCCTGGTCATACAACTTGCATATATATCTGTTTGGCAGTTTATATTATGTATTATTCCTGTTTGGGACTACATATCCCAGCATGCCTGTGATCACGTGATCATACCACGTGATCGCCTCCTTGCGCAATGAGGAAGTGCATATCAGTCCTCTGAGGTGACACATCGGTGCCCCCCCAAGCAGTACAGTTGACTGCCAGGAGACATCGACGGACAGGTGAGCGAGCGCGAGCCTCTTCTGAGCGCGTTGTCGCGCTGCTATATACTGATCGCGCCATTACCAAGTTCAGGCGCACTAACACGCTGAAACGCCCATCGCGCTTTGGCTGCTTGATCGCTATCACGCTGACTATTTACATCATAAGCGCGATGCCTAGAAGCGATCAGGTTGATATTAACGGGGCTTTCACTCGACCAGTGAATGCATACGCTGACATGCTCATTTCTCAAAATGCTCAGCTTTTAACAACAATGCCATTTTTACTCAGACTTGGTCTGCCATTGTCGGACGGGTGGAGTCGAGTGCTAGTGGGATGGTCCACATTTTCATCAATGTGGACTGTGAAGGACGCTTAGAGCAAATGCCATATTGTGAACTCATTTATTTAAGTCTATTATTTTTTGTTGCTCTAAAGATGTTACTTGTGAATTCTTTGTAGAGCGGTGCTCCTCATACCTGCGCTGTAGCCAGGTGGGGTGAAGCCTCTCAACCATCATATTTGGGTGAGTCTGTCAATTGGCAATGTTTGTCTTCATACATGTGAATGTACACTCATCACAGTATATAACCCATAGGAATATGACATATTCATGTTCTTTTTCTATTTTGTCTGTCTTGCCGTGTGGATCGAATACCGTGTGATGCAACAGTATACGGTTGAGTATATACCTGAAGGTCAGGCGATATTGTTCTTATTCTCTTTAATCTAAGTAGCAGTGTTTTTATTTTTCGGTCCTGAAGAATGCATTTTGAAACTATGTTCAATATAATGCAGAAACATGTTGACCACTATTGAATGCGGTGATTATTTAAAACCCGCATTTACACTTGCTTTTTAAACCTTAGGGATTGGGAGACACTAATAAATGTTGTTTGTCCACCTAATCACCTAATTTTATATCTTCCCTCACTTAACACTTTCATCACTTTAACACTGCCTTTACAGTAGCCACGTCTATTTTTCTGTACCATACACAACACCCCTTACCTCACACATATCGGTCACGGTAACATCTGACCGGCCGTTTTGTCTCCTGGGTGAGGAGAATCCAAATGATGAGAAAAAGGGCGGTACAGTGTGGCTTCTGATGGAAACTATTTCTCCATATGCTCTTGAGCCTCAACGTGGCCTGCATTTTTACTAACACGGACGATGTCCTCACTGGTGTCTCTTGTGTAGCATTGGCATTGTGATCCACTCTGTTTTGACTCTCTTTATTGTGACCCCCAGGTGTATTTTGTTGTGATAATACTGTATTTTGGGGCATGCACCTGGCAGGTCGGTAAACTCGCCCTCAGACCCTACTCTCATTGTTTGTTGTGTGCGTGAACTGTACAGCTAAGGCTGTGGGTCTTTTTTAATTACTGGGTGACCTCTACGTCTCCAGTTCTGTTGAGTTCACTGAGTAACTTTATCTGTCCTCCACCATTTTGTACTCCTTCACTCTTTTCCGACATGGCAACCAATTGGGGTCTAGCTTTTGAGAGTGCAGAGGTCCAGAGCATCCTAGACGAAAACCCCAGCCTCCTAGACACTATTCCAGTTTCGGTTCAAACAATAAATAATGATGATGGATGGGTAAAAATTCTAGCTCTCAAAAAATCCCATTCAAGAACATCTGTACATGGACTTATCATGGCACAATACCTTCGAGACAACTGTGCACCTTCAGGTCTTATTGTCAACAATGCACCACGTCTATTCCTTGATGATAAGGAGTTTCTCAAGGATTGGTCGATGATAGCCTGGAGGTGCACGAGGGATTGGCTAGTCCTGATCATCAGAACCGCAAAGAGAGTAGCGGACAAGATATTAATTGAGATACAGGTTCTAGAGGGCCAGATTAAAACTACACTGAAAAGCGGAATGTTCAAAAAGGGACAGGAAGAAAGTGACAAAAACAATAAAGATTTCAAAGAATCAATTGTTTTTACCAAGTTAGAAAAGTTTAAGAAGGACTTAGCCAAATTTTCCATGGAGCGTGTATATCCATACACTAGTGACACATATACAGCACCAACATTTAACCGAGGTGGAAAGAAGGGTGGCTCTACGTATGGTACTTCTAGTTCGGACGGAGCGTCTAGTGATTCAGATACCTCACAACATGGATCTGCTGACCAAACTTCCAGAGGCCGAGGTAACAGGAGAAACTGGAGAAATGGTAATCATCCTCAGAATTTTAACAACTTCCAACCTTGGTGGCCGGCTAATCCCTGGATGTTTGGACCTCAATGTCCCCCTCAAATGGGTGCTTTTGGTCCCCCTCCTATGCAACAAGGTCCAGGGTCTTTTCCTTTTTTAGGATTCGGCCAGAGACGAGGCAGAGGCAGGAGGAGACAAGGAACCACGACACCACAGGTGCACTGGAGCACGGAAACTCCTCAACAATCGAAAACTCTCCGCAGCGGAAAGAAAGTCCCACAGGATACGGCAGGGACCAGCAACCAACAAGCCTCGTGATGAACCTTAGTTCACACATACTTTCTCCTATTGAAGAGCAACTTTTGAACAAAGGCTTGGGCTTTGTGGCTACCCAGAAAGGGGATCCTTTTGTAGCCCAAATTGAACTGGCTAAGTTTTTCCGCAAAATAAGACTGCACTATTTCTTTTCTAAATCAAAACAAATAAGCACTGTCCTTGAAGATAACAATACGGGATTGAGAAAACCTTCCAATTTTAATCCACCTGCCGCTGTTCTACCTCCGAAAGTTATGACCTTTGAAGCGGCAGTGGAGAGTGACATTAATCGCATCTACAAAACAGAGGCTAGACCTTTTATGAATCTTTCAAAGGACGAACAGCTTGCTCTACGTTCTTTAACATCTAACGACAAGATCATTATCAAGCCTGCTGATAAAGGTGGAGCAACAGTCATCTTAGATATTGAGACATACCGAAATGAGTGCATCCGGCAACTGAGTGATCAGAAGTCATATCTCCCATTGAGAGAGGACCCAACAGAGAGATTGCAAACTAAAATTAACAACTTGGTAGAGGAAGCAACAGGTGAGGGCTGGATAACGCCCCAAGAGGGACAATACCTAATTACCAAACACCCTGTAGTTCCCTACTTCTACTGCCTTCCAAAAGTGCACAAACCTCAGAGGCCGCCACCTGGAAGGCCAATTATTTCTGGCATTGGCTCGGTCCTTGAACCGCTTTCAACTTTTGTTGATCATTTCTTGAACCCAATGGTCAAAGCGATGCCCACCTTTCTGCAGGATACAAAGGATGTCCTCAGATTACTACCAACAATACAATATGACATCGAAACTGATATCCTGGTATCATTCGACGTAGAGTCTCTATATACGTCTATCCCACAGACTGAGACCCTAGAAGTAGTCGGTGCGTTACTGGAACAGAGTGATCATCAATCAATCACGCCCACGAGCTTCATCATGCATCTAGCCGAAATTGCGATGAAAGAGAACTACTTTCGCTTTGAGGATACCACCTACCTGCAAACGTCGGGGACCAGCATGGGCAGCGTTTTCGCGCCGAGCCTGGCAAACCTCTACGTCCACAATTTCGAACAGCAGGAGGTCTTGACGTCCACCAACCCATATCTTTCGTCATTATATATATGGAAACGATATATTGATGATATTTTGGTGGTGTGGCGGGGCACTGAAGAAGACCAATTACTATTCCATGGCTGGTTGAATAGTAAGAATGCCTACTTGAAGTTCACTATTGAACACAGTAGAACATCTTTAGCCTTTTTAGATCTGAGGCTACACGCAACTGTTAATGGCATTGAATCGGAACTCTATCGAAAGCCGATGGCTAGAAATGCACTACTAAGGTATGACAGTTGTCATCCTCGAGCCTTGAGGGACAATTTGCCCTTTGGTCAATTTCTTAGGGTACAAAGGAACTGCTCTAGTAAAGAAGCATTTGAAGTCCACTCGAAGAATCTGGAAATCCAACTGAGTGAAAAGAATTACCCGAGAAAGATCATTCGGCAATCAAAAAAGAGGGCGTCCAACAATAACAGAGAGTCCCTACTGGAAATACAGCCACCAAAAGATAAGACCAATCGCATTGCCTTTGTTAATACATTTAATGCCCGTTCGAATCAGGTACAGAAAATCATAAAGAAGCATTGGTCTATCTTGAAGACTGGAAATGATGACATCGCATTACCCATCTTTGCCTTCAAAAGAGGACAAAACTTAAAAGATCAATTGGTCCATACGCGCCCTCGAAATAAAGAACCTAGGCAAGTGGGTACGCTGTGGGACCTACCTCCAGTTTCTGGACATCATCCATGTGGGGCGTGCACTGTCTGTCCCCAAACCAAGAAATCTACTGAGGTTGACATTGGGACTAATCGCCCGTGGACACAGAAAAGGTTCACTAACTGCAATAGCAGTAACCTCATATACCTGATAACCTGTCCATGCCTTTTGCGATACGTCGGTATGACGACCCGGAAAATCAGAACAAGGTTACAAGAACATAAAAGCACAGTGCGGTGTAAGAAACAAGCCACCCGTCTAACCGCACACTTCTTTGAAAAGGGGCATGGTCCTGAAGACTTTTGTTGGACTGTTCTAGAACAACCGCAAATACCCCTATCCTGTACTGACATCAGCAGGTTCCTCTTCAAAATTGAACAGAAGTGGGTGTACCGCCTCAACAGTGACAAAGAGGGACTTAATGAACCCATTCCCTGGATGTCCCTGTGAGGTCTCACTACGAAACATGAACTTTGTAATAGTCAGCATGGGTTTTCGTAAAGTCTTTTGTGCTCTACCTCTAGTCCTGCTCTACCTCCAGTTTTGCTCTATCTTTTAATTCCCCCATCTTTGTTAGGGGTTATTCGATGTCCCTGGTCATACAACTTGCATATATATCTGTTTGGCAGTTTATATTATGTATTATTCCTGTTTGGGACTACATATCCCAGCATGCCTGTGATCACGTGATCATACCACGTGATCGCCTCCTTGCGCAATGAGGAAGTGCATATCAGTCCTCTGAGGTGACACATCGGTGCCCCCCCAAGCAGTACAGTTGACTGCCAGGAGACATCGACGGACAGGTGAGCGAGCGCGAGCCTCTTCTGAGCGCGTTGTCGTGCTGCTATATACTGATCGCGCCATTACCAAGTTCAGGCGCACTAACACGCTGAAACGCCCATCGCGCTTTGGCTGCTTGATCTCTATCACGCTGACTATTTACATCATAAGCGCGATGCCTAGAAGCGATCAGGTTGATATTAACGGGGCTTTCACTCGACCAGTGAATGCATACGCTGACATGCTCATTTCTCAAAATGCTCAGCTTTTAACAACAATGCCATTTTTACTCAGACTTGGTCTGCCATTGTCGGACGGGTGGAGTCGAGTGCTAGTGGGATGGTCCACATTTTCATCAATGTGGACTGTGAAGGACGCTTAGAGCAAATGCCATATTGTGAACTCATTTATTTAAGTCTATTATTTTTTGTTGCTCTAAAGATGTTACTTGTGAATTCTTTGTAGAGCGGTGCTCCTCATACCTGCGCTGTAGCCAGGTGGGGTGAAGCCTCTCAACCATCATATTTGGGTGAGTCTGTCAATTGGCAATGTTTGTCTTCATACATGTGAATGTACACTCATCACAGTATATAACCCATAGGAATATGACATATTCATGTTCTTTTTCTATTTTGTCTGTCTTGCCGTGTGGATCGAATACCGTGTGATGCAACAGTATACGGTTGAGTATATACCTGAAGGTCAGGCGATATTGTTCTTATTCTCTTTAATCTAAGTAGCAGTGTTTTTATTTTTCGGTCCTGAAGAATGCATTTTGAAACTATGTTCAATATAATGCAGAAACATGTTGACCACTATTGAATGCGGTGATTATTTAAAACCCGCATTTACACTTGCTTTTTAAACCTTAGGGATTGGGAGACACTAATAAATGTTGTTTGTCCACCTAATCACCTAATTTTATATCTTCCCTCACTTAACACTTTCATCACTTTAACACTGCCTTTACAGTAGCCACGTCTATTTTTCTGTACCATACACAACACCCCTTACCTCACACATATCGGTCACGGTAACATCTGACCGGCCGTTTTGTCTCCTGGGTGAGGAGAATCCAAATGATGAGAAAAAGGGCGGTACAGTGTGGCTTCTGATGGAAACTATTTCTCCATATGCTCTTGAGCCTCAACGTGGCCTGCATTTTTACTAACACGGACGATGTCCTCACTGGTGTCTCTTGTGTAGCATTGGCATTGTGATCCACTCTGTTTTGACTCTCTTTATTGTGACCCCCAGGTGTATTTTGTTGTGATAATACTGTATTTTGGGGCATGCACCTGGCAGGTCGGTAAACTCGCCCTCAGACCCTACTCTCATTGTTTGTTGTGTGCGTGTAACAAACGCTGGCATGTTTGGTAACAAACATGTTGGAATCAACTTTTCTCTGCAGAAAAGGCTGCATGGAGCGCCCAAGCCGGCCTGACCCTAAGATGGCGCCTGGTGCATAATTAATTCAAGCCCAGCAAATCAATGAGGCCATACCCCGAGGGGGAAATCTTCAATTTCAGATCAGCAGGAGAGATGAGTAGCGGTGGGCGACAGCCATGCTGCACTGAGGGTATTAATACGACAGCACCTGGAGGGGACATCGACCAGACCTTACGCATATCCCACACCTTACTCCCTTACTCGGCTCACCCATATGGACATAGAATTTGTGAACTTGCCACCTGTCCGTGAAGACCTAGCGTTCAGGCCGACACCCGGTGGAGCTACCTTGATAGCTATAGAGGAGATGGGCTGTGGACTCCCCCTCGGCCGTCACCTACCCAGCCGGACCTTGAGCAGACTTTCCTTCGTCTCTCCGCCATATCTGCCTCCTCGTTACCCCTTTTACCTTACCCCGTACCCTTCTATGCCATTAATCCCGTCATCTGATGTAACTTGTAACTGATTTATCTTTTTCAAGAATGTGAAACTTGTAACTGATGTAACTTTGTAACAATGTGTAACATCATGTAAAGCGCTCTGATACCTCCGGGTCTAGCCAGCGCTATATAAAACTCATAAAATAAAATAAAATAAAATTCCCCAACACTGTAAACGGTGTTGGAGGTATGATTCTATGCACAATGGGCCTCCTCCTGGAAGCCCCCCTTTGCTCCCAGTACCAGTCTTCAAGAGTCTGACAGCAAGCTAGGGTTGTTGCCGGCCACAGACACGATTCTGCCCTCCTGCTGCTGATCCAAGCTCAAGCAGGGGAAGGTAGAACAATAGGTTCCCTGTCAGAGGGAGGTGTAACCACCTCCCATACAGGACTTGGTGTAATGGGCTGGGGTGGAGGTGCTTCCCAGTGCCACTAGACAGCTTTGAAGAGCACATTTTGTACCCTCCTTGCATACGCCAGCTAGAACCAGTTCAGGGAGCCATTGGCTCTCGTTCTGGCACGAAACTGGACAAAGGACAAGGGAGTATGCTCTCCACTGTCCAGCCCCTCCTCTGGGAGGGACTGCTGAATCGTCCCAACCCTTTCCTTAAGGTACTTAAGGACTTACCTGTGGGTGACTACAGATTTGTCGTGGGACAAGATTCAGACCTGAAACCACTACATCTTCAACCATCTGGGCACTTTGGACTTTGTTGGACTTCGCTTTGGGAACCAAGACTGCATCTGGAAGACTCCTGCTGCACCTGGTCTCGACTTCTTCCCAGTCTTCTGCGTCGTCTGTGCTCCATCCAGATTCTTTTGCAGGCCTGTGGGCATCAAAGACACACGAAGTATTCTCCCTTGGGGTGAATGAGTCACTCCCCTGCATCTGGAGGTACCGCAACAAAGCTGACTAGTCTACTGTTCCTGATGTCTTCCGGACTTCACGAGGCCCAGCAACACAGGTGGTGGTACTGCAACTCTCTCGAGGCCTGCACTGTATTCTCACCAAGTTTGAGGCCAGTATCCTTTGTTTTGAACGGCTGGAACAGAACCCCTTTGCACAGTGTCACTTGCCGTTGCCAAGGCTTGTTGACTCTTCTCCAGAGATCTTCGGGCTCCATGAACCTCCAGCCTCCAGCATTTCTTGCTACCAAGATCTTCATCCTCATCGCATCATCTGCACTGTGGGCTTGCATCATTGGTGAGCTGCTTGAGGTCCTATTGCTACTCCTGTGCCTTCGGCCTGTGGGTCTTCTTTGTCTTCTGTAGGCTCCCCTGCTTGCTCTGGGCCTACTTTGGCTTAGCTGCTCGTGGTGAGTCCCTTGGACCTTGCTTGTTCCGACACTACACCTTTTTTGTCTGCCAAGTTTGTTGCCGCTGCCAAGGCTTGTTAGTGCTCCTGCCGGACACCGACCCCTCTGGCTCTTGACCTCCGACGTGGGACAGCTTGTGAACGGCTCCTGGTCTTCCACACCGTCGCGTGGTCTGCACAGCTGCAGCACCAAGGTTACGTCAACTCCTGCATCTTCCGACATTGGTGGGCATTCGTCTTCTGTGCCTCCTGGTCTCTCCTGAGTGGCATAGGCTCTGTCCCCTCTGCTTGCAGGTACCTCTCTTCATCATCCACCCTTGGATTCCACCGGACTCTTTCACCTTCTTTGCCAGCAGCATATTTACTGAAGTCCTCCATTGTGGTCTATGGCGGTTTCCAAAGTCACTTTGCACCCTGCTTCCCAGGCATAGGTATCCTACTTCCCGGGGGTATCCATGGGTGGGGTGACTCTCCAACCTTACATCTTCCACAGGGTTTCTTAAGGGTCCTTCTTCTGCAAAACTGCAACCGCAACTTCTCCATTGACTTGTATTGAGTAGGCGGCTGTGTTTCCACTCTGCACACATCCTGCGTGGGGTTCCTGGGTACTTACCTTGGTTGGTTCCTTGGGTCTTCAGCTGTTCTGTTCTTCTGGGTCTAGTCTCCACTTCGATTGCAGTTCCAATTCTACTTTATTAGTATATGGTTTGGTCTCCCCCTGGCGACCACTGTGTATTTGTGCTACTTACCTGTTCTCTTATTGAGCTATTGTGTATATTGTGTATATATATCCGGGCAGGAGGTATACCAATGTATTAGTGAGTGTGTGTAATAAATGATATTATTTTTATAATTACACTGTCTGGTTCTTTTTTGTTTAACCTACACTATATGATTAGTACTTGTAAAACAAGCTGCTTCACACTCCTTCTGTACTAAGCCTGAAGCCTGCTCTCCACAGCTACCACTTAGAGAGCTTTCTAAGGTTGTCCAAGACCACTAAAATCACAACAAGGGTTGCCTGGATTAGTGCAAGGTGCTTCACTTAAATAAGTGTGCACCATATACTAAGCCAGCCTACTACAACACTGCACTCCACTGACAAGTCTTTTCAACTTGTAAGCAAGTCAAACATTCCTTAATCAGTTCAGTTCAATAAGCTTTATTCGGTTAAGAAATGTCAACCATTAAAGCAGGTATACATACACAAATGTTAAAATCAGATGAATAACAGAAACTACAAAATGCAGTCACATTTCTTCAAACTCATTATCATTGTCCTCCAGAAATCAACATGTTTTGTCTATTTTGGGGCAAGGCGTTGGAAAGTGGCTGAAATGCACAACAGCAAATAACATTGGCTCCAGCACTATTAAGGTCAGCGGAATGGCTCAGTGAGATATACTCTCGCTGCTGAAACATGCAGCAATTTGCATGCCCCAAATTTAAATTCTGACAAAGCTAACTCACCTTTCCATCCTAACTAAGTTGGTATATTGAGGACTCTTAAAGTGGATAACAGTGATACCAGGTACCCATAACGCTTAGAAATGGTACAAAAGAACAGTATGCAGCACTAAATAAAAAAATTAAACAGGTCATTAGTTAAGGGCAGGCCCTTTGTGCTCCTTATTAGCACACCTACTTTTACAGCCAGCCCGCTTTCTGTGAAGCTTGGGATTATTATTAATAGCCCACCTACTCTTATTGAAATATCTTGCAGCCCTGCCACTAAACACTTACAACATACACCATCTTTGACTTCGTTCACCAACACTAGCAGCTTGATAAAATATTGGCTTGCACATTCCATTTGCCTGGAATGTAATCACTTTAAAATTAGTAGGCCTGCAACTTAACAGCAAGGCACATATACTTAGCAGCTAAGTTCATACTCTGGCCTGCCAAAAATGCAGTCACCAATGGTTTGTGGTTCGTCCTGATGTGAAATTGTGTTCCCCACAGGAATGACCTGAAGTGAACTCCAACGCCTCCCCTTCCACAAATGAGCAATTCACGCAGCAGCTTTCAATGTGTAGGAGGCACACGCCATGCTGCATTCCATTCCAAATGAACGTGTAAAAGGAGCAGTCTCCCTGTTTATTGTTTCAAAAATATATTCTGACGCATTCCCTTCCACTCAAAGGTAGTCTGATTCTTTACAAGTTCTCTTATTGATTCTTTCATTATCAACAAAACTCTTCATAAACTTGGAACCAAATTCCACATGGCACAAAAAGGGAACCGACTCGCTTCTACCCTTGGATTGGGAAGCAGGTCTCATTGCGTTGACCCCTCTTCTGAAGGACACTTTTGAAAACCAGTGGTGCCAAATGGTGTATTTCATTGTACTAATTCCCTAAAAATGGATAAACAGCCAAAGAGTTCGGAAGAGTCTCCTGTAATAGCTCCAGAAGATAGTTCAGCATCGTTGGTGAACTGTTCACAAGGAATGTACTGAGTCCATCAATACGCTATTGAATAAAGAAAAAGTAAAAATAAAATTTACCATCATTATGCAGTCTATGGTTTCTACTGTATGGCAACAGAAATGCTGTGCCTGATCACAGTGTATCAAACAGGTGTCGGAGGGTGGGCAGAAGATATCAATATAATTGCATTTTGCAGATTTTAGTTAGAATACGTAGGAATTGAAGGCCTGGATAGGGATAGATATTGAATTGTTTGGTAGAAGGGTAATTTTGGGACTGGGTTAATCTGTACCCTTGGAGAGTAGAGGCTGATTGGACTGGTCTAGATATTGAACCACTGGATAGAATGGTAGTTTTGAGATTCTGCAGTAATAATCTATATCCTTGGAGAGTAGAGGCTAAACTGGATTGCTCTAGATCGCAAATGAGACTGGGTTAATCTATATCCTTGGAGAGTACAGGCTGAACAGGACTGGTCTAGATAGCGAATCGTTGGTAAAAGGGTGATTTTGGGACTGGATTAATCTTTACCCTTGGAGAGCAGAGGCTGAACTAGATAGCGAATCGTTGGGAAGAATGCTGATTTTGGGTCTGGGTTAATCTATGCCCTTGCACAGTGCAGGCTGAACTGGATTGGTCTAGATAGCGAATGGTTGGTAAAAGGGTGATTTTGGGACTGGGTTAATCTATACCCTTGGAGAGTAGAGGGTGAACAGGACTGGCCTAGATAGCGAATTGTTAGATAGAATGATGATTTTGAGACTGGGTTAATCTATGCCCTTGCACAGTGCAGGCTGAACTGGATTGGTCTAGATAGCGAATCGTTGGTAAAAGGGTGATTTTGGGACTGGGTTAATCTATACCCCTGGAGAGCAGAGGCTGAACTAGATAGCGAATCGTTAGGAAGAATGGTGATTTCGGGACTGGGTTAATCTGTACCATTGGAGTGAAGAGGCTGAACTAGATAGCATATTGTTGAGCAGAATGGTAATTTTGGGACTGGATGAGTCTATGGGGCAAATGTATCAAGCCCTTTTCCAGTTCGCAAACAAGCCGATTCTCAGAAACGGCCCATTTGTGAACAGGAAAAAGCCTTTTGGGATGTATCATCCCAAAAGGCCATTGCAAAATATGGCATGGCAAAATTTGCGATTACCTATTTTGCGAATGCATTTAAGGAATCGCAAATTACGAATCCTTAAATGCAATTCTGGAAGCACCCAAGTTGTGTGAATTTGCCTTAAGAAATCGCAAATTATCACTAACTTCAAGTTGGTGGTAATTTGCTATTTCCTAGAAAAATGCACTTTTTTGCATTTTTCAAATTGCCATGTGGCGCACATACATGCCGTTAGGGCATGTATGTCCGCCACATGTGCACACATGCATATTTTAGGGATGCAACAGGGTGTCCTTTTGACACCCTTGCACCATTGAAATTGCATTCGCATTGCATTCCTATGGGCCTCTAGGCCCATAGGAATGAATGGGAAGGTATTCCTTAATTGTGAATCGCAATTTGCGATTCCCAATTAAGGAATATGTAGGAATCGCAATTAATATTGCGAATCCTATATACATTGCCTTTTGCGAGTCCTTAATAGCAAATCGCTAAAATTCGCTATTAAGGACTAGCAAAACGGTTTCTTGATACATATGCCCTATATCCTTGAAAAGTAGGGGGTGACCTGGATTGGTCTAAATATTGAATCATTGGGTAGAACAGGAATTTTGGAACTGGATGAATCTATACTCTTGGCGAATACAGGCTGAGTGTTAATATTGCTATTGTATACTGTATAGTGAGATCGTCCCCATGATCTTAGGATATAGTGATTTAAATTTCAACAACAACTACGATATAGAATCTGCTGTTTCCAAGACTAGCAGAAGATTAAGGAAATATTATGGTACTTGGAAGTACTTTAAAGAATGGATTAAGACAATGCCATTTATATACATTGTTATTTTTTTGGATGTCTAGATGAAAATATATCAACGGATTTCGTTTTTGCTACATAATAATATTAATAATAAAAATAATTATATTACTCGATGGCCATTTAATTGACCCATCCCCCACCAGGAACTTTTATTTGTAAATGGTACGCCCTTCAAGTTCTTATTGAAAAGAAGGGAAATGCATTTTAAAGCACAGTTTTCCAGAAACATTGGATAAAAAGCTAAAGGGTAAAATGTCAGTTCATAATTTCAAATAATACATATAGGCATTAGGACATGACCTTCTGTCGTTCTTCAAAATGCATAACACTTCCTTTTCCCTTCTTCCTTCTTCTTATTTTCATGCTCGAATCGGCACCTTCCAGGTATCAGTCACATAACATTATTAAAAGTAGAAACCCAAGAGCCTTTTGGGAACATTGCAACATTGGACAGAAAGCAGGACCGATATTGGCGATGGACGGGCTGTCCTGCAGAGGGGCCCCTGGAGTCTGGGCGGGTTAGATCTGGGTGATACACGGAGTAACATAGAGGCATATGTCTCCCACAGGCCTCTCAAGCACCAACCGTCTTGAATGCTCAGCTGATTCGGGCTGGGATGGAGATTGGGATGGTGAGAGAAGGGCATCCCTGCCCAACAGGTTAGTCACACATGCCACGGTTTCATTGCTTTCACTGACAATCCAAGAAACCCGATCTCCAGTGTCTTGGATTCTAAGTAATGAGTCTGTCTTTTCTTGAGATGCTTTACAGGTTAGCCGAACAGGACACCTAGAGCGGAACACACCCCGCGCCGCCATCATAGTACAGAGGTGTCTTTAATGGATGTTATGGGGCCCCAACTACACTTAAAAAATAAGACAACCGGGTATGCCCAGACATGGGTCCCGTGCTCACCATGCCACTGGAGTCAAGCTAGCCTGGCTGATGAGAGGGTGATACCCTGAAACCGGTCCCAGGATGTTTGTTTCCAGTCACGGGAGGACCTGGCCTGGCAGTTCGGGCTGGACTGTTCCCATGGGGGGGCAGGGTCAAGAGTGATTTGCATATGGCTGGGTCCAAACTAGAATGGCATGGTGACCAAAGGACGATGGATTTAGGCCCAGATCTCTGTACTAGGAATTGTTTCATCATTCCATCCATCAATTGTTCTTATTGCATTTGTCACCGTAAGTGGGATGGGTATGCCCAGACGTGAGTCCTGTGCTCTCCATGCCACTGGATTCAAGCTAGCCTGGCTAATGAGGGGGTGATACCCTGAAACCTGTCCCAGGATGGCTGTTTCCAGTCCAAGGAGGACCTGGCCTGGCAGTTTGGGCTGGACTGTTCCTTTGGGGGGGGCAGGGTCAAGACTGATTCGCATATGGCTGGGTCCAAACTAGAATGGCTGGCATGGTGAGCAAAAAACGATGGATTTAGGCCCAGATCTCTGTACCGGGGTGAATGTTTGACATTGTTCAGCATTTCGTCCATAAATTGTTCTTTTTGGACTCTTAGCATGAGAGACCGCCAGCCGCCCTTGCCATCAGCACCTCCACCGTTTGATGCGCCAGAGCTGTCAAATGTTAGCCACATTAGGGCCCCAGTCAGGGCGGCGGGCTCGTGCCCCTTGGTTTGCGCAGGAGTTGATGTCACACGAGACATTATAATTTTCCTGTAGCACGTCGATGTTGTCACCTCTTTTGAAGCGGTTTTTGAAAGTTTGTTTTAGCCTAAACCCCATTTGTGATCTCCGGGGGTAAATGAATATATAAAGCGCGGCTGGCACAGCGCCACCCTCCTGCCATCTCACTTTCAGTTAATAGGCGAACAGAAGCCAGGACCAAGCTGTGTGCTGGCGCGGCGCTGGAGTGCACTGGGACCGCACTACTCAGCTGTAATACATCATTATCCTCTATAATTTGCTTCTGTTATTACAAGCGAGTTATGGCCGCGGGCAAGAAAGTAAGAGAAAGGCTTTTCTCAGATATTACACGGAGAATGAAAGAAAGAGCTCTTTGTGGAAATCCCGCCCTCCCATGTATTGTGTACATGTATTATGAGCCAGTCAATCACAGAGTGGTGTGTGCATGCCACCCCTACTTCAAGACTGCTTTGTTGGACTTCATATGTGTGTGAAATAAACGCTGCCCAATACCACACGCTATTTGGAACAAATGTACTAATAAACACACATTCGGACATTTATTGCTACATTGCCAAAGTGTTCATGTTTTAATGGCGCATGCCTGACTGATTCATGTCTCAGATTCCATTCTAGAAGCACTTTACAGAACAGAGCAAGTGGGGCCCAGCTCAACAGTCAGTATTGTGTTTTTAGCTCCCTGCGCGAGTATAAGGCCCTTATGTTCTGGCTCTGGTGAATCACAAATGTTTATAAACTACTGCACATGAGAAATCAGCATAGCATTAACCATACGTGCAGCTCCGCTGAGCGTAATATACTGTTTATTACCATTGTTGAGGGTGAGAAGGGGTATTTTTTATTTTGACTGTTTTTGTGATGACCCATTGGAGGCTTTGTGGGAATTGTAACCCACCCGACACTCACCAATGGGATAAGGAATATGCTACTTACCAGTATGCATCTGGTCTTGGCATGTAGGGCTGCTGACATTCATATCTGTGCATAGATCGCCGCCTAGTGTTGGGTCCGGATGATTGCACATTGTTGTCCTGGAAGAGTCTTCGAAGTATCACGAGATAGGTGGCTCCTCCCTCGGACTACAGTGCGCATGGGCATCCTCTCCATCCCCAGATTGTTTTACGCCATTGTGGCAGAGATGGAGTATAGTACAGTAAGAGATGGCCATGCAGAGAGTGAATGCTACAGCTGCGACAGGCACCAGGGAGGTGGGTGGACGATATGAATGTCAGCAGCCCTACATGCGAAGAACAGATGCATACTGGTAAGTAGCATATTCCGTTCGAGGCATGTGGGCTGCTGAATTCATATCTGTGCATAGAATGTATAGCAGTATCTCCCCTAGCGGTGGCTACCTGTGTCAGCTGCAGCAGTCTGGAAGAGAGTTTTGAGAACAGCCTGGCCTACAGCAGCTTGCTGTTTTGAATGTACATCTACACAATAGTGTTTTGTAAATGTATGTGTGGTTGAACATGTGGCGGCTCTGCAAATTTCGTGTAAAGGAATATTTCCTAGGAAAGCCATGGATGCCCCTAGCTTGCGTGTGGAATGCGCCCTAGGGGGAACTGTTAAGGTGCGTTTTGCCTTTAAATAGCATATCTGAATGCACTTAACGATCCATCTGGCTATACCTGACTTTGAAATCGGGTTGCCTTTGTGTTGTGGTGAGAAAGCAACAAACAACTGTTTTGTTTTTCGAAATGCCTTAGTTCTATCTATATAGTATTACAGAGCTCTTTTTACTTCTAGAGTATGCAAGGCCCTTTCAGCTACCGTCTGTGGGTTTTGAAAGAACACCGGCAGTTCTATAGTTTAGTTTATATGGAAATGGGATACCACCTTTAGCATGAATTTAGGGTTTGTTCTGAGAACTACTCTATTTGCATGTACTTGAATGAATGGCTCTTGAATAGTTAGGGCTTGCAGCTCGCTAACTATTCGAAGCGAAGTAATGGCAATAAGGAAAGCCACCTTCCAAGTAAGAAACTGTAGTTCGCATGAGTGTAGTGGTTCAAAAGGTGGTCCCATAAGTCTGGTTAAAACAACATTTAGAATCCAGGCTGGTGAAGGTGGGTGTCATGGAGGAATGACGCGTTTAAGTCCTTCCATAAACGCTTTAATTGCTGGCACCCTAAATAGTGAAAGGTGTTGCCTGTTTTGCAGATATGCTGCTAACGCAGCTAAATGTATCCTGATGGATGAATAGGCTAAATTGCAACGTTGTAGGTGCAAGAGATAGCAAATGATGTTTTGAGTGGAAGCATCAAGTGGGTTAATGTCATTGTTATTACAGTAAATGACGAAACGTTTCCACTTTGATGCATAACATGCTCTGGTAGTGGGTTTTCTTGCCTCTTTGATAATATTCATGCAGTCTAGAGGCAAGTTGAGGTATCCAAACTCTAGGATTTCAGGAGCCAGATCGCTAGGTTCAGCTGTTGCGGGTCTGGGTGTTGGATTTCGCCATAGTTCTGAGTTAGAAGACTGGGTGTGAGTCGCAGTCTTTGATGAGGCACCACTGACAGTTCTAGGAACGTTGTGTACCATGGTTGCCTCGCCCATGTGGGAGCAACCAGGATTAGTGTCAGGGAATGTTGGCGCATTTTGCGTGCCACCAGCGGAATCAGTGGAGTTGGGGGAAAAGCGTACGCAAATTTGCCTGACCAGTTCATCCATATCGCATTCCCTTGCGATTGTGGATGTGGGAACCTGGCGGCAAAGTACTGGCATTTTGCGTTTTCGTTTGTGGTAAAGAGGTCTATTTCCGGGTGTCCCCACTTCCGGAAGAATGGTTGGAGCACTTTGGAGTGAATTTCCCATTCGTGTAGCTGTTGGCTGTGCCTGCTGAGCAGGTCGGCTACCTGATTGTCCTTGCCTGGGAGGTGTTCTGCCATGAGGAACATGTTCCTCTGAATGGCCCATTTCCACATTGCTTGAGCTAGGTGCGACAGCTGTGGTGAGTGTGTACTTCCTTGTTTTTGAATGTAATACATAGCTGTCATGTTGTCCGTCCGGATCAACACAGCCCTGTTGCATAAGTGTGTTTTGAAAGCTTTCAGGGCTAGAAAGACTGCCATCAACTCCAGAAGGTTGATATGCATTTTCTTTTGCTGTACGGTCCAGAGCCCCTGGACTGTGTAGTGTAGGACATGGGCTCCCCATCCCATCAGGGATGCGTCCACGGTTAACACTACTTGTGGGACAGGCTCTTGGAACAGTCGTCCCTTGCAAAGGTTTTGTGGATTCCACCAATGCAGAGAGTTGTATGCCCGACTGGTCACCAACACTAGGTCCTTTAATTGCCCGTGAGCCTGGTTCCACTGCCTTGCTAAGCATTCTTGGAGCGGACGCATATGTAGTCTGGCATGAGGGACTATGAATATGCACGAGGCCATCATGCCTATTAGCTGCATAAACACTCGAGCTGGTAGTGAGTGTTGGGGTCTGAATTTTTGTATCAACATTTGCATTCCCTTGATTCGTGCTGTGTTGGGATATGCTTTTGCTGCCAGTGTATCTATTGTTGCTCCCAGGTATTGTTGGACGTGGGAGGGTTGTAGATGTGATTTTGGGTAGTTTAGTGAGAATCCTAAACTGTGCAGGAGATGTATGGTCTTTGACATGTGGTTGGCACATTGCTGGGCTGTTGGCGCGTGTATTAGCCAATCGTCCAGATAGGGGTACACATGGATGGGCTGCCGTCTGAGATGTGCTGCCACTGTAGCTAGACATTTGGTGAACACTCTTGGAGCTGTTGTGACACCAAATGGTAGGACTTTGAACTGATAGTGTTGTCCCTGAATGGTGAACCTTAAATACTTTCTGTGAGCAGGGTGTATTGGTATATGAAAGTATGCGTCCTTGAGGTCTAAGGTTGCTAAGAAGTCTCCCTGGCGAAGCAGTGGTAAGACTTGCTGGAGAGTGAGCATTTGGAAATGCTCCGACAAAATGTACAGGTTGAGGGGCCTGAGGTCCAATATTGGCCTGAGAGACCCGTCCTTTTTCGGAATAAGGAAGTATAGAGAGTATACTCCTGTTCCCTGATGTTGTAGTGGGACTGGTTCTATGGCCCCCTTTTGCAGCATACTGATGACCTCTTGCTGTAGTAGCTTAATATGTTCCTGTGACATTGGACGGTGCACGGGTGGTATGTTGGGTGGAGGTGAGTTGAGTTCGAGGCAATAGCCATGTTGGATCATTTGCCTGACCCACTTGTCTGTTGTGATATTTAACCAGACTGGCAGAAAGTGTTGTATTCTTCCCCCGACTGGTGTTATGTGGTCTGGGGGTAGTGGTAAGAAGTCACTGCTTTGTGTTAGTGGAGGATCTATTTGCATTGCCTCCACGACCTCTTCCCTTGGTGTTGTTTCCTCTGTATCCACCCCTGTTGGTGTTTTTGTTGTATGTGGATTGTGTGTTACTCTTGTAGTTGGAGGATTGCTGTGATGTATTATTACGCGCTCCTCCTCTATAATTGGAGCGACGAAAGGAGCCCCGGTGTTGTTGGGACTGGAGAGCTCCCATAGACTTCGCAGTTTCAGTATCTTTTTTCATTTTGTCCAGAATTGAGTCAACTGCTGGACCAAACAAAAAGTCAGGGTTGATGGGCTGATTAAGGATCGTGGATTGGACTTCATTTGTGAAGCCAGATATGCGAAGCCATGCGTGGCGCTGGAGCAGCACGCTTGTATTGATGGATCTGGCAGCTGTGTCTGCCACGTCTAGGGCACATTTAATTGAGGCATTGGTGATGAGCTTTCCTTCTTGTATGAGTTCATCTGCTTGCTGTTTGTAAGGATCAGGTAAGTGTTGGAGAATATCTTCCAAGCTGTCGTAGTGCGCCCTGTCATATCTGGCCAGCAAGGCCTGTGTGTTGGCTATTCTCCATGAGTTTGCTGCTTGAGCTGCTACTCTCTTGCCTGATGCCTCAAAGATTTTTGACTCCTTGTCTGGAGGAGCAGCCTCTCCAGTAGTCTGGGAATTGGCACGCTTACGTGCATTGGATACCACTAGGGAGTCTAGGGGTAGCTGCCCCTTAATATATGTAGGGTCTATAGGATCAGCCCTATACTTTTTTTCAATCCTAGGGTTTATAACCCTTGCTCTAGCAGTGTCCTTAAAAATGTCACTTGCGTGTTTTAATACGCCTTTTAGCATTGGGAGTGTTTTAACATGTCTCTCAGATGTTGTTAATGTATCAAAGAGGAAGTCTTCCTCAATAGCATCAGAGTGCATATCTACATTATGGTAGGTTGCTGCTCTATCCAGTAGTGAATTAAAGGCTACCGTGTCTTCTGTCGGAGAAGGCTTAGTGGGGTATACTGCAGGATCTGGAATGGGCAGGATCCCCTCAGTGTCTGGTTCCCCTCCCCCACCCCATGGCTGTGAGAGAGGGTCTGCAAGTGGGTTTTGTGGATAACCAAACCCTACATCTGCGTCCTGTTCTTCGTCTGGGTTGTAGTCAGAGCGTGCAGGTGAGGCAGGGGCATATGGGGTATGAGGCATAGCTGGACTGATAGGTTCAAAGAATATTGGAGAGGTAGCACAGTCTCTCTTCTTCTTTAGGGGAATTGTAGAAAAGTCTTCAGTTGGCAGAGGTCTTTTCTTTTTGGTGTACACAGTCACTTTACCAGTGTTTGGGTCAATGTACAGTTTTGACTGGTCTTCTGTGGAGGGATCTGGATGAATAAGTTCCTCTTCCACAGTCCTTGGTTTTGGTGCTGTAGCTTTTGGTTTGTCTTTTTCGGGTCGACGGCTTTTGCTGTTTCGACCGCTTTTGGTGGTTGGACCGGTTTATGATGTTTTTCGACAGGTTTCGTTGGTGCAACGTCTTTGGCTGGCTTCACCACTTTTTTCGGACCGAGCTGTTTTGTCGGTTCGATAGTGTCCCTAGGTGTTTTTGGAGCCTGTGGTTTCGGATCGATGCCCTTTTTCGGCTCGATGCGCTTCGGCTCCACCTTCGGTTTCAGCTCGACGGTAGTCTTGGGCGCAGGCCTTGTGCTTTCGTCGACCGTTTTTTTCTCCCTTGTCGATACCTGAGGCTGGTTTGCTGGATTCGACGTGCTTTTTGGGGGTCGACTCGACGTGCTTTTGTTTTTGTGTCGATTCAACGTGTTTTGGCCTTGAGGTTGACTCGACGGCTTTCGGCTTCGACGTCGACTCGATAGCTTTGGTCTTCGATGTCGACTCGATGGTCTTTGGCTTCGAAGGTTGTATCGGTACTGTGGCCTTCGGCTTAGTCACCTTTGGTTCGACGTAATTCGGTCCGAAGACAGTATTGTCGATGAGTTTCGGTTTCGATTGAACCGGTGTCGTATATCATGTGTCTGAGGGCTCTTTTTGTGTGTTCCTAGCCAGGGCGGTATGGCGGGGCTGTAGAACGAGGATGTTGATCTCGGCTAAGGCCTGCTGGCGATGCCTCGACCTGAGTCTCTGATATTGGTGTAGTGTCTATATGGGGCGGTGTACTCACGGTTCGCCCCTCGTCGTCATCGGAGTCGTCTTCGACCGCTACGATGTCTTGATCATATTCCTCGAGATCGACGATTAGTTCACCTTCCTCGAGGTAATATTCGGAGTCGTGCTCCGAGTATTGTTGAGCGTTTGTCATCGTCGAAGATGTTCTCGGGTGCTGGCGCCGACCTTTGCATTTCTTGCCTTGCCGCCTGTCGATTCTGGATAGTTTTTTTCGATCGGAACTGGGCACAGGCTAGGCAACTATCTTCATTGTGATCTGAAGATAGGCATTTGTTACACACTGGATGCTTGTCTGTGTGCGGGAACTTCGAGTTGCACTGCGGGCAGTACTTGAATGGACTTCATTCCATCGACGGTCGGTCCACGTGGTGTCGAGACGGCCTCACGGCCCGATTCGACGACTGTAGTGCAACGAACGTTCAAAAAGTGTATCGGTACCGAGCGCTGAACAATACCGACGGATCCGAAGGCATTTTGGCCTTTTGAAAAGTTTTTCTTGATTCCGAACTTGGAGAGTAGGAAAGTACATCCGAACCCGCAATGGCGGAGAAAAACAATCTGGGGATGGAGAGGATGCCCATGCCCACTGTAGTCCGAGGGAGGAGCCACCTATCTCGTGATACTTCGAAGACTCTTCCAGGACAACCATGTGCAATCATCCGGACCCAACACTAGGCGGCGATCTATGCACAGATATGAATTCAGCAGCCCACATGCCTCGAACATGACATATTACACTCTGTGCGTCTGCATGCATTCTACATATCGGTTATGTATTTCTATATGTTAATGTTAATGTGTGTTTTATATAGCGCTCAGCTACTCCGAGGAGTGTCCCGGCGCTTCTAACTTCGTGCGGAAAACAGGGCGAGCAAGACATGATCAAATCTATTGGATGAAAAGCCAGGACTTCAGTTCTTTCCTAAAAGCAAGCAAGGTGTCAGTCTATATATTACATGTTTATGTAGTGCACTTACAACTCCTGTGAAAGAGACCCGTACACATAACACAGTAGGTTAAATACTGCATTATCTGTAGGAAATAAATCTAAAAATGTTTGCTTCAGCTCTTAAGAAGGCGGGTCTTTTGAGCAGGCATGCTTTGCTGTGTTAACACAAAAGCGTGCATCCCTCGGGGAGAGGAATAAGCCTGACCCCGTCTTGGCTAGAGAAATATGTAAGAAGAATTATTATTACAGTATGCAGACACCGTTTATTCACTAATAAAGCATCATTGCAACAAATCTTTCATTATTGACTAAGACGTGGTTCAAAATGTAGGTGCCACAACAGAAACGGTGCGGTGAGTGATAACGCTGGCGAATAAGGTGCGCAAGTGCTATTTACAATATATACAATCCAGGGGCTGATATCACATTCAACTTTAACGACAAGACTCAAAGTTACAATACAATGTGTACACTATTTCCATCAATATCAGTCAACTAGCGATGCTGTCAAGGTTTCAACCCCAATGCGATTACTACAGGGTCATCATCAAGACCAAGTGGTAGCAACCGAGGAAGCTCAATGGCTGGGCTGAGTGAGTCCTGAAGAGATGCCAGGAGTATTGGAAACAAAAGTTAATCAAATCACCAGGTGTAAAATACACCATCAAAGGATCGGTGAAGAATAGGTCGCTATCACGGAGAACCGTGGCCTTGTTTTGTATGTCCAATATCTGCCTAGACTCCCAGGACCTCCAGGTTGCCCCATAATTCTTGCACATTGGTATGTTAATAAGCACATATGTCTGAAGACGACGTGTTTCGCCGCAGCTCTTCGTAATGTTCAGCGAACAAGGAGCCCTGTCTGCAGTGGGATGTTCAGCTTTGGTCTACTCTTCATGGAGGCAATACTGACTAAACAATGAGTTTTTTGAACTGGGTCTTCTCTTCCATCGCTCCTAAAGCTTGGAATGGCTTCACACTCCACATCAGAGCCTCCTCGTCTCTTCTTGAATTCCACAAGACGCTGAAGACCTGGCTTTTCAAATAACCATCCTACCATAGACAGGGCAAGGCCCACACCCGCTCAGCGCCAGGATACCCCGCGGGTGATAGAGGACTTTACAAACTCGCATAACGTAGCATGCTTTAGATAGCTGAAAGCATGGCTATGGCACGGTCTGCTAAATGTGTCTGTCTGTCCTGCTCTGCCACACAGTTTCCACATGTCTGCAAGACGTTAGTCGCCTTGTGATGAAGCTTTCTTGTGCTGAGTCTACCCTGAGTCCTATATGCATGTATGTGTACAGCGCCCATACGCTTCCGCGTGGCGATGCGCGAGGGAAAACTTCAAAATAAATATAACGCGTGCGCAGCTCTTGCAATCCTTTATTTTATGGTGGCATTAACCGATCTAGGAAGACACAACTTTTGTCAGAGATATTACTGATTTCAACAGGAAATGTTTTCCAGTGTAAATGGTTTAAAAGTTATAGAAATGACTTTTTCTTTTGATCAGACTATGTCAAATATAGGCACACTTGTCTGTCCAGTGCCAAACATCAGTTAGCACAACTCTCATATCTAATTACAATGAAGTTACAAACATAACAAAATGCAGAGAGGCTGTTAGCACTGCTTGAAAGGCAAGGACATATTTTGGTAATCAGAGCTGAGCATAACCTGGATCTGTTCCAGGCCCTGCTTACTTTTTGCCAAACATCACGCAGTATGATCAGGTGGAGCTGTGGGGGGGGATAAGGGGAGGGGGGATAGAATGTTTCAAGCTCACTGTTTTCCAGGGGAAAACCCGTAGGAAATTTTAACCAAAAATTGTTCAAAAACAGAATAAGTAAAATCCACAATATTAAATGTAAATGTAAATGTAAATGTATTTCGATTTATATAGCGCACTAATCACCCAGGGGTCTCAAGGCGCTTGCTTAGGGAACCCGTCCTGGTATTCCCCTGTGAGATACCCCGGCAGGGTATTCACAAGGTGAAAGCCAGGCATCCCGCCGTGAGGGGCCGTAGTGGAGATTAAGCAAGCTATTGCCCAGAGTCGCAGAGTGTGACCCCGTGAGTCGAGTAGGCACCGGAGCGAGAATTGTCGAGTCCGTGGAATTTTTGAGCCCGAGACCCGCCGAGGCGGGGAATCGAACCCTGGTCCACGGCTGATCTCAGCTTCCGGGTCTGCCGCCTCTAACCACTGAGCCACGCTTCTCCACAAATATTAGCAGGCACGTTTTTGATTCGGTTCATTTTCATCTGGCAGCATTAGAGATGTATTAATTTGACAATAGCACCCTCACATTTTAAGCACAAACGTCATGCATAAGTGCATATGCACTGCAAAGCATGACATGTAGTTGTGGTTGAAAACATAAACCAGAGTAGGCATGAAAGATGCTGGTTTGTGAGAGACGATCAGCAAAACAAAACTGCAAATAGACAGACAATATGGTATAGATGGGTAAATGTCACTGTCCAAGGCCCTTATGGGCATTATTTACATGTCCATTTTAGTGAAAAAACTGGAAGGTGCAAATCACAATTCTGATTGGTTAACAGTTCACAACGATGGTGAGTACCAAGTAATGCTAGTTAATCAGAGCCTGAATGCCATCGACCAAAAACTTGTACCAAGAGACAAACAACCACTGACCTTTGCGGTGAGGGGTCACCGGGCATGCCTACATGGTTCATGTGGCAACCGGGGTGCAGCATCCATAACTCCAAACAGCAAGGGCACTCCTGTGGTGTGACCAGAGCGCCTTTTTCTGCTAGTGCCTCAATGTGCTGTTCGACCTGCAATGATGAACAGCGCTACAGCCACAGAGGGCAGTCCCAAGCACCAGCCAGGAGTCTGCAACTGCTGAAGATGGAAAACCGCTGCCATGCGCTTTTACCCAGAGGCATAATCTGCCAGGCACGGCCTCTGTCCCTGGCACTGCCCCCCATCCTGCACCCATGAGTAGAGCAGGAAGCACAGGGCCTAAACCTAAAGACTGACAAACTGTATCTTAAATTTACAATAAGGTGAGTAACGATTGTTAGCGAGAACTATTTAGGTCAAGATCTCAACTAACTGAGCCATGGTTACCAAACATTGTAGTTGCTTGCACAAGTTGTTAGTGAGTGTGCACCTGTGCCTGATTCTGCCTATGACTTTTTATCTCTGCTAGGCACTGTAGATGTTGGGCGCACCATGGGAATTGTGTCAGGTCACATTAGAGGGTGTGAAAAATATCGCAGTTGGCCAGAGCCCTGTAGCGAAATCCCCATTTAATGTGCGTAGTATTTGATTTCTTGTGATATAAATAGGTCTCTTTTAGGGTTTCGGCTAGATAAAGCATGCGCTGCCTCTGTGAGACTTTTGTTTTCTTACAGGGGGCTTACAGTCCACCTGTACCATTTTTAGCTTCAGCTTCGCTCTCATTTGCTTCGCTCCGGTTTGTCATGGCATGCGGGTGTCATGTCCTCGTCTTGTGTTTGGCCCACCCTTGGAGCAGGGACCAAATATTTGCATCCATCCACTGCTCTCGTTTTTGGAGCTACGTTTTTTTGTTCAAGCACTGTATATGAGTGCTTGTGTGTCAGTCTTTCTCCCATATCCATGTAGCTTCTATTCCCTCCACCCACCCCTTCAATGTTGCTTCTTTTCCCTCCCACCCCTACTCGACATCACTATACTCTTTATCACTGCACTTTACACCACACTACTTTCCATCACTACATTCTATGTCACTGCATTCTACTCTGTACCATTCTACTCTATGCCACTGCACTCTGCACCACTCTGCCTTATGCCACTCTACAACACTCTATTTTACGGCACTGCACTCTATGCCACTCTGTACCACTCTACTCTTCTCTGCACCACTATATGCCTCTGCACTTTACGTCACTCTACTCTAAGATATTTGTTGGACAGGCCACGTGTAAGGCTTGCTCCCTCCCCGCACGACCAGGCCCGAGCCCCGCTCCTCAGGTGTTACACGCAACAACAACCCGTTTCCCGTCTCCTATAGGGCCCCTGCCCCTGAACATCTCCACATCGTGGGCCCGATTCCCTACCGGCCCTCTCGCCCGGCCCGGGCGCCATCTTGGACACGGCACCACGAGGCCGCGTGGCCTCCGATCAACCCTAACCCTGGGCCTGGCCAGGCCCCGACATCCCGGCACCACCATCCACCCAGGAGGTGAGCGGACTACTTGGCAGGTCAATGGGAGAAAGAGGTGTCGATGGCTCTCCCCCGCCAGGTGCCGATCGCCCCCAGCTCCCCCAGGCGCTGGCTCCACCCCCCTGCTGGGTGTCTGGACTCCCTCATCCCGGACCTCCCGACCTCCCAGTGCGAGGGTCCGGACATCAAAGGGCGCCAGACCTATAACTGGCGCAGCTCCAGAGCAGGAAGGCAGTTGTATCCTGGAGTCGAGAGACGCAGTGAAGAACTCATCCTTGACGGACTACTGGCGCTGCCGTAGCCCTGCCTTGCGAACGACCGACCTGCCTGCTGGCGCTGCCGCGGCTCTCTGCACCCATCTTCATCGGGACCTGCTGGCTCCGCCGCGGACCGTCGCTACCTTCAACCATCCCGGGACCTGCTGGCTCCGCCGCGGCCCGATCATCTAGAACGCCGAGCTCGAGGATTGTGAGCTAATTCATCTACCACCATATCCCCCAGAGTGGTAACAAGACTGTCCCGCTACCCCCTTACCCAACCAAGAGACTAGAATAGAGGGGACCCCGGAGTCCAGACCTCCTTGTACCACCTCACCGTACGTAAAGAATTGCTTATAAAGTAACGTTGAACCTTATCCTTGTGTGGTGTACGTCAGTGGGGGGGAAGTTATTTGTCTGTACGATTGCTGGAGACGGATCTCCCCGGAGACCTCTCCCCTTATCCTCGGCCGACCCTCCCGGTCCGTCTAACATTGGTGGCCAGCGACGGGATCCGAATCAACGCGCAATCGTACAGAGAGTAGCTCACCCCACGACAAAACCACAATGTCAACCAAAGAAAGCGGATCCACCGAAAAATTCCAGATGGAGAAATTGGAAGAATACAGCCATCGTGAGTTGAAACAATTCTGCATTGAACTAGGTATCGCTACCACCGGTCTGAATACTAAAGACGATTTCAAGCACGCCATTGAGTCATGGGCAGAAACCGGGGCCGTCAGACCCCCGGACCAAAATCTCGCAACAGCAGAGGAAGACACCACGGCTCCCGAGGAGCGAAGAACGGGTCTCTCGCAAGATGAGATCCAAGAACGAGAAAGAAACCGACTACATGAGCTAGAGATGGCCCGGCTCAAAATGGATGGCGAACTCAAATTAGCCGAACAAAAACTAAATCTGGAACATCTGCGGCTCCGAGAAGAACGGGAAGAGAAACAGAGACAAAGAGAGCTTGAAGAGAAGAGACTGGCGTACGAACACGAACGCAAACTAGCTGAGATAGACTTACGCAAGCAGAACAAAGAATTAGGAGTGCCCGAGCAACCGCGCACCCCGGGGGTGACAGAAAGGAAGGTACACATCCCTAAGGATGTCGTTAGAGAATATTTCCGAGAGGACGACATACAGCAATGGTTCAAGGCCTACGAGATCGCTATGACCTCCCACCGGGTCGATCGAAGCGACTGGGGAGCCGGTCTATGGGGGAGGTTCGTCAATGAGGGCCGCGATGCCCTGCTACAGCTCCCAGACCATCTGATGACCTCCTATGACCACATGAAAGCTACCCTCCTCACCCGCTATGGGCTCACACCCGAAATGTACCGCCAGAGGTTCCGAAACTGCACTCGGATCCCGGGCACAACTTGGGTGGAATACGTGAACTATTTCAGCCGGGCCTTCGAGGGGTGGATCAAGGGAAGCAACGTAACGACTTACGAGCAACTCTTCAATCTCATGGTATGGGAGCATCTATCAAACAACTGCTTCGTCGAGCTCAGGCAGCACCTCCTCGACAGTAAATTAACTGATCCACGACAGCTTGCCGCCGAGGCTGACCGGTGGGAAATTACCCGAGTGGGCCGAACTGGGCCCCATGAACAGAACCGGAACAACCACGGTCAGCACCGTCCCCGAGGAGGAGGAGGGGGCCAGGGACGAGGGAGAGACAACGCCCCGGCCGCTCCCGCTACCAGCACCCCACCCCCGGCCAACCGGGGCAACACCCCGGCGCGGCCGGGATACAGAGCCAATGTCACGTGTCACCGATGCCAGCGAGTCGGCCACTACGCCAACGACCCGAATTGTCCACAGAGCCAGACTCCGAGACCCCGCCAGATGGCTGCCGCCGCCCTGGGGGAAGAACAAATCTACGAAGAACATGAGGAATGTGAGCAAGAACGCCAGGAATGGGAACCAGCCGCCATGGTTCTAGCGTGCCTAGGGGGAAGAGACATGGTCCCGCGGGTCCCCCTACCCGCCAACACCCGGAAGTACAGTCAATGGGTGAACATTAATGGACGCCGGGCCGAAGCCCTACGTGACACCGGGGCCAGTGTAACGGCCGTCCGATGTCACCTGGTGACCCCAGAACAGATTCTGCCGAACGTCCTCTGCCCTGTCCGTTCAGCCGACAATTCGGAGAGTCTATGTCGGATGGCTTGCGTCCCCTTCGAGTGGGGAGGAGTCTCCGGCATGTTGGAAGTGACGGTCCGAGATGATGCCCCCGTAGACTGTCTCCTGGGAAATGATCTTGAGAGTTCCCCGTGGGCCGCCGTAGAGAGGAGAGAGCACCTAGGGATGTTGGGCATCCCGGATTGGGCATGCGTAACCACCCGGTCCATGGCTGCCCGTGCCATCCCCCGACCCGAAGAACCTGAGTGGCCGGCACCTCCTCCCCCGGTCGCTCCAGACGCCGACCATGCCGTCACCCCAGAGCAAACTCCCGAGGGGCTCGTTCAGCCTCAGGACCTGCCCGGCCTGGATCAGTGGCGTCAGGAGGGGGGGCCCACCCAAGAACAGTTTCGCAACGAGCAGAAGACCTGTCCCTCCCTCGAGGGACTCCGCCAACAAGCCCTCGCCCAGAGTGCAGGGGATACCTCCGGAACCCATTGGGTCTATTGGGACAATGACCTGTTGTACAGCGAACAGAGAATCGCAGAGTTAGGGGCCAGTCGAGTACTAGTGGTGCCCCTCCGCTTTAGAGACTTCTTGCTAAACCTGGCCCACGATGTCCCCCTGGCTGGCCACCTGGGTCAGGATAAAACCTACAGTCGCCTGGTGACCCACTTTTTCTGGCCCAAGATGAGGAACGACGTACTCCAACACTGCCGATCTTGCCCCACGTGCCAGGCCAGCGGGAAGAGCGGCCGCAAGCTTAAAGCACCTCTGCAACCTTTTCCAGTGGTCACCACCCCGTTCGAGAGGGTGGGGATAGACATTGTGGGGCCCCTGGACCCCCGTACAGCACAAGGACATCGGTTCATCCTAGTACTGGTGGACCACGCCACCCGCTACCCCGAGGCTGTTCCCCTGCGAACTGTGACAGCCCCGGTAGTCGGCCGGGCCTTGATGGGGATCTTCTCCCGGGTGGGCTTCCCCCGAGAAGTCGTCAGCGACCGGGGCACAAACTTTATTTCAAAATACATGAAGTCCCTCTGGCAACAGTGTGGGGTCACCTACCGATTCACGACCCCCTATCACCCTCAAGGAAACGGACTGGTTGAGCGGTTCAACCGCACGCTCAAAGGGATGATTGGGGGGTTGGAAGAGCCCCTCCGTCGCCAGTGGGATGTGCTACTACCGTGCCTTCTCTTTGCCTACCGAGAAGTCCCCCAGAAGTCCCTCGGCTTCAGCCCGTTCGAACTCTTGTATGGGCACCCGGTGCGGGGGCCGCTCAGCCTAGTCAAAGAGGGCTGGGAAATGCCCCCTCTAAAGAACCCTCCAGATGTGTTCAAGTACCTCCTAACCCTCCGCAACCAGACCAGACGGTTCAGAGAGATGGCAAAAGCAAACCTGGAGGCCAGTCAGGAGGACATGAAAAGGTGGTACGATCAGAATGCATCCTCCATCGAATTTGAACCCGGCCAACAAGTGTGGGTAATGTCTCCCACCGAACCATGCGCCCTGCAAGACAAATGGACGGGGCCCTTCAAGGTAATCGAGCGCAAGAGCCCTGTCACCTATCTCATCGATATGGAATCTTCACGAAACCCTCTCCGGGTCCTCCACGCTAATAGACTTAAACCCCACTTTGTACGCTCAGAGCTCAGCCTCTTGATGGCAACCGACAATGGAACCGAGGAGGACTCCGAACCCCTCCCTGACCTCCTACGGTCTCGGGAGAAGGACGGCTCCGTGGACGGGGTCCGACTCTCGGAGGCCCTCACCCTGGAACAGCGCCAAGGCTGCCGAGACCTCCTGCTGCAGTTCGCGACCCTGTTCTCCCTCACCCCAGGGGTCACCCCCTGGTGCTTACACGACGTGGACACTGGAGACAGTCCCCCTGTCCGCCATCGGGCCTACCGCGTACCAGATCGGGTACGGGCCTGCATCCAAGAGGAGGTGGCCAAGATGCTCACGCTCGGGGTCATCGAGCCCTCAGACAGCCCCTGGGCCAGCCCAGTGGTACTGGTCCCCAAAGCGGCCGCCCCCGGCGCCACGCCGGAGCTTCGGTTCTGCGTCGACTACCGGGGCTTGAATGCGGTCACCAGAACAGACGCACACCCCATCCCCCGAGCAGATGAACTAATCGACCGCATGGGAGCTGCCCGCTACCTCAGCATCTTCGACCTGACAGCGGGCTACTGGCAGATCGGTCTCACACCCCGGGCCCAAGAACGATCTGCATTCTCCACTCCTGATGGCCACTATCACTTCAAGGTCATGCCATTCGGCATGAAGAATGCCCCAGCAACATTTCAGCGGCTAGTGAACCAGGTCCTGGCAGGACTCGAAGAATTCAGCGCCGCCTACCTGGACGATATCGCTGTGTACAGCCGCCACTGGTCCGACCACCTCCACCACCTCCGAGAGGTGCTACAGGCCCTCCAACGAGCTGGCCTCACGATCAAGGCCAGCAAATGCCAAATTGGCCAGGGGTCCGTGACCTATCTCGGGCACCAGGTGGGAAGCGGTCTGGTGGCCCCTTTGCAACTCAAGATCGCTGCCATCCAGTCGTGGCAGCCCCCCATCACCCAGACCGAGGTCTGCGCCTTCTTGGGACTTACAGGCTACTACCGGCGGTTCGTGAGGGACTATGGCAGCATTGTAGGGCCCCTCACGGAACTCACATCCAAAAACCAACCCAAGAAGGTCAACTGGACCCCAGACTGTCAAGCGGCCTTCGAGAAGCTGAAGGCCGCCATGTGCGCCGCCCCGGTGCTCCAGGCCCCCGACTACAGTCGGGAATTTATCGTCCAAACAGATGCCTCCGACCATGGCGTTGGGGCAGTCCTTTCCCAGCTGAACCCCGAAGGACTTGACCAGCCAGTGGCTTTCATCAGCAGACGGCTCCTGGCCCGAGAACAACGCTGGAGCACCATCGAAAGGGAGGCCTTCGCCGTGGTGTGGGCCCTCAAAAAGCTCCGGCCTTATCTCTTCGGCACCCACTTCCGGGTCCAGACCGATCATCGACCCCTGCAATGGCTAATGCAGATGCGGGGGGAAAACCCGAAACTACTACGTTGGTCCATCTCCCTGCAGGGGATGGACTTCACTGTGGAACATCGACCCGGGCAAGACCACGCCAACGCAGATGGCCTGTCACGCTTTTTCCGCCTCGACGAGGAGAGTCCCCAAGAGGATGGGTGACTCTCCCCGCCTTCAGCTGGGGGGGACGCATGTGGGACAGGCCACGTGTAAGGCTTGCTCCCTCCCCGCACGACCAGGCCCGAGCCCCGCTCCTCAGGTGTTACACGCAACAACAACCCGGGTCCCGTCTCCTATAGGGCCCCTGCCCCTGAACATCTCCACATCGTGGGCCCGATTCCCTACCGGCCCTCTCGCCCGGCCCGGGCGCCATCTTGGACACGGCACCACGAGGCCGCGTGGCCTCCGATCAACCCTAACCCTGGGCCTGGCCAGGCCCCGACATCCCGGCACCACCATCCACCCAGGAGGTGAGCGGACTACTTGGCAGGTCAATGGGAGAAAGAGGTGTCGATGGCTCTCCCCCGCCAGGTGCCGATCGCCCCCAGCTCCCCCAGGCGCTGGCTCCACCCCCCTGCTGGGTGTCTGGACTCCCTCATCCCGGACCTCCCGACCTCCCAGTGCGAGGGTCCGGACATCAAAGGGCGCCAGACCTATAACTGGCGCAGCTCCAGAGCAGGAAGGCAGTTGTATCCTGGAGTCGAGAGACGCAGTGAAGAACTCATCCTTGACGGACTACTGGCGCTGCCGTAGCCCTGCCTTGCGAACGACCGACCTGCCTGCTGGCGCTGCCGCGGCTCTCTGCACCCATCTTCATCGGGACCTGCTGGCTCCGCCGCGGACCGTCGCTACCTTCAACCATCCCGGGACCTGCTGGCTCCGCCGCGGCCCGATCATCTAGAACGCCGAGCTCGAGGATTGTGAGCTAATTCATCTACCACCATATCCCCCAGAGTGGTAACAAGACTGTCCCGCTACCCCCTTACCCAACCAAGAGACTAGAATAGAGGGGACCCCGGAGTCCAGACCTCCTTGTACCACCTCACCGTACGTAAAGAATTGCTTATAAAGTAACGTTGAACCTTATCCTTGTGTGGTGTACGTCAGTGGGGGGGAAGTTATTTGTCTGTACGATTGCTGGAGACGGATCTCCCCGGAGACCTCTCCCCTTATCCTCGGCCGACCCTCCCGGTCCGTCTAACAATATTACACTCTACACCACTTCAGTGTATGCCACTGAACTCTACGACACTCTACTCTGCATCACTGTACTTTATACAGCTGCACTTTACACCACCGCACTCTACACCACTGCACTCTACTCTGCACCCTACTCTGCACCATTCTACTCTACACCACTGTACTCTACATCCTTCTCTCTGCCACTCTACTCTACACCACTGCACTCTATGCCACCCTATTCTGGGCCACTGCGCTCTAAGCCACTCTACTCTGCACCACTCTACGCCACTCCCCTCTACTCTGCACCATTCTACGCCACTGCACTCTACTCTGCACCACTCCACTCTATACCACTGCACTCTATGCCACTGCACTGTACGCCACTTTACTCCGCACCTCTACACTGTACGTCACCACACTTTCCTCTGCACCACTCCACTTTACATCACTCTACTCTGTGTAACTCTAACATGCACCACTCTACGTCAGTCTGCACCACTCTACACCACTGCACTCTGCACCACTCTACTCTGAGCCACTAAACTTAACGCCTCACCATTCCACTATATGCTTCTATGCCACCCCACTCCACACAGTGCTACGCTACACCGCTCTACCCCACACATTGCCTCTCTACTCTATGCCACTTCACTCTATGCCACTCTGCCACTCCAAGCGTCTACTCTACTGTACACCACTTTTCTGTACTCCATTGCACTCTACGCCATGCACCTCCGTTCTACATGACTCTACTCTATGCCACTCTACTGGATGCCAGTCTGTGCCACTCTACACTACACCACTCTATTCCACACTTTGCCACTTGTTGCCACTCTTTGCCCCTCTACCCCACTCCACACAATGCCACCCTCCTCTACGCCACTTCACTCTATGCCACTTTACTCTATGCCACTCCATGTCACTCTACTTCATTCCACTCTATGCCACTTTACTCCACACCATGCCACTCCACTCTAGTACTCCACTCCACGCCACTCTAGCTTACCCCACTCCAAACTACTCAGCTCTACTGTATGCCACACCACTCTAAGCCACTGCACTGTACTCTACGCCAGTCTAGTCCACTCTACTCAGTACTATTCCACTTTGTGCCACTACACTCCCCTCTACCCTATTGTACAACATGACTAAAAACATTTTATACCTCTAGCGTAGGTGAAACCTAGTGCCTTTGCCAATGCTTGTTGTTAATAGATGTTGATTCACTGTCTAAAGTCCAGGAATGGGTTTGGATGGTTCCTTTTCAAATAAAAGTTTCTGGCTGCAGTATTAATGCAGCCTTTGTGAAAGGTGATGGCTCTTATAGCAGGTAACGATGATGCTAGCGCCGAGCAGGAGTATTCAAAACATGGCGACAGTGAAGGGTGAAGACTCTGCACCAGATTGTGATCAGACTTCGTGAAGTAGCAGGCCCTACCTACGAATTTCCTCACCAATAAAAACCAAAGCTGCTAACAGATAAAAAAAATATACATCACCAGGCCTACTTCAGAGTGTTTAGGTCATAAACACTCCTTCATTTCAAGACCTTTGTATGACTGCCCCCAAAATTATTATTGGATTTTTAGGTTTTTCAAGTGTTTATGTGTGTGCATAGTTTGCGGAGTGTAATGTCCTACTTGTTACCGGTACTGAGCGAAAGGAGGGCCATAACTCACGTGAGGCGAAACCTTGAGTGGGTCATGTTGCCCCTCCTCTCACCCTTGATACCCCTCCTCTCACCCTTGATGCCCCCTCTCTCACCCATGATGCCCCTCCTCTCACCCATGATGCCCCTCCTCTCACCCATGATGCCCCTCCTCTCACCCATGATGCTCCTCCTCTCACCCATGATGACCCTTCTTCTACTCATGATGCCCCTCCTCTCACCCATGATGCCCCTCCTCTCACCCATGATGCCCCTCCTCTCACTCATGATGCCCCTCCTCTCACCCATGATGACCCTCCTCTCACCCATGATGCCCCTCCTCTCACCCATGATGCCCCTCCTCTCACCCAAGATGCCCCTCCTCTCACTCATGATGCCCCTCCTCTCACCTATGATGCCCCTCCTCCCACCCATGATGCCCCTCCTCTCACGCATGATGCCCCTTCTCTCACCTATGATGCCCCTCCTCTCACCCTTGATACCCCTCCTCTCACCCTTGATGCCCCCTCTCTCACCCATGATGCCCCTCCTCTCACCCATGATGCCCCTCCTCTCACCCATGATGCTCCTCCTCTCACCCATGATGACCCTTCTTCTACTCATGATGCCCCTCCTCTCACTCATGATGCCCCTCCTCTCACCCATGTTGCCCCTCCTCTCACCCTTGATACCCCTCCTCTCACCCATGATGCCCCTCCTCTCACCCATGATGCCCCTCCTCTCACTCATGATGCCCCTTCTCTCACTCATGATGCCCCTCCTCTCACCCATGATGCTCCTCCTCTCACCCATGATGCCCCTCCTCTCACCCATGATGCCCCTCCTCTCACCCATGATGCTCCTCCTCTCACCCATGATGACCCTTCTTCTACTCATGATGCTCCTCCTCTCACTCATGATGCCCCTCCTCTCACCCATGATGCTCCTCCTCTCACCCATGATGCCCCTCCTCTCACCCATGATGCCCCTCCTCTCACCCATGATGCTCCTCCTCTCACCCATGATGACCCTTCTTCTACTCATGATGCCCCTCCTCTCACCCATGATGCCCCTCCTCTCACCCATGATGCTCCTCCTCTCACCCATGATGCCCCTCCTCTCACCCATGATGCCCCTCCTCTCACCCATGATGCTCCTCCTCTCACCCATGATGACCCTTCTTCTACTCATGATGCCCCTCCTCTCACCCATGATGCCCCTCCTCTCACCCATGATGCTCCTCCTCTCACCCATGATGACCCTTCTTCTACTCATGATGCCCCTCCTCTCACCCATGATGCCCCTCCTCTCACCCATGATGCTCCTCCTCTCACCCATGATGCCCCTCCTCTCACCCATGATGCCCCTCCTCTCACCCAAGATGCCCCTCCTCTCACCCATGATGACCCTTCTTCTACTCATGATGCCCCTCCTCTCACTCATGATGCCCCTCCTCTCACCCATGATGCCCCTCCTCTCACCCATGATGCCCCTCCTATCACCCATGATGCTCCTCCTCTCACCCATGATGACCCTTCTTCTACTCATGATGCCCCTCCTCTCACCCATGATGCCCCTCCTCTCACCCATGATGCCCCTCCTCTCACCCATGATGCTCCTCCTCTCACCCATGATGCCCCTCCTCTCACCCATGATGCCCCTCCTCTCACCCATGATGCTCCTCCTCTCACCCATGATGACCCTTCTTCTACTCATGATGCCCCTCCTCTCACCCATGATGCCCCTCCTCTCACCCATGATGCCCCTCCTCTCACCCAAGATGCCCCTCCTCTCACTCATGATGCCCCTCCTCTCACTCATGATGCCCCTCCTCTCACCCATGATGCCCCTCCTCTCACCCATGATGCTCCTCCTCTCACCCATGATGACCCTTCTTCTACTCATGATGCCCCTCCTCTCACCCATGATGCCCCTCCTCTCACCCATGATGCTCCCCCTCTCACCCATGACGACCCTTCTTCTACTCATGATGCCCCTCCTCTCACCCATGATGCCCCTCCTCTCACCCACGATGCTCCTCCTCTCACCCATGACGACCCTTCTTCTACTCATGATGCCCCTCCTCTCACCCATGATGCCCCTCCTCTCACCCATGATGCTCCTCCTCTCACCCATGATGACCCTTCTTCTACTCATGATGCCCCTCCTCTCACCCATGATGCCCCTCCTCTCACCCATGATGCTCCTCCTCTCACCCATGATGACCCTTCTTCTACTCATGATGCCCCTCCTCTCACCCATGATGCCCCTCCTCTCACCCATGATGACCCTTCTTCTACTCATGATGCCCCTCCTCTCACCCATGATGCTCCTCCTCTCACCCATGATGCCCCTCCTCTCACCCATGATGCCCCTCCTCTCACCCATGATGCTCCTCCTCTCACCCATGATGACCCTTCTTCTACTCATGATGCCCCTCCTCTCACCCATGATGCCCCTCCTCTCACTCATGATGCCCCTCCTCTCACCCATGATGCTCCTCCTCTCACCCATGATGCCCCTCCTCTCACCCATGATGCCCCTCCTCTCACCCATGATGCTCCTCCTCTCACCCATGATGACCCTTCTTCTACTCATGATGCCCCTCCTCTCACCCATGATGCCCCTCCTCTCACCCATGATGCTCCTCCTCTCACCCATGATGACCCTTCTTCTACTCATGATGCCCCTCCTCTCACCCATGATGCCCCTCCTCTCACCCATGATGCTCCTCCTCTCACCCATGATGCCCCTCCTCTCACCCATGATGCCCCTCCTCTCACCCAAGATGCCCCTCCTCTCACCCATGATGACCCTTCTTCTACTCATGATGCCCCTCCTCTCACTCATGATGCCCCTCCTCTCACCCACGATGCTCCTCCTCTCACCCATGATGCCCCTCCTCTCACCCATGATGCCCCTCCTCTCACCCATGATGCTCCTCCTCTCACCCATGATGACCCTTCTTCTACTCATGATGCCCCTCCTCTCACCCATGATGCCCCTCCTCTCACCCATGATGCCCCTCCTCTCACCCATGATGCTCCTCCTCTCACCCATGATGACCCTTCTTCTACTCATGATGCCCCTCCTCTCACCCATGATGCCCCTCCTCTCACCCATGATGCCCCTCCTCTCACCCACGATGCTCCTCCTCTCACCCATGATGCCCCTCCTCTCACCCATGATGCCCCTCCTCTCACCCATGATGCTCCTCCTCTCACCCATGATGACCCTTCTTCTACTCATGATGCCCCTCCTCTCACCCATGATGCCCCTCCTCTCACCCATGATGCCCCTCCTCTCACCCACGATGCTCCTCCTCTCACCCATGATGCCCCTCCTCTCACCCATGATGCCCCTCCTCTCACCCATGATGCTCCTCCTCTCACCCATGATGACCCTTCTTCTACTCATGATGCCCCTCCTCTCACCCACGATGCCCCTACTCTCACCCATGATGCCCCTCCTCTCACCCAAGATGCCCCTCCTCTCACTCATGATGCCCCTCCTCTCACTCATGATGCCCCTCCTCTCACCCATGATGCCCCTCCTCTCACCCATGATGCTCCTCCTCTCACCCATGATGACCCTTCTTCTACTCATGATGCCCCTCCTCTCACCCATGATGCCCCTCCTCTCACCCATGATGCTCCCCCTCTCACCCATGACGACCCTTCTTCTACTCATGATGCCCCTCCTCTCACCCATGATGCCCCTCCTCTCACCCACGATGCTCCTCCTCTCACCCATGACGACCCTTCTTCTACTCATGATGCCCCTCCTCTCACCCATGATGCCCCTCCTCTCACCCATGATGCTCCTCCTCTCACCCATGAAGACCCTTCTTCTACTCATGATGCCCCTCCTCTCACCCATGATGCCCCTCCTCTCACCCATGATGCCCCTCCTCTCACCCATGATGCTCCTCCTCTCACCCATGATGACCCTTCTTCTACTCATGATGCCCCTCCTCTCACCCATGATGCCCCTCCTCTCACCCATGATGACCCTTCTTCTACTCATGATGCTCCTCCTCTCACCCATGATGACCCTTCTTCTACTCATGATGCCCCTCCTCTCACTCATGATGCCCCTCCTCTCACCCATGATGCCCCTCCTCTCACTCATGATGCCCCTCCTCTCACCCAAGATGCCCCTCCTCTCACTCATGATGCCCCTCCTCTCACCTATGATGCCCCTCCTCTCACCCATGATGCCCCTCCTCTCACCCATGATGCTCCTCCTCTCACCCATGATGACCCTTCTTCTACTCATGATGCCCCTCCTCTCACCCATGATGCCCCTCCTCTCACCCATGATGCTCCTCCTCTCACCCATGATGCCCCTCCTCTCACCCATGATGCCCCTCCTCTCACTCATGATGCCCCTCCTCTCACCCACGATGCCCCTCCTCTCACTCATGATGCCCCTCCTCTCACCCATGATGCCCCTCCTCTCACCCATGATGCCCCTCCTCTCACTCATGATGCCCCTCCTCTCACCCACGATGCCCCTCCTCTCACCCATGATGCCCGTCCTCTCACTCCTGATGCCCCTCCTCTCACCCACGATGCCCCTCCTCTCACCCACGATGCCCCTCCTCTCACCCATGATGCCCCTCCTCTCACCCATGATGCCCCTCCTCTCACCCATGACGACCCTTCTTCTACTCATGATGCCCCTCCTCTCACTCATGATGCCCCTCCTCTCACCCATGATGCCCCTCCTCTCACCCATGATGCCCCTCCTCTCACCCATGATGCCCCTCCTCTCACCCATGACGACCCTTCTTCTACTCATGATGCCCCTCCTCTCACTCATGATGCCCCTCCTCTCACCCATGATGCCCCTCCTCTCACCCATGATGCTCCCCCTCTCACCCATGACGACCCTTCTTCTACTCATGATGCCCCTCCTCTCACTCATGATGCCCCTCCTCTCACCCACGATGCCCCTCCTCTCACTCATGATGCCCCTCCTCTCACCCATGATGCCCCTCCTCTCACCCATGATGCCCCTCCTCTCACCCATGATGCCCCTCCTCTCACTCATGATGCCCCTCCTCTCACTCATGATGCCCCTCCTCTCACCCATGATGCCCCTCCTCTCACCCATGATGCTCCCCCTCTCACCCATGACGACCCTTCTTCTACTCATGATGCCCCTCCTCTCACTCATGATGCCCCTCCTCTCACCCACGATGCCCCTCCTCTCACTCATGATGCCCCTCCTCTTACCCATGATGCCCCTCCTCTCACCCATGATGCCCCTCCTCTCACCCAAGATGCCCCTCCTCTCACTCATGATGCCCCACCTCTCACCCATGATGCCCCTCCTCTCACCCATGATGCCCTCCTCTCACCCATGATGCCCCTCCTCTCACTCATGATGCCCCTCCTCTCACCTATGATGCCCCTCCTCTCACCCAAGATGCCCCTCCTCTCACTCATGATGCCCCTCCTCTCACCCACGATGCCCCTCCTCTCACTCATGATGCCCCTCCTCTCACCCATGATGCCCCTCCTCTCACTCATGATGCCCCTCCTCTCACCCATGATGCCCCTCCTCTCACCTATGATGCCCCTCCTCTCACTCATGATGCCCCTCCTCTCACCCATGATGCCCCTCCTCTCACCCATGATGCCCCTCCTCTCACCCATGATGCCCCTCCTCTCACTCATGATGCCCCTCCTCTCACCTATGATGCCCCTCCTCTCACCCAAGATGCCCCTCCTCTCACCCATGATGCCCCTCCTCTCACCCACGATGCCCCTCCTCTCACCCATGATGCCCCACCTCTCACCCATGATGCCCCTCCTCTCACTCATGATGCCCCTCCTCTCACCTATGATGCCCCTCCTCTCACTCATGATGCCCCTCCTCTCACCCACGATGCCCCTCCTCTCACTCATGATGCCCCTCCTCTCACCCATGATGCCCCTCCTCTCACCCATGATGCCCCTCCTCTCACTCATGATGCCCCTCCTCTCACCCACGATGCCCCTCCTCTCACCCATGATGCCCGTCCTCTCACTCATGATGCCCCTCCTCTCACCCATGATGCCCCTCCTCTCACTCATGATGCCCCTCCTCTCACCCATGATGCCCCTCCTCTCACCCATGATGCCCCTCCTCTCACTCATGATGCCCCTCCTCTCACTCATGATGCCCCTCCTCTCACCCATGATGCCCCTCCTCTCACTCATGATGCCCCTCCTCTCACCCATGACGACCCTTCTTCTACTCATGATGCCCCTCCTCTCACTCATGATGCCCCTCCTCTCACCCATGATGCCCCTCCTCTCACCTATGATGCCCCTCCTCTCACCCAAGATGCCCCTCCTCTCACCCATGATGACCCTTCTTCTACTCATGATGCCCCTCCTCTCACCCATGACGACCCTTCTTCTACTCATGATGCCCCTCCTCTCACTCATGATGCCCCTCCTCTCACCCATGATGCCCCTCCTCTCACCTATGATGCCCCTCCTCTCACTCATGATGCCCCTCCTCTCACCCATGATGCCCCTCCTCTCACCTATGATGCCCCTCCTCTCACCCATGATGCCCCTCCTCTCACCCATGATGCCCCTCCTCTCACTCATGATGCCCCTCCTCTCACCCATGATGCTCCCCCTCTCACCCATGATGACCCTTCTTCTACTCATGATGCCCCTCCTCTCACTCATGATGCCCCTCCTCTCACTCATGATGCCCCTCCTCTCACCCACGATGCCCCTCCTCTCACTCATGATGCCCCTCCTCTCACCCATGATGCCCCTCCTCTCACCCAAGATGCCCCTCCTCTCACTCATGATGCCCCACCTCTCACTCATGATGCCCCTCCTCTCACCCAAGATGCCCCTCCTCTCACCCATGATGCCCCTCCTCTCACCTATGATGCCCCTCCTCTCACCCATGATGCCCCTCCTCTCACCCATGATGCCCCTCCTCTCACCCATGATGCCCCTCCTCTCACTCATGATGCTCCCCCTCTCACCCATGATGCTCCCCCTCTCACCCATGACGACCCTTCTTCTACTCATGATGCCCCTCCTCTCACTCATGATGCCCCTCCTCTCACCCACGATGCCCCTCCTCTCACTCATGATGCCCCTCCTCTCACCCATGATGCCCCTCCTCTCACCCATGATGCCCCTCCTCTCACCCATGATGCCCCTCCTCTCACTCATGATGCCCCTCCTCTCACCCATGATGCCCCTCCTCTCACCCAAGATGCCCCTCCTCTCACTCATGATGCCCCACCTCTCACCCATGATGCCCCTCCTCTCACCCATGATGCCCCTCCTCTCACCCATGATGCCCCTCCTCTCACTCATGATGCCCCTCCTCTCACCTATGATGCCCCTCCTCTCACCCAAGATGCCCCTCCTCTCACCCATGATGCCCCTCCTCTCACCCATGATGCCCCTCCTCTCACTCATGATGCCCCTCCTCTCACCCATGATGCCCCTCCTCTCACCCATGATGCCCCTCCTCTCACCTATGATGCCCCTCCTCTCACCCAAGATGCCCCTCCTCTCACCCATGATGCCCCTCCTCTCACCCATGATGCCCCTCCTCTCACTCATGATGCCCCTCCTCTCACCCATGATGCCCCTCCTCTCACCCATGATGCCCCTCCTCTCACCTATGATGCCCCTCCTCTCACCCAAGATGCCCCTCCTCTCACCCATGATGCCCCTCCTCTCACCTATGATGCCCCTCCTCTCACTCATGATGCCCCTCCTCTCACTCATGATGCCCCTCCTCTCACCCATGATGCCCCACCTCTCACCCATGATGCCCCTCCTCTCACTCATGATGCCCCTCCTCTCACTCATGATGCCCCTCCTCTCACCTATGATGCCCCTCCTCTCACTCATGATGCCCCTCCTCTCACCCATGATGCCCCTCCTCTCACTCATGATGCCCCTCCTCTCACTCATGATGCCCCTCCTCTCACTCATGATGCCCCTCCTCTCACTCATGATGCCCCTCCTCTCACTCATGATGCCCCTCCTCTCACCTATGATGCCCCTCCTCTCACTCATGATGCCCCTCCTCTCACTCATGATGCCCCTCCTCTCACTCATGATGCCCCTCCTCTCACCTATGATGCCCCTCCTCTCACTCATGATGCCCCACCTCTCACTCATGATGCCCCTCCTCTCACCTATGATGCCCCTCCTCTCACTCATGATGTTATGTTTTGTTAAATTTAGCTTATAAAGCGCACGTACGCCCGTAGGCTTCATGGCGCTGTAGGAAGTTTTCATAAGCACAACACAACAACAGGAAGACAGTTAGGACATCTAAGGATAGGCTTCCCTAAAAAGCCAGGTCTTAAAAGCTAGTCTAAAGGCTAGGATATCCTCGTGTGACCTTAAAGAAGCTGGCAAGGAGTTCCAGAGGGAGGCAGCAAGAAAATGAAAGGAGCTGCCGCCCTGACGTAGTTTCCTAACAACCGGCACCGTGAGCAAGCTTTTGTGACCAGAACGGAGGTTGCGAGAGGGGATGTATCTGGCAAGCAGGTTAATGAGAAATTTAGGGCCCTTGCCTTGTAGTGCCCTAAAGATAATGCAGCCGGTTTTAAAGGCCGCCCTCTGGGCTACCGGCAGCCAATGCAGATCTGCCAGGCCTAGCCTGATGGACTGCCATTTAGGAAGCCCACAGATCAGCCTGGCCGCCTGATTTTGAACCAGCTGCAGCCTCTTGAGCTGCCCGGCTGGAAGGCCCAAATATAAACTGTTTGAGTAGTCCAGCCTAGACAGCACAAGGGCGATGGTCACCTGTATCAGGGCAGAATGGGTAAGGAAATGAGCAATCTTTCTAATCTTGCGCAGCTGAAAGAAGCATGCGGAGACAACTGACCCTACCTGACTTTTCAAGGAGAGGTCTTCACTAAAGGTGACTCCAAGGCTCTTGACCGTGCGGGATTTGGAGGGGGGATTTCCCATCTCCGGAGGCCAAAATTGAGGTCCCCAGCTGAGTTCGCTCTTCCCAGGCAAGATCAGTTCAGTCTTGCCTGGGTTAAGTTTTAGGTGGTTGAGGCCCATCCATCTCTGGATATGAGCCATGGCCTCCCTAAACTCAGTGACAGCATCTGGCGACCCTAGGGGGAAGATCAATTGCAGATCATCTGCGTAGTTAAAGATCCACACTTTGAACTTCCTCAGGGAGTACAAGAGGGGACGCAAGTATAAATTAAATAAAAGGGGAGACAGGGAGGAACCCTGCGGGACGCCACAGTCGTTCTTAATTCTAGGGGCTGTGAAGGTGCCCAGTCTCACTGCTTGAGTTCGGTCAGACAAAAATGATTCCACCCAACTCAGGGCAGTACCTCTGAGGCCTGCCTGCCCGACACGGCCGACCAAAATAGTGTGGTCGACCGTGTCGAATGCAGCAGACAGGTCAAGAAGCACCAGTGCCTGGTGGACGTCCCTGTCTGCATTACACCGAAGTGTATTCTGGACTGCCAGGGTTACCGTCTCGGTCGAATGGCCTGGACGGAACCCAGCTTGATTTGGCTCCAGAAACCCAGTGGTTTCCACAAAGTTGGAAAGGCAATTGGAGACATGAGCCTCCAATATCTTGGATAAGAACGGCAACAGGGATATGGGACGATAATTTGATGAGTCCCGGGGGTCCAGACCTGGTTTTTTTATTAGAGGGATAAGCAGGGCGTGTTTAAAGCCAGTAGGTACCTTACCCTGAACCAGTGATTTATTTAATAGGGGTAAAATACCCTGAGGGATGGTCTGACCGATTTCCGAGAAGATATGGGGGGGGCAGATGTCATTGGGGGATCCGGACTTTACCCTCGTCAGAAGTGAAGAAAAGGTTTTATCATCAATGGCCGGGAAGGCATCTAGTACAGAGGGATTATAAAAGACGTCATCCAGAGGAAGTGACGTTGGGGAACTGGCGATACTCGATTTAATAGTGACAATTTTTTCTCTGAAAAAATTATTCAGGGAATCACATAGCTGCTGCGTAGGGGCTATTGAAGGGGCTGTCCTGTCGTTGTCACAGAGTTCGTTGACTATATTAAAAATATCTTTGGACTTGTTAGATGAAGATAAAATTTTTGTGGAAAAGTAATTGAGTTTGTGTTGACTTAAAATTTTTTGATATTTTTTCCTAGTAACACAGAAGGTTTCCCTGTCCTGTGAGGAGTAGGTGGCTCTCCACTGTCTTTCTTTCTGTCGTACCCCTAATTTAAGTGCTCTAAGTTCCTGGGTGAACCATTTGTGGGCATCATTGCCTCTAATGTTAGATAAGTATACAGAGGGGGCGAACAGATCTGCTGCGTGGAGAAGCCAGGAGGACAGTGCCCTCTCATCAACCTCCAGGTCTTCGCCTAATGGGGGAAGGGTGTTGTTCAACGTGTCCATGAACCCAAGGTGGTCCATGGATTTCCATTTACGGAACTCTTTTCCCATAGGAGGTTTGGCCTTATGCTGCCCTTGGATTTCTAGCGGGAACTGGATGAGATAATGGTCTGACCAAATACAAGGGCTTATAATAGGGGAAAATGGTGGTAAGTTATATGTCCAAATTTGGTCCAGGCTATGACCCTTCTGGTGAGTAGGAAAGTGAATATGTTGGACCAGGTTTAGATCTGTAAGCAGATCCTTCAGTTCTCCAGCCTGGGTGTCTGTCTCTGTTCTATCGAACCAATAATTTAAATCCCCGACTAGGACAGTTTTAGAGTACTTTATTACATGGGAGGCCAGTTGTTCTGCCAAAAGTACTGGATAATTGGCCATGTATTGGGGAGGGCGGTATAACAGAATTAGAGTAAGGGCCCCACTCTCTGAGTCTAGTGTAGTTACCAAGTTTTCGGTGTTGGGGAGAGTGAGAGAAGGTAATTCCCGGAAATGAAAAGATTTCAAAATGATTGCTGCTACCCCACCTCCAGCCTTCCCTTGTGCACGATTGGCAGTCAAAATATAATAGTCTGAGGGAAGTGATGCCAGAATGTCCGGCAAGGAATGAGGATTGGTCCATGTTTCGGTCAACAACAGAAGATCTGGTTTTTCTTCCGTCAGGAAAAGAAAGATGTTGACCTGGTTCTTAATTAGGGACCTTGTATTGAGGTAGTAGCATCTCATATTATGTGTTAATAAAGGAGCCGATCGAGGTTCATTCGGCAGTGGTGGAATAGACTGAATATCATCAGCCAGCAGGGGAAGGCGGGAGAGCCCCAGTGTTTGAATACGTGAACAGGTGTGCGAGGGGAGTGAAGAGAGGGCTATTCCTGAGGGGGAGCTAGGTTGTAATGATAATAGATCAAAAGAGGAGTACTTCAAAAAATGGCCAGGGGGTGTGGGCCCGGGTCCCGGTCGGCCGCGGACGGGCGCAGACGGGCTTAACTCAGGCGCGACTCCGGCGCGCCTTCGTCGCGCCCGCTGCGCTCGTCCGCTGCGCTGACACATATGGACCATATGATGCCCCTCCTCTCACCCATGATGCCCCTCCTCTCACCCATGATGCCCCTCCTCTCACCCATGATGCCCCTCCTCTCACTCATGATGCCCCTCCTCTCACCTATGATGCCCCTCCTCTCACCCAAGATGCCCCACCTCTCACTCATGATGCTCCTCCTCTTACCCATGATGTCCCTCCTCTCACCCATGATGCCCCTCCTCTCACTCATGATGCCCCTCCTCTCACCCATGATGCCCCTCCTCTCACCCATGATGCCCCTCCTCTCACCCATGATGCCCCTCCTCTCACCCATGGTGCCCCTCCTCTCACCCATTATGCCCCACCTCTCACTCATGATGCTCCTCCTCTTACCCATGATGTCCCTCCTCTCACCCATGATGCCCCTCCTCTCACTCATGATGCCCCTCCTCTCACCCATGATGCCCCTCCTCTCACTCATGATGCCCCTCCTCTCACTCAAGATGCCCCTCCTCTCACCCATGATGCCCCTCCTCTCACTCATGATGCCCCTCCTCTCACCTATGATGCCCCTCCTCTCACCCAAGATGCCCCTCCTCTCACTCATGATGCCCCTCCTCTCACTCATGATGCCCCTCCTCTCACCTATGATGCCCCTCCTCTCACTCATGATGCCCCTCCTCTCACCCATGATGCCCCTCCTCTCACCCATGATGCCCCTCCTCTCACCCATGATGCCCCTCCTCTCACTCATGATGCCCCTCCTCTCACCTATGATGCCCCTCCTCTCACCCACGATGCCCCTCCTCTCACTCATGATGCCCCTCCTCTCACTCATGATGCCCCTCCTCTCACCCATGATGCCCCTCCTCTCACCCATGATGCCCCTCCTCTCACTCATGATGCCCCTCCTCTCACCCTTGATGCCCCCTCTCTCACCCATGATGCCCCTCCTCTCACCCAAGATGCCCCTCCTCTCACTCATGATGCCCCACCTCTCACCCATGATGCCCCTCCTCTCACCCATGATGCCCCTCCTCTCACCCATGATGCCCCTCCTCTCACTCATGATGCCCCTCCTCTCACCTATGATGCCCCTCCTCTCACCCAAGATGCCCCTCCTCTCACCCATGATGCCCCTCCTCTCACCCATGATGCCCCTCCTCTCACCCATGATGCCCCTCCTCTCACCCATGATGCTCCTCCTCTCACCCATATTGACCCTTCTTCTACTCATGATGCCCCTCCTCTCACTCATGATGCCCCTCCTCTCACTCATGATGCCCCTCCTCTCACCTATGATGCCCCTCCTCTCACTCATGATGCCCCTCCTCTCACTCAAGATGCCCCTCCTCTCACCCATGATGCCCCTCCTCTCACTCATGATGCCCCTCCTCTCACCTATGATGCCCCTCCTCTCACCCAAGATGCCCCTCCTCTCACTCATGATGCCCCTCCTCTCACCCACGATGCCCCTCCTCTCACTCATGATGCCCCTCCTCTCACTCATGATGCCCCTCCTCTCACTCATGATGCCCCTCCTCTCACCCACGATGCCCCTCCTCTCACCCACGATGCCCCTCCTCTCACCCATGATGCCCCACCTCTCACCCATGATGCCCCTCCTCTCACCATTGATGCCCCTCCTCTCACCCATGATGCCCCACCTCTCACTCATGATGCTCCTCCTCTTACCCATGATGTCCCTCCTCTCACCCATGATGCCCCTCCTCTCACTCATGATGCCCCTCCTCTCACTCATGATGCCCCTCCTCTCACCCATGATGCCCCTCCTCTCACCCACGATGCCCCTCCTCTCACCCATGATGCCCCTCCTCTCACCCATGATGCCCCTCCTCTCACCCATGATGCCCCTCCTCTCACCCATGATGCCCCACCTCTCACTCATGATGCTCCTCCTCTTACCCATGATGTCCCTCCTCTCACCCATGATGCCCCTCCTCTCACTCATGATGCCCCTCCTCTCACCCATGACGCCCCTCCTCTCACCCATGATGCCCCTCCTCTCACTCATGATGCCCCTCCTCTCACCCATGATGCCCCTCCTCTCACCCATGATGCCCCTCCTCTCACCCATGATGCCCCACCTCTCACTCATGATGCTCCTCCTCTTACCCATGATGTCCCTCCTCTCACCCATGATGCCCCTCCTCTCACTCATGATGCCCCTCCTCTCACCCATGATGCCCCTCCTCTCACTCATGATGCCCCTCCTCTCACTCAAGATGCCCCTCCTCTCACCCATGATGCCCCTCCTCTCACTCATGATGCCCCTCCTCTCACCTATGATGCCCCTCCTCTCACCTATGATGCCCCTCCTCTCACTCATGATGCCCCTCCTCTCACTCAAGATGCCCCTCCTCTCACCCATGATGCCCCTCCTCTCACCCATGATGCCCCTCCTCTCACCCATGATGCTCCTCCTCTCACCCATGATGACCCTTCTTCTACTCATGATGCCCCTCCTCTCACCCATGATGCCCCTCCTCTCACTCATGATGCCCCTCCTCTCACTCATGATGCCCCTCCTCTCACCTATGATGCCCCTCCTCTCACCCAAGATGCCCCTCCTCTCACTCATGATGCCCCTCCTCTCACCCACGATGCCCCTCCTCTCACTCATGATGCCCCTCCTCTCACTCATGATGCCCCTCCTCTCACTCATGATGCCCCTCCTCTCACCCACGATGCCCCTCCTCTCACCCACGATGCCCCTCCTCTCACCCATGATGCCCCACCTCTCACCCATGATGCCCCTCCTCTCACCATTGATGCCCCTCCTCTCACCCATGATGCCCCACCTCTCACTCATGATGCTCCTCCTCTTACCCATGATGTCCCTCCTCTCACCCATGATGCCCCTCCTCTCACTCATGATGCCCCTCCTCTCACTCATGATGCCCCTCCTCTCACCCATGATGCCCCTCCTCTCACCCACGATGCCCCTCCTCTCACTCATGATGCCCCTCCTCTCACCTATGATGCCCCTCCTCTCACTCATGATGCCCCTCCTCTCACCCATGACGACCCTTCTTCTACTCATGATGCCCCTCCTCTCACCCATGATGCCCCTCCTCTCACCCATGATGCCCCTCCTCTCACTCATGATGCCCCTCCTCTCACCCATGATGCCCCTCCTCTCACTCATGATGCCCCTCCTCTCACCCATGATGCCCCTCCTCTCACCCATGATGCCCCTCCTCTCACCCATGATGCCCCTCCTCTCACCCATGATGCCCCACCTCTCACTCATGATGCTCCTCCTCTTACCCATGATGTCCCTCCTCTCACCCATGATGCCCCTCCTCTCACTCATGATGCCCCTCCTCTCACCCATGATGCCCCTCCTCTCACCCATGATGCCCCTCCTCTCACCCATGATGCCCCTCCTCTCACCCATGATGCCCCTCCTCTCACCCATGATGCCCCTCCTCTCACCCATGATGCCCCACCTCTCACTCATGATGCTCCTCCTCTTACCCATGATGTCCCTCCTCTCACCCATGATGCCCCTCCTCTCACTCATGATGCCCCTCCTCTCACCCATGATGCCCCTCCTCTCACTCATGATGCCCCTCCTCTCACTCAAGATGCCCCTCCTCTCACCCATGATGCCCCTCCTCTCACTCATGATGCCCCTCCTCTCACCTATGATGCCCCTCCTCTCACCCAAGATGCCCCTCCTCTCACTCATGATGCCCCTCCTCTCACTCATGATGCCCCTCCTCTCACCTATGATGCCCCTCCTCTCACCCATGATGCCCCTCCTCTCACTCATGATGCCCCTCCTCTCACCTATGATGCCCCTCCTCTCACCCATGATGCTCCCCCTCTCACCCATGACGACCCTTCTTCTACTCATGATGCCCCTCCTCTCACTCATGATGCCCCTCCTCTCACCCATGATGCCCCTCCTCTCACCCATGATGCCCCTCCTCTCACCCATGACGACCCTCCTCTCACCCATGATGCTCCCCCTCTCACCCATGACGACCCTTCTTCTACTCATGATGCCCCTCCTCTCACTCATGATGCCCCTCCTCTCACCCACGATGCCCCTCCTCTCACCCATGATGCCCCTCCTCTCACTCATGATGCCCCTCCTCTCACCTATGATGCCCCTCCTCTCACCCACGATGCCCCTCCTCTCACTCATGATGCCCCTCCTCTCACCCATGATGCCCCTCCTCTCACCCATGATGCCCCTCCTCTCACTCATGATGCCCCTCCTCTCACCTATGATGCCCCTCCTCTCACCCATGATGCCCCTCCTCTCACCCACGATGCCCCTCCTCTCACCCAAGATGCCCCTCCTCTCACTCATGATGCCCCTCCTCTCACCATTGATGCCCCTCCTCTCACTCATGATGCCCCTCCTCTCACCCATGATGCCCCTCCTCTCACCCACGATGCCCCTCCTCTCACCCATGATGCCCCTCCTCTCACCATTGATGCCCCTCCTCTCACCCATGATGCCCCACCTCTCACTCATGATGCTCCTCCTCTTACCCATGATGTCCCTCCTCTCACCCATGATGCCCCTCCTCTCACTCATGATGCCCCTCCTCTCACTCATGATGCCCCTCCTCTCACCCATGATGCCCCTCCTCTCACCCACGATGCCCCTCCTCTCACTCAAGATGCCACTCCTCTCACCCATGATGCCCCTCCTCTCACCCATGATGCCCCTCCTCTCACCCATGATGCCCCTCCTCTCACCCATGATGCCCCTCCTCTCACCCATGATGCCCCTCCTCTCACTCATGATGCCCCTCCTCTCACCCATGATGCCCCTCCTCTCACCCACGATGCCCCTCCTCTCACTCATGATGCCCCTCCTCTCACTCAAGATGCCCCTCCTCTCACCCATGATGCCCCTCCTCTCACCCATGATGCCCCTCCTCTCACCCATGATGCCCCTCCTCTCACCCATGATGCCCCTCCTCTCACTCATGATGCCCCTCCTCTCACCCATGATGCCCCTCCTCTCACCTATGATGCCCCTCCTCCCACCCATGATGCCCCACCTCTCACCCATGATGCCCCTCCTCTCACCCATGATGCCCCTCCTCTCACCCATGATGCCCCTCCTCTCTCCCATGATGCCCCTCTCACTCATGATGCCCCTCCTCTCACCCATGATGCCCCTCCTCTCACCCATGATGCCCCTCCTCTCACCCATGATGCCCCTCCTCTCACCCATGATGCCCCTCCTCTCACTCATGATGCCCCTCCTCTCACCCATGATGCCCCTCCTCTCACCTATGATGCCCCTCCTCCCACCCATGATGCCCCTCCTCTCACCCATGATGCCCCTCCTCTCACCCACGATGCCCCTCCTCTCACCCATGATGCCCCACCTCTCACCCATGATGCCCCTCCTCTCACCATTGATGCCCCTCCTCTCTCCCATGATGCCCCTCCTCTCACCCATGATGCCCCTCCTCTCACTCATGATGCCCCTCCTCTCACCCATGATGCCCCTCCTCTCACCCATGATGCCCCTCCTCTCACTCATGATGCCCCTCCTCTCACCCATGATGCCCCTCCTCTCACCCATGATGACCCTTCTTCTACTCATGATGCTCCTCCTCTCACCCATGATGACCCTCCTCTCACTCATGATGCCCCTCCTCTCACCCATGATGCCCCTCCTCTCACCCACGATGCCCCTCCTCTCACTCATGATGCCCCTCCTCTCACTCAAGATGCCCCTCCTCTCACCCATGATGCCCCTCCTCTCACCCATGATGCCCCTCCTCTCACCCATGATGCCCCTCCTCTCACTCATGATGCCCCTCCTCTCACCTATGATGCCCCTCCTCTCACCCATGATGCCCCTCCTCTCACCCACGATGCCCCTCCTCTCACCCAAGATGCCCCTCCTCTCACTCATGATGCCCCTCCTCTCACCATTGATGCCCCTCCTCTCACTCATGATGCCCCTCCTCTCACCCATGATGCCCCTCCTCTCACCCACGATGCCCCTCCTCTCACCCATGATGCCCCTCCTCTCACCATTGATGCCCCTCCTCTCACCCATGATGCCCCACCTCTCACTCATGATGCTCCTCCTCTTACCCATGATGTCCCTCCTCTCACCCATGATGCCCCTCCTCTCACTCATGATGCCCCTCCTCTCACTCATGATGCCCCTCCTCTCACCCATGATGCCCCTCCTCTCACCCACGATGCCCCTCCTCTCACTCATGATGCCCCTCCTCTCACTCAAGATGCCACTCCTCTCACCCATGATGCCCCTCCTCTCACCCATGATGCCCCTCCTCTCACCCATGATGCCCCTCCTCTCACCCATGATGCCCCTCCTCTCACTCATGATGCCCCTCCTCTCACCCATGATGCCCCTCCTCTCACCCACGATGCCCCTCCTCTCACTCATGATGCCCCTCCTCTCACTCAAGATGCCCCTCCTCTCACCCATGATGCCCCTCCTCTCACCCATGATGCCCCTCCTCTCACCCATGATGCCCCTCCTCTCACCCATGATGCCCCTCCTCTCACTCATGATGCCCCTCCTCTCACCCATGATGCCCCTCCTCTCACCTATGATGCCCCTCCTCCCACCCATGATGCCCCACCTCTCACCCATGATGCCCCTCCTCTCACCCATGATGCCCCTCCTCTCACCCATGATGCCCCTCCTCTCTCCCATGATGCCCCTCTCACTCATGATGCCCCTCCTCTCACCCATGATGCCCCTCCTCTCACCCATGATGCCCCTCCTCTCACCCATGATGCCCCTCCTCTCACCCATGATGCCCCTCCTCTCACTCATGATGCCCCTCCTCTCACCCATGATGCCCCTCCTCTCACCTATGATGCCCCTCCTCCCACCCATGATGCCCCTCCTCTCACCCATGATGCCCCTCCTCTCACCCACGATGCCCCTCCTCTCACCCATGATGCCCCACCTCTCACCCATGATGCCCCTCCTCTCACCATTGATGCCCCTCCTCTCACCCATGATGCCCCTCCTCTCACCATTGATGCCCCTCCTCTCACCCATGATGCCCCTCCTCTCACCCATGATGCCCCTCCTCTCACCCATGATGACCCTTCTTCTACTCATGATGCTCCTCCTCTCACTCATGATGCCCCTCCTCTCACTCATGATGCCCCTCCTCTCACCCATGATGCCCCTCCTCTCACCCACGATGCCCCTCCTCTCACTCATGATGCCCCTCCTCTCACTCAAGATGCCCCTCCTCTCACCCATGATGCCCCTCCTCTCACCCATGATGCCCCTCCTCTCACCCATGATGCCCCTCCTCTCACCCATGATGCCCCTCCTCTCACCCATGATGCCCCTCTCACTCTCTCAGCGGGATATGGTAAATCATCACTGGTCTGTTCAGGGAGCACTCTCGGAGGTATCTGCTATTCCATGTTCAGATACTGGTGAATTAAAACTGTAATAAAGAGTGTAACTGGGGAGAAATGCTGTGTAGTTATAAATGTATGAAATGTGCTGTAATTCAGATATATAAATCCTCACTTGATGTACACTATCTTCTATCGACTCCCAACACCCCTATCTGCTGCTTCCCAACTATATAAAGTTTACACGATATAAATACCACTATTACGTACAGTACATCGTCAACCAGAAGGGCACGGCCTAGGCATGTGTGGCAAGAGATGCCCGAATACACCCAAGGCTTTATCTGGTAGGATATTACTGCTACCTGGGCACCACAACTGATTCAATTTAAATACCCAGGGCTGATGAGTCCGGAATAGCAATAATCGTTGATGCTAAGGAGGTGCATGGAGTATAAAGCACCCGTCGGTTCAAGGGGCCCTTATTGTGCCTAAACTCACCTTCCAAGGGGACCCAGGGCATATTCTTCCTGTTATAGCCCTCCTGATCAGTATTTAATGCTTAACCCCTTCGATGCTGATGACGGCCCCCAGCCGTCATGCATCACGGGGCTCGTGTGCTGATGACAGCTGGGGGCCGTCATGAACCCGCCCACTACGGAAAACGCCGCACAGGCGCAGAATCGCGGCCGCGCCCAAGGGGTTAAGTACATTGGGATGAGCTCTCGGCGAACTTGGGGCATGTAAGGTCCATTAAGAGACTGGACAGGAGAGAAGGGTGGAAGCAGGAACCTGCTGATTCCATGTCACATGCTTCAGAACCACTGTGAATGCACGTGGGCATGATAAGGCTGCTTCCTGGAAAGACCAGCAGCCGCTCTGAGCAGGATCTATGTGGTCTGCGGTGAGGAAGTCTTGCAACATGCTTACCTAAAGCAGTGTTGACGCCATTTCATGTGTGACCACTGTGAAAAAGAGAAGTGCGTGCATGCAAAAGAGCCCAGGATCTATTTAGAAATGTGAAATGGATGAAGCCACATACCACCATGCAGACGACGAGGTGGTCCACAGACATGTAAATGTCAATTTGTTCATCTTTATACAGTGCTTAATCCTGTTACTGCTCCCAGACAGACATGATAAATCTGTGAATTGAAGCCTGAGCAGATGAAGTGGCTTGCCTACAAAAACACAATATAAAGTAAACTTTTAATACTGATTCACACCCTGGAAAGATGTGTGGCTATCTCCAGCACCATTCTGCAGTGGTCCGTCGCCTAGCTCCCAAACCACCATCCGTTAGTAAAGATAGGAATCACAGAATCCCAGAAACATCCTGCCTTCTGCAGAGTATTCCAGTGTTTCCTCTTACCCATCCATCATCTTTTGCCTCCACAAAAATCTCTTCTTGATAAATTACAATAATCGAATTGGAGCCAGCCTCAGACTAATCAAATTTGATGTCACGTGCTTAGCTGAAGCTCAAACCAGCTAAGACAATGTTCCTTCTATTTGTGAACAGTGCCAAACAACCACAGATCCAAGCCTGGCTTTCCAACATGAACTTGCACAGTTTGACCCCTCAGCAGACGGTCAGTGCAGAATCACTGGGATCCACCCTTGACAAATATCTCAACTTCAGTGAACACACCACCAGGTAGCCAAGACAATTTTATACTAACTCTACCTCAGGAAAATAATAAAACCTTTCTTTTGAGAGACAGACTTCAGAACAACAGTGCAATCCCTGGTGCTCTCTCACCTGGGTGGAAGCAATGTTGTGCTCAGCAGCCTATGAAACTCCACCTTACCCCTTCAAAGACATCCTACACACCCCCATCAAGTCTCATCAAAGGCTTGAAGAAATGTAGTCAAGCCAACCTAATACTGAAGAAATTGCACCGGCCCCTTTTGGGGGGAAGGGGCAACATAATCTTCATGACCAGTGCATCATCCAGAAAAACACCAGAAACCATACCCCAACATTGCTGTTAAAGGTACAGACCACCTCAGATGGAAAATGCCATAACTGGAGCCACAACATTGTCAAGCTAGAAATTAACATGTGCAAGAAGATGGAAGCTGGGCCTTCTCTGCCTATGCTCCATGAAATGAAAAAACATCTCCACTGCTCCTAAACTCCTGCGATGAACTAGGAAGCAGAAGAGACACCTTTTCAATGGGCAATATCCCCGGCATGATAAGAACTTACCTGTCTCCTGCCTCTCTGCAAGTAACCCTGTATCGTCCCCCGGCGACTCGCTCATTGTTCAGTGCCCTATTGCTTTCTACTTAGATCTGTGCTATGCAGTTACCTTTACATCTATACATACATAAATGGTTCAGCAAGGCCACCAAGAACTCTGCTAACCAGCAATGTTTTGTAAAGGGGAGGGTTGCTATTGACCAAGAAACAACTACGCGTGCCCGAGCTGGACCCGAGGACAAATGGTATCATAGCATTGATTTTTTTTATTTTTTTTTATTTAGTGTTTTATAGAGCGCGAACCAGACCCATGAGGGTATCAGAGCGCTTGATAGTAGTATCAGGTGGGATACAGAACAAAGGGGGGAGGAGAGCCAAGGGATAGGGAAAAAATAGATATAGTAGGTGGCAAAACAAACAATCATAATATCAGACTACTATAAGGGATAGGAGCAAAAACGATGCAATAAACTAGAAAAGCAGTCTCATCACCCTGAAAGATTGTTCAGAAGTGCAGGGTGGGTAACTTAAGGGGAGACAGCCAAGGAATAGTGCAGTGACGATAGGTAAAGTCAGGTTGAGGGGGTGATTGTAGCGTGAACTTTTAGGAAATGAATTTGCCCATTAGGAAAGTTTTGGTCTCCTTTTTGAAGTGAGCTAGAGACTGTATTGTTCTAATGGCGGGTGGGAGTGAGTTTCATATTCTTGGGGCGGCCCCAGAGAAAGCCCGATTGTAGGTTCTTTTTTCTTGAAACGTGCGGGTTGGAGCAAAAGGGCTCTGGCGGACCAGGAGTTTCTGGTTCCTCCGGATAACACAATTGTTTCTGTGCGAGAAAAGCAGGGGAACTGGAATAGAGAGCCTTGTGGGTGATGCAAGCCAGCTTGAATTGGGATTCTGGCCTCAAGAGGAAGCCAGTTTAGAGCTTTAAGGTGGGGCGATTTGTGGTCGAACTTCTTAGAGCCAGTTAGAAGTCTGGCGGCGGCGTTGAGGCAGGCTTTCAAGGGTGCCAGAGAGATCTTGGGTAGGCCTGCGAGGGTGGAGCAACCATATTCTAGTCTAGAGATGACTAAGCTTGGATTGCCGATTTTAGATGAGTCGGGTCGAGGAAAGGTTTTAGGCTTCGTAGGTAGTTCAGGTGAAATCTGGCTGTTTTGGCCATTGCGTTGATATGGCCCTGCATGTTCAGGTTGCCGTCTCAGGTAATTCCCAGGGATTTAGCAGAGTCCACAATGGTGGGAGAGCAGTTTAGCGCTGTGATAGCCTTGGTCCAAACTAGAATGACTGTATTGGCGTTGGGTGGAGAGATTAAGAGGAACTCTGTTTTTTTGGCATTGAGTTTAAGCTGGTTAGATGTGAGCCAGTGAACAGTTAGTTTTCAGGCCTCATTCAGGGAACGGATATCTTCTGAAGAAGAGATATTGATATAGAGCTGTGTGTCGTCGGCATACATGTGGTAGGAGATATTGGCAGTGCGCAGGACCTCTGAGAGCAGTTCGAGGTAAAGATTGAAGAGGGTAGGGGATAAGGTTGATCCTTGGAGAACTCCAACTGTAATCGGAGAGGAAGCGGATACGTTGCCGTTGATCAGGACTTTCTGAGAGCGGTTCTGGAGGAAGGATCGGAACCAGGCCAGAACGGTGCCATCCAGGCCCATCCTAAGTTTGAGGCGATTCAGGAGAATTTCGTGGTTAACCGTGTCAAAAGCCAAGGATAGGTCAGTGAGGATCAAGAGACAGGTTTTGCCTTGGTCAAGGGCTTGAAGGGCATCATCCACAATGTGAAGGAGTGTGGTTTCCATGCTGTGCCCAGGTCTGAAACCAGATTGCAAGTCATCTAGAAGGTGGAAGTTGGAGATGTGTTGGCTCAGCTGTTGCTGTACACATTTTTCCGAAAAGGGGGTGGTGATGGACAGAGCATCTGAATTAAGCAGAACACTCCTACCCAGTCAAAAGATCAGGGCTTGATCCATCACCGTTTTTATAGCTCACTGCATCATCCCAGCTCAGAACCTGGCTATATGCAAATTAGTCTGACCCTGGCCCAGTGCATCATGGGAACAGGGCAGACCAAACTACCAAGCCAATTCTTTACTGGATAGGAAACAAGCTTCCGGGGACCGGTTTCTGGCATTACAGCCGTCTTCGGCCCGGCTTGCTTGAATCCTGATGGTGCAGTGAGCAAGGGACTCATGTCTGAGCATACCCTTCCACTCCTATAGTGGGCAAAACGATTCAGAAAAGGGGGTGGTGATGGACAGAGCATCTGAATTAAGCAGAACACTCCTACCCAGTCAAAAGATCAGGGCTTGATCCATCACCGTTTTTAGCTCACTGCACCATCCCAGCTCAGAACCTGGCTATATGCAAATTAGTCTGACCCTGGCCCAGTGCATCATGGCAACAGGGCAGACCAAACTACCAAGCCAATTCTTTACTGGATAGGAAACAAGCTTCCGGGGACCGGTTTCTGGCATTACAGCCGTCTTCGGCCCGGCTTGCTTGAATCCTGATGGTGCAGTGAGCAAGGGACTCATGTCTGAGCATACCCTTCCACTCCTATAGTGGCCAAAACGATTCAGAAAAGGGGGTGGTGATGAACAGAGCATCTGAATTAAGCAGAACACTCCTACCCAGTCAAAAGATCAGGGCTTGATCCATCACCGTTTTTTAGCTCACTGCACCATCCCAGCTCAGAACCTGGCTATATGCAAATTAGTCTGACCCTGGCCCAGTGCATCATGGGAACAGGGCAGACCAAACTACCAAGCCAATTCTTTACTGGATAGGAAACAAGCTTCTGGGGACCGGTTTCTGGCATTACAGCCGTCTTCGGCCCGGCTTGCTTGAATCCTGATGGTGCAGTGAGCAAGGGACTCATGTCTGAGCATACCCTTCCACTCCTATAGTGGCCAAAACGATTCAGAAAAGGGGGTGGTGATGGACAGAGCATCTGAATTAAGCAGAACACTCCTACCCAGTCAAAAGATCAGGGCTTGATCCATCACCGTTTTTTAGCTCACTGCACCATCCCAGCTCAGAACCTGGCTATATGCAAATTAGTCCATCACCACCCCCTTTATAAATCGTTTTGGCCACCACAAGTGTGGAAGGGTATGCTCAGATGTGAGTCCCTTGCTCACTGCACCATCAGGATTCAAGCAAGCCGGGCCGAAGAAGGCTGTAATGCCAGAAACCGGTCCCCGGAAGCTTGTTTCCTTTCCAGTAAAGAATTGGCTTGGTAGTTTGGTCTGCCCTGTTCCCATGATGCACTGGGCCAGGGTCAGACTAATTTGCATGTAGCCAGGTTCTGAGCTGGGATGGTGCAGTGAGCTAAAAAACGGTGATGGATCAAGCTCTGATCTTTTGACTGGGTAGGAGTGTTCTGCTTAATTCAGATACTCTGTCCATCACCACCCCCTTTATGAATCGTACACATTTTTCCAGCACTGTAGCTAGGAGAGGGATGTTAGAGATAGGTCTGCAATTGTCGGAGAAGCAGGATCTAAAGTGGTTTTTTTAGAATGGGGACCACCTGGCCGGCTTTGAGAGAGTCAGGAATCGATCCCTGTAGGAGAGAGGAGTTGATTATAGATGAAGAGATGATAGCCTGAGAAGCAGAGGCAGGCCGGTTTGAGGGGAGAGGGTCATTGAAGTGATTGTTGGGGCTTAAGGAGGAAAGAATTTTTGAGATCGAGTGTTCATCATAGACTTTGAAGTTGGACCATAACGCTTGGTTTTTGGGGGAGGTCTCGGAGGGCAGCGCTGAGTGGGGAGGAAGAACCGGATGGGTTTGGGAATAGGTAGCAGACATGAGTTCCTTTCTTAGGGCAGAGATTTTATCACATAAGAAGGAGGAGAATTGCTCGCCTGGGATTGTAGAGATAGGGGTTTCTTTGGAAGATTGAGCAAGTTTGTTTGATTGGTGTTTGATCAACTCGAATAATTTGCGAGGTCTATTCTTAGTGCTTTCCAATTCAGCTCTGAAGATTTCTTTTTTAGAGTTGATTTGTTTGTTATAGGCGTTTCTGGCCTGACAGAGAAGTTTAAGATGGTCTGCGGAAGGGTGCTTTTTCCAGTTCCGCTCTGTTTGTCGGAGGGACCTCCTCTCATTGTTAAGGGATCTGTTGAACCATGGGTTCCTGTCTTTGATCTGTGTTCTGTTCAGTTTTAGCGGGACAAGGTCATCGATTATATTGGCTATCGTTGTGGAATAATGTTCAGTGAGGTTGTCGACCGTGGTGATATGGGCGGGAGGGGGGGGTCAGTTGCACAGCAGGCAGCCAATTTCTCGTGATCAAGGTTCTTGGTGTCCCTGATACATCTTTTGGGCATCACCGGTTGCTGTGTCCATGTCTTGTGAGTGCCAGAAAGATGGAAGGTGATAGCGTGGTGGTCAGAGCAGTCGCAGGGATCTCTGGAAATGAGTTTGACCGCAGATTCCTTGGAGATGATCCAGTCTAGAATGGCACCTTTTGAGTGAGTAGGAAGGGAGCAGGCTTGGGTAAGGGCTTGGTCAGCCAGGAAGTCTCTGATGGCATTGACCTGCGGGTCCTTGGCGTTGTTCCAGTGCAAGTTGAAATTGCCAAGAAAAATATCATTGGCGTTCTGGGAGGCCTTGGCTGTGATGATTTCCATGAGGTAGTCTGTGAAGGTGTCATTCTTGCCTGGGGGGTGGTAAAAGATGTGCAGTCTGCACTGAAGGGAGGTGTTGTTGCAGACAGATAGCGCAAGATATTCGCAGGAATCAGTAGGTTTGGCCAGAAGTTCAGTTATAAGGAGGTTGGAGCAGTAGATGCAGGCAATGCCACCCCATTTTTTTGTGATTGCCTGTCCAGCGTTACGATGAGGTAGTTGGGCGGGACTAGAAGGTCTAGGCAGGGTGAAGAGGCTTCATTTAGCCAGGATTCCGTCAGGATCACTACATCTGTGTTTAGGTTCAGGATGAGATTGGCGACATCGGCGGCATGCTTTACCGCAGAGCGGCAGTTGATAAGGAGACCGGATAGAGAGGGGACAGTGTGCGAATCGTGACTTGGGTCGGAGGTTGGGACTAGTGCTCGGTTACTGTTGACTATTCCTCTGTTGCGGAGAGTGGCTGATCTATAGGGATTGATTGCAACTGTGCGTATAGGTTGATCTTTCTTCGGGTCAGAGGAGCTTAAGTGTTGATAGCTAATGAGGAGGTCAGCAATTTAATCCTCCGAGACTTCCGTAGTGCTAGTCGGAGGAGGGGTAGGTTTGTAGGTAAGAAGGAGGGCCTGTACTTCTTCCTATGTGAGGTAGCATGGCTGCCTGTGATGGTGCAGGTGTAACAGGAGTGGGTGGAGAAGGGGCTTGGGGTAGAGGGGGGGGGGTAGAGTTCTGTGAGAGCCTGATCTTCGAGAGAGTGAGCTCGGGGAGGTGCAGGAGGTTTTTGAGGTCCGTGAAGGACTTGTGGATGCTCAAGGTTAATTCAGTGGTTTTGAGAAGGAGAGTGTCTAAATCCCTAAAAGAGGGGTGCTCTTGCGGGCAGGAGGTCAGCGGTGAGGGCACGGACTTGGTGGGGAGTGCAGAAGGCTTAGTAGTGTGGCTAAGACGACCAGAGTCATGAGTTCCAGTATCCCTGCGGAAGGGAGGGTTTAAGGTAGAGGTTTTAGGGAGGCTACTGATGGCTTGTGTAGGTGGCCTGGTAGACGGGCTATGATGTCTAGAGGGTTGGGCCAAGGGACGGGGGTGTCAGTAGGCTTAGTAGTGTGGTTAAGACGACCAGAGTCATGAGTTCCAGTAGCCCCACGGAAGTGTGGATTTGAGGTAGAGGGTTTTGGGAAGCTACTGATGGCTTGTGAGTGTGGGCATGTAGACAAGCTAGGATGTCTAGAAGTATGGACCAAGGGAGTGGTGTCAGAATCCGTAGGAGAGGGATGGGAATGTGGAATGAAGGTAGGGGGTAAGGGCTCGTCAGTATTGGTAGGCGCTGGAAGCATAGTAGAAGGGCTACGTCAGTCTGTGTTGGGAGCCCTGTCGTGGGTGGCTGGAAAGAGGGTAAGTTCCCTTGGAGGTTCACAATATGCCTGTAGCCTGACTTTCAGTGAGCGCTGGCATCCCATCACAGAGACATTCACAAAGCTCTCAAAAGGCATGTCTATCCTGGTCTCTATATACTGAGACAACTACAAAACTACAAAGCTGTCCTCATGCACATCTCTCCTGACTTGCTTTGTTGTCTTGTGTATTAGCGCTTGTAGGTCTTATTTTGCCTGTTGCAGTGCATTGTTTATAACCTCCAGGTTCGTAGGTTCAAATTCTGTCTGGGCCCTCTCCTTCCCAAACACTGCCAGGCCCCAGGGTCCAGAATGGCTATTCCTAGAGCATTTCTGGCCAGTAACCTCCTACCTTTGCATAAAATTGCCTTTTTATCCGCCCTCCCAATACTCTTAATAATAATAATAATAATAATAAAGGGGTTTATAAAGCGCCTGGTGACGCCATCCCGGCGTATCCCCGCGCTGTGGAGAGAGAGTCAAGAGAGCAGAAACAGCAATCCCTAGAGGGCAAACAAATGTGTTTTTAAAAGCTTCCTGAACATAGTTTCAGTTTTGGCTAGTCTGATCTCAGTTGGAAGGATGTTCCATTGGGTGGCTGCCAACACCCGAAAGGAGCGACCTCCCATCCTGGCCCTTCTTACACGAGGAACTGTAAGGAGACCCATACCCATTGAGCGAAGTGCTCTTTGGGGCAGATAGGGGATAGCTAGATCCTTCAAATATTCCGGCGCTTTTGCAGAAATTATCCTATAGCAGAAAAGGAGAGCTTTAAAGAGGATCCTTTTCTTTATAGGAAGCCAGTGAAGGGCAACCAGAGTAGGCTTGGATGCCGTTCTTTTGGGGAGTCTGAGGACTAATCGGGCCGCCGTATTTTGCAGCACTTGCAATCTTCTTAAGTTCTTCTCCGTAGTTCCTAATAGCAACACATTAGCGTAGTCAACGCGGGACGTGACCAGCGCTTGGGTCATAATGCGTCTGGCCTCAAGTGGCAGTAGGTCCAGAGTGCGGTTTAGGGTCTTCATAACCCCAAAGCATTTCCCCACGAGTTTGTCAACATGACTCTCAAAAGAGAGTTTAGGATCAACCCAGACCCCCAAGTTCTTAGCCTCACTGCACGGGATGGGCAGAGAGCCAAGACAAGGCGGCCACCATTCCTGAGTCCAGCTCGCCCCATCTCCCCCTATCACTAAAACCTCCGTTTTAGCACCATTGAGCTTCAGGCAGTGTTGATTCATCCAGCCAGCAAGCTCCTGCATGCAGGTTTTAAAGTTGGCCGCTGCTAACGTAGGAGACTGTGACAGGGAGATGAGCAGCTGCGTGTCATCGGCATAAGATACTAAATCTATGCCGTATGACTGAACTACCGCTGCCAATGGAGCCATGTACAGGTTGAACAGGGTGGGACTCAGGGCCGAGCCCTGAGGTACCCCCTGTTCTAAGGCTACGCTGTTGGAGAGGAACATACCTCTCTGAACCTGAAAACTGCGGTCCGAGAGGAAGTCTTTAAGCCAACCCAATGCTGCCTTAGTAACCCCAGCACTGCTCAGACACTGTAGCAAGGTGGAATGTGCCACAGTGTCAAACGCAGCGCTGAGGTCTAGCATAATGAGTGCCATTATATTACCCTCATCAGCTCCAATCCGCAAAGTTTCGGTCGCTCTCAGCAGGGCAGTCTCAGTGGAATAGTTCTTTCGAAAGCCGGACTGAGAGCTATGAAACATATTGTTCGACTCTAAGTGATCCATGAGTTGAGTGTTTACAAGTTTTTCCGTCACTTTCGCCAAGTAAGGTAAAAGGGAGATTGGACGGAGATTTTCCAGTATATCCTGGCTTATATTAGATTTCTTTTTTATCGGCAGAACTATCGCTTTCTTCCAGTCTCCCGGGAGGGCGGCCGAGGAGAAAGACAGTTGGATAATGTGTCTGAACAGAGGCTCTAACACTTCTAGGCTGGCATTGAGTATTTTGGGGGGGGCCGGATCACGGGGGGAGCCTGATTTGACACTTTTGCATACAGTAACCAGTGTTTCCGCAGAGGGAACCTGAAAACTGGGCAGATCTGAATCTAACAGACCCACCTCCCTACTATTGCCAAGATCAGGGTCAGCAGTCAGATTACCCGTAAAATTGGCATAGATGTCCGTAATTTTACCTGCGAAATATTTAGCAATGTTGTTGCAGGTTTCCACTGAATCATCGGAGGGCACATTGTTATTTGAAAGTACAGATATCTCTTTAAAGATTTTAAAGAGTTCCTTAGAGGAGTTTTCTGCTTCAGCAATACGATTTTTATAGTGTGCGGCTTTGGAAACCCTTATTGCCTTATAGTACTCTTTTTGCATTTTTTTATAATAGGTTTTAATCACCGGGCAAAAGCTGACACGCCATTCGCGTTCCAACTTCTTGCAGGCGGATTTGGCTAGTTGGAGTTCAGGAGTATACCAAGGGGTAGTTTTCCTCACATTCTTAGTGCTTCTCTCACTACGCATGGGGGCCGTTTTATCAAGTGCACTTAGAATGCGATTATGTAGCTCATAATAGGCCATTTCACAGTCACATCCTCCTAATGGTCCTCCTACTGTAAGTAGTTCACTAAAGGTAGACTGTGAGAAACCTTTCCATTTCCGCCGCTGATACCTCTGCTCAGAGTCTCTCTTTGACTCCGCCTCTGGTATCTGAATCAGGAACGGAATCACAAAGTGATCAGACCAGGGAACCGGGATCGGAGTGAGAGGTTGTACCCCAGAACGGTTTCCAAAAATAGGGTCTAAGAGGTGCCCTAGTCTGTGCGTAGGGTCCTGATTAATAAGATCAAGTTGTAGGGACCGGAGATTGGAACTAATATCCTTCGCTTCCATATCCAGCGGGTCTTGCTTGACTAATAGCAAATCGCATGACCTCCTTGTCCCACCACTGTTCAATTATGCAAAAAGTCTGACAGAAGTCAGTGAGGGTGAAGTCCAGTACATGTACTTATACTTTGGAGGGCAGGGGCTTCTCCTTGCATAATATTGCTGCTATAGATCAGGATCCGAATATTTGGCTGGGAGTAATTCTCAAAGTCTTTTGGAAGAGTTTTTGTTTTTCTTTGGCTCTATTTCAGTTGGGAGGTCAATAGTGCTGTGTTGCTTTAGTGATTATGCCTTGCCATTTTTCTCCTGTTGAGCCAGCACAACTAACAATAGTGAAGCTTCAACTCTCCTTCGAAATTAATTGCGGGTTGTGTCTGTAATGAAGGCTATTTCCAGCTCATGACTACGAATATCCTTATTAGATATTAACCGGCTAGAAGCCAATCAAAATGCAGCGCTGTCACATTGCATAGCTGTCTGATGTATGCCAATAAATAAGTAACTGGGGGAAAAGACAAAGGGAGTAACTGTGATATTAGATGTAAACATCAAGGACACTTGGAGTACCTATGATATGTGGCATAAATATACAAGTAACATTTACAGTTTTATTTTGTGCGAACTCGACCTGAAGGTATTTTTGTTGGCACTGTACACGAGCACCAGTTACATTATACAAGCACACATTAATTTATTTTTTGTTGGCACTAGGAGATTAGGAGATTATGGGCCAGATGTACAAAGATTAAGAATAGTGATTTCCGAATTGTGATTTCCTGCGAATTGCAATTAGGAAATCGCCATTCCTAAGGTATGCAACTCTTTTGAGTGTCGATAGCGAATCCTAATGGGCCTTAAATAAACCTACCTCATGCATGTTAACGAGGTAGGTCGCAATTTGCGACCCACTAGCATTCGCTACCATTACAGGGATGGTGGCCTGCTGAGGTCGGCAGACCACCTAGTCTGTGATCACTTTTGAATAAAGCAATCTTTTTTTTATTTTTTTGAATGCAGCCCGTTTTCCTAAAGGAAAATAGGATGCATTTAATAAGTTTAAAAAAATGAAAGTTTAAGTTTCATTTTGTTAAAGTCGGCTGTCGTCCTTGGGTTGGGACTACTGCTACCTATTAAAAAATATCTTTTCAACATTCTCAGAGGGGAAGGGGTCGCAAACATTTGCAAACGGGTTACCACCAATTTGTAAATGATGGTAAAGTATTACTGTTTTGCGACTGGAATTCGGTCCCAAACAGTAATACATACCATATCGATTTGGTATGTGGAAGGGAGGCCCAAAACACACCAATTCCAAATACCGAACTGCAAATGCAAATTTGGATTAAGTAACAAGTTACCATATTGCATTTTGCATTTTTTACATAAGCAAAGGCCTTTTTCCGGTCGCAAACAGCCCGATTTGCGACCTGAAAAATGCTTTGTATATCTGGCCGTAAGTGATTCGCCCATAATCGCAGGATGTTGAACCGATGCCAAGACTTAAAACTGGTTTCCTAGGTCCAAAGTCGACACATCTGGCCGTTACGCCACATCCTCTGGAGAATAGTGCAAAAGGTGTTCTAGCTACCTACATTTACAAAAGGTCCATGTTTGAATTGATACTGGATGAAAAGTATAATTGGGTAAAAAAGGGAAACATCTAAGAGTTGTAAAAATCATAACAATGTAAGAAGCGAGTATAGTCCCTAAAGGATAAACACTGAGAAGTCGGTGTACAAAAGCACATTTAAATGATTGCGTGATTCGCTCTGTGCCTTTTAAATCCGGTTGTATCTCAGATTTTATGCTTAGGCGTAAAGCCGGTAATTGGAGCTAAAACACATTGATCTCTTTGAGGTGTGCCGTGAGAGCGACTCCTGCTAATTCTGAGCCTATGTAGGCTAATTGATGGATGCAGCAGGAGCCTTTATAGCAATAATGTTCCCCCTGGATGTGTGAGGAATATGTATTAGACTTCTGTATGGTGGTGATTATGTGCACTCGTACCTACAGAGTGTCATTGGTTTATTGCCTAATGCCGCCAATACCAGTAACGATGGAGCGGTCAAGATGATGAAGACCTCCAAGTTGAACAGAGTTCTGGCCCAGAACAGGCCTGTTGCCTCGCTTTACAAAGATGTCCTGTGATACTGAACTGAATAGGTTGGTACTTTGTTTACCCACTGCCTATACCTACAGGATCTCGAACAGTGGAGAGGCCTGATCCATTTCCCAGTTCATTGAAGGGATCTGTTTTGTGTCCCTACAACGACTGGTAAATTACATTGTTAGACATTGAAAGTAAATATTTTGTAAAGGTTTTGCTAGAAGAGACAGAGGACTGGGTAAAAACAAATGATATTTGACCCATTTACCAGACCAACAACGATGGGGGACAGAAGATGACCCTGCAGCCCTTTCAGGACCTATCCTACACACTGTCCACATCAAGAGATTATCTTTAAAAACTTGTTTCACAGATTTTAAAACTGTGTTCGATGATGTGGACAGGGGATTGTTCTAGAGCAAACTGGCTGGTTGGGGGCTATTGAAAACTCTATGTGGTGCTGTTGAAGCACTCTCTGCGCATACTTCAGTCAATGTTAAATTAAGTACCAAACGAACTCTTCACCAATCAGCTATTAAAGCAGGGCTGTTTTTAGCACTTCTAATTATTAATCTCTTAGTAGTGGGTCTTGCAGATACTCTGTAAAGCAAGTGTGTTTCCTTCTATGATAGGTGGTTAACTGTTCTCCATCCTTCATTATTCAGTTGATAATGTCCTATTGGGCAGCTAGCAGACTTGCCATAAAGTTTGAAAAGACCAAGATTGTTATTTTCGGCTACAAGATTGCAAACGTTGGGAAATGGTTTCCTGCATTAAGCAATATCTGGGACTTTGACTTACAGAGGAAGCGGGTGATTTCGCAGTTAGCTACTTTAAAAAGAAGGGTGTCAGCCCTTCATTTTACATTTCTTCACTTGAGGGGCATTTGCTATCCCCTAAAGTCCATGTGCAAAAACTAAAGCACATGTCTACTCAAATTTTGGGTTAGTGACCTGTCCAGACATGATGGAACAATGGGTGGGCTTCACACAATGCCACACTTATAGACTGCTGCTTGACCCAAATTAAATTGGAACTGAATTTCATCTAGCAAAGTGTGCCCTAGATATGTGGTCCAAAGTAAGATGAGGCACCGCAGGTTCATGAAAAAGACTGATGTGGCTGGAGCTGGGTAAATCTAGCAAGTCAAGCCCTGATCGGCATACTTAGAGATAGCTTTTTGTGTGGGTCAGGAAGGTTTCTCATTTGGGTTATTAAAAGAAATGAATGAATTAAATTGTGTGAATAAATCAAGACTGACTAGTATTAAGGAAATTGAGAGGTTCAGATCTACTCAAATCAGACATTGGGTGATATAGAAAGACACAGAGGGAAGCTGCAACTCAATCACTGACCGATGTGGAGGGAGTCGTGGAAGCTACACACTTCATCTCTCAAATGTAAACTTGGGGAATGTATAAGTTGTTATTAGTAAACCTGACAGCAGTGAAGACCACAGCCCAAACCAAATGGGTAAAAAACTAGCGACTGACCTGACTTGGGATTAATGTGAATCAATCTATCACAATCAACAAATAGGTTTTATACATGTACAGGAAAGAAACATTGTTACTAGAATTAGAACGGATGGTGGCACCTTACATGACATCGCATACACTCCATGGTTGCAGATAAATTGGGTTCACTGCTGGAAGAACTGTGCCCAGGAAGGCACCATACCACATATTTGTTGGTCCTGAGCTTGTTAAAGAGCTACTTGGTAGATATCTTAAAAGCACTAAAGGAGATCTTAGACACATCAATTCCTAAAATCCTGTTTATCATTATGCTTGTGGAGACCTTTAGCGGGCCAAAAAGGCAATTCGGGTAACTGAAAACTGTTCATTGTGGTGATGCTACCAACCAAGCTGGCAATACTTAGTAAATGGTGGAAGGCATTATTACCCACACCAAATGACTGATGTGGGAATCTGTGGTTCATTTTAGAAATAGAAAAAGTCTCCCATGTGATTCAAGGAGAAGAACAAAGAGTCCAGTGTTGAATTACTTCACAAAGGACTACAGAGCTGTGACCTGCCCTGGGTTGTTGAGAGCACTACAAGTTGTACCCTTTTGAGCTCAATTAGTAAAAAAAGATGTTACAAGGAACAGATCCATGTTCACAGAGACATGGCCAAATTATATAAAGTTGCATTGAGGGGGAGTGGGTAGATTTTAAGCTAAATGTTTTTCTTACTGTTCTAATCTATAAAAAAATATTGAAACTTAAAAAGCAGTTGCTGACAAAAATAAGCAGCTATCGTTTGAGAGAGCACGATTCATTGGCAAGAAAAAGCAACAGGCTAGGTTGAGCTCTATCTTTCCTGTTGGCTTCTATCCCTACACCAATAAAATGTGAACCTTTAAGATTAAGGCTTAATCTCCTCCCATTGTGCGAATTCCGTGCAGCGTACAACACGGATCTGGTCACAATAAGCTTCCATCTTTGTGAATATATGGTGGAATCATTAGTATATGTATTAAGCCTATGAACAGGTGGGCAGCCTGAAGGGGCAGGGGGAGCAACTTGCCACATCCCCAGTTGCTAAAACCCAAAACATTTTCACCAGTTTAAAACGAGATCCCAGAGTATATATGATGGCCCATTGAATGGGTGTATGAGGACCAAAATGGTGGGTCTAAAGGCTGATGACGCTCTTAAAAGAGAAATTAATTGTGGCTGGATGTGAGCTATGAGGTCCATCTGAAGGTCTCCAAAGTCTTTTGATGGCTGCTGGAGGTATCTGATAGCACAATGGCAATCTCTAAGGCCTGGCTGAGGGTGAAGTAAGAACAGCTAGGGTGAACGAAAACAGAAGCTCTGGGTCTCTTGAAGGCATGCTGGATCTATCAGAGTGCACACCAACAGTGTCTATAGCCCAGCTGAGAGCCTACAGTCTCATATTCTGACATGCTGGTGGTGTCTGACGACTGACAGCTCGGAGTGTCTAAATGCTAAATGAAAGCCGAGTGGGCAGGCTGACAGCCTGCTAGAAGTCTCTGCAATCTAATCAGGGTTTTTTGACAGTGTTCTGCGGATTTCTTAATGGAGAGCGAGGAGGTCTACTGGGTGGGCTGAGGTTCTTCTAAGGGCAATGTTTGAAGGCAGGCTGAGGTTTTCTGAGGTAAATCTGGTGGGACAGATGACCACCCAGGGGTATCTGAAGGTAGGTCAAGACCTGGCTCAGGCAGCTAATGACCTAATCATGCATCTTAAGGCAGACTAAGACTTACAGGTGAACTGTTATTGCACTGTGTTCAAGCCGGTAGACAGGTTTTGTGATACCTGGAATCTCAAAGAATAATTTGGCAGGCAAGTGTTTTGGTGTGGGTTGCCCCCACGGACAGACCGAGAGAGTAGAAGGTTTGCACTGTAAGAATCCTTGTTAGGCACTCTTAGGTGGAGCTGTATGTGGTTTACCAACTCTAAATTTGTACATATTTGTAATTTTATGCCCAGTATTTTGCTGTGTATGTATGAAATTACATTTAGATCTGGCCTGGTGGCTATAACTGTCTAGTAGTTAGAAAAATGATTTAAAAAAGCATACATACATATACATTGAGGGGAGGGGATGTGGCTTAACGGTTACAGCGGCTGACTTTGAAGCTGGAGAATCAGATTTGAGGCTGGCGGGAGGCTCAAACATCCTGTGATTCTGGGCAAATCACTTAATCTCGCTGAGCCTAAAAATTAATGTGTCCATCTGTAATGAAACTGGAGCTCATGTAAAGCGCTCTGATTCCTTCGGGTTGAGTTTCTGCTAAATAAACTGCAACAACAACACATTTGGGGTCAGTCCTGTTCTGCCAGTCATCTGATTGCCATTCACATTTTGCTTCCGCCATGACATGATATTGCATGAGGCTATAGGTCAGACTACTTCAGCCTTTCACTATATTCCCCTTTGAGTGACGCCATTTTGCCTTATAACATGTTCACATCTGCCTGAAAATAAGTGTGCATCAGTAGCAGGGCTGGAGGGTCTTTCCTCCAGTTTAAATTTTCTCGTTTTATATGTCCACTTTCATTTGTTTTCTTCTCTTTTTTAAATTGTATTTTGAAAGCGCTCACAGTTCAACAGACACTGCTACTAGACCTCTAGTTTGCGTTAATTTCTTCTGCAGTGCATCGCAAGCCACGTGGCAACTGCTTTTAAACGGGGCAGCCATCTTAGAATAATATTGCCTATAGTGGATCATTGTTTTACCATTTCAAGATGGCCGAAACGCTACAGAAATGATGTCTGAACTTTAAAATAATGACACACCATGCACAATACCATACCAAAATGGCTTTCCACTGCTAACTTTTCACTTATTTTTTGCAAGCATATGCCTACCACGTTAAATCTGCAATTTGTTTTGCTTTTAGTCTTTTAATTATCATACTTATGCTTACCGAGTTTGTGCGTATGTTTATTGTGTTTGGATGACTGGTTCAATGCACTGAATGAGTGCAAGGATGTTTGGCAGTATGTGTATATGATGAACTATTGAGTGCCTAAACTCACCAGACACTGAAGAGGCTCTTTCCGTTATAAGCCAGACATACTGGGACTGTTGATACGGTCTTTGGGCTTCTGCATTGTTAGAATAATGCACTACGCAGTTTCCACTGCTCGAGAGGTGCTTTGTCGTGGGTGAGTAGGCGGACTAGCTTTTTCGGCAACAGGGGCTGGCAGGTGGCACCAGCTTGAGATTCAGAGATCTGGGGTATGAGACGCAAGGCCCACTACAGTTTTGGGCATTACATTTTAAAGAGCCCCTGTGGAGTAAGTGGCTGCCGATCCCGGTAATCTCTCTCACATCTGGAGTGGAAGTGACCCGGAGGCTTGTTAAAAATGAAATCTTCAATGAAGAAATGGAAGCCTTCCCAAGCCAACTCTATCTCCAAAATAAAAAGCCAGCAACTATTGGAGTTCAGTTAGATGGACACACTGAGCTCCCTCTCCCCAGTTAAACCCCCGATAAACCATCACAAAGATTCTGTGTCTATGTTGAACGGAGACAGACGGATAGATCCCGCAAAAAGTGGGGAGACTCCAAGGGCTATGAGAGATCCTACCTTCTTGCAACAGAACGGGGTGTCATTGTGGCTGTGGGTGGGGAAGCCAAGAGGCAAGGAAGTGAATTTTCTGGTACCTGATAATGGGACTGTGAAAGAGGGAGATGATCCATTGTGCCGTGAAAAGAGAGCTTAGCATAAAGTAGTGTACAGCCCCTTCCCTACCCCAAAGCTGGCCTTAAGGCTGCTTTGGAAGACCTCTTCTGTGTGAAGTCAACGGGGGGGGGGGACTCAGGAGGTCCTGCATGCAAAGTCCCCCTCCATATTGTCTATTTTGTCCCACAAGTTGGTAGACCCGGAAGAACCAGAGGAATAAAATCTTTGCCTCGCTTTGGCTCCTTTTCAACGAAATTAAAGCTGCTTAAGCTGCTCTCGTTTATAAATTAAAAGCAAGATTAGGGTTGATAGAGACAAAAATCTCAGAGCTGAATGATGGTCATACAGAAGTGGAGCAAAGAGTGCCAGATTTGGAAGACATGATCTCCAATCAGATTAAGCTGGTTCAGACCATACAGAAGGAAATGAGCAGTGTGAATGCGAAGATGGAAGATCTGGATAACCGCTCCGTTGATCTAACTTGCAGCTGGTAGGAGCTCCCTGAAAGATGGGAAAGGAACTCTGAAATGATAAAGGCTGTCTCCAGCCTAACCGGTACTCGTGCTTAAAGAGCCGCTGACGGACTTATAAATTGCTCGAGTGAATAGAGTACCTTTTGGAATGACACCAAAGGATGGGAAAAGGCCTTGGACTATACAGGTCCACTTTTAGGTTTATTGAGAGGGTCCTGTGAAAGGCTATCCAGCTAAAGTTGATAAATGTAGAGAAAAACTTTTCAATACAAATTTTTCCTGATTTGTCTTACGAAACGTCTCGCTGGAGGTGGGAGTTTAAATAGTTGATTAATAAATTCAAGACTAAGTGGGTAGAAACCTCAGCTTATTCAACCAGCGAAGTATTTGAAATGGAGGGAGGTATATTGGTAGAGGGGGCTGCCGGACGAAGACGCCTTAGGTGCCAAACCAATGCACCCATTACATGTGGGAAGAAAGAGAGGGCCCTGCAATCAGGGGGTTGTGGCTTCTCGGAGGGGTAGGTAGGGTGGGGATTTGGGGGTACGATGAGGAGGAACTGGGAGAGGTGGGCCACTAAGGTGTGGTTTTGTGGGTAAGGGAGGGATGGACACAGAATGGTTTGTGTTTTTTTTAACGAAAAAGAAAGTTTCACAAGGAGGTCTAAGGAAATGGTGAATGTCAAAAGGAGCGGTGGCAGGTGGGTGCGATCTGTATACGGATTTATTAGGGGTTTGACCGTGATCAGCCCTAATGGAAATGCGCTGAATAAAAAGGGAGGCTAGAGTTTCTTGATGTAGCAAATTTACCCCAAGTTTGAGTTTTAGTTTAAAATTACTTATACAGCGCACATACACCAGCGGTTTCTTGGTGCTAAACTGATAAGATCCGGGGCTAGGAAACAAGGGAAGCTGATGAGAGTTTAATCAAAGGCCTTAGTGAACAGGTGAGCCTTGAGGTGTTTACGAAATTGTGAGTACACAGTGAGGGAGCGGAGTTCAAGAGGGAGGGAATTCCATAAAATCGGGGCAAGGGTGGCAAATTTCGAGCCTCCCCACTTCTTTCTCCGATAACGAGGGATGGTGAGGAGGGACTGAGAGGAAGAGCGTAGTTCCCTGGTGGGGACATAGGGGGTAATCTCAGAAGAGATAAATGCGGGTGCCAAGCCCAATCGAGCCAAGAAGGTGATGGAGGCGAGCTTGAATTGAACCCGAGCTCGCACAGGGAGCCAGTGTAGAGATTTCAAGAGGGGGGAGGAATGGTGAAATTTCGGAAGATTGAAGACCAGGCGGGCCGCCTGGTTTTGTATCTGCTGCAAACGCCGTAGACTATATGCAGGAATACCTGCATATAGGGCGTTGCCATAATCCAGGCGGGACACCACCATGGCCAAGATGATAAGTTTGAGAGCAGAAAAAGTAAAAAAACGGGACACCCTACGAATAGTGCGCAGTGAAAGAAAAGAAGAAGATACCATAGAACTGACCTGGGAATGAAGAGTGAGTTGAGAATTAAGTTTTATACCAAGAGTTTTAACAGAGGTAGTGGGTACAGGAGAGGGGCCCAGTGCAGGGGGCCAGAAAAGGGGGGACCAGGGGAAAGTATAATTCTGCTGCATGAAACACACTGGATAAAGGGAAAAGAGGCTAATAGGTCAAACGTATGAGACAATGGGATTGTTTTTACTCCATGGCTAATTCCTCCCAAAGGGGTGTTGCAATTTTGATTAAAAAAAGGGACTCAAACCCAATATTCCCACATTATGGGCAGTGCTCCTAATGGAAGCGAATAACCGAAAAGTTACCATTGCCACTTATTGCAGCCCAGTGAGCGATAATCCAAGTCGTTTACAAAAGCTCGGGAGGGAACTAGTAATGTACAGAGAGATTCTTTAGTAGGGGTGATTAGTTGGGGAGAGGATGCTGCCCAATGGCTAGTGCAGTCGACCTCGGAGCTGGGGAACCGGGTTCGAGTCTCGGCAGGGATGCTCAACATCCAGTGATTCTGGGCAAATCACTTAATATCCTTGTGCCTGACAAAAATTAATGTGTCCGTCTGTAACGCAACTGGTGCTCATGAAAAGCACTCTGAGACCTTCGGATCTATATAAAACTCTACAAAAAAAAATATATATATATACATATTTAGTCCTGAATATTTGTTTGGATTGCTCTAAGCCCCGGAACGTACAAGAGACGAAAAAGAAGAGAAGAACATTTTAATGATATTTGCTTTTACTTAGGAGTGGGAGATATCTGGAGGAGAAATAAATTAAGGAGCTCGATCTTACACTTACTACTTGAAGTGGTTGATCTCCATGCAAGCATTCAAAGGAAAGAACCAGAGGTAGAAAATGTCCTCCTTACAGGAGGAAGCTGTAAGGGTCCATCAGCATTAGGCTCAAACCACACGAAAGCCTTAGTAGAAAGGCAGTGCGGTGCAAAGGAGAAGATAAGGGATTTTTTCCTTCAAACAGAAATAATTAATGAAAGTTCTTTTCAACTACAAGTGTATTAGGAAGTGAAATTATAGGCAGGTTTCTGGCTTGGCGGGCTAAAGAGAGGGTCAATAAAAATCTGATCACTTAAGTCTGGAATCCTCAAACTGAGCAATACACAGAAAAGGCAGATGAAATTAAACAAGTTTTTCATAATTACTATTCGAAGTTGAATAGGGTTGAACAGGCTGGGAAATTAGTACTGGAGCAGCAAATTGAAGATTTTCTCAAAAATTAGCAGTTTGCCCGGACGACTGAAGCAGGCGCCATCTTATTACAGCATTTGTCAGACTAGGAGTTTGAAGACACTTTAAGACAGCTTCCTAATGGTAAAGCCCCAGGGGAAGATCGTCTTGGCTCAGAATTTCACAAGACCTTCACCACCACTCTTCGGCCCTCTATGGCCGTTCTTTTTAATAATCTGCTAAGTGGAGGGCTGGTCCTGGGCTCTTTTCGGAAAGGGGTCCTGGTAAATTTTCCAAACCCAGCCAACCTACTAATGGATCTGAGGTCTTCTAGAGCAATAACTCTGCTAAACTCCGATTATAAAGTTTATACAAAACATTTAGCCAACCAGATTGATAAGGTTGCCCCTTTACTTATAGCAGGGGATCAGAATGGCTTTATTAGCAGTCGGAACCCAAACTTCAATACGCATTTTATTTATTAATTTATTGATTTGGTGGATGGTATTCTGGAGGCGATTGTGCTTACAGATGCCAAAAAGGCCTGTGATCTCATAAACTGGAGGTGTTTATCCCAAATTCTGGGTGAAATCCAGTTTCACTCCAGTTTGCAAGATCAATTCAGCTATTAAACCACGGAGCCTCAGGCCAGCTAGTAATTAATAATTCCCTGGCAGACCAAATCAGCTTGAATGAAGGCGCTAGTCAAGGTTGCCCTCTCTCCCCTTTACTATTTGACCTCTTTATTGGTATATACTTGGCTTAATCCAAACATTGCATTACTCTTGGTGCACTGTGTCCAAAATAAAGCTGTACACTGATAATATGGCTCTTTTTTTAACCACAACTCCGTGTAATACTAATGCTGCTCTTCAATCCATAAAAGCCTTTGAGTGTGGGGCGTATACAATCAATGAGGAGAAAACAGTGTCTGTTGTTTGACACTATAGCTGAAGTCCTTCCCCCAACTTTGAGGAAAAATTACAGAGCTGACCCGAAAAGGTATTTGAAGGTGTTTTACGCAGAGGAGCCAGAAGAAGTGTTTATTAACTTTTTTTTAACTGATTAGTAAGGTTACTAATATACTGGAAATATGGGAGGGCCTGCTGCTATCAATTATAGGCTCAATTGCATTAATTAAAATGCATATTTTCCCTTTTTTTTGTTACTATTTTTATCAATCCACTATGTGTTCGAGGCTCTAGTCTTTAAAAAAATGGAGCAAGTAATTTCATCTTTTCTATGAAACAGAACCACCTGTGGGTAAGACTTTCTATTTTTCAAACCCTAAGAGTGAGGGAGACTCCCCTCTGGGATTCCCTGAAATATTATATGGCCTCTTTTCTTCTACAGCTGCGCCACCAGTCCATGCGGATCCCGAAGCTTGATTACGCCATCCTTCAGCTGATGTTGAAGAGCTTAGAGGCAAAGGGCCAGATGTAGGTACATTTTATTTACCGACCTCTTAAATACCGAGTCATACCGACTCGGTATTTAAGAGGTCGGAAAATAAAAATACCGAGATGTAGGTAATTGCAGATGTGCAATTACCGAATCGGAAACAGTCGGTAATTTCCGATGTGGTAAATACCGACCAGTTAATGCCCATGCATTGCTACGGGCTTTGAAGCCCATAGGATTGATTGGGCATATACCGGTCGGTATTTACCACATCGGAAAATACCGACTGTCACAAGGGTGCAGGGGGTGTCACTTTGACACCCTCTGGCACCCCCAAAAGAGGCTCGGGTGCCATGTGGCAGGCATACCTGCCCTAAGGGCAGGTCTGCCTGTCATATGGCATAGGTGTGCATGCACACATGTGCATGCACACCAGAAACGGTATTTTACCATCAAGTAGTATTTGATGGTAAAATACCGATGTTGTACTGCTTGTGGGACTCAGAAGAGTCCCACCTACATACCAATTTTCCGGAATCAGTAATGATACCGACTCGGTATTTTACATACTCGGTAAATTTACCTATCGGTAAATTTACCGAGTCTGTAAATTACAGGGACCTACATGTCAAATTGCTTTTACCGGGTGGTAACGGCCGAATTCGGCCGTTACCACCCGGTAAAAGCCTACCTACATCTGGCCCTAAGGACCTAAAGTGGGCCATCCAAATCTCCAAATCACCTGAAAAAGTAAGACACAAGCCCTTAAACCTAATCTGTTTTTTTGAAAGATACATTATTTAATAAATATAGAATCCCCAGAGTTATTGCCGATACTCCACTGAGATGATGTACGTTTCTCTCACCTCGCCTGTCCGAAGCTATAATCAGTAAAGTGACAGATTTATCAATTTTTAGGAATATTGCCCCAGGTGATAAAAGATTTGTACAGCGATATTATTGGCTTAAGTGTATGGGGATCAAGGGCCCGATGTAGGTAGCCCTTTACCGATCGGAATCGGCCGAAAATACCGATTTTCGGCCGTTTCCGATCGGTAAAGGGCTATGGAGATGTAGGGGCACATTTTCGGTAATTTTACCGAATCGTTATCATTACCGAATCGGTAAATTTACCGAGTCGGTAATATTTACCGATTCGGTAATGATAACGATTCGGAAAAATTACCGAAAATGCAATGTAGGTAGCCTATGTTCCGGCAGCACATGGCTTACAGAATCGGTATTTTACCATGGAATACAAATCCATGGTAAAAAACTGATTCCTGTGTACATGCACATCTGTGCATGTACACATGTGCCATGTGACAGACAGACGTGCCCTTAGGGCATGTCTGTGTGCCACATTGCACACATGGCCGTTTTGGGGGTGCTAGAGGGTGTCAAAGTGACACCCCCTGCACCCTTGTGAATTCTTAAATTACCGATTTGGTAAATACAGAATCGGTAATGCCTAATCATTCCTATGGGCTTCAAAGCCCATAGGAATGAATGGGCATTACCGATTCGGTATTTACCAAATCGGTAATTTAAGAATTGTTAAGGATTCGGTAACGAATCCAGATGTTAGGACCTACATCCCATTTACCGATTTTTGAATACCGAATCGGTAGGATTCGGTATTTCAAAATCGGTAAATGGGATTTACCTACATCGGGGCCTTAGAGAATTGTACTATAATAAATCGATTGGGGTGACAATTGGATTTTACCATCTGCCTCTGAGTTCAGGAGTTGGTATTGTATCTTGTACTGAATGTGTCTTTGCTTGAAATGATCAATTAAATCAATACAAATAAAAATATACTGGCATTGCCAATGCACGTACTTCTGTTGGAACTCTGACATGCAACATGTAGTGGTATCCTAGTTCTAATAATCTGCAGAGTTCTCGTAGCAGGTCTCTATCATGGCCTGCTGTTTGTGCTTGTATCTCTTTAATGAGACATCTAGAGAGCTCTCACAATGTAGCTCTATCTTGACTTGATCTGTGTCCTGTATCCCAGCACCCAGAGGTCTCACAATGCATCTCTAGCCTGACTCATATGCACTCTAGTATGCTGCATCTCTCTTTCTAGTAAGGTTGTTAACGCGCATCTCCGTGCATCTGTTTATAATTTAAAGGGTCACTTGATCCAATTCCAGCTGGCCCGTCTCAAAGGTAGCCATTCTGTGCTGATGAAATAAGTACCAGAGTTGCTCATTAATAGGCAATGCTAGTCAAAGTTGTGAGTTACTTCCGCTTAAATTTGATATTAGTCTATATTTCACCTGCATAATTCAAGCACTGAGAGCTCAAACTGTGAAACACGGGCAGCTTCTGTGGGTTATATAAAAACTATCAAATATAAGCAGGTAAGATTGGCCAGAGTATTAGGCACATATTGTAGAGATACAGTAATTTGCAGGATGCAGCTTCCAATCCTTCTGTCACTGAAAATTGTGTTAAAGAGCCTGTGAAGGTTTATAACATCAAAGAATAACAGTGTGAGAAACAAAGGGTTGAGAGCATGTTATCTCCAAGGAAAATTGTGAAAGGAACAAAGCCTGAGAAAGTGTTCCATCAAAGCGTAACAGTGAGAAGAACAAATCCTGAGGGAGTGCTCCATCAAAGCGTAACAGAGGAACAAGGGAATGAGAGCATTTTTCCCCTAAGGAAATGGGGAGAGGAACAAAGCCTGAGAAAGTGTTACATTAAAGCGTAACCGTGAGAGAAAGGGAATAAGAGCATGTTCTATCCAAGGGAAACAGTGAGAAGAACACATCCTGAGAGAGTGCGCCATCAAAGCGTAACCGTGATAGAAACAAAGGAATAAGAGTATGTTGTCTACAAGAGCACGGTGTGAGGAACAAGGCTTGAGAAAGTGTTCAAAGGTGATCAAGGGCCTGAGGTAGTATCACATCACAGGGTAACAGTTAGAGCATGAATGCCTGAGGCGGTATCATATCAAAGGGTAACAGTGAGAGGATCAAGGGCCTGAGGCGGTATCACATCAAAGGGTAACAGTGAGAGGATCAAGGGCCTGAGGCGGTATCACATCAAAGGGTAACAGTGAGAGGATCAAGGGCCTGAGGCGGTATCACATCAAAGGGTAACAGTGAGAGGATCAAGGGCCTGAGGCGGTATCACATCAAAGGGTAACAGTGAGAGGATCAAGGGCCTGAGGCGGTATCACATCACAGGGTAACAGTGAGAGGATCAAGGGCCTGAGGCGGTATCACATCAAAGGGTAACAGTGAGAGGATCAAGGGCCTGAGGCGGTATCACATCAAAGGGTAACAGTGAGAGGATCAAGGGCCTGAGGCGGTATCACATCAAAGGGTAACAGTGAGAGGATCAAGGGCCTGAGGCGGTATCACATCACAGGGTAACAGTGAGAGGATCAAGGGCCTGAGGCGGTATCACATCACAGGGTAACAGTGAGAGGATCAAGGGCCTGAGGCGGTATCACATCAAAGGGTAACAGTGAGAGGATCAAGGGCCTGAGGCGGTATCACATCAAAGGGTAACAGTGAGAGGATCAAGGGCCTGAGGCGGTATCACATCACAGGGTAACAGTGAGAGGATGAAGGGCCTGAGGCAGTATCACATCACAGGGTAACAGTGAGAGGATGAAGGGCCTGAGGCAGTATCACATCACAGGGTAACAGTGAGAGCATGAATGCCTGAGGCGGTATCATATCACAGGGTAACAGTGAGAGGATCAAGGGCCTGAGGCAGTATCACATCACAGGGTAACAGTGAGAGCATGAATGCCTGAGGCGGTATCATATCACAGGGTAACAGTGAGAGGATCAAGGGCCTGTGAAGGTATCATATCACAGGGTAACAGTGAGAGGATCAAGGGCCTGAGGCGGTATCACATCACAGGGTAACAGTGAGAGCATCAAGGGCCTGAGGCGGTATCACATCACAGGGTAACAGTTAGAGCATGAATGCCTGAGGCGGTATCATATCACAGGGTAACAGTTAGAGCATGAATGCCTGAGGCGGTATCATATCAAAGCAGCGAGAGGATGAAGAGCCTGAGGCGGTATCACATCAAAGGGTAACAGTTAGAGCATCAAGGGCCTGTGGAGGTATCACATCACAGGGTAACAGTGAGAGGATGAAGGGCCTGTGAAGGTATCACATCAAAGGGTAACAGTGAGAGCATCAAGGGCCTGTGGAGGTATCACATCACAGGGTAACAGTGAGAGCATCAAGGGCCTGAGGCGGTATCACATCACAGGGTAACAGTGAGAGGATGAAGGGCCTGTGAAGGTATCACATCAAAGGGTAACAGTGAGAGCATCAAGGGCCTGTGGAGGTATCACATCACAGGGTAACAGTGAGAGGATGAAGGGCCTGAGGCGGTATCACATCAAAGGGTAACAGTGAGAGCATCAAGGGCCTGAGGCAGTATCACATCACAGGGTAACAGTGAGAGGATGAAGGGCCTGAGGCAGTATCACATCACAGGGTAACAGTGAGAGGACGAAGGGCCTGAGGCGGTATCCCATCACAGGGTAACAGTGAGAGGACGAAGGGCCTGAGGCGGTATCACAACACAGGGTAACAGCCAGAGGATGAAGGTCCTGAGGAGGTATCACATCACAGGGTAACAGTGAGAGGATGAAGGGCCTGTGGAGGTATTACATCAAAGGGTAACAGTGATAGGATGAAGGGCCTGTGGAGGTATCACATCACAGGGTAACAGTGAGAGGATCAAGGGCCTGAGGCGGTATCACATCACAGGGTAACAGCCAGAGGATGAAGGTCCTGAGGAGGTGTCACATCACAGGGTAACAGTGATAGGATGAAGGGCCTGAGACGGTATCACATCACAGGGTAACAGCCAGAGGATGAAGGTCCTGAGGAGGTGTCACATCACAGGGTAACAGTGAGAGGATGAAGGGCCTGTGGAGGTATCACATCACAGGGTAACAGTGAGAGGATGAAGGGCCTGTGGAGGTATCACATCACAGGGTAACAGTGAGAGGATCAAGGGCCTGTGGAGGTATCACATCACAGGGTAACAGTGAGAGGATGAAGGGCCTGAGGAGGTATCACATCACAGGGTAACAGTGAGAGGATGAAGGGCCTGAGACGGTATCACATCACAGGGTAACAGCCAGAGGATGAAGGTCCTGAGGAGGTGTCACATCACAGGGTAACAGTGAGAGGATGAAGGGCCTGTGGAGGTATCACATCACAGGGTAACAGTGAGAGGATGAAGGGCCTGTGGAGGTATCACATCACAGGGTAACAGTGAGAGGATCAAGGGCCTGTGGAGGTATCACATCACAGGGTAACGGGTAACAGTGAGAGGTTCAAGGGCATAAGGCTATCACATCACAGGGTAACAGTGAGAGGATGAAGGGCCTGTGGAGGTATCACATCACAGGGTAACAGTGAGAGGATGAAGGGCCTGTGGAGGTATCACATCACAGGGTAACAGTGAGAGGATCAAGGGCCTGTGGAGGTATCACATCACAGGGTAACAGTGAGAGGTTCAAGGGCATAAGGCTATCACATCACAGGGTGACAGTGAGAGGATGAAGGGCCTGTGGAGGTATCACATCAAAGGGTAACAGTGATAGGATGATGGGCCTGTGGAGGTATTACATCACAGGGTAACAGTGATAGGATGAAGGGCCTGTGGAGGTATTACATCACAGGGTAACAGCCAGAGGATGAAGGGCCTGAGGAGGTATCACATCACAGGGTAACAGTGAGAGGATGAAGGGCCTGTGGAGGTATCACATCAAAGGGTAACAGTGATAGGATGAAGGGCCTGTGGAGGTATTACATCACAGGGTAACAGCCAGAGGATGAAGGGCCTGAGGAGGTATTACATCACAGGGTAACAGTGAGAGGATGAAGGGCCTGTGAAGGTATCACATCAAAGGGTAACAGTGAGAGGATGAAGGGCCTGTGAAGGTATCACATCAAAGGGTAACAGTGAGAGGATGAAGGGCCTGAGGAGGTATCACATCAAAGGGTAACAGCCAGAGGATGAAGGGCCTGAGGAGGTATCACATCACAGGGTAACAGCCAGAGGATGAAGGGCCTGTGGAGGTATTACATCACAGGGTAACAGCCAGAGGATGAAGGGCCTGAGGAGGTATTACATCACAGGGTAACAGCCAGAGGATGAAGGGCCTGAGGAGGTATTACATCAAAGGGTAACAGTGAGAGGATGAAGGGCCTGTGGAGGTATTACATCAAAGGGTAACAGTGAGAGGATGAAGGGCCTGTGAAGGTATCACATCAAAGGGTAACAGTGAGAGGATGAAGGGCCTGTGAAGGTATCACATCACAGGGTAACGGGTAACAGTGAGAGGTTCAAGGGCATAAGGCTATCACATCACAGGGTAACAGTTAGAGCATGAATGCCTGAGGAGGTATCACATCAAAGGGTAACAGTGAGAGGATGAAGGGCCTGTGGAGGTATTACATCAAAGGGTAACAGTGAGAGGATGAAGGGCCTGAGGAGGTATCACATCAAAGGGTAACAGTGAGAGGATGAAGGGCCTGTGGAGGTATTACATCACAGGGTAACAGCCAGAGGATGAAGGGCCTGAGGAGGTATTACATCAAAGGGTAACAGTGAGAGGATGAAGGGCCTGTGGAGGTATCACATCAAAGGGTAACAGTGAGAGGATGAAGGGCCTGTGGAGGTATTACATCACAGGGTAACAGCCAGAGGATGAAGGTCCTTAGCCGGTATCACATCACAGGGTAACAGTGAGAGGATGAAGGGCCTGAGGAGGTATCACATCAAAGGGTAACAGTGAGAGGATGAAGGGCCTGTGGAGGTATTACATCACAGGGTAACAGTGAGAGGATGAAGGGCCTGTGAAGGTATCACATCAAAGGGTAACAGTGAGAGGATGAAGGGCCTGTGAAGGTATCACATCAAAGGGTAACAGTGAGAGGATGAAGGGCCTGAGGAGGTATCACATCAAAGGGTAACAGCCAGAGGATGAAGGGCCTGAGGAGGTATCACATCACAGGGTAACAGCCAGAGGATGAAGGGCCTGTGGAGGTATTACATCACAGGGTAACAGCCAGAGGATGAAGGGCCTGAGGAGGTATTACATCACAGGGTAACAGCCAGAGGATGAAGGGCCTGAGGAGGTATTACATCAAAGGGTAACAGTGAGAGGATGAAGGGCCTGTGGAGGTATTACATCAAAGGGTAACAGTGAGAGGATGAAGGGCCTGAGGAGGTATCACATCAAAGGGTAACAGTGAGAGGATGAAGGGCCTGTGGAGGTATTACATCACAGGGTAACAGCCAGAGGATGAAGGGCCTGAGGAGGTATTACATCAAAGGGTAACAGTGAGAGGATGAAGGGCCTGTGGAGGTATTACATCAAAGGGTAACAGTGAGAGGATGAAGGGCCTGTGAAGGTATCACATCAAAGGGTAACAGCCAGAGGATGAAGGGCCTGAGGAGGTATCACATCAAAGGGTAACAGCCAGAGGATGAAGGGCCTGAGGAGGTATTACATCAAAGGGTAACAGTGAGAGGATGAAGGGCCTGTGGAGGTATTACATCAAAGGGTAACAGTGAGAGGATGAAGGGCCTGTGAAGGTATCACATCAAAGGGTAACAGCCAGAGGATGAAGGGCCTGAGGAGGTATCACATCAAAGGGTAACAGTGAGAGGATGAAGGGCCTGTGAAGGTATCACATCAAAGGGTAACAGTGAGAGGATGAAGGGCCTGAGGAGGTATTACATCAAAGGGTAACAGTGAGAGGATGAAGGGCCTGTGGAGGTATCACATCAAAGGGTAACAGTGAGAGGATGAAGGGCCTGTGGAGGTATCACATCAAAGGGTAACAGTGAGAGGATGAAGGGCCTGAGGAGGTATTACATCAAAGGGTAACAGTGAGAGGATGAAGGGCCTGTGGAGGTATCACATCAAAGGGTAACAGTGAGAGGATGAAGGGCCTGTGGAGGTATTACATCACAGGGTAACAGCCAGAGGATGAAGGTCCTTAGCCGGTATCACATCACAGGGTAACAGTGAGAGGATGAAGGGCCTGAGGAGGTATCACATCACAGGGTAACAGTGAGAGGATGAAGGGCCTGTGGAGGTATTACATCACAGGGTAACAGCCAGAGGATGAAGGTCCTTAGCCGGTATCACATCTAAGAGTAACAGCACAAAATCTGCTTTCACTCCCCCAACCAATATAATTTACCTTCAGAGCCTGTAGCTGAGCCATTTGAGACACCAGAATTGGGGGAGAGCACCCCCTTAATGCTTAAGTCGACGTCCAGCACCCCCCCCCCCCAGCTAGAGCAGCAGGCCAAGGCTCTGACCAGGGGACACCCCAGTACACACAGCCATGGGCGTTAGTTATGTGTGACCGGATCTAGGATGCATTGGAGGCCCGGGTGCAGAGATGGCCGGTTTCCTGGGCAACAGACAGCAGCAACAGCCAAAGTGGCCAGGCCAGCTGTGGTCAGCTGGTGACACTCGCAGTAGGCAGCCAGCTCCAGATGTTAGTTCCTGCACTTTAAGCAGTGGGGTGTTGTACTTAATTACACAAAACAGCTGCAACTGCTTCGGCCGATACTCAAGTCCCCTTGTCAATGTGCTTGAAGGTGTCCTGAGGTTCTACTTCCGCTTCCTGGATTCATGGGCCTCGTTTTTTTGGTATTTCCATCTGTGTTTAACAATCTGTTTGATTTTAGGAGTATTTATCCGCGTTTAGCTTGGTTCCATGAAAATGAAAGTTATTAGTAGTATTTTCCCACATTTACATGAAAGTGTATACATATCCTCTTCGAACAGTAGGGCTGTTGTGAAATATTAAATGGCTTTATTGTAAGTATCATGATTGATCCACAGTGCTCAAACCCAGAGGTATCCAAGTACTGTGAATATTAGTGCTGTAGCTCGCACGTGCTGCCCGCCTACCCGCACAGCACCTTCAGATAGGGTTCAGAATATATTGATCCGTCCTGCCCTTCATTGGACATCTGCAGGAGCAACAGCAAAAGACTATTTCGAAGCAACTGCCCCACTGGACCCTGATTACAAACACCAAGCAGACCTGACAGTTTGGCTGGCGCTGCTATTACATGTCCTTGGTGTTGAGTAAGGCAGTGCTTGGTGCAAACACCTTTTACCACCATAATTTTAAAGCAGATTAGTGGGTGTTAACGCGCGACAAGCATATTTCTGCAATTTTGTAGGGCTGCCTTTTGCTGTCATGGGCATGCTTTTTCTGCTGTTGTGAATGAGCGGTGTCGTTTTTGCACTGTGTTATTGTTGTGTTGTACTGTGGTTGAATTACATTCTGTTTTGAGTGTTGTGCCGCTGTGTTTTTGCCGAGTCATTGTGCCGTGTCCAGTTTCAGTGACAAATAAGGATATCAATTGTTGAAGGTGGTTAATACCACCGCTCGAGCTCTTTGTCTATTTAGGACACCGTTCAGCCAAAAACTGGGCAGAGCCCTGTGTTAAATTAGCACTTCCTGTGCTCCCTTTATGAGCCAGAGCCCGAGGAGTGGTGGTAACCAGCACTGAAGAGTAAATGAAAGAGAACTGGGCAGATGCAAAGCCAGGCTACATCTAAGAGCAGTTCAGATCTGTGATCTCTTTCCATGATGTATATCTGCACAGCCATTGGTCAGGAAGGCGTAGTCACTGCATGGCCAGCTGATAAAAGGATCTCTTCCCATTTTCCCATAAATACGGATAGGGGTACAGACTGTTTTACATCAGTATTTATTTATTTAGGAGTTTTATATAGCGCTGGCCAGACCCGAAGGTATCGGAGCGCTTTACATTTGTCAAGTAACAATCGAGTGCAAAGAGTAGTAATGGTAACCACAATGATTCATGACGGTATTTACGTGAACAGTTCATTCAAAACGGAAGACGTAGTTCCATTCATGTCGTTTGAGCTTTCACTATCCTACCACCTGTGGTTAATGAGTGAGGGAGAGCGGTCATGAATTAGTCGCCCCACTGGCGAACGCTTTTCGATGTTTATGCCACCATGGACAATCAGTCTTGGTCCTGCTCCAATAGGAACAGTCCAGCCCAAACTGGCAGGCCAGGTCAGGTCCCCCACAGACCGAAACACAGGCAACCCCAGTCAGGTTTCAGCCTCTTTGAGATTCTTCTGGGAGATGTAGTGTGAGTCTTGTGGCACAGCGAGCTCAGGACCCACATCTGGGTATAACCCTTGCACTTAAGGTGTCAACTGCAACAAGCAACAAGGTAATGGAAGGAACGTGTAAATTAGTGTTTTACACTGGCAATCACTTTAGGCTGCATTCCAGTCCATTATTTTGCTGTTGTGCGCCACATAGTAATCAGTGGTGAATATTGGGGTTAGGCCACCCTACGGCAAATATATTTCTGCCGTCCGTGATGCGCAGTTTGCATCTGAAGTCTCACCTAGGGAGACTGCAACCCAGGGGAGGATAACCAGGTATATTGATATACGCTGCCAAGAATATTCAAGACCTCGACCCGCTCCAGGCTAGGGGTCGTTCCCAGCTATCTCACCGGCAACTGTAATTGGGCCACCACATAACTGAACTCATAGTTAGGGGATCCCAGTCCACCCTCATGCAATGGGCTGTTGAGTTTGGCAGGTGTCAATAGGCGTCTGCCCATGCTCTAGATCAATTCTATGAGCGCCTTATTTAGATCTGCCAGGAAACGTGCTGGGAGCATCATGGGCAGAGCTGCAAAAAAGTATAAGTATGAGCATCTTAGAAATCACTACCCTGCCGACAGGCAAAAGCGATAGGGATATCCAGAATGGTATGGAATGCTGGAGCGAGTTCAGTGCTCTGCTTACGTTCCCCGCAACCAGAATGCTCTCCATGTGGTAAATCTGTACCCCTAGATATTTGAAGGTGTCGAATTTCCATGTGAATCACAAAGGGGGCAGGCCTCTTTTGTGCTGTTCTAGAATCCTTCGAAGGGGGATAGGCAGGATTTGGGCCAATTCACCCTAGTGCTCGAGATTGCCCTGAAATCATCCAGCAGGGAGGGCCATTAAGCCTGGGAGTGAGGCCCTACGTTGCGCAGATAAACAAGAGCATTGTCGGCATACAAGCAGACCATATGTTGGGTACTGGTTGTCGGAACTCCCCACTGGCGAGCCGCAACCTCAAATTACAGGCCAATGGCTCCATGGTTAGGGCAAAAAACAAAGGAGACAGAGGACAACCCAGCCGGGTGCCCCATTGGATATCAAATATCTCCGAGATCAGGTGCCCTGTTTTGACTGCTGCCACTGAATTTCCAACTAGGGCGTGAAGCCATCGAATATACCCCAGGCCAAAGCACATCTCCTTTAAGGTCTCAAAGAGGAACTCCCAACTCAGGGTATCAAAGGCCTTTTCAATGTCGAGTGAGACTGCCACCGGGGGCTCAGTATTCGACGAGGGGTCTTCCATCAACCTGAGGTGATGCAGGATGTCAACCCTGTGATCCTTACCTCGGGCTTCCCCAGGCTTAGGCCTGTTTGGGTGCGACATGGCTTTGCCGGTCGGATAAGGACCCCCAGAATCGTGCACTGCTTTTTGGCCTCTAGTCATGAAGGATGGCCCTTAAAGAGCCAGGGGAGCACCCCCACTCCCACGAACACCGTCCGCTAGGGGACAGGGATCTTCAGCTCACCCCAATGTTCCTTGATGCTGTTGGCTGGAAGGCCGCGCCTCACTGAGGGGGCCCCGGAGTGCCAATGTGGGCCACTTGCAGCCACCCGCAAGGTTTTTGAGTGCCGGGTGAAGGACGATGGATCGATGTGGAGCACCCCCTTCACTCGCGTTAGGCTTTCGCTGGGGAGCCGCCAGTGACAGCAGCCCCGCAGCTTATGCACCACCGGGCTCCGGTAGCTGCACTCCACCCGCACTCACATGTGTGGCCGGCAGCTCCTTGTGACCTCACCTCCCCATGGCATACAGGAGAAGGGGGTGCACAATTGCTGCACACTGGGCACCAGAGGGATCATACACCCAGGATGTCTCGGGATTAAGGCTGGGCCCTGGCCGGAGCTCACAGACAGATGTCTGCTTCGGTCGCCATCTTGGTCACGCCCCCTCAGGATACCTGGTTACTGGTTGGAAGTGATAACCAGTGGGTTACATGTGTTGCAAAGCACAAACCAAGTAATGTAATTTCATGCAATGTTTCCTGGTGCATATAAAGCACACTTCTGCAACGGTATGGCCATGTAGTGGTACTGGCTGCCTCCAAGTCGCGTTTCTTCATGGATGTGGGACTTACGGCAGACCAGACCGCTTACAGCAAGGATGTTCCTTAGTCCTAGTGTCTGTGTCCCCCCACCATGTGTCTCCATTTCTGTGTCTCCTTGTCTCCATACTCGTATATCTGGATGGTCTTTACACTAAAGATATGGGTAGTGTTGGGCATGAAAACCCACACATGATAAAGTTGTATGTTTTCCCACTTTTATTTGTGTCCTGACTGTAAAGTATGTCTTAGATTTTGTCTCACTGCATTCTTCTTTTCATTATTAGCAGCTGCTTATACTTTGTGAAGACTTGTGTGGCCTGATCTACTTCTCAGGGGCGGTTATTACAACCTTTGCATCCACAAATGGGGTCATATTTCACATCTGACCTCAGTTCAACATTGTGTTAAAACTAATTTGTGATGGCACAGGAGTGGGGAGAGGAGATCAGCCACAGAGAAGGAAAGCAACACCAGTTTATATGACTATAAAAAAATGTAAGTAGTAAAAGGTGAACAAGACAGTAATGTCTTAACAAAGTCATCCAGATTCGTGCAAATTAAACGACACACAGAAAGGTATAGTTGACATGGTCTGGTATTATTATCATAGGTAAAGAAACAGGCGTTTTACGATGCAAAAAGTAGTTAAAAGTGTTTTTTCAGGGCTTAAGAAACACTATGACCCTGATTACCTGTCAGGCAGAGGAGAATTACCATCTGGAATTCTGCTCTGCCTGCTCAAGACTGGCCCAGTGCTGTGCGGGAAAGCTGGATCGGAAATTACTGGCCAGTAATTCCGATCAATAAAATAGCGAGGCAAGCCTTATTCCACAGTACCTAAACTAACCCTAGTATGCAGGTCTCACCCACTGACAACAGTATTCATCACTCTCCCTTCTACACCCTCCCACCCCCTCACCTCATGGAAGCCACTGCTCCTATTTAACATCTGCTCAGAACAAGTGAAAATGGGAGTGTTAAAACCTCTAGGAATAGTGGAATTCTGAACGGTAATTCTGTGTCCGCTTTCTTATTAACCAAAGGAGTCTAGCTTGTGATAGGTGGAAGTCAGTGTGGAGATACCAGCTGGTAACAGTAATACTGACCGCTGAGAAACTCCACCTAACTCATAATCGGGGCCTAAATGCTTTACAAGAAAGTAGTTAGGATTGCACGTTTTTTATTTGCTAATAAGCTTGGCAACATTTGACGACCCTTCATGATTCTAAAAAAAGTTGATTCACTATGGCTTCTTCTTGGAAAGGTTCACACTGATCTGTTAAGCAAGGGCTGAGAAAAGGGGGTGGAGCGTCCAAAACATGGATTTCGTACGTTAATTCCCATAGGAAACTTTCCTCTCCAGTACAAAAAAACGTTGAATGGAATTACACCAAATTTGGCAGACGTTAGAACTTTACTCAGAAAGTGTGTTTTTTATTGTTATTTGGAGTCAATCCACTCATCTGTTTTCAGGAATGTCATTTAACATGTCATGAGTGATGTAATATGTGAGACCATAAGCACTGCGGGGTGGGGTGCAAGTTACAGTTAGCTCAGTAAACTATGACTGGTGAATTTCAGTGGTGTGTGTGCATATATTTTACACACACACACACACACACACACACACACACACACACACACACACACACACACACACACACACACACACACACACACACACACACACACACACACACACACACACACACACACACACACACACACACACACACACACACACACACACACACACACACACACACACACACACACACACACACACACACACACACACACACACACACACACACACACACACACACACACACACACACACACACACACACACACACACACACACACACACACACACACACACACACACACACACACACACACACACACACACACACACACACACACACACACACACACACACACACACACACACACACCCCCCCCCCCCCCCCCCCCCCCCCACGTCCCACACACCCCCCGTAAGTCACCAAGGAGTTCCATGACTATACAGAGGAACAAGGCTGAAGATAAGTTCCTTCATATGGACAGGGAACTTCAAGCAGCTATAGCTCAGAATGAGCAGAAACGTGCAACTTGCTTCTTTTTACCTGCAATGAACAGTGTGCAAAAAATAAACATGTTGAGAAAAAATCTCTCCTTTCTGCTGTTCTATGTTGATTTTACAAAAACAGATCATAAGAATGAAAAGCCACTTCTGTTTTTCTTTGTTTAAACTGCAGCAGTAAGGATGATCTGCCTTTCAACTTGGCTGCCGGCTCTAGCTCAGGCAATATGACGTCACAGTTTAACAGTAATTACTTATTGCAGTTGAGCAGCTATGTCATTTCATAATTACAGGACAGCTTTCATACAGGGATTGAACCCTCCCATGTGTTATATAGATATATATATAGATAGATTTCGTGCAGTTATACTGTATGATAAAAAAATGAGCTGAAGGCTACAAGGAGTCAAGAATGGCCTAATATGTCTTAACTACCTACCTAGCCATACAAACCACTGAAATTGTTTAAATAAAATCCGAAATAATGTTTCCATGTGTCTCGATTATTCGAGTTCACAAAAGATATGATTCTCATGTGAGAACACTGACTGTGAAACCTTGACAGTAACATTAGGACACAGACAAAGGGTTACAGACCAACAGACAGCCTGGGAAATATACACCGACGTGAACACTGAGAAATGGCCTCAAGAACCCACACAAGCATACTCTGTCAAGCACATGACACCCGAAATGAACCCATGAATAACAGCTTAGGAAGTCAACACGGATATAATCATGTAGACAATGACTCTGTTGTTATGAAAGAAACGGAGACTTTCCATGTGTGTTCAGCACAGGAAATTAACAGTATCACAACTCCTGCCGTTTAGATACCCATGTTCGCCTATTTCACTTAATCGGTCATCCACCTTGGTTTGCTACCTGAGGGGCTGCAAGACGCTGTACTTGCTTGAGTAGAATGATGGTACCCTACCTGTCTTTCTTGGTGGCTGCCATGCATGGGCCCCCCAAGAATGATAGAGCTAATAAACCCATGCACCATGTGGAACTACCATACCACAGTTTACGTCTCTCAGGCTCTCAGGCATGCATCTTAAGACTTCTAGCTTCTATGTTTCCATGATAAAATGGGTGAAAAGTTGGCACTCCCTGTGTGCCCTTCCTGTTGGTTTCACAACGGAGGTCGCTCCTTTGGATAAGCCCAGTATACTTTCTTATGGTGTGAACCTAGGAAGGACGTCTCATATGATGAGTGAAGCAGTGAACATATGATATTAACTCTGATCAACTGCAAGGGCTACAACATAGATTGTGACCTCACCTCAGCTTCAGAACCCACATCGCAAATAAAACATCAAGGGCCTTGTTTCACCTCCCCCTGCTCTGCACAATAAAGGTTTTGAAGAGGACTTCAGAACTGCATTACAAGTTCTGGTCCTGTCCCATCATTATTGAGTCAATACTTTACAGGCCAGATTATCAAACACAGAAATATCATCCCATTAGGTGTAGATTTAATTAACACCAATAAGGAGATCTTTTTGTAGATGATATTTATATTGCACGGTATACTGACAACAATATTCTAGTACACCACCCTGGCCAATGTCCTTCCGCCTCCATGTTGCTTTCTGTCCTAAATTATGACTTCTGACTTCTCGCATGCAGGGCCCATTTGTATACTGTGCTGGGTGGTTCTACTGCTAGGTTTGCACTTTGAGTCTCATGATTGTGTTGATGCTCCAATCCATTTTACATTAGACAGGGAAAATCCTGGGCTTAAATAATGTGCACAACTGAGCTTCTTTCAGGTCTCAGTTTGTGGATGTATTCAAATGTCAAGAGAATTGTTATAGAAAGTAAAAAGTTAGAATTAGAAGTCAATGCATAAATAAAATCAATAATACAATGTCCCTTGGAGATATAAAGTAGCCACAACAAACATGGCAATAGTTACATTAATATTAAGCCCTTATAAAAAAGACAATGTGTGTGCATAAAAGAGAAATCAACCAAAATTTCTAATGCCAAAACAAAATCAAAATGAGCAATCCCTCTTAAAATATCAAGGAGGGCTATTAAATGTGCAATGCTGCAATACTAAAACGTCTAAAGCAAAAATGTCTAGTGAGTAGCGTGCTCTAAATTATGAGCAGCTTTTTCCTCTAAATTCTTAAGACATAGATTGCTGATCCTTTATAATGTTTTAGACAAAGACCGCACACAATTTCATGACATTACGTAACAAGCTTTTGCAATGCAATAGGTCTCGCATTTGCGAGAGTTTGAGCTATTGGCAGCCTAAATGACAATGCCGTTTAATTTATGAGTTTTGAAAACTTGCAAGCGGTGTGTAAACACGCGTTTTGGGCTTATTGTCGTTGCTTACGAGAAGCAAGGCTGGCCGTAAAACAGGTGCAGTTACTGCCACTTGCTTCTCGTAAGCTACGACTATAAATACAAAGTGGGTGTTTACGCACCGCTTGCAGGTTTTCGAAACACATAAATAAAAGGCTTTGACATTTACAATGCCAATGTTTTTTTTTTGTATAGTGGGATGGTTACTCCAACAGACTGTCACCGTGCTAGGCTTCCACACAAAAGGTGGCTACAAAGGATTCTACCTAGATGAGTTTCGTCTTAGAGTTGTTTGAAAAAACGGGTTTTTAACTTCTTCCTGAATAGCTCAAACTCTGACAATTACGAGAGGTCTTGCATTGTGAATACTTGTTAGTTGATATATATGCTACAGCGCTGAACCGTCTGCAAGAAGCAGTGCAGTGTTTTACATACAACATGCTTAGTGCACATGATCACCTAGAGAACGCGGTGCTCTTTATAGGACATGCTGGTGTCTGAGATACTTTTCAGACAAATTCACACAAAGCAGGATTTGATTAGAGCGGTGCTGAAGGCAAGTCGAGATGAGGAGAAAGGCCCCCTGGTTCACCTAATAATAAGGTATCCTCAGGCCCATTTTTAGGCATGGACTATTGTTTATAGAGGGAAGGAAATGAAACAAAAAAAACAGGGATGAATATATTCTGGGCAAATCACGTAATCTCCCCGTGCTTAACAAAATGAAGGTGTCCGTCTGTAATGCAACTGGTGCTCATGTAAAGCGCTCTGAGCCTTTTGGGTCGAGTTTGCGCTATATAAAATAAAAAATACAAAATATAAAATACCCTTGCTGCCATCCCGATCTGCCAGTTGCCAAAAGAGTTGTTAAGATTCCTTAGTGGAGGTACTCACTCGATGAAGAGCTGTTTGTAACCTCCTGAGTGGAGAAGTGTGGCTCACTGGTTAGAGCGGCAGACTCTGAAGCAGAGATCAGGCCTGGGACCAGGGTTCAAGTCCCGACGCGGCAGGGTCTTGAGCTCAATGTCTGCGGACTCGATAATTCTCGCCTCGGTGCCTACTCTAATCATGGGTCCCACGCTGCAACTCTGGGCAATAGCTTGCTTAATCTCCACAACGGCCCCTACAACACTGGGATGCCTGGCTTCACCTTGGGGGTGCCCAGGAGGGGCTTCTCACAGGGAGAGCTAGGAAGGGTTCCACAGCGTTATACAGCGCCGGGACGCCCCGTTGGGGCAGCTGTGCGCTTTGCAAAATACACTACATTTACACATTTACATCACAGCTTCGAATCCCGTGAGGGAGTTGATAAATTAGTGCCAGTGGGTTAAATCATTAAAAGAACTATTCTTGTGGCAGGTAAGGACAGATCAGCCTTGCTGTGTGCATTACAAATATGAAATATTATTATGCACCACTGAAACACAGTGGCACCTGAGATCATATCTTTCTATTACGTGTGTACATATATGTAGATCTGAAAACGAGGTAGGTCCTTAATATGCCCCAAAAACGTTCTCTGCCAGGTCTGCTGTTCTTCGAACACTTTTTTTCCCTCAATGTGAATAGCCGTCAAGGAGGGTGTGAGATACCAATCTGTTTTCATTTCCTCTGTAGGGTCGTACCTATACCCAAGTCTAAGCAGGCTAGGGAAACATAAATGGGTGTACTCCAACAAAAAGAAGTATGGGGAGAGATCCCCCTGCAAACTGGTGGCGCGAGTAACCTTACCCGTATGCATGGGGATGGCTAGGGGGTCCTTGAGATCGCAGTAGCACACATGTAACACTGGTGTAATCTGTATTACATACGGGGTTATGTAAGCATCTGTGGCCCATTCTGCAATACTAAAGTGCCCCGGAGATACAGAAAGCTGAAGGGCACGCCTATTTGCACCATCGGGCCATCCAGTGTCCATGCACTACTGAATACATCTCAGTGTTTGTGTGACTGTTTGTGCTATTGTGTCCCCATCTGTGACCTTGTGTCTGCTTTTATGTGGCTTTGTGTTAGCCTAGTGTCTGTGCCAGTGAGCTAGGGCCTATGCACATGTTCTAGTGGCCATGTCACAGAGTTCATGCCACTGTCATGGTATTTATTAGTTCTCCAGGGTCTAGGTTTGTCAGCGTCTGGGCCTCCGGGTCTATGCCCCAGGTAACTGTTATTGTCCAGTGTCAGTGTCCCGTGCTCAGTGACTGGTACTCAGGGTTGGTGCCTGAATCAGTTTCCCACATATTCTGTTTCATGGTCATTGTCCTAGAGTCCTTGTACTTTTGTCCCCTTGAGCCATTTCCACTTTTTTTGCCATCTTTATTTCTTTATTTCATTTGTTTATTTCTAAGGGCCTACATCCTGGCTTCTTTAGCGTCCCGGTGTCCATGGTATTATGTCTGTGCCACCAAATTGTCTTGTTGCATACTTGAGAATAAAGAATGATGATGGATTCAACCCAGATCTGTGACTGGTGGTGAGTGTCTGAAAAGTTTCAGCGCTCCGTCCATCATCTCCTTGTGTTTGCTTTGTTCGCACTAAGTTGGCAGGGTATGCCCAGACATGGGTCCCTTGCTCACTTTGCCACTGGATTCAAGCTAGCCTGGCTGATGAGGGGTGCTACACCAAAACCGGTCCCAGGATTCTTGTTTTCGGTTCAGGAAATACCTGCCTTGGCAGTTGGGCTGGACTGTTCCCATGAGGCACAGGGTCAAGACTGATTTGCATATAGCTGAGTCTGAACTGAGGTGGCAAAGTGAGCTAAAGAATGATGATGGATTAAACCCAGATTTGTGACTGGGGGTGAGTGTCTGAAAAGTTTCAGCGATCCGTCCATCATCTCCTTGTGTTTCCATTTGAAATGCAGGCATGATGCTGCCTGTAAAGTGAAAGGTGGACCGGCATCTTCAAACAGCTGGTTTGTCTTTCACTGTTCATATCGGATACGCCCATTGTGCGCCTTCCCTGGGAACAGTGCATTTGTTGTGCTTTGCAGCACTGTTCTAGTGTGCGACCAGTTCCCGGAAATAAGTATGCACTGTGGCACAGAGCCCCACATCCATAATAGGGCCCCAAGTTATACTCCCTAGGAAAAGTAACATGACACTGACAAAATGACTGATACTTGGAGTACAAACTCTGGGATACAGACAATAAAGTGCAATATGTATATCATAGTACAAGCAAAGGATATTGATCACGAGCAGAAACACAACAGCCCTCAATACCATGAAACCATGCACATTAAGAGGTTGTACTGTACAAATACCGAACAAGAGCAGGCCTTAATTGCGCAGAAATGTTGCCATATTTGCTTTCACTTACCTGTATTAACCGCATGCGTGCGGGCGGAATTCCGCCCGTACGCTGGGTTTTTTAAAATCGCACTTTACGTGACGAGCTGGGCTCGTCATGAGCGTGCGAGGAGGCTACGCCATGACGAGCCCAGCTCGTCATGAGCGTCGAAGGGGTTAAAGAATACAATGGTCTTCTTTTGGAGACTATTCTTAAAATTAAAAATGTGCGGCAACGATGATTTAGTGGTACAGCCAGGCGCCCCGATGCAACATAGGAAAATTGCCTTCTGCCCTCCCCCCATCCAGATGGGGAACAAAGCTCTATTTGGGGGTGCAGTCAACAACACACACCCATGGCCCTTGGTGCCACTGCACTTGCTGAAATAATCATAGCTGTGCCCATATACTGATAGAAGTGCTGATGCCATGAGATCCAAGCTATTTACTTATGTCTCCTCTCCAGTCCCCGAAACCCAACCCATCTTCTTCCAAACGATAATGTACACTAGGTGTTATCACTCCAGCACCTAGTCAAGTCATTCTGAGACCTGTCTTCCATCACCCTTATAGTGACTGTTATTGCATTCAACTTTTCTCATGTAGTAAATTATAATATTTTCCCTATTGCCTTGTAGAGAGGGGTTTAATTCATATGTACCACGTATAACAGTCTGGAATTACACTGAAAGAAGATACAGATGTAAATACACTCAGGCACTCAGACCATCTTGTCCCACAGGATGCTTACGTTTTTAAAGCTGGCTTGACAGTGTAGCTGTCTGCATAACCTGTTGTTGCGAATCATTTAACATATACATAGAGCAGGCTTTGGCCCCAACCCACTTGAATATTTCCCTGTCACCTCATGCGAGGGGCTTTTTAGTGTATCATTCCACCACCTCCATTGTTCTAATAAATGATGGACTATTTTACGTCTCAAAAGTGCACTGAATAATCACGTGTTAAATTGTTCATCTCATATATGCATTAAAATTACAGAAAGGAAGATATTGTTTTCTGTCTTGTTGCGGCCTCCCCCCAGACACCATTATGTATATATACGCCATACGCCACAGAGCCAACCCTTGCTTACAACTGGATGGCTTTCGTGCCAATTAAAGTTACCTTGCCCTTATTTGTTTTTTGCCATGTTCGCTTTATGCCATTTTTGCTTTATGCCATTTTTGTAGGTGACCCGCTCACAGGTGCTTTGGTTTCACCATCTATAGATTTGTAATTTATCCTGCTCCAGTCTGCATTGCATCAAAGAAGAACAATTTGCAATGCAATTTAGCTATGCAGCACATTATCCTGGGTGCTGTGCGATCAGGGATTAATAGCTATACAATTACTATACACTGGATGATACAGTGTGATTTAGGGATCCTTGGTTGCTTGATACATGGAATGGGAATTGTATTAATTAAAGTGCACAGTTTAGCAATATATAGTCATTCAAAACGTAGCATCATCGGCCTTATAATATGTAGATGGGAGTGCTGTTTTGAAAGTCCCACTATCTAGGAGAGTACGGCACATCGCTTGGGAAATGTGAAAAACATAGGCCACCGTCACGAAGCGTCTCAAGCAATCCTGGGCATGTGAGGACTTTTCTTCATGCTGTGCAATTATTGTAGTTAAAGGGTGCAAACAAAAAAGTGGGACCGGAGGTGTTGTAGGCATGCAATTATGTGAAGCATTGGAAAAGCGCATTTATTCAACCCAAGAGGATGACCACTTTCAGTACTTTGAATAATGAATTCAAGTGAAAACAAGGTATCGGAACTCTTTCGCGCTCCATTTATTCTACTGGAACACCCTTAAAAATGCAAGTGTGCTATGCCTTTCAGAAATTAGGAAGCAAGCCCCTAGAGTTGGTAGAGCCTCTTTGGATTGATATGGACCGAATCTGTTTTCAGGCTGCAGCCTGAGTCTGGAGAGCAGGCAATGAGCAGCAGCCACAACAGAAAAGGGCCGGAAGTGGAAGGACCTGCTCCATCCTGCTTTAAATACTGATAAATAATGCAAGGGGAAAGGGCTGCAGCGAAGAGAACGTGCTGCTCTAAATAAAGTATGCATCATAGATTTGGGGGGTGGAGAAATGCGGCACCGCAATAGGAGTCAGGAATGCTGCTGCATAAAATAAAAGTAACATAATGAATAAACAAAAGCCGTGTGTGCTGATGTAATAAAGGCCACGTGTTTGCTAGTGCGTGGGTAAGCTACTTAAAAAGTTTAGAAGCTTATGACCTATGTGGAATGTTGCCAAACATTCCAGGGGTGTGGAATTTAATAAAACAGCTACTTGCCCATAGGACAGGTTACTTCATAAATCTACTTGTCCAGTAACAAAATCCACTTGTCCCTTAGGTGCCATGCAGTGCGACGACAAATTATGGCAGCAATATCATTCTATAACAGCTCTGATAATGGCCTGTCTGATTAAGCCAAAGCTCATACCATAATAGGGTTTGAATACTAGCAATTCCTTTATTTTGCCACCTTTCCACTGATCTACATACTGGAGCTGGCAGTAGCGGTAAGCAATAATTCCCCATGGTTGGAATGGCCGTTTGAGTCTGGGCAAACCTTATAATTTGCATGTTTTGTGGGTTTTCATTAGCATTGTCTCATATTTTACCATTCAGAAAAACATTGGCATTTTACTCCTTACAAGGGCAGAAGGAAACTTCTTCAGGGGTTGGGGGAAAAGTGGTTAGTGGGAAAGTGAACTTGTTACCGCTAAACAGATTTTTGAATGAGCAAATCGACACACGCATATTTGCTTGTCCTTAAATACAGTTCACAAATATTTTTGTCCTACTTTTATAGTTTTTTGTGAATTCATGAAAGCCGTACATATGCATTAATGCAAGGAAATATACTATGGATGCACTTTTGTGACATTCTTTAAGATTTGGGCCCCTATTTAGGTCTGGTGTTAACCAAGAACTTTTGTTTTTATTAAAATTCTCTCTCTCTCTCTATGTACCGCCCGGATTCACTGTGAGTAACAGCATTCTGCTCTTTCACAAGGAAAATATTGGCACGGAAATTAGTTTTGTTCAGTGCCAGGAACTACTGTGGCAATGTGTGGTTTTTGTGACCAAAAATATTTTTTTTGCTTTTGCCAATGTTTGTTACGATGATGAGGGTCTGGCAGCTTCCACAACAATAAAGTTTTACAAAAAAACAATTCAACACAAGACATGCATTGACAAAACCATAAGGCTAATCATCAATGTCATACCTATTGGCCTTGCCAATTCTGGTTTATCTTCATGTTTCCTATAATATTGTTGAAACTGGTAAAACTGATTTTCCATTATGATTATTTTTGGGAAATACTAGCATGCATTAAAAATGTTACTAAATGGTGCTTCAAAGAAATGTTACCTAAAATTGCACAGTAGTCTAGCAAAATATTTTTTCTTAGTTGTATTTTTTTATAAACATTTCATTACAATAGCAAAGAATCATCAATCTTGCTTTCAAGCTTTTACATATATGTGCATCTAATCAGAGAGCATCCCGGAGGCATTATACATAGCCTCATAGTGTTAAACTTTGCAAATGTGTGTACACATTTTTTTTTTACTGGAAACTCTATCAGTAGAACAGTCTGAACTTCCAAAATTGCCTTAGAGCGCTGACTCTAATAATAAAGGCTTTGTATTAACGAACCATAAATAAAAGTTTGAACAGCATTAACTTATGAATACAAATATTACCTTAACTGCTTACAATGCCCTTCCCTGATCCTTAATGTGGTACTGTAATCTGGCATCCAAAGGGGGCTTGGCATACTTGTCCCAAGGACAAAACAAACATGAAAACTTGTTGACCCCAAACTGACCCCAAACTGGACATCGCGCTATAGAAATTCCATATCCCTGCAATCACTCCTGCGCTTGGAGGGTTAGTAGTGGGGGTGAGCAAGCAGGGTTATGGGAGGGGTGACAGGGTGGGCCGGACGGCATGGGGAAATTAAGTAACTTCCAAGTTCCCTGCAGGTATAACTTGTAACGAAATACAAATCCCTAGCAAACCAGTAAGGTATCCTGATGTACTTTTTGTAAAAACTTTGCTCTGAAACTATTTGTCCACCGAACAAAAGTGAACAAAGAGGGAATGATCCCAGCTCCTCCTGCTTGAATGCCAATTAGTTGATAGGTGCTTTGAGAGGCAATAGAAACGGGAGTTGGATGGACAGGGAGTGCGCAACAGCCCGTCTGTCTGCAAACTGGTGGGAGAGAGTTTTCTGACTGAACCGAGCTCCCCACTGAAATTAAAACATCTGGTTAGGTGGGTGTGCAGCTACTCTCACATGACCACTGCATGTATCATCAGTGGCCAAGCACATGCAGAGAGAGATGGGTGCACGTACATGTGTGTGTATGTAGATATGAATGTAAGGTTTGAAGAAGGCATGTGCAGTCTGGAGTACACACGCACACAGACAGAAACACATACACACAAACACAAGCACACAAACACATCTTTGTTTGCCTGGAGGTGCAAAATAGACTGCTCACTCTGAATAAAAGAAAGGCTCGCCGCCACCATTGTTAAAGATGAAGCGCGGCATGGCGCACTGCAAAAAAAACGTAGAATGTTTTTAAAGTAGAGTTAGCCGAGCCACGCAGAACAAAAGAAAGGCATGCTGCTGCCATTGTTAAAGATAAAGTGCGGCGTGCCACGCTGAAAAAAATCCCCCAATAAACATAAAATCTTGGCTTGCACACCCTCTTACCGAGCAGTACACACTAAGCAACCGTAACAAAATAAAAACACAACTCAAATTATACAAACAACATGTTGGGGAAGGGTGGTCAGAAAAGTGTGCAGCTGTCATGCCTGTAACGTTAGCTATGACGAAAAAGTAATTCACAAAAGAGGGCTCACAAACTGTAAATAAAACATATGCAGTAAGGTCACATGTAACTGACTCAGTTTTCATGGGAGGTTGCAACAGTAGAAAAGGAGGGACTACTAAACAAATTAACCTTTTCCAAAATACAGTCAAAGGAGCCAATTAAAAACATGGGCAGAAGATGGGCGGAGCTTAAAGCCCATATTCTAAATACAACATGTCTCGAAGATACAGCGCTTGTGCTGCCTACGCGAGACCTAAGAACATGTTTAGACAACACACCTGTTTGCTGCAGATCACTGCCATCTACAGGTTACTAGAAAACCAGAAATGTGGAAGATAGAACATTGATCTTGGCAGGTATTGTTGTATAGTATAAACAAGCATTGGCAATGTCAATTGGTCTTACCTGTATGTAAGGGTAAGTGAGGCCGATTAGCATGGCCAATACTTGTTTTTTCCCACTGCAGTAGGCTTTTAAAAATATTTGTATTAGGACTCAAAATGCAAGTCAGACCTATTGTATTTGCCAGTGTATGTTACTAATTATATTTTTGACTAGCTTGTAACCTACATATATTATTGATGTTTGCAATGAACATGTTTTCCCTATTCCATCCATGAGCAGCTCAAGTCCATGTTTTTCTAAGCATTGTGAAAATGTCAGTGTGAGTTTGTCCCACAGTAAATGTAAAACTATAAATTCCAGAATGTAAATAAAAAACCTGAACTGGGTGAGCTACTGAAACACTGAAAAGGTAAATTGAGAGTTCTGATCTCGTATTTGAAAGCCATTTTAAGGCTACTATTTCCTCTTAAGTAGGTCTCCCTTGTAATCTTTAAACCTGCCTATTGTTAATGACCAATTGTATTGAATAGGTTTACTCTATGGCCCTCATTATGAGTTACGGGCTAAATTCCGATCTCTCTGCAAAGACAGGTTTGCTCAGGGATCGGAAAGTTAAAGTTAAACGTTTGTAGAATTATATAGCGTGGCTTATCACCCATGAGGGCATCCAGGTGCTGCCCATGAGCACAAAGATTACGTTATTTTTCAGAATCACAGGTTCTTGCGCTGATGCCGAGACTCGAACCCGGATCCCCAGCTCTTGAGTCAGCAGATCTGGCCGTTGCACCACACCACTTAAGCGCTGTGTGATAATTATCACACCCTCGCAGTTTTCCCCTGATACAAGTCTATGGAGGAAAAGGCCTGGGGAAAAAAGGCAAAACATGAGAAGTTTGATTTGTTAAGGAGTGATCCCATATTATGCCTCATTTTCCTGTTTAAAGTGTGGATCATCACCCTTGGGTAATGGTATTTACCATGTGTGGTAAATACCCCACTCTACTCCGACAAACTTATGAGGGACTGACTGTTTTAACTATACATATGAAAGAACTCTGCTGCTCTCAGGAACCAGATTTGCGCTTGAGAAAACTGAATAAAAAAGTAAATAATGGGGCTTATTTTACTCCTCAGAGTATACAATATATCGACTTAGGAAGGATAAAAGGCTGAATGGGCTTTTATCAGGATTAGAACCGGGCCTGTGCAATACAGCAGGTGCATTCACGCACTTGAGCCATCTTGCCAGCTAGAGTTTGCAAATCATGAATGCTAAATAATCAAAGTATAACACGTGAGGAGTGTTCTTTGTATGCATAAATGTCGCAGTATGTGAGCTGCATAGGGCCATTGTTCCACATGCAGCATGTTAGAGATGACGGAAGAAGCAGTAAGTAAACTCTCTTAACACAGGTGCCACTTATTCTCCAGTATTAGGGGTGTCTTTCATAGATTCACATGCTTGAATATTCCCCGTCGTCGAAGTGGGAGTCCCACGGTATATAAAAAAATAGCAATAATGCTAATATAACATAAATGATAATATCATATAATAATAAAATAGAGATAATACACTGTAAAAACCTCTACAATGGTAACTTCCATAGGAAGACAGTATAAGAGAAAAAACTCATTTGTAACATATCAGTGTCATTATGTTGGTCCAAACTGCAGCCAATCAGGCTCACGCACCCTCTAGAACCTTCTCCTCAGAAGCTCAAGCCCTCAGATTTTCTACCGCACGTCGTGTGAAGGGAGTCTCCCTGAGCTCTGCTCAGTTTTCTTCAAAGTTTGTCTCTTCAACTTATTTTTCCAAGAATGTCAAGTAAGAAGTCCTTGTTTAGAGCTTGCTCTTCATGTGGGAAACTACGTTTGTTTGAGAAGGACCCCCACCAAAAGTGTATTTACTGCCTGTACCCTGACCACAAGGTGGATGAATGTAAAATCTGTAGAGCTCTTCCTTCTAAGACTCTCAGAGACAGGGAAGGTCGCCTTCTTATATGGTTGAAGCGCCTCCAAGATAAAGAAGATGTTCTGTCAGACGCAGTAAGTCTTCAGTCAGGCTGTTCCACTGTTCCTTCCAAGCGTGGGAGTGTTCAAGACTTGCCTTCGCCTTTTCTTCAGAAAAAGAAAAAGCTGGCCTTGCCTGTGGCACAATCTTCACATTCTATGCCTTCAGTGTCAACGCCCACGAGACCTGGCTCTCAGGCGTCTTGCCCAGGCTCTATCAGTATTCTGACAGTCCTGACACCCAGGTCGTCGACGGGCTCGTCGACGACCGTTCCGTCCACAAGATTGGCTTTGCTGTCTTCGTCGACGACCTCTGTGACGACGACGTCTGCTTCCTCGTCGTCGACGACGGTGATGTCGACATCCTCGACGTCGACGAGAACTACGATCCCGTCGACGATCCCTATTGTCTCGTCGGCGACGAAGTTGCCGTCGACGAAGAAAACCTCTTCGACGTCGAAGAATTCATCGTCGACGAAGGTCCCGTCGACGTCGGCCTCTCCGTCGACCACCTCGTCGACGTCGGCATCGTCGGCGAAGAAGGCAACGATGGTTCCGACGACGAGAGCCCCGTCGACGTCGAGTGCTCCGTCGACCAGCTCCATGACGACGGAGTCGTCGTCGAAAAAGGCGACGCCGGTTCCGTCGACGAAGGTACCGTCGACGAAGGTACCGTCGACGACGATACCGTCGACGAAAGTATCGTCGACGAAGATACCGTCGACGAAGACACCGTCGACGAGGCTTCCGTCTCCTCAGATTCCAGCAAAGACGGCTCCGTCGACGCACGTTCCGTCGACGACGATACCGTCGACGACGAATCCCTCAGTGGGCCCTATCTCGTCGACGATGGCGATTTCTTCAGCGGCATGTTCAGGATCCTCGTCAGGATCGGGTTCTTTTGCCACCATGCCTCTGGTACCACTGCCTTCCTTGACCTCTGGCAGGGATTCTTCTATGCAGCTGCCGCCTCCTGATCTTCAATTACCCTCGCCTTTGATGGCAACTGATCACGAGACTGGATCTATGGGGGAAGATGATGACGATGAAGCTCACAGTCCATCAGAATTGATTATAAAATGTCAAGACTCCAGTTCTGACCAGGAGGACGTGGAGGAAGTGGCCCAACCGGATGACCAAATTGTCCAGTTGCCTATGGCATCTTTTCCAGTTTCTTTGTTTTCGAACCTCCAGCATATGCTGGATGACTACAACAGAAGGTTTCCGCCTACCCCTCAGGGTACTCCAAGCCACGCTCCGGCGGAGGACTCCGGCCCTGCCACCCATCCACAGTCTTTGGAGCAGCCTGTTTTGACAGAGCTTCCCCGCCCTCACCCCCCTCTTCTTCCGCAACCTGGTGCGCACGGGGTGGATGAGTCGGACAGTGAAGAAGGGGAATTACACCAGGATACTGACGATGATCAGGATCCAGATATGGCGGATTACGACGACTATCGGATACAGACACCTTCTCCGCAACAGCCAGAGGCGGGTGATGCGCCTACCATTGATACAGCAAGCTTCCATGTGCTAATGAATAAAGCGGCAGACCGTTTTAAATTGCCGAGAGAACAACGGCAAGAAGATTGCTTTCTCTACGATTTCAAAAACAAACCATACAAACAAATTCACACCATACCAATCATAGAATTTGTATGGAAAGAAGGGATAAGAATTATGCATTCTCCTAACTCCTTGCCGGCACAAGTCCCTCGCCTGGAAAAGAAGTACAAGGCTCCTGCGGGTTCACCTGCTTGTTTGCTGTCGCATCCCAAACCGGACTCGGTTGTCACACAGGCGGCACAGCGACGATCCCGTAATCCGGCGACTCCTCTCACTACTCCACCTGATAGAGAGGGTCGACGTTTGGACGCCATTGGGAAGAAATTTTCCACCATGTCCTCTACATCGGTACGCGCTGCAAATGCGTTGGCCATTCTAGGTCGCTTCGACAGGCAAATGTGGTCGGACATTTCCGCATTCGTTTCTCTAATTCCAGAAGCGTCCAGAGCGGAAGCCCAGCAAGTTCTCCAGGATGGCATGAGGGCGTCAGAGGAAATGATTGACTGCGCGATTGATGTGGCGAGTACGGGATTTCGCATCCTCGCCAGTGCTGCGGCTCTCCGCCGCCAGGGCTGGCTTAAATCCACTTCTTTCCGGCAAGAAGTCCAGTCGAAGATACTCGACATGCCCTATGACGGTGAATCTCTTTTTGGCGCTCACATTGACGAGGCGCTTGAGTCAATTAAAAAGGACACCGATACAGCAAAATCGCTAGTCTCCTTACAATTTAAGAAGCAGCCCTTTCGTGGCGCCCGTGGAAGGGGTTCATCTTCCACGAATTTTCGAGGAGGACACACTCAGTACCGCCAATTCAACCAAGGCAATCAACGTTACTCCTCTCAACAGTCTAATCGCCAAAATCAGTCACGACCCTATAAAGGAAAACCTACTTATAGGGGTGCCAACAACAAACGCCAGTGACTCTCATGTCACGCAAGGAGTTGGAGGGAGAATCTCGCAGTTTTATTCCCAATGGTCTCTGATAACATCGGACCAATGGGTATTGGACATTGTTCGCAAGGGTCATGCCTTGGAGTTCACAGAGATTCCTCCTCATTCTCCGCCATCAGGCCCGCCACCTCCCCATTTTCTAGAATTGCAACATCAAGTTCGTCTTCTCATTCTAAAAGGTGCAGTCGAAGTGGTTCCTATATCACAACAAGGGACAGGTTTCTACTCACGTTTTTTCCTCATTGCCAAGAAGACGGGAGAGTGGCGGCCTATACTGGATTTGAGGGCGCTCAATTTCTTTCTGAAACAGCAGTCTTTCCGCATGCTCACATTGTCAGAAGTCTTGCGGCTTCTCTGCAGCGGAGATTTCCTGTCCACGATAGATCTGCAAGACGCCTATTTTCATGTGCCGATTCTGCAACAACATCGCCAATTTCTGAGGTTCAAGGTGGGCACTGTCCATTACCAATTCAAGGTGCTGCCTTTCGGCCTGCGTTCGGCACCTCGTGTTTTCACGAAGGTCCTGGCCCCAGTCATGGCTTATCTACGTCTTCAAGGAGTGCAGATTTTTCCTTATCTGGACGATTGCCTTCTGAAATCTCCGTCTCCTCTTCAGCTGGCTCACGACACAAGTCTCTGCCTGCGGACTTTCGAGTCACTGGGGTTGACCATCAACGTGGACAAGTCACACTTAACACCATCACAAAGAAGGAACTTCCTGGGTGCCATTCTCGACACGGAATTATCAAAAGCCTTCGTTTCCCAAGAACGACAGGTGAAAATAGTACGTCTGGTCACCCTCATCCGTTCAAAACAGTCAGTTTCTGTGCGCATGTTGAAGTCCTTTCTGGGGATGGCGTCGTCCTGCATCGCTCTGCTTCCGAACTGCAGGCTCCGCACTCGCCCTATTCAGGAGGAACTAGACCTGCAATGGCGCCAAGTATCAGGATCCTTCAACGATCTAGTGAGAGTCTCGTCTCGCATGAAAGACAGTCTCCTTTGGTGGAGAGAACCATCCAACCTAAACGAAGGAGTTTCCTTTCTGGCCCTTCCTCCGGATCTGACGCTGACCACAGATGCATCCATGGAGGGTTGGGGAGCTCATCTCCTAGACCTTTCAATCAAAGGGAAGTGGACACCGTCACAACGAACATGGCATATCAACAGATTGGAGCTGCTGGCGATCTTCCTTGCTCTCAGATCTTTTCTGCCAGTAGTGCAAGGAGAGTCCGTGCTGGTTCAAACGGACAACACAACCAGCATGCACTACATGAACAAACAGGGCGGCACAAGATCTCAGCCCTTGTCTCGGCTAGCTCAGAAGATCTGGAACTGGGCTCTTCATCATCGAATCTCCCTGACGGCGGTCCATCTGCCGGGGGTTTCAAACATCCTAGCGGATTCGTTGAGCAGGTCCACATCGTCTACCCACGAGTGGGAGCTTCATCAACAAACTCTGGACATGGTGTTCCGCCGTTGGGGTCGTCCCCTGATGGACCTTTTTGCCACTCCACTGAATCGGAAGTGCCCCGCCTTTGCGAGCTGGCATCCTCATCCGGGGTCCAGCGGCAACGCCCTTCTCATGGACTGGAGCGGCCTGTTCGCCTATGCGTTTCCTCCCATACCATTGGTGCCGAGGACGTTGTGGAAGATGCGCAGGCAACCCTGCCACTTGATACTGATCGCACCTCGTTGGCCCAGACAGGCTTGGTTCTCAGAACTTCTTCTGTTGTCCCAATGCACGCCCATTCGTCTGCATCCACGTCCAGATCTTCTGTCCATGGACGAGGGCCAAGTCTGCCATCCAGACCCGACCACTCTTCAGTTATGGGCATGGAACCTGAATTCCTCGAATTCGCGAATTTAGAGATGCCCCAGGAATGCAGAGAGATTCTGGCTTCTGCTAGAGCTTCCTCAACGGTTCAAACGTACAAACTAAAGTGGAAACGGTTTTGCCATTGGTGCGCAGAAGCAAATGTCCACCCACTCACTTCTGCCCCAGAACAGCTGTTGCCCTTCTTTCTAAGCCTTGCTCAGTCTGGCCTCTCTCATGCCACCTTGAGGGTCTTTCTGGCAGCTATTTCACGTTTCAGGCATGATGGCTCAACCTCTCTCTGCTCATCCAGAATTATCAGACAATTCTTTAAAGGTCTCTTCAGGAAGTTTCCTCCTATCAGACGCCCGCCTCCAGCATGGCAGCTCAACGTGGTATTGTCACAGCTCATGAAGCCTCCTTTTGAGCCAATCCACAGAGCAGACAACAAGTTTCTTACCTGGAAGGTCGTTTTGCTTTTGGCCCTAACGTCTTCTCGCCGTGTCAGCGATCTTCATGCTTTCACAATCAAGCCTCCTTATTTGCAATTCAAGCCAGATGGGGTGTCTCTTCGGACCAATCCCTCTTTTTTGCCAAAAGTGCCTACAGATTTCCATCTGAACGAACCTGTCTTCTTGAAGACTTTCTTTCCGAATCCACAGTCTCCGGCAGAACAACGCCTTCATTCCTTAGACATCAGCCGTTGTCTAAAGTTTTACATTTCAAGAACTGCCCCCTTCCGCAAATCAGATCAGCTTTTTGTAGCATATGGAAGAATGCGAAGGGGACATTCAGTGACAAAACAGACACTTGCAAGATGGCTCTCAGCAGCCATATCCTACTGTCACCAACAAGCTGGCAAGCCTTTACAGGGTCCTGTGAAGGCACATTCGACGAGAGCGATGGCGTCCTCCACCGCCTTGTTTGCCGGAGTGCCTCTGCACCAGATTTGCCGGGCGGCAACGTGGTCGAATAGGCACACCTTTACCAGACATTACTGTTTGGATTCCATCAACGAGGCGGATACCGCAGTGGGGCAAGCAGTGCTTCGCCATCTCTTTAAATAAGGTGAGCCTCTGTTCCCTCCTCCTTTCTCTTCTGTGATTGCTATATGCTTTTAAGCTATGTGTTTACTTCTTGTGAAGATGCTTGCAATCCCAGTGCTAAGGAGTTACTGCTATCTATTCTATTCAAGCATGTGAATCTATGAAAGACACCCCTAATACTGGAGAAGAACTATTGTTACTTACCTGTAAACAGGTGGTTCTCCAGTATTGGTGTCTTTCATAGATTCACATGCGACCCACCCTTCCTCCCCTCAGAGGCTCTCTTCTCCTCATACGCTATTGTTACTAGTGCTACGAAAATCTGAGGGCTTGAGCTTCTGAGGAGAAGGTTCTAGAGGGTGCGTGAGCCTGATTGGCTGCAGTTTGGACCAACATAATGACACTGATATGTTACAAATGAGTTTTTTCTCTTATACTGTCTTCCTATGGAAGTTACCATTGTAGAGGTTTTTACAGTGTATTATCTCTATTTTATTATTATATGATATTATCATTTATGTTATATTAGCATTATTGCTATTTTTTTATATACCGTGGGACTCCCACTTCGACGACGGGGAATATTCAAGCATGTGAATCTATGAAAGACACCAATACTGGAGAACCACCTGTTTACAGGTAAGTAACAATAGTTCTTCTGGCTTTCCAAGAGACTTCTCTACTGGACTGAAACATATGAATAAACTAGAAAGCCACATCCATAAAGCAGATTAACCACGACAAGCAAGCCCATCTCTGCCTTCCAGTTTGCCCATTCCCCTGCATAGATCCGACCCAGCTCTCCCATGGTCTACAGCCTTGCTTTCTCTCGAGAATGGTGCTTTGTTTTATGTGTCAGCTGGGGTTTGAGTTGTTTTGTAGCATCATTCAACAGGTGGACCCTTTAATACAAGCAAACAAAATACCCCCTGCTGCTGGTCTGGAAGTAAGACCACCATAAATGGGGTGCAGTGCCCCCATACACATCCCTAGGTCTTGGTGCTACTGAACCTGCTGATCGCTATTTCCATAAATTGATGCCCACCAAAAAATAATACTAGCAAATCTTACATAGTACCACACACACAATACTCCCTCTATAGCATTCAGGGGCTATTTTTACAAACATATAGTATTATCAAAATGATCTAGGGCCAGATGTATAAAGCAATTATCCGGTCGCAAATACTCCAATTCAGAATATGAGACTGGAAAAATGCTTTTTCTAATCTACCAATCCCATTTTGGGAGTCGGTAGGCTTTTACTGACTCCTTACAATGGGAATGTGACCCCATTAGGTAGTTGGAAGGGGCCTGTTGAGGGCATCTATTCTAAATACTGAATACTGAATCGGTATGTGATTCATCAATGTTTTGGAACTGTAATCCAGACACAAAACATTGAACAGTTACCAACTCCTTAGTTGATGTTGTAACCCCATTTGCATACGTGAAAGGGGTCCCCTTCCCCATTATAAATGTAAAAAAAACAATTGTTAAAGAGTGGGCAGTGCTAATTTTCAAACAAACTTAAAAAGTGTATTTTCTTTTTAAGTTAAACGCAGCACTGTATCCTTTAAAGAAAACAGACGGGATTATAAAAAAAAAGTCTACTTTATTTAAAAGTGCTCACAGACATGGTGGTCTGCTGACCCTACTAGGCCACCATCCCTATGATGTCTCGCCAATTGGATTGAATCACAATTTGCAATCAACCCCGTTTATATTCAGGAAGTAGAACAGATTACAACCTGCACAGGTTGGTAATTTTTTAACCAACCTGTTAGTACATAGTTTTGTTGGTAAAACTCTATTCTGGTAGAAATGTATTTGGTGACCAGTATTTGCTGTATCTGACTCCTGGTTCTCAAATTGGAGAAATAAATTAGCCCCGCCCGCCATGCATTTAGCAGGCACATTAACACACTGCTCATGTTGCAAACACTCAAGCCTGTAATCTGAAACGTTAGGGTCGCCATGAGCCTGCCCTTTTCTTTTTTTGTAGACCTCATTGTAATGGGTATATTGAGCTCAACTGAAGATATCAAAGACTTATTGGCTCCCGGAATGCATTAGGTTATTACACGAAGGCGCAGGAGGGGATCTACAGACTCTCCCAGTCACCATGAGTTTGTAAATTCTCAGTCGCTGCAACGCTCGTTTTCTCCCCCGTCCATGTTACTGAGATGCAAACAGATATTTTGACTGCATTTTGAATAGCTAAACGCTGGGATATGCTACAGGACATCAAAGTAAAGCTACACATTTGAAGTGTGCCTAAAAGGAAAACGTACAAAAAAATGCATATATGGCACAGTGTGTTATCTTTGTCACTCAACGTGCTCCATTGGGATTTTTACTAGCTAACCCTGCACAGGTACACATGGAAATATGTCTCCCTCTGCGGTCAGTCGAAACTCATTGAAAACCTGCATATTAACAGAAATCTGCCTGTACAGTGTGTCGGGACGTGTACCGCTATACAACAGGCGACTGATAATTCTACAACAGGTGCACTAGCCAGCACAACTCCCAACCAGCCTGTGTCCATTTGAAAAGCAGTTCATGTGCCAGCATTGGACATACAGGAAAGGCCACTGATACTTTGACGCTTACCCGTCATGCCCCAGGCTTGAGAGGCTCCGCGCTGTTGCCATGGGCGACGCGTCGTTACCTGTGACCTTACTACACACCCACAAGATTGCTTAGGCCTCGTTGCCAGGGGAACACGCTGTACCTGCGACTCCTTTACGCTAGGGTAGACTTCGTTAGCCGCTGCCATGGCAACAGCGCCATTACCTGTAGTGCGTCCCTCTAACGTAGGCACGCATGACCTCGTTGACATGGCAACTCCTCCAATACCTGTAACTATGGGCCATGGCACGCTAACATAAGCACGTCAGCGCCGCGCTCGACAACCCCGCGTTAGCACGCATGACCCTGTTGCCACAGGCGACGGTGCACTTACCTGAGGCTGCGGCCTGGCTAGGCCTTCCTCCAGGGCTCGGGACAGGCACAGGTTGCGTCCCCAGGATGAGGCGGCCAGCAGCAGGCTGAGCGAGGCGAGGAAGAGCGCGGCCCCCGACACCGCCAGCAGCACGACCGGCTGCAGGCCGGCCCGCGACGAGGACGCCGGCCTCCTTCCCGGCAGCTGCAGCGGCATGGCTCCCCTGCACGCTCTAAGCCATAGCGAGCTTCCCGTGGGGCGGAGCGGGCTGCACGCAACTCCGTCGACTCCCGCCCGGCGAACTCCTGGTGCCCGGGTCCAACGCTCCAGCGAGCCCCCAGAGCGCGGCGAACGCGCCGGCGGACCCCCGGAGCCGAAGAACGCACGCAGGGCCCGGGGGGCACGCCGGCCAGCCCCCTGCGATCGAAGTACGCACGCCGGCCTCCCAGAGCAAGCCGCAGGCTACACGAGCAGGAAGGAAGACTGCAAAAGCACAAGACAACACAACTCTCCAACAATAGCCTTTAAATCTGATTTTTTTTCTGGGGCCTGTGCCAAAAAGTAAGAGAGAAATGAAAAACATAATGACAGGAAACAGGCAGTGTGAGAGCAGAGAGAGAGGGAAGAAAAGCCAAATGTTTGGAACTTACTGCTTGTATCAGATAACTCAAATCACGTTTCTGCTGTCTCATTAAAAAGCGGGCGGGGAAAGTGTTTATTTTGTTTTCATTCTACACGCAGAGCAACATCTGTTGGCTTGCCACAAAAAATCAGGAAATATTTGTTCCGTCACTGAGAAGACCTAATTTTTCGTGACTCGCAGTGTTCTATATATTATTTACAACGAGAATACTATTTCTGCTGACACGCTGTAAAAGTGCAGCATCCAAAGTTATTTTTAGTGACGGTCTGGAAAGAGGACGAAAAAAAACCGGCTTGCGGTGGTTCAGCTATTCTAACCCTGGGGTGTAGTTCCATGAGAGGTAGCTGAGCGCGTTACTAGTCTCCTCCTGAGATCTCCGTGTAAAGTGTGTCACTTGTTTGCATCAAAGGGGGCAGACAGCCTGTAATCCTTCTGCGCCTAATTAGACGAGTGTGGTACAGCTCATCACATCTTTAGAAAATAGATACTTTTTGTAGTTTAGTTATTGATGCCCGTATGTGTGCACATCACTGTTATACTACTATCTTTTAAATGCCACCCATTTGAAAAGTCTTCGTTAAGCAATGTTATGTGTTGGCGTGTTTTCTTTCCTGTAGGTGATGGACCCTGGCTAAGCTAGCTGAGAATACATCTACATTTCCAAATAAGGGCTGTAAATAATAACAATCAAAGTTTACTACTCGTCTTGTAAATCCAAGTTGCCTAAACGCTGCATATTTGGCGTTTGCACTTATCCAGCAAGTGATACCGATTTATGATTCATTCCTACGGTTGCTAGGACATGCTACGCACATGGGTCGTTGCACAATGACCTGTCTTAGTATTACAGGTGCAAGTATGTGGCCGCGATATAACGTGACCGTTATCCAAGGAACAGTTGATAGCAGAGAGCTGGACCTTGGAGCACGCAGGATGCAAACGTAAATGATTTTCATGAATCCAAAAGGAAAGCAGGGTCTCAACCACGGGGTGCAGCTTAAATATGGGCAAATTGAAGATTGCAGCTGAATTCATGCAAGAGTGTCATTTTTTTAAAACATATTTTATTGAAGGTTTTTTATCATACTGCAAAATTACGAAATTCAACACCCTCAATCACCAAACATGTTCCCAGTCATATTCCAACATAGTCAAACACAAAAACGTACCCCCCTCCCTCCCCCAAATGGTGTGGGCATGTCATTTCAAAAGAGTGCATCATGTGTTGTACAGTTGTCAGTGAGGAGTGCTCAACTGATTGGGAATTCTAGATGTCCCCCCTGCATTCCTAGTGCTCTAGCGTATTTCGTCTATTTGCGGGTCCGATAGGGCCAGTACCAGCGTTTCCCACGCTTTTGCGTGCTCCAAGGCCTTTTCTTGTTTGGAGCGCTGAGCTTGCCGCAGTCGGACAGTGCTCTCGCACCATGCCCATTTTCAAAGCTCCGCCCTTCAGCACTTATAGGAAGGTCCCTCTTTTGACTTCCAGTGTAGTGTGATCTCCCTCTTCGCCAACATGAGCCCTAAATCTATAAATGTACTTGTTATTTTTGTTTGGGGTGTGTGGGGAAACCAAAGTAACACACACGCAGCCACGTCATAGGTGAGATCTCTGCCCGTGACTTCATTTAAGTGCGCCCACTTCTTCCCAATAGTTCCCTATTTGTGGGTAGTCCCAAAGCATGTGCTCCAGTTCCGCCCCCTCTGTCAAACATCTGGGGCATGCTGCGTCCTGCGCGTGAAAGTACTTCTGAATCTTTCCCGGCGTCAGGTAAGCCCGGTTTACTATGAAGAACTGTATCAGTTGTAGTCTCGCATTCCGTGTGCCCTTCCACAACCTCCTGAGGATGTGTTGCAAGAGTATGTCATGTTGCACAAACTCGAGAGAGATTACTCAATCCCTTGAGGGATGGAGGCTGCCATGAGGCCTCAGTGGGAGGTAATTTGTGTCTGGGTACTTGACAGCAAGAGGGGCAGTTCCTGTTTTGGTACCCAGGTGTTAGGAGGGGGTATACCGGGGCACAGTGGACTTCTAAAGACACTAGTAGCACCTAGAGGGGTGATGGCTGGGGTATGTGTTTCTGGAGAACTCGATTCCTGGCTGAGTGCCTCCTGCCTGTCCATGAAATGCAGTCTATAGTTCTTGATGACCTCCCACCCTCCCCCCGACTGGCTAGTGTGGTTTATACCCCAAATGTAGGGCATGGAGCAACAGACCACTGTCCATAAACGTTCCTCTTGACCAAATACTTTCCAATCAGTCAAATGGAACAGACTCCCATGGACCCGCTTGGAGTCCAGAACTTTCCATACTGCATATTGCACATGTCCATCCAAGACAAGTTGTGCCAGATGTTCCTCATGTCCAGTTTAGGGTAGTTATTGGTTGAGTAGGAACATTTGAAAAGTGGTTGTATCAGTACCAATACATTTAGGTCCTACTTGTCTAAAATGGACAATGTCCTGGGACATTGGATAGAGCCCTCTTGGAATGTTGTCCAATGAGACAAAAGATGGGAGAGCTGCTGGTAGCCAAATGCAGCATTCTGATATATGCAAATTCTGATAACCAGTGTGAACCCAGTCCTCAAAGACTGACTTTAAACTGCAGAGATATTATTCAATTTCCTTGTTTACATTCTCCATCTATCTATCTATCATTTTGTGGATGGTACAAAGAGGAAAGGCAGGCATCTATGTCCAAGGTCATGCAGTGTTTCTGCCAGAAACAAGACACTATCTTTTCCTACGTCAATAATCACTGCAGACAGGTGGCCATTGAGTCTTGCTGTATGTTGGGCAGAATATTTGTGCTGGTGTTATTGCTGTGGAAACTTTATTTAGATACATAAAATGTGCCAGCATAAATAAGTGATGTAACACTACCATGATGGTAGTCCAATCTTTTAGTAGAGGAAGCTGAACAACAAACTCCACTGATCAGTTTGTGCTATAACTGTGGAGGAATTGGAAGTGATTTTAGTAATCCTGTGGAAAAGTAAATTTTGCCATGTTCTGTGTCCCTACGCCTCATCCATCATATGTTATGTGTGCATGACTAATATGCATATGTTATTCCCCATTTCCGATTAATGATGCAATTCCAGTTGTGTCCACCTCTAGTATGCTATTTTCCAGTCCTCGTGAATACTACGAATATCAGGCCTATGTAAAGTTACGTTGCCACGTTTCTCAGTGTGCACGTTATTCCATTATAAAGTCCCCGTTTCCAGGCCTCAACAGGGCCCGGACACTAGATTCAGCTCCTGTCTCCTGAAAGCCTCGCTGAGGAGCGATACAGCCCCCACCTGTATCCTCGACCTTTCACTTACTTCCTGCCTCGCAGTGCCCGGTGCAGCCTGGCTCTGCCTCTGAGTCTGCCAAAAGTATGTTATAGTTCCAGTTATCAGTTCAGTCCTCCTTCTCTGCATTCCTAAGCTACTGAACTGTATCAATAGTTTCCGTCATTGTCTAGCCTTCTCGTCTCCACGTTAGAGAAATACTGTATTTAAATGGTCATTTAATATTCTTCATCACGCACTACATGTAGAATAATGCATGGTCCAGTCTTAGAATCAAGTTAGCTTTTCCCCTCATGACTTCTAGTTTATATCAACATGTTCCCTAAACATCAGATACTAGATAGGGTTTAGGTACATGTCGCTCCGACCCTCCAGACTTTAGTCTCTGCTCCTAGCACAGAGTTCATAGCCCCCAGCTTCTCCTAGTAATACGTCATTGCCAGTTTACGCGCACCATTAGGTTAGAGGTCCCGGCTCCTTAGGTAGCCCCCTCCAATGTTTCCGCCCCATTCATGACATATTCTGTTACGTTTGCATCACATGTCTATGTATACTCCCAGTTACACCTACTTTTACTGTTATCTCTCGCGACTGCTACGCGTCACGCCTTCTGCTCCACCCACTGCTACGCCTACTGCAATGTAATGCTATGTGTTCGCGCTATGTATATATGCCTGTGTTTTGTTATTGAATATTAGCGCGCGCTCATCCCAGACCCAGCCCCGGCAGCTGCCGGGCCTTATTGTCCTATTCCTATGCAGGTTGTCCTGATCCTGTCCTTATGCTGTAATAAACCTGCAGAAACTCCTACTACCTCGAATCTTGACTCTTATTTATTGAGCTATCTGTTATGCTATATGCCTAGTCAAAAATAGGGTATTATTTATTTATTTACCACATAATGGCGCCCGAATAGGGACTTGCCCTTTCCCCACGCGTCGGTGAAGCCACGCCGACCCCCTGACCCTCTGCAGTCGTGACGGAACCATACCGTGCACTGGCAGATATTTCTGCTCCAAGTATCCCTCAGGCCCACGGAGGAGACGGAGGAGGCGGTCCAGCATCCGAACGAGACGGTGGAGGAACGCGGCGAGTCCCGACCAGAGCCCAAGCCGAGAGTCCAAGGTCCGAGGTATCCGGAGGCCCACCCGTAACTGAAGTCCGAAGTTCGTCGTCGTAGAAATCCAGTCCAGTCCGAGGCCTTCCGTTCCGTGCTGCCCGGTGAGTACCATTGCTGGGGTAGTATCTAGACAGGACCAATCTAAATTGACTCCTGGTCCGTGGGTTGGTGGTGCCCAGACTCACAAACGAAGTGTTCACCTAGGTGGATACGGGTCTTGATGTGTCCCTTTATGGGACCGGTATGTTCCGTACTGTTATAGCAGTGCATCTAGTAACTCTAGTCTGTTCCGTTCTCGAGAAAATTCTTGTATTTCTGTTCTCAGTATTTCAGGTAATATTCTGTTCGAACTGTTATTTATAATGTTCTTCATGTATTGTAATGTTGTGGTATGAGTGTGACGTGATTTCGTGTTTATTGTGTAATGTATTGTGTCCAGATTACAGTTCAGTCATGCCTATATTTTCCAAGTTACGTCAGTTAAAAACTAGAAAGGGTCTGCTGGAAGCAGCAGTTCCTGTTCCGCCTAGGGACAGTCCAGGTCATTTTATGTATCAGAAACATGGCATAAGCGCCATATTGTATCTAGATTTATGGGTAGAGTATACCAAACAGTTAGAAGAAAAATATAGATGGCCCGTATCGGGTACATGGGATGCCGAATGTATCATGCGAGTAGAAGAAGCATTATGGAAAAAGAAAGCCAGACAGTCACAGAAAGATGCCATCGAGTTATGGCGTAAAGAAGCGCATAGAAGAACCGAAAAGGAAGTCAGAAAGTCAGAGTTAAGTAGAGAATCCCAAGAACGAGCCCAAGAAAGAGAATTAATCGAGATAGGTGAACAAGTCAAAGCCGAACAGTTAGACAGACAGAGGCATGCCCTCATTAAGGGTATGTATCCTCTTCTTGCCGAGGGCTTGCCAAAAGCGACCCCAGAGGCATCCAGTAATTTCCCGCCACCATTAGTTCCGACCAAGCTACGTCACAAACCGACCGCAGCTGATATTTTTATTTCGTCCTATTTGGACGACACAGTCCCCGAATATGCAAATCCTGTTCGCGCTCCGCCAGTCCCTGTAAATCAGGCACTTCCCGCTCTTCCAGACACCGGAGTACCTGCTACGGTACCCCCGGTCCAGCCAGCATTTCAACTTCCCGCTCCGCCACGAAGAATGTCCGTCGATGACTCCAGTTTAGGGGCCGCAGGAGGAGGTCCTCCTCAAACCCCGCCGCCACACAAGCGTTTAACGTTAGCCGAATTACATGCACAAGCATTACAGCGTACGCCTAGGTATCAGTCTGTTGCAGAAATAAGAAAATCCCTTGCCGAATGTGTCTATGATCCAGTCCCAGGCGAGGATAATATGGTTTTATATTCATTTCGCGTAAGAAAGGTGGCCGAGTATCTAGTCACCTTACCGAATATGAAAGAAGATCTAGACAGAATATATCGTTTCATCCGTACAGGGGATGATCCAGAAAGTATTGGCGAAGCCATGTCTCAAAGGAAAGCCGAGATCCAGCTCATGATATTAAAGTTCCTGATCAATTGTCTAATAAGAGAACAAGATTACCCGTCTAAAGATTCCGCCGAAATGAGAATCCTGACAAGGTGGAGTGATAATATAGCCGAGGGTAAGCACAAGACCGTCGGTGCTATGGAGAGTATGTACAAGAAAATCCGTAAAGAAATAATAAAGATACACGAACAACGTAAAGCAGCACAAGTAAGTGAGAAAGAAAGTAACTCTGATACTGAAGAGGTAGACAACGAGAATCCCGCCAGAATAGCGTATGTAGGAAAATCTAGATTTCCAGATCGCCATTTACGCCTAGAACACAAGTCTATTTTTCATCATTCAGCACCAGAACAAGGTTCTCTAGAACAAGTATTTCAAGTTACCGATCACATTCTGAAATCACGAATCGGTTACAGTGAGTTAAGTACTATGCATGAACAAGAACTAGCTCGATCAGCAGTCCGATGGATTACTGATTCTACCACTTTTCCAGACGAAATAGTGGCACAAATGTTTCTGAAACTGCCCCCAGCCGAGCAACGACTGGTGGGTATGTATATGATTCAGCACCTCATTACTCTGTACGAGGGTCAGCACTCTGATCCAGGTCCGTTACATGATATTCTGAACGAGTTACTCCAGTACAAATGGAGAGGTCTAGGTACCGATTTAATTAGTGTCATTCTAGAACAGCGTCACAAATATAGAACGTTCTTGAACCCGCATTTTGTTCATGTCTCACCCCCAGAAAGTAAACCATTCTACATAGACAGACAGAATCCGTTACGAGAAGTCCACCCAGTCCAAGGGGCGGGTGGCGAAATGCAACGAGTGTTTGTATACACTCCAATATCAAAGATGGAACTTCTTGAAATGAAGAAATTAATTCCCTGTCATGACAAAGATCCAGCGGGGTTCCATCGAGAATTAAAAGACATGGTCCGTATGGGAGAATACACTTACCCAGATATCATTAAAATGTTAAAAGTCCTGTTGCCCGCAGGGGTGTATGAAAAGTTAAAGGAAAAAGAATGGGAGGTGGGAGAGAAAAAGATCGATTGGACAGCTCTAGAAGCTGAAGACAAGGCACGAGTACCAGGTACCGGTCTTGGAGATAAATGTAAAGAATTACCAGAATTATTGATTCAAGTTTTACCCAGATTATTGACAACGAGAAAAGAAGACTGGGATGCAATCTCAGCCTGTAAACAGAAACAAGATGAAGATATTAGTGATTTTTATTCTAGGTTTGAAAAATGTTTCAGTATTAACAGTGGTCTCAAGACGAGTAGTGAGTCATACCCTCACCTTTTCGTTACTAAATTAGTCGAGAATTCAAGTCCACAAATTAAAAATCGAGTCTTGAAAGTCGAAAGCACCTGGCAAGCAAATACTCCGTCCCAGATGCTCCAGATGCTCCAATACCACCAGAATAGAATCAGAGAAGAGCAAGAACACGAGAGAAAACGTATGAAAGACACGAAAATGAAAGTGCTAGTTGCACAATCTGTTCCTCAAGACAGTCAGAAGAGGGGTCCGAATCAAGTCAGTCATCCTGCAGCTCCCGTTAAAGGGAACTGCAATTATTGTAAACAGCCAGGTCATTTTATAAACGAATGTGCAGTTCTGAAACACAACATAGCTACTGGTAAGACTAAAGAAAGACCACGTCCGCCTAGACAAGAACAAGTTTCACAGACTCCTCAGTTACAGAATGCACCACAGACAGTTACAGTACCGCAGCCTATCGCTGCAACACAGCATGTTACATCACAGATGTACCAGTATGCACAGTCCGAGTATCCAGAGTACCAGCCATATTCATGAAACAGCCTAGAGAGGGAGGTAGGCTTGCCTCTCATCGAGATACCTGTAGATCAAGAAGGTCCTTATGTTCATAGTCAAGTATTAGGGAAAGACAGAAAGTTTTTGATCGATACAGGGGCAAGTAGGACCACAATTAGTCATGCCGAAGTTCCAGGGGCTCCGCTCTCAGGCTCAAGAAATGTTTCCCTTGGATTTTCAGGAAAGCCAATAGTTAATGAGATATCTAAGCCAGTTACTCTAGAAGTAGGTCCATTGTCCCGCACTACTGATCTGTTACTTACTAAGTCATGTCCAGAAAATCTGTTAGGTATTAAGACACTGAAAGAATTAGGTGCAGTCATTTGCTGTTCCCCAGAGGGAATACGTCTGTTCCTACGTGACTTCAAGGGTCACTATGTACTACGAGATTTTGATTCAAGATTGTCTAATGTTCCACAGCACTTATGGGCGCAAGGTCCAACTGATGTAGGTTACATGCAAATCACACCCCATCGTGTGACTCTCAAGCCAGGTGTAGTGTTACCACGAATCAGACAGTACAGATTGCCACCTGAGGCTGTAGCAGCCTTATCCAAAATTATTGACGAGCTCATGGCTCAAGGAGTAGTTGTAGAAACTGACTCCAATGTATGTAATTCTCCGATCATTCCAGTCATGAAACGTACTGATCCAAATGCACCCCCAGTATATCGATTAGTGATTGATTTACGAGAACTTAATAAATGTATTATTCCTCAGTACCCAGTTGTCCCAGACATTTCTTCCCTGTTAACAGCCATTGATTCTGAAGCCACGTTTTTCACTGTCATAGACCTCAAGAATGCATTTTTTAGTGTTCCAATTCATCCAGACAGCCAGTTTCTTTTCGGATTTTGTTTTAATGGAAGGAGCTATATGTTCACACGCGCTCCTCAAGGTTTCACAGAAAGCCCTAGTATTTACAGTCAAGCACTTAAGAGACAACTAGACAACGTTCATATGCCAACTGACACTGCCCTGCTCCAGTATGTCGATGATCTACTGATCACAGCCCGTTCTGAACGTGACTGCGAACGAGCGTCACTTACAGTTTTGTATTTCCTAGCCGAGATGGGGCACAAGGTGTCACCTTCGAAGCTTCAATTCTGTGTCCAGCAAGTGGTATACTTAGGACACTTGCTGTCCAAGAGGGGTAGGCAGTTGACACCCGACCGTATCCAGTTAATAGCGAGTCTTCCCCAGCCCAGAACCCAGAAGGAGGTACGTGCCTTTATCGGCCTTACTTCTTATTGTAGACAATGGATTCCCCAGTATGCATTTCTAGCCAAGCCACTGATACAGTTAACGACACAGGAGGCAGCCGTATCGACTGTCCTCCCTTGGACATCTGAACATACACTTAGTTTCAACGAGTTAAAGAAAGCCCTATGTCAAGCTCCAGTTCTAGCTACACCGAACTACAGTAAGCCTTTTACACTTTTCGTTACTGAACGCGAAGGTACAGCATTATCTGTTCTTACACAAGATCAAGCAGGACAATACAAGCCCTGTGCTTATTTTTCTAGCACATTAGATCCAGTCGCCCAGGCGTTGCCTGTGTGCCTCAAGTCAGTTGCAGCCACAGCACTAGCTATCAGACAAAGTGATTCCATAGTTTTAGGACATTCCCTGACAGTACAAGTCCCACATTCCGTGGAAGTTCTTTTGAACCGAACACAAACTCAGCACTTGACAATTGCACGGTTAACAGGTTATGAATTGACACTGTTCCAGCCACACATAGAAATTAGACGCTGCAACGTCCTGAATCCTGCTACACTGTTACCATCAGTTAGTTCAAATCCTGACCCACATGACTGTGTGGAAGTAATTAACATTACGACAAAGCCAAGACAAGACCTGACAGACATTCCGTTACCAGATCCCGATCTGACACTCTATGTGGATGGTTCATGTATGAGAACTAGTACAGGAGAACTAGTCGCCGCGTATGCAGTAACTACTGACACCGAAGTTATTGAGACACACCGTATTGACACCCTGTCCGCTCAAGCAGCAGAGCTAGTCGCTCTGACACAAGCCTGTATACACGCCAAGAACCTGAAAGTTAATGTTTACACAGATTCACGTTACGCATTTGGAGTTGTACACGACTTCGGAGTGCTCTGGCAGGAGAGAGGTTTTATGACTTCTCATGGAACCAAGATTCAGCATGGTCTCCTTATTCAAGCCCTGTTAGATGCCATACATTTACCGACATCCATTGCTATCATGAAATGCAAAGCACATACGAAAATTACTGACATTATTTCCCAAGGTAATGATCTAGCAGATCGCACAGCCAAGCTTACAGCACAGACTCCAGACATTCCAGTTAACATGACACATACTCCAGATCCGACTACATGCATGACAGTTAAGGACCCTACTCAAGATGTCATAGATATCCAGTTACATGCTACTCCCGAAGAAATCAAGAAATGGTCTGAACAAGGAGGGGTCCAGACAGATCAAGGATGGTTAACGAAGGGTAGAGCCACATGGTTTCTCCCCGACTCTATGGTTCAAGTCATTATCAATACCGCACATAGTCCAGCACATTTAGGAGAAAAAGCTATGTTAGACAGTATCCAGAATATTTGGTTCAATAAGCATTTACGAGCTGCAGCCAAACAGAAAGTCCGTACCTGCATGATATGTTGTCAGTTTAATCCAGGTAAAAGTGTCCCGGTGGAACAAGGTGGTTTCCAGCCTCCTGACCACCCTTTTGAGGTCCTCCAGATGGATTATATTCAGATGGAGCGATGTCGAGGTTTCAAGTATGTCCTTGTAGTTGTATGCGCTTTGTCCAGGTGGACAGAAGCATATCCAGTCCCAGATTACACAGCCGCGACCACTGCCAAGCAGTTGGTTCGTGAATTCTTCCCTAGATATGGACTCCCTAGAGTCGTATATTCTGATAACGGTCAGCCATTCTCCTCAGAGTTAATGAAGCACGTTTCCCTGTTGTTAGGGTACCAGTGGAAGTTCCATTGTGTACGCCATCCTGAAGCAGCCGGTTTAGTTGAGAGACATAATCAGACCCTGAAAATCCGTATTGCAAAAGTTTGTAAAGAAAAAGGTGTGGACTGGCTAGTAGCTCTGCCAGTCGCTTTGTTTTATATGCGCATGGTCGCACATTCCAGATCAGGTCTGTCCCCGTATGAGGTCGTATTCGGCCGCCCCCCTAACATGTGGGGTACTCCTAGACCCCGAAGTATTACCGATGTTTCATGTAATATGTTGACAGATTACCTAGCTTCCTTGATGTCTGCCCTCAACTCATGTCGTTCACAGGTTGCCGCCGCATTTCCAGACAATACCGAGGTGGCACCGCATGAAATCGTTCCAGGTTCCCTTGTGATGGTCCGCAATTTTGACAGATCAAGTCCGCTGGAGCCTCGTTGGAAAGAGCCACGTCAGGTCCTCTTGACCACCCGCACTGCCGTCAAGCTGGAAGGCAGGAAGGGGTGGGTCCATCTTTCTCATGTAAAACTTTTCAATGGATTGAAACCAGTCTCCAAGAACATTTCCAAGGATTCCCAAGATTCTAAAGACTGCCAAAACATTGTTTTAAAGGACTGTCCCGCAAAAGACATTACTACAACCCCTCCCTTGTTAGAGAAAACTCCGCAACAGGAGTATAAGTTAAAGCTCAGGTCTAGCAAAATAAGTCAGTCAGTTTGATTGTATAAGTCCTCCCCTAGGTGAAACGGTTAGACTGTTTCTGACATGTATAAAATAGACCCCCATAGTGAGAGAGTCAGTCAAAGTTCAATCAGATGTATCGTTTTTCTAAGTTTCATATTATTCATCAGCATTATGATTTCCTGCACCAGCTATGCGTTCTATCTGTATTTTCCAGTTCCTCATGTAAATATGTCTGCTAATGCTACAGTAGAGCACACGTTTAGTGATCTGCCTCCTCACGAATATTCTTACCGCCTCGCTATGCGCAACAACTCATTTATCCGTATGTTACATTACTCACACCAGACCAGCAATGCCACTAATTGTTGGGTGTGTGGTCGACTCCCCCCTTTCCAGACACCGAAGGGAGTTCTGCCACTCTTTCCTTATCCTTTTTCACATAATGGTTCGTGTGGAGCATGGTCCACGTTAACGTCATCCGCAACAGATATGTCTTTTCTTAACAGTACATGTTTTCCAGATAAGCAAGGTTTCCCCCACAGAACAGGTTTAGATCTAGAAAATGAAGTTTATAATTTAGGTAATTATTCGTCGAATTTCATGGTCCTGAATGTTCAGTCTAATACTACTCCAGATTCACCTGCTATTTCAGTACTACCTGTAAAAGGCGAATTATGTGTCCGTAGTTATGGTTCTGTACATGTAGGTCATAGTGAATGTACTACTGTTATCCAGTATAGTGACAGTGGGAAATCTGTTTTCAAAGCTTCACGTCATTCTTATTTTGTTTGTGGTCAAACCGCATATGTTCGTCTGCCCCTCGATTGGGAGGGAACCTGTTACATTGCCTTCCTACTGCCACCTGTTTTCCTAGCCCCACCTGACTACCATAGGAATTCCTTCCTAGTACATACTAGACACAAGAGAAATCTCCCGATTGTCGATTATACTGAAACCGCCGCAGAACAATTCATTGATATAGATAAAGGTGTTTTCCCTTATTTAGGTACAGTTGTAAATAGTAAGCTAATCCGTAGGTTAACAAGAACCCTTGAAGCAGTGGTAGATGAGACTGCCTCCGCTCTAGGTAACCTAACCGAAGAGCAATCCTTTATGAGAATTGTCGTTTTACAGAATCGTCTCGTCCTTGACGTCATACTGGCCGATAGGGGCGGGGCCTGTAGAGTTCTCGGATCTAGTTGCTGCATTTTTATTCCAAATAACGCGCCGTCTGTTTATTCAGCTATAACCAGACTCCATAAAATTGCCCATCTGTTACATCAAGACCCAGGCACCTGGACATGGTCCGGTTGGTTCTGGAATATAATTTCCGCATGGGGATGGAAAGTCCTGTCCTTTCTAAGTATAGCAGTAGCGATCATATTTAGCTGCTGCCTCTGTATACAATGTGGCCCTGCGATTTGCAGCATGTGTGCTACCTCTTGTATTCCTAGTCCTAAGTCCCGTTCTAAATCCCGTTCCAAGACAATTCGAGACGAGCAAATGGTACTGTATGAAATGATAGATGGTATCATGAATATTGATGTTTCCTGATGGAAACGTAGTGACAAGGAGGGAATGTGGAAAAGTAAATTTTGCCATGTTCTGTGTCCCTACGCCTCATCCATCATATGTTATGTGTGCATGACTAATATGCATATGTTATTCCCCATGTCCGATTAATGACGCAATTCCAGTTGTGTCCACCTCTAGTATGCTATTTTCCAGTCCTCGTGAATACTACGAATATCAGGCCTATGTAAAGTTACGTTGCCACGTTTCTCAGTGTGCACGTTATTCCATTATAAAGTCCCCGTTTCCAGGCCTCAACAGGGCCCGGACACTAGATTCAGCTCCTGTCTCCTGAAAGCCTCGCTGAGGAGCGATACAGCCCCCACCTGTATCCTCGACCTTTCACTTACTTCCTGCCTCGCAGTGCCCGGTGCAGCCTGGCTCTGCCTCTGAGTCTGCCAAAAGTATGTTATAGTTCCAGTTATCAGTTCAGTCCTCCTTCTCTGCATTCCTAAGCTACTGAACTGTATCAATAGTTTCCGTCATTGTCTAGCCTTCTCGTCTCCACGTTAGAGAAATACTGTATTTAAATGGTCATTTAATATTCTTCATCACGCACTACATGTAGAATAATGCATGGTCCAGTCTTAGAATCAAGTTAGCTTTTCCCCTCATGACTTCTAGTTTATATCAACATGTTCCCTAAACATCAGATACTAGATAGGGTTTAGGTACATGTCGCTCCGACCCTCCAGACTTTAGTCTCTGCTCCTAGCACAGAGTTCATAGCCCCCAGCTTCTCCTAGTAATACGTCATTGCCAGTTTACGCGCACCATTAGGTTAGAGGTCCCGGCTCCTTAGGTAGCCCCCTCCAATGTTTCCGCCCCATTCATGACATATTCTGTTACGTTTGCATCACATGTCTATGTATACTCCCAGTTACACCTACTTTTACTGTTATCTCTCGCGACTGCTACGCGTCACGCCTTCTGCTCCACCCACTGCTACGCCTACTGCAATGTAATGCTATGTGTTCGCGCTATGTATATATGCCTGTGTTTTGTTATTGAATATTAGCGCGCGCTCATCCCAGACCCAGCCCCGGCAGCTGCCGGGCCTTATTGTCCTATTCCTATGCAGGTTGTCCTGATCCTGTCCTTATGCTGTAATAAACCTGCAGAAACTCCTACTACCTCGAATCTTGACTCTTATTTATTGAGCTATCTGTTATGCTATATGCCTAGTCAAAAATAGGGTATTATTTATTTATTTACCACAATCCGATGGGGACTGAATGTTGACTTCTTTGCACAGGATTGGGCTAATATGCATTTCAAGTGGACAATGATTCCTGCCAGAACTGGTTTTGCGTTAATACGTTTTTCTTTTTGTGGGATGATATGCTAACGCATAAGTGTGGCATCAGTGTATAGTGGCAAAATCTTGGGGAAAAGGACATCTACAGTCCCCTGTAGTCTTATAACCAGACCTCTGAATACAACTGTGAGGTGTCGGAACAGCCACTTGAATGGAAATCTGTTTTTGCTGTTAAAAGAAAACAAGGGACCCCTGGTAAACCAATACCAGTTGGTATTACAGGGTAGTAGCGAAATTAGAAAGCAGACCAACCTGCCTAACCTAAATTGTTTTTTAAGGTACACAGTTCCAAATAATAAATAATCATGTAAATAACACAGTACCAAGCACAAACGTATGCCATGCCTCAGTGCATTTTATTGCACCAGTAGTTTTATCAAAATATCAAGCGATTCAATATTACACATGATATACAAAAATACTTCATGAATATATTTTATAAGTACACCAGAATAGATAAACCCACCCTAACTCCAAAAAGAATATAAAATATTAACATTAAACCATTCAACCCCTTTCAACCACAAACACAGCACATGCATTAAACAAAGAAAAACCTCAAGGTGTCTGATCAAAAGAAAGTAGTCATTGATATTATATATCACTATAGTTAGGCATGATCAATGACTACTTTCTTTTGATCAGACACATTGAAGTTTTGAGTTTTAAGAGCGCGTGGTGGGTCTGTGATGGAAAGGGGATGAATGATTGAAATTTAGTGATAAATATTCTTTGGGTTAGGGTGGGTTTATCCTTTTTAGGTCTCGCCTGTCGATGCGCATGCGCATCGAGCTTGCGAGACTATTGGGGCTTAAACAGTCTTTAACCAAGTTGCAAGGAATCGTGGCGATTCCTTGCAGTGCCCGTGAAATACAAGCTTAATGCGCATGTGCATTGAGCTTAAAAGCGCGTGCACATGCCCCCAGCCGCCTGCTTGCATGTATTTTCCCTCAGCCGCACTCCTCCCACACCCCCGCTCCGACCCCTCCCCTGCCTGCCGTGTCGCGTTTCTTCAGTTATCTTAGCCGCACTCCAGGCCCCTGCTGCTTTCACACCCTCATGCCGCTCACCCCCTCCCCTGCCCGCCGTTTCGCATTCATCCCCCCTCCCCTTCTCTGCCTTCCCTCCATTCACCCCAGCGCGACTTCTCCTCCCCCCTAATTACATGCCTGCTGTTTACTTCTTTCACGGCAGCTCTCTCGCACATCAAAGGCTGCCCCCACGCCTCGCAACAGACTTCGTTGGCCCCGAGGCAACCAGTTCTGACACACACCAACTTAGAGCTTGACTTGTACTGACCCTGCACCCCAGCAGACATGCAAGCATCAGACATGCACAAGCATCAGACATATATATTCACCCACTCTGCTTCAGTCACCCACTTACACAAATCGCGCCGATACCCCGAGCAGCAGTGCCCGCAATACCGAGCGTTCTGTTATGCCACATCTCTCAGCTTACAGATACCTTCGCTCTTTCTTTTCTTTTCCTCTCAACGTTTCTTCCTCTTTCACTCTCTCCTCCAACTCTCCCCCCCCTCTCCATTTACTTAAACAAATCTCGCAGATACCCCAAGCAGCAGTGCCCGCACTACCAAGCGTTCTGTTATGCCACATCTCTCAGCTTACAGATCCCTTCGCTCTTTCTTTTCCTCTCCACGTTTCTGCAAATCGTTCTGTTATGCCACATCTCTCAGCTTACAGATCCCTTCGCTCTTTCTTTTCCTCTCAACGTTTCTGCCTCTTTCACTCTCTCTTACAACTCTCTCCCCCCTCTCCATTTACTTACACAAATCTCGCAGATACCACAAGCAGCAGTGCCCGCACTACCAAGCCTTCTGTTATGCCACATCTCTCAGCTTACATATTCCTTCGCTCTTTCTTTTACTCTCCACGTTTCTGCCTCTTTCACTCTCTCTTCCAACTCTCTCCCCCCTCTCCATTTACTTACACAAATCTCGCAGATACCCCAAGCAGCAGTGCCCGCACTACCAAGCGTTCTGTTATGCCACATCTCTCAGCTTACATATTCCTTCGCTCTTTCTTTTCCTCTGCACGTTTCTGCAAATCGTTCTGTTATGCCACATCTCTCAGCTTACAGATCCCTTCGCTCTTTCTTTTCCTCTCAACGTTTCTGCCTCTTTCACTCTCTCTTACAACTCTCTCCCCCTCTCCATTTACTTACACAAATCTCGCAGATACCACAAGCAGCAGTGCCCCCACTACCAAGCCTTCTGTTATGCCACATCTCTCAGCTTACATATTCCTTCGCTCTTTCTTTTCCTCTCCACGTTTCTGCAAATCGTTCTGTTATGCCACATCTCTCAGCTTACAGATCCCTTCGCTCTTTCTTTTCCTCTCAACGTTTCTGCCTCTTTCACTCTCTCTTACAACTCTCTCCCCCTCTCCATTTACTTACACAAATCTCGCAGATACCACAAGCAGCAGTGCCCGCACTACCAAGCCTTCTGTTATGCCACATCTCTCAGCTTACATATTCCTTCGCTCTTTCTTTTCCTCTCCACGTTTCTGCAAATCGTTCTGTTATGCCACATCTCTCAGCTTACAGATCCCTTCGCTCTTTCTTTTCCTCTCAACGTTTCTGCCTCTTTCACTCTCTCTTACAACTCTCTCCCCCCTCTCCATTTACTTACACAAATCTCGCAGATACCACAAGCAGCAGTGCCCGCACTACCAAGCCTTCTGTTATGCCACATCTCTCAGCTTACATATTCCTTCGCTCTTTCTTTTCCTCTCCACGTTTCTGCAAATCGTTCTGTTATGCCACATCTCTCAGCTTACAGATCCCTTCGCTCTTTCTTTTCCTCTCAACGTTTCTGCCTTTTTCACTCTCTTACAACTCTCTCCCCCCTCTCCATTTACTTACACAAATCTCGCAGATACCACAAGCAGCAGTGCCCGCACTACCAAGCCTTCTGTTATGCCACATCTCTCAGCTTACATATTCCTTCGCTCTTTCTTTTACTCTCCACGTTTCTGCCTCTTTCACTCTCTCTTACAACTGTCTCCCCCCTCTCCATTTACTTACACAAATCTCGCAGATACCCCAAGCAGCAGTGCCCGCACTACCAAGCCTTCTGTTATGCCACATCTCTCAGCTTACATATTCCTTCGCTCTTTCTTTTACTCTCCACGTTTCTGCCTCTTTCACTCTCTCTTCCAACTCTCTCCCTCCATCTCCATTTACTTACACAAATCTTGGTGAGGCACAGGCAGCAACAGTGCAAGCTTCCCTCACACACAGAGCAGGTACAGCACAGGCAGCAACAGTGCAAGCTTCCATCACACACGGAGCAGGTACAGCACAGGCAACAGCAATGCAAGCTTCCCTCAAACACGGAGCAGGTACAGCACAGGCAGCAACAGTGCAAGCTTCCCTCACACACAGAGCAGGTACAGCACAGGCAACAGCAGTGCAAGCTTCCCTTACACATGGAACAGGTACAGCACCGACAGCAGCAGTGCAAGCTTCCCTCACACACGGAGCAGGTACAGCACAGGCAGCAGCAGTGCAAGCTTCCCTCACACATAGATCAGGTACAGCACAGGCGGCAGCAGTGCAAGCTTCCCTCACACACAGAGCAGGTACAGCACAGGCAGCTACAGTGCAAGCTTCCCTCACACACGGAGCAGGTACAGCACAGGCAGCAACAGTGCAAGCTTCCCTCACACACAGAGCAGGTACAGCACAGGCAGCAACAGTGCAAGCTTCCCTCACACACAGAGCAGGTACAGCACAGGCAGCAAGAGTGCAATGTTCCCTCACACACAGAGCAGGTACAGCACAGGCAGCAACAGTGCAAGCTTCCATCACACACGGAGCAGGTACAGCACAGGCAACAGCAGTGCAAGCTTCCCTTACACATGGAACAGGTACAGCACCGACAGCAGCAGTGCAAGCTTCCCTCACACACGGAACAGGTACAGCACAGGCAGCTCTGAACAATGTGCCTGACCTTATTGCAAGGTGAACTATCCCTTTCTTTCTATAAATTGAGATAAGCCTAGTAGTGGATGTGTTAGCTCCTACTACTAGTTTCAGTGTCTATTGTCACATTTACTTTGAACTATACATTCCTAAAGCCATATGTGTGTGTGCCCATGAATCCCTGGTGCTGTACTTCACCGTCCCTCAACCCTTTTCTAGTGAAAAAAGGGGGAGGGGGATTGGCAACGCCTCACGGGAGCAACCACCATGGAGGATGTGTCAAACTGGTACTCGCTTGACTCCCCACTGTATCATCATCAGCAGTTGCCAACCGTAAAAGTAAAGGGGAACAAAACATTGTGCAAAAGAAAACAAAACTCCGTGTAGTGATGTGAATGACCCAACTACGTGATAGGGCCTACCCTCCCGCAGATACCCCAAGCAGCAGTGCCCGCACTACCAAGCGTTCTGTTATGCCACATCTCTCAGGTTACAGATCCCTTCGCTCTTTCTATTCCTCTCCACGTTTATGCAAATTTCACTCTCTTCCAAATCTCTCCCTCCCTCTCCAATTACTTACACAAATCTCGCAGATACCCCGAGCAGCAGTGCCCGCACTAGCGAGCGTTCTGTTATGCCACATCTCTCAGGTTACAGATCCCTTCTCTCTTTCTATTCCTCTCCACGTTTCTGCCTCTTTCACTCTCTCTTCCAACTCTCTCCCTCCATCTCCATTTACTTACACAAATCTTGGTGATACCCCGAGCAGCAGTGCCCACAATACCGAGCGTTCTGTTATGCCACATCTCTCAGCTTACAGATCCCTTCTCTCTTTCTATTCCTCTCCACTTTTCTGCCTCTTTCACTCTCTCTTCCAACTCTCTCCCTCCCTCTCCAATTACTTACACAATTCTCGCCGATACCCCGAGCAGCAGTGCCCGCACTAGCGAGCGTTCTGTTATGCCACATCTCTCAGCTTACAGATCCCTTCTCTCTTTCTATTCCTCTCCACTTTTCTGCCTCTTTCACTCTCTCTTCCAACTCTCTCCCTCCCTCTCCAATTACTTACACAATTCTCGCCGATACCCCGAGCAGCAGTGCCCGCACTAGCGAGCGTTCTGTTATGCCACATCTCTCAGCTTACAGATCCCTTCGCTCTTTCTTTTCCTCTCAACGTTTCTGCCTCTTTCACTCTCTCTTCCAACTCTCACCCCCCTCTCCATTTACTTACACAAATCTCGCAGATACCCCAAGCAGCTGTGCCCGCACTACCAAGCCTTCTGTTATGCCACATCTCTCAGCTTACAGATTCCTTCGCTCTTTCTTTTACTCTCCACGTTTCTGCCTCTTTCACTCTCTCTTCCAACTCTCTCCCTCCATCTCCATTTACTTACACAAATCTTGGTGAGGCACAGGCAGCAACAGTCCAAGCTTCCCTCACACACAGAGCAGGTACAGCACAGGCAGCAACAGTGCAAGCTTCCATCACACACGGAGCAGGTACAGCACAGGCAACAGCAATGCAAGCTTCCCTCAAACACGGAGCAGGTACAGCACAGGCAGCAACAGTGCAAGCTTCCCTCACACACAGAGCAGGTACAGCACAGGCAGCAACAGTGCAAGCTTCCCTCACACACAGAGCAGGTACAGCACAGGCAGCAACAGTGCAAGCTTCCATCACACACGGAGCAGGTACAGCACAGGCAACAGCAATGCAAGCTTCCCTCAAACACGGAGCAGGTACAGCACAGGCAACAGCAGTGCAAGCTTCCCTTACACATGGAACAGGTACAGCACCGACAGCAGCAGTGCAAGCTTCCCTCACAAACTATCCTAATCCACACTCTAACTCCAAGATAGAAATCCTGAGTCCTAATTCACCCTAATAAACTAACAGCCTAATTCACCCTAAAAATACACCCTCAAGATACGCAACAGAAAGACATCCTAGAAAATAAAAACCAAAGGAAAAATACGCCATCCTAATGCACCAGCCAAATAAACAATCAAATAAAACTAAACAAAACACAATATAAGTAAAGACTCAAAAAATAGCCTCCTATTCCACCCTATTCAAAGAAATGATTGTGCATTTAACAGATAGATAAGTTTTATGCCATTTTCTGAGACAAAAACAAATGTTTGCACGCAATTAAAAACAAAGGGGGGCAACGGAGTCGTGCATCAGATACGTTACACACAAAATCTACTTCCCAAATGTGAGCTACAGCATGCAATGATGTTTATCAGGCTTCAGGTCACCAAACAAAAATTATTCGAACAAAATAACACCAACAAAAGAACGAAGAAATATCTGTCAGGAAGCGAGGACGAGGATGTACAAACACAAAAGTGAAACAGCCTATTTTTAACTGGCGTAATAAACAAGCACTATTCATCCGGGAAATGGGACAGATTAAACACAATTGTCACGAGCTACACAAAAAGCCGTACGCATATAACAATAGCAGTTCATCACACGGAATTACATCAAATATAAAAAACATATTACGCAACTTGGATTCAAGGCTAACATCATCAATAAACATTACATATGTCTCTTAGCTTCACAAAACAACGCGTAATACAATTAATACTTTTTAAGTGTACAATATTCATGGCGAAAAGAGTACTTAGAAACTCAAAGAACAGCTCTTGTACGTCAAATAACAAACAACTGCTAATAATACATTACATAACACTTTAAGAAAATAAATACATTACATATCGAAGAATAAAAACAAGACTTTAATTACATTACATAATATTCATTTCGAAATATTACAAACAAAAAAATACAATGTCAACATTATTAAAAATACACTCCTATTCATTCGTTAACTTAAACATACTATAGGTAGTAAATAAAAACACTTACTTACATATAAATTAAATAAATAACCAAAATAATTACAATCGCTAACAAAATATGTCACTATTTTATTAAATACACTCATAATTATTAACTAATTTATGCATACTATCAATAATACTTTAAATTAGATTAAAAAAACACTTAGAGGAAATCTCTTACCTATCATACGACGCACCAACAGCACACGAACAGGAACACGCCTTCCGCATCCCGCTATTCTCCATGTTCTGGAGAATTCCACCGATTACGTATGCAAATCGGAACGCGACGTCAAAAACGTAGCGCTCCGATTGGCTAAAAAAAATGTCAATCAAAAAAAAGACGTAACGGTAGGAAAAATAAAAAAAAAACTAGAACGCTAACCTGTTAAATGTAGGTAGCGTTAAGGTGGCGCTTTGCGTCCGACATTTAAATAAAAAAAAAAAAATTCAACCTCAACCCCTCACCCTCAACCCCTCACCCTCAATCACACTCAATCACCCTCAACACATCACCCTCACTCACCCTCACTCACCCTCAATCACCCTCACTCACCCTCACTCACCCTCACTCACCCTCACCCTCACTCACCCTCACTCACCCTCACCCACCCTCACTCACCCTCACCCTCACTCACCCTCAATCACCCTCACCCTCACTCACCCTCACTCACCCTCACTCACCCTCACCCTCACCCTCACCCTCACCCTCACTCACCCTCATTCACCCTCACTCACCCTCAACCCCTCACCCTCACTCACCCTCACTCACCCTCCCTCAACCCCTCACCCTCACTCACCCTCAACCCCTCAGCCTCCCCCTCACTCACCCTCAACCCCTCACCCTCAACACATCACTCACCCTCACTCTCACTCACCCTCACTCACCCTCACTCACCCTCAACCCCTCACCCTCACTCACCCTCAATCACCCTCACCCTCACTCACCCTCACCCTCACTCACCCTCAACCCCTCACCCTCAATCACCCTCACCCTCACTCACACTCAACCCCTCACCCTCACTCACCCTCACCTTCACCCTCTCACCCTCAACCCCTCACCCTCACTCACCCTCAACCCCTCAACCACCCTCAACCCCTCACCCACCCTCACTCACACTCACTCACCCTCACTCACCCCCACCCTCACTCACACTCAATCACCCTCACTCACCATCACCCTCACTCACCCTCACCCACACTCACCCTCACTCACCCTCAACACCTCACCCTCACTCACCCTCAACCCCTCACCCTCACCCTCACTCACCCTCAACCCCTTACCCTCAATCACCCTCACCCTCACTCAGCCTCAACCCCTCACCCTCACTCACCCTCAACCCCTCACCCTCACTCACCCTCAACCCCTCACCCTCACTCACCCTCAACCCCTCACCCTCACTCACCCTCACTCACCCTCACCCTCACTCACCCTCACTCACCCTCACTCACCCTCACTCACCCTCACTCACCCTCACCCACACTCACCCACACTCACCCTCACCATCACTCACCTTCAACGCCTGACCCTCACTCACTCTCAAACCCTCACTCAACCTCACTCACCCTCCCTCACCCTCACTCACCCTCAATCACCCTCACCCTCACTCACCCTCACTCACCCTCACTCACCCACCCTCACCCTCACTCACCCTCAACCATTCACCCTCAACCCCTCACTCACCCTCACTCTCACTCACCCTCACTCACCCTCAACCCCTCAGCCTCACCCTCACTCACCCTCACCCTCACACTCACTCACCCTCAACCCCTCACACTCACTCACACTCACCCTCAACCCCTCAGACTCACTCACCCTCAACACCTCACCCTCACCCTCACTCACCCTCAACCGTTCACCCTCACTCTCACTCACCCTCACTCACCCTCACCCTCACTCACCCTCACTCACCCTCACTCACCCTCGCCCTCACTCACCCTCACTCACCCTCCCTCACCCTCACTCACCCTCAATCACCCTCACACTCACTCACCCTCACTCACCCTCACTCACCCTCACTCACCCACCCTCACCCTCACTCACCCTCAATCACCCTCACCCTCACTCACCCTCACTCACCCTCACTCACCCTCACCCTCACTCACCCTCACTCACCCTCAGCCTCACTCACCCTCAACCCCTCACCCTCACTCACCCTCACTCACCCTCACCCTCCCTCAACCCCTCACCCTCACTCACCCTCATCCCCTCAGCCTCCCCCTCACTCACCCTCAACCCCTCACCCTCAACACCTCACTCACCCTCACTCTCACTCACCCTCAGTCACCCTCACTCACCCTCAACCCCTCACCCTCACTCGCCCTCAATCACCCTCATCCTCACTCACCCTCACTCACCCTCAACCCCTCACCCTCAATCACCCTCACCCTCACTCACCCTCAACCCCTCACCCTCACCCACCCTCACTCACCCTCACTCACCCTCACTCACCCTCACCCTCACTCACCCTCAACCCCTCACCCTCACTCACCCTCACCCTCACTCACCCTCACCCTCCCTCAACTCCTCACCCTCACTCACCCTCATCCCCTCAGCCTCCCCCTCACTCACCCTCAACCCCTCACCCTCAACACCTCACTCACCCTCACTCTCACTCACCCTCAGTCACCCTCACTCCCCCTCAACCCCTCACCCTCACCCTCACTCGCCCTCAATCACCCTCACCCTCACTCACCCTCACTCACCCTCAACCCCTCACCATCATTCACCCTCACCCTCACTCACCCTCACCCTCACTCACCCTCACTCACCCTCACTCACCCACACTCACCCTCACCATCACTCACCTTCAACGCCTGACCCTCACTCACTCTCAAACCCTCACTCAACCTCAACACCTCACCCTCACCCTCACTCACCCTCAACCGTTCACCCTCAACCCCTCACTCACCCTCACTCTCACTCACCCTCACTCACCCTCAACCCCTCAGCCTCACCCTCACTCACCCTCACACTCACTCACCCTCAACCCCTCACACTCACTCACCCTCACCCTCACTCACCCTCAACCCCTCAGACTCACTCACCCTCAACACCTCACCCTCACCCTCACTCACCCTCAACCGTTCACCCTCAACCCCTCACTCACCCTCACTCTCACTCACCCTCACTCACCCACAACCCCTCACCCTCACTCACCCTCACTCACCCTCACTCACCCTCACTCACCCTCGCCCTCACTCACCCTCACTCACCCTCACTCACCCTCACCCACCCTCAATCACCCTCACCCTCACTCACCCTCACTCACCCTCACTCACCCTCACTCACCCTCACTCACCCACCCTCACCCTCAATCACCCTCAATCACCCTCACCCTCACTCACCCTCACTCACCCTCACTCACCCTCACCCTCACTCACCCTCACTCACCCTCACTCACCCTCAGCCTCACTCACCCTCAACCCCTCACCCTCACTCACCCTCACCCTCACTCGCCCTCACCCTCCCTCAACCCCTCACCCTCACTCACCCTCATCCCCTCAGCCTCCCCCTCACTCACCCTCAACCCCTCACCCTCAACACCTCACTCACCCTCACTCTCACTCACCCTCAGTCACCCTCACTCACCCTCAACCCCTCACCCTCACTCGCCCTCAATCACCCTCATCCTCACTCACCCTCACCCTCACTCAACCCCTCACCCTCAATCACCCTCACCCTCACTCACCCTCAACCCCTCACCCTCACCCACCCTCACTCACCCTCACTCACCCTCACTCACCCTCACCCTCACTCACCCTCAACCCCTCACCCTCACTCACCCTCACCCTCACTCACCCTCACCCTCCCTCAACTCCTCACCCTCACTCACCCTCATCCCCTCAGCCTCCCCCTCACTCACCCTCAACCCCTCACCCTCAACACCTCACTCACCCTCACTCTCACTCACCCTCAGTCACCCTCACCCTCACTCACCCTCAACCCCTCACCCTCACCCTCACTCGCCCTCAATCACCCTCACCCTCACTCACCCTCACCCTCACTCACCCTCAACCCCTCACCATCATTCACCCTCACCCTCACTCACCCTCAACCCCTCACCCTCACCCTCACTCACCCTCACCTTCACCCTCTCACCCTCAACCCCTCACCCTCACTCACCCTCAACCCCTCAACCACCCTCAACCTCTCACCCTCACTCACACTCACTCACCCTCACTCACCCCCACCCTCACTCACCCCCACTCACACTCACCCTCACTCACCCTCACTCACCCTCACCCTCACTCACCCTCACCCACACTCACCCTCACCCTCACTCACCCTCAACACCTCACCCTCACTCACCCTCAACCCCTCACCATCACCCTCACCCTCACTCAGCCTCAACCCCTTACCCTCAATCACCCTCACCCTCACTCAGCCTCAACCCCTCACCCTCACTCACCCTCAACCCCTCACCCTCACTCACCCTCAACCCCTCACCCTCACTCACCCTCAACCCCTCACCCTCACTCACCCTCACTCAGCCTCACCCTCACTCACACTCACCCTCACTCACCCTCACTCACCCTCACCCACACTCACCCTCACCCTCACTCACCCTCAACGCCTCACCCTCACTCACTCTCAACCCCTCACCCTCACTCACCCTCAACACCTCACCCTCACCCTCACTCACCCTCAACCGTTCACCCTCAACCCCTCACTCACCCTCACTCTCACTCACCCTCACTTACCCTCAACCCCTCAGCCTCACCCTCACTCACCCTCACTCACCCTCAACCCCTCACCCTCACTCACCCTCACTCACCCTCACCCTCACTCACCCTCAACCCCTCACACTCACCCTCAACCCCTCACACTCACTCACCCTCACTCACCCTCAACTTCTCACCCTCACTCACCCTCAACACCTCAGCCTCACCCTCACTCACCCTCAACGCCTCACCCTCAACCCCTCACCCTCATTCACCCTCACCCTCACTCACCCTCAACCCCTCACCCTCAACACCTCACCCTCAACCCTTCACCCTCACTCACCCTCACAACACATATTGTGTTACAATAGCTGTCACATTTGCGGAAGATAAAACTATCTAGAGATGTAGCATAACGACCAGAGCTGCCATATAAGTCACGTAAATACTAAACATGTTGCATTCCAAATGCTATAGGTGTCACATTTGGAAACGTTATAACTATTGGCATTGTAAATGACAAAGCCATCAATATAGCAATTTTAACATCGCAAAAATAAATAAATTATGTCATTTACAAGAACAATAACTACAACTTTTCTAATGCGATACTTATTGCATTCCAACCCCACTCATCCACGCAACGCCACTCACACACGCAACGCCACTCACACACGCAACGCCACTCACACACGCAACGCCACTCACACACGCTACGCCACTCACACACGCTACGCCACTCACATACGCAACGCCACTCACACACGCAACGCCACTCACACACGCAACGCCACTCACACACGCAACGCCACTCACACACGCTACGCCACTCACATGCGCAACGCCACTCACACACGCAACGCCACTCACACACGCAACGCCACTCACACACGCCACTCATCCACGCAACGCCACTCATCCACGCAACGCCACTCATCCACGCAACACCACTCTTCCATTTGCAAAACAAAAAATGTCTAACTATTCTATTGCGAGACCTATTGCATTTCCAATGCTTGTTTGATATACTTATAAAATGAATACATCAAATATTTTTGTATAATATACAAGTGATTTTACTAAATAACTCGATGTTTTGATAACACTACTGATGCAATAACATATACTAATGAGTTATGACAAGTTTGTTTGGTTTTGGTTCTCTTATTTACTTTGATTATTATTTAGAAGTGTGTACCACTAAAAAAGCAAATTGGAGCAGGTGGGTTGGTCTGTTTTCTATTTTGCTGTTACTTCTGACGCTGACCCTTCTGAGACTATGGTGGAGGTACCACTATGCTGTCATTACCCTTCCTGGACAAAGAAGTCTGGACAGTGCATTCGTCTTTCCATTCTTTGTTCTGGTAAAGGGACTGAATGTTTCTCTGTCCAGTGTATATGTTGATACAATGGTTTGTGGCTAGAAGATAGTCTTTATGTTTCTGGAAAGCAGTCGTAATGACTAATAACTCCATGTCCGTGACAGCGTAATTTTGTTCAGCATGTTTTTTTTTTTTTAAGAATGCCTCTATATGCAGCTGTCAGACTATCTCTTTTTGTGGTAGCACTACCATTTGCAAATTAAGACTACGCAGGGCAGTTCTGTGTCTGGATGGCAGAAAACCAGAGCTGTGGTGAATTCCTTTTAGGCAATGGAATGCTCGGTCAGCTTTGTGGGTCCTCTGGAAGCTGATTCATCTTCTCCAGTATGTTTACATGCCTCAAACCCTAGATGTCTCCCTAACTCCTGTGAGATTACGTAAGATCATAAATATCTGCAATACTACTCAGTCTCACCCAAACTCCAACAAAAGTTCACAATATCACAATGGTGAAGGCTCTTGAAAGGCTTTGTTATGTTATGTTATCTTATTAGCTTTTTTTATAGCGCAGGTTCACCATCTGGTCTCTTTGCGCTTCGAGGGGAGAAATTCACCACAGCTGAGTATGAGCTAGTGAGGATGACTTATTTCATGGTCGCTGCCTCCAAGAACAGGATAGTCTTAAGTTGTTTCCTGAAGGGAAGAAGGACTGGTTCCCGGCGCAGGTGTTCGGTTAGGTTATTCCAGAGCTGAGGTATCAAGTTGGAAAAAGCTCTACCCCCTTTGCGAGTAGAATGGAAGCGTGGAGTGACCAAGCGACAGGCCACAGAGGAACAGAGCGTTTGTGCCGGGGCATAGTTTATCAGCCGGTTCTTAATATAGGACGGGGCTTGTCCATAGATGGCATTATGTGCAATGCACAGGCCTTTAAAAACTGCACGTTGCTTAATAGGGAGCCAGTGCAGTTTCAAGAGCAATCGTTCTGCACAACCTGCACTCTTCTTGTCAGATTCCAAGGGAGGCCAATGTAAAGGGCATTCCCATAGTCCAGCCTGGACATTATTATAGCAGAGACAATTGCCTGTAGGGAAGCTGTAGTGAGAAGGGGAACAAGTTTCCGTAGGCATCTCATAAGCCCTATACAAGTGCCAACCACTGCAGTCACTTGATTAGTCATTGAAAGTTCTGCATCAATTTTAATTCCCAGACTTTTTACCACTGGGACTGGGGTTGGAGCAGCACCCAGCTCCCATGGCCAGAACAGGTTACACCATGGACTGTTGATATGGGGAGACGAGCAGAATTTCTGTCTTATCTGGGTTTATTTTGAGTGAGTTTTCCGTCATCCAGTTCACTGTAAAGCGTAGTAGCTCTTGTACGTTTTCCTGAGCCGAACTGGAGTTGTTAATCTGTACCAGGAGCTGAGTGTCATCTGCATAATTGAAAACCTGGCGACCCAATTGGCCCAGAGCCTCCACCAACGGTTGCAGATATAAATTAAAAAGCAGGGGGGACAACGCAGAGCCCTGCGGAACACCACAAGTCAGAGAGCCGATGGTCGATACCTGATCGCCCAGCTGCACCCTCTGAGTCCGATTGGCCAGAAAGGATTTAAGCCATCGATGGGCGAGTCCCTCTATACTTGCATTAGCGAGTCAGGTCAAGAGGATTTCATGGCTGACTGTATCGAATGCCGCTGACAGATCGAATAAAATCAGGGCACTCGATGCTTTCTTGTCTGCCATGACCCTCATCTCATCCAGAGCCGAGAGCATCACCAGATCCGTGCTATGATGAGCTCTAAAGCCGGCCTGTCTGGCATGTAACAGTCTATGTTCCTCAAAAAAGATGGAAAGTATTTTGAGGACATGCTGTTCGAGTACCTTAGCCAGATATGGAAGCTGGGAAATTGGCCTATAGTTTTTAAAAATTGAGGCATCCGTACCCGGCTTCTTAAGTAGAGGAGTGACTCTAGCCTCTTTCAGCGCGGGAGGTAGAGAGCCTGTTTCCAAGGAAGCATTTAGTAGCTGGAGAATATGGCCAGGGCAAGGATCTGCAGGAGATCCTGATTTCACACGGTTCATGGGGGGGACAAGGGATTTTGCGCACCCAAGAGGGGGAATTTAGTAAGACGAGCTTCAGGGGGATGGGGGACTGTCGGTTGCGAGTTGGAGTCCTGGCTGATTGAGGAGTTCGCTATCTCTAATAAGATATCCTCAACCTCATGGAGGAAGAAGACCTGGAAAGCATTACAGTCTGTAGGGGGGGGGCTGATAGCTTAGCCTCAGCTTTTTGGCTAAGTTCTTTCAAAATTTTGAAAGTTTCCTTTTGCTTATTTTCTGCTAGCTGGATTCTGCCCTCGTAATATTCTGCCTTCCTTGCTGTGATGGCATGTTTGTAGGATGAAAGTATAGATTTAAAGGAGTTGAAGTCCTCTAACTTGTAGTTTTGTCACCACCACCTTTCAGCTTGACGGAGAGTTTGTTTTAGATCCCTAAGTGTGTCATTAAACCAAGGGGCGCCATGGCCCTGATCTCTAATTTTTACCTTTCTTTCTGGCACTATCTGATCAAGTGCGGAACGAATGGTGGCCGTAAGCTGGTAATTTTCCTGAGCCAAGGTGGCTGGCTGGGGATTGGTGTTAATGAGTGTATCGAGGGTGGCAGCTAGATGGCTTGCTTCCACCTTTTTCCAGTCCCGTACCAGTCGCCAGACTGGTGGTGACTGTAATGGCTGGCTGTCACTTGGGATCCAGCAGCTAACTTACGAGTGATCAGACCAAACACATGGGCTGATCTTTGTTAGCGTCGCCAATGCTGTGATGACCAAATGAGATCAAGAATGTGGCCTTTGATGTGTGTAGGGCTATCAACCAACTGAAGGAGGTCTAATGATTTCATGGCGGAATCGAGCTGGCGTGCTGCTGGATCCTTTTGAATATTATCCCAGTGGAAATTAAAGTCCCCCACTACTAATATTCTTTTGTATCTGGTGCAAAGGTCTGTGACAATTTCCAAAAAGAGATCGGTAAAAGTGGGGGAAGGCCGCGGGGGGCGGTAAGTTACCATAAGTAAAAGGCACACATTTTTTAACAGAATTTTTACCCCTAGTATATCTGTCCCCTCGAGATGTTCAGCAAGGATTTTAACAACCATAAGGTGTTTCTTAAAAATAATACCCACAACACCTCCGCTAGCAGCTCCCTGTCTGTTATGCCATACAGCCTCATAGCCATCTGGAAGGGCCGCAATGATGTCCGGAGCTGAGGTGTCCCCATGACAGGTTTCTGTGAGGGCGAGGATGTCCATGTCACTCACGTGCAACAGGGAAAACACATCTAAATAATGTTTCTGCATGGAACGTGTGTTCAGGACTGTTCTATTAAGTCCGGGAGGTTTGTCCAGAGAGAAGGCCGCTGGTGCTGCGGGAGTCTGTCGCCTGCTTTTCACCTCATCTCTCAATACCCGGTATTCCTGTAGCTTTTCCCTAGTTCCCCTATCTAGGGTATGACTCCCTGATGCTAAGGACCTGAGTTCTGTAGCTGAGTAAATATGAGGAGGGCCAGGGCTGGGCGCGGACGGGCGCAGACGGGCTCTCCTACGGCGCGCCCGCTGCGCGAACGGAGCATCCCGTTCTAATGTAGGAAGTGAGGAGGGGAACCTTGACGCTGACGCAGCAAGAACCACTAGCGCGTCTGCAACTACAGCACTAATCTTCAGGCGGGTCCGTTTGTAAATCAGGACACCGTGTTAGCGCCGTAGTTGTAGGGCAGGTGAGCACACAATATGAGCAGGACACAATTTTTATTTAAAAACGCGGTCAGTGCAAATCATATAAAAAGTACAGCTATGAAAAGCTAAAACACAGCAATATACAGCTACAACCAAACCCACCACTCGGGCAGCGTGTGTAATGAATTCAGCCCTCTAGCACCCGAGCAAACATCATTTCTGTTCTTATGTAGTAAGTGAGGGAGGGAGGGAGGGAGGGAACCTCGATGCTGACGCAGCAAGAACCACTAGAGCGTCTGCAACTACAGCGCTAATCTTCAGGCGGGTCCGTTTGTAAATCAGGACACCGCGTTCGAGCAGTAGTTGTAGGGCAGGTGAACACACAATATGAGCAGGAAACAATTTTTATTTAAAAACGCGGTCAGTGCAAATTATATAAAAAGTACAGCTATGAAAAGCTAAAGCACAGCAATATACAGCTAAAAACAAACCCACCACTCAGGCAGCGTGTGTAATGAATTTAGCCCTCTTTGGTAGAAGATTCTGTGGTAGTTAGTTGTAGGCTTTCCGGGCAAGGGGCGCTATTCCTCATAAGGTGCTTTGGGTGTGGTGGGCCTGAGGGAGTTGGGAGTGAGACACATAGGTCACCTGAAAACACTAGTGATTGCACAGTGAAGGGTTTGATGGGTGTTTCGTCCCCATCTGGTTGTTTGGCTTGTCATTTGCCCCAGCTGCGGTGTATGTTTTTTAGGTCGAAGCCTGCTAGCAGCGCATGCGCTGTAGCAGGCAAGCAGGCAAAGAGATAGTGTCAGGAGGGGTTTTCAATACGGCATGAAGCCACGCCCCTTTTTTCCCTTGGCAGGCCTCTCGAAACGGAGGCCCGCCATTGGAAAAAGCTCCTGTTTTGCAGATTTGTCTGCTCTGAATACTGCCTCTCGAGGACTCCATGACCTGCCTTACGGTATCACAACAATATTTCTTGAAATATCGCCTTGGCAACCATGAGGCAGGTCAGGGAGTCCTGGAGGGGTGGGATTCAGTATCCTGTTTCCGACCCCCCTTTTTTTTGCGTTTGTGCCGTCATTTCGTTGGGAGTCCTCGGAGATGGAGGTTGTGGGGGTGAGGTGGTGCTGGTCAGTAAACGGTGCTTGTTTACATTAGCATAACTTTGTAATACCCAAAAGAGCTATTTCCGTGAAAACATTACGCTTTGGTGTAAATTTATTATTAAAACTGCGGAAATGGACAACATCTTTTAACAGTGACTGGGACGGGAACACTCTCTTGTAGTAACGCATATAGTGAGTGCTGGGCCATTATGTCTTCAGCAGTCAAACTTGTCTGCACGGAACCGAGAGCATGTAGCCTAACAGATAGAGGGTCGACCTCGAAGCTGGGAAACCGGGCTCGAGTCACAGCAACTGCAATCAACATCTTGTGATTCTGGGCAAACACCCCATGCCTAACAAAACTGAATATGTTCATCTGTAATGAAACTGGTGCTCATGTAAAGCGCTCTGATACCCGATATCTTCGAATCTAGTTCGCGCTACATATAAAAAATAAAAAGATTGAATTGCCCTAGCTGTTTGAACGGCGGGAGCCTACAAAGAAACCGATGCCCGTGACTGCCACCTGTGTATCACACCCTTCAGTTTTCCATATGAGTAGCTGCATGAAATGCGTTTAATAGCCCCAGCGGATCCTCTGAACGTAGGTGAATTTTGGTAACGAGAAGGGCCCAGTAAACTACACACAGAAGGTTACCAAAGACAAAACTTGTTCACTACTCATACCTGCTCTGCTAACGATTACAATTACTTCGCAGCAGAGGCATAGGCAACCTCGGATGAGCTCAGTCCAGGATGCGGGCAGTTAACTACTTTTGTGAGGTAAACTACTCGGTGTGCATTGAGTTGCAAGGCAGTAGCACGGTATCACCGCAGTAGGAACCAGCAATACTGAATGACCAGTTATTAGTATTATTGGCAGTGAGCAAGTAGTATACCTGATGGGTTTTCCCCCGTGACCCACTGCATCATTCCTTCTAAAGCCTGCTATTAAAAGGGAGAGCTCATTCAAAGGCAGCCATTTTAGCTAGCTGCATCAAGGCCCGCCACGTGCATGACTTAAGTGCACCAGCAGCAGCGATATTCCTAACCTCTCTTGGCAGGCGCGCAACACACATTGGGCTCACCGGGCTTCAGGCCCCCCGTCGCGTGTGTTAGCCTGGGCAGAGACAGTTTTGTGGGCTGGCGACTATCTGATTGCAGCCACACAGAGTACTTCACAGGTCTTTTAAAGACCATTTAAATATTAAGGAGGCTATTGTAATGGTTTCACCCCTTCTTAGAGCCACCTGGCCTATCGCTGGTAGAATTAGCCCCCCCCCCCGAATTTTTTTTAAACCCGCCCCCACGAAATTTGGCTCTAGTTGCCTGTCTGTCTCTTGGTACTTGCTGGAGTTGGTTTTGCAGAGCGCTACCTCAGTCAGAGGCACCAGCAGTTCCCGGAACAGTGTAATCTCTAATGCGATAAGGTGGCATTAAAAAACTGTTATTTTTCAAGAGTAGACTTTATGCACAGACTCCGTTCAACATATTTAGTGAGAAAATCAATAGCGACATTAGACTAGAGCGCCGACCGAGTGCAATGGAGGACATGCAAGTCTGTCTGCCACATAAGTAATTTCAGCAGGGGTGCCAACATCATACCAACAATACCCTCCTGAGCTGCAAACTGGCCCCAGTTTCTGAACGCTAATCCAGCTACTCGCGTTTAATACTAGTATCCCATGACCTGCTTGACAAGAACATTAAGTGGAGGGTAAAAGACGACCACAAAGGGTTAAACATCGTGTTTCATTAGGCTGTGGTCCGCCATTTAAAGGTCACAGGGACTAACTACCATAGTGAACCTTTTTCGGCAATTTTCAGCAAATAATGCTAGAAAGTTTACTATTGGAGTCTGGGGTGGAAACCAGATAGGTTAGCAACTGATTTTTGTTTTGCTTAAACATATGGGCGTAGTTGGACTGCTATGTCCACTAGGGCTTTCCATGGCAGTTCAGCGAGGAAGCTGTAGCCATTGGAGTTATTGGGATCTAGCCTTGCTTCTTGGAGCAAGGGCGATTAGCTGGTGCTTCAGCGCCGAAAGGAAACCTGTTCGTATGGATTTGCTGAGGAAGTCTTGCCATGTGCAATGCCAGTACCGGAGGTTGAATTTTTGAGAAAGCTACAGCACAGGAATCACCTGATTCCGTTATGTCCTCAAGGTTGGCCATGAAAAAGGACCCCCTCCGTGGGGGGCGGAGGGGGGATGAGGGGGCCTGATCGAATGCACCAGTTTTAGAGGCAAGCCTGGGGTTTTGCTCAGGCTTGTGGCAGTTTTTATTTTCGACAGCTTTTGGTGAATAACGACCGTAGGGTAATGCACACTGTCTTTGGGCAACAGCTCCAGAGGTGTAATGGAGAATAAACATTGTGAACGGCTATGAAGAGCTTGCAAAGGCTGCTCAATGCTTTGTGAACATTTACCTATAATTCTTTCTTTTTGGAAAGGAGTTGGCTTAACGGCTAGAGTGGTCGACCTCGAATCTGGGGAACTGGGTTAGAGTCTCGGCAACGACGCTGAACATCCTGTGATTCAGAGCAAAATCCCTTATCTCCCTGTGCCTAACAAAAACAAGCATTGGCATAGCCAATAGGTCTCGCTTTTGGGACCTTATAAGTGTTTAGCCAGACCTATTGGTTATGCCTTTTACTTACATTTTTAAAACCAAAATAAAAGGCGTAGCCATTTCAAAATGCCAATAGGTCATGGTAAAAAAGGCAAAGCCAATCGGTCTGGCAAAACACTTATAAGGCCCCAAAGGTTAGACCTATTGGCTATGCCAATGCTTGTTTTAATCAAGCTGGGGCCTGGTTGAGGGGAGGGTGTTGTAAAGTTTTGTCCTTTATCGAGACGCAGCAGTCAGTTTCTGACACAAATAACGCCTTCACCTCTTCACTTCTGAAAGAACCCCTTAATAGTTTAATTTGAAAGTCCCTAATGAAATGACCTGACCTCGCTCCAACATAAATTCTATATACACCTTCTTTCTCTTCCCCCTTGGTGATAGAACCTTTGACACTTCCTAATTTTGTAGGTTTTTGAGATTCTAAGGTTCTACTCTTAATTTCAATTGTACTACCTGTACATCACTGTCTTAATGGTCTAGCTGCACCATTCTATAAGCGCCGCAAACTTAGTAAGATGTTCTATCTCTTATTCTATATCATCCTTCAGTTCATTGAATAGACTTTGATAAAAGAATGATGCTCTTTTCTGTTTGGGCCAACCTGTCTCAACAATTAAATGTGGTAATATAAATCAATACATGTTGATAGACCTGTTGTAAGTTTAATAATTTATTATCAGGGCTCCTGGTTTTATGGTATTGATTTTGCTAACCTTTCCGTATGTATTTATCCATATTTATTTTTGGGGCATTTTATTGGTATTTATCCATATTTATTTTATGTTTTGAGTATAAATGGGGTCTCAAAATTATATATTTCCACATTTATTTAACTGATAAACAGGCAATCATACTTCGATACCTGGTCCTTTTTAGCAAATTACGCAGCATCGTATTAATAAATAAACCTACACCGGGAAGTAAATATTTGTATTATATACAAATATATGTTAACATATTTCTGTATTTAAGGGAATCTCATCCTGTTTTTAAAATCCCCATGGTGTCTATCTGCTTAGCTGTTGGTTTGGAATTCATGAAAGACAACAAAGAGAGTCCCTCACAAGAAGCACAATTTTCTGTAGTATTCCACTTTTAAAAATAAAAATAGATAGGAAATAGATTGTTTTCTGTCTATATTTATCGGCAAAAATGGACAACTGAAAGCCTGATTTATTATCCAGAGAAAGCCCATGTGACTTTCACTCAAACAACTTCTGCGTTTGCTCACAGAAGGCAGAAAATTATACAATAACGGACCAGTTCTCTCTACTAATAGAACCTTCCATTTAGTATCATTTCTTCCTAAATGTGGTAAGACAAAAAGTACTTTAGTTTTGTAATTCGTAAATACCAATGGTCTGCATAAAAATGCAATTAACACTGATAAAGGAATAGGGTGAAATTCGTATAAGTTCCTGTAAATATTTTGGTATGTGCTAAAGGCATGTTGGAATCACTAATGGATAGTTATGCAAATAGCACATAGAGTCCTCTAATGGATATGACGAGGCCAAAGGATCTGTGTTTTTGGAATCCAAGAGCAGTAGCACTAGGCAAACTTCTTTCTTTTCAGTCCTTGCATGATACCTATTTTGTGTTTAACAGCAATTAATTCAGATTGCATGACCTTACTGAACTGACCCTGTTGTGATATAGTTACTCTAAAATTAGAAACGAGGGCATGGCTAGTGGTGAGTGAGGATGGTGTCTCAGAGGTGAGCTACATGATCACCTATTTCGGCAGCTCCAAATGAGTCCAGCAGGACCATGGTCTGGTGTGTCCTTGGACAATAAAAAGCTGAAGGCAGTGCACTGTAGAGAGCCTAAAAAGAAGTTTGGGTGCCACAAAGGTCACAGTGGCTCTGGAACTGCAGCATAGATGTTGGCTATATTGGGTCTTGCTGGAATTCTGACTATTAAAAACAGGGCCAGGCTTCAGTAGTCCTGCCTTTAGACCGGAAAATGGGTTCGCGGGTGAGTGGGGACATGAAAAGTTGCAGCTGGGATGGTAGCGGTGTGGGTGCATCTTGCAGAAGGGCAGCTCTGGTGACAACAGAATCTGTAGCAACCACGTTCTTTATCTTAATGGGGGCAATACGCCTTAGGAACTGAGCAAATGTAAATGCAGGCTTGCAATAAGAACTATCCCTCCACCAACCCAACCCAAACTAAAATAAGGTGGCAAACGGCGTAGACGGGGCATCCAGCAGAACGCTTATTACCGTTGTGCACAATAGCACTGGAAATACATAGATTAAATTGCCATTTTAATACTCAAAAGTGTGACATGACAAAATCAAAGATATGACAAAGCACAAAACTGCAAAGTGAACAAGGCTATAGAGATTAACTCTTGAGCAGAAATTGCTCTAGAAAGACAGAAAACCTGGCCATGCTAACTAAAGAGGAGGACTGGCAGAATTTCATCAAAAATTACTAAAGACCTTCACTACCCAATTACAAGGCGTTAAAACGGAGATGACTTTAGCTATATCAGATCTAACAAGAGAGGTACAGTCAATTGGGGAATGAGCTGGAGACGTGAATGAAGAAAATATATCAGGCCTAGAGAATAACTTGGAAACAACTCACTGTGCATATGCACATCGTGAGGAAGAACTGGAGGATTTGAGAGATAAGTATGATGATCTTGAGAATCAGTCTAGGATAGAGAGTGTTAGAATTTGCAATGTCGCAATAGCCATGGGAGGCTAAATATTGAAGCCCTCTGTGCCTGCCCATCTATTCAAATCAGTTCCTCAGGAACATTGTAAGAGCTTACCAAGAGGGTCCACCTAGAAAATCTCCTAAGACATAACCCAGGGACATTCTAGTGAAACTGTTCACCTTCTGGAGTTTGGATGTGCCCTTTCTAAGAGAGAGAATATTTGACAAAGTTATTAGAGAATATTTACAGCTCAACAGCAATGATTAATACTCTTTAGGCACACTGTGGGATGCCTTTAAAGTCTTAATAAGCGGTGAATGCATAGTGGAAAGTGCTGATTAAACGCAAAATTGGAACCTAACAAAAGAGAAACTGGCGTTACAACTTAAATTTGCTGGGAGTACATGCAAAACTAGAGGCTCCCTCCTTGTGTTAAGGGAGATGACTTTACCTCTGAGAACAATTAAGCCTGCTTGCTACAGAAAAATCAGAAAAAGCACTCCTGTGTCTACAACAGAAATGCTCTGAGAATAAAAACAAATTCGACCGACAGTCCATTGCCCTTCGGGATCGTGAATGTAAAGTCTCCCACCACCCTAGCGTAATAAGTAAAGACCGAAGAAGGTCATGCTGTAATTCAGGCTTTTAGTCTCATCTAGGTTACCGACACTAGGGGACCCTGTTAGAGAAGTCCTAGAGGAAGTGGCTCATGTTATAAAGGAGTTAAAACCCAATCGTGCACCAGCCCCCGACAGCCTAACATGCTTTCTATAAATATTTAAATGCAGACCTGAAACCCAGACTGTTTAAGTTAATTCAGTTGTCCTTCAATTAAAAAACAGCCACCACATCAATGGCAGTAGCTAGCATAAAACTGATCCACCAAGACCAATCTCATCTGTAGAGGAGCCAACATTTTTACAAACATTCTGGCCAACAGACTAATACTGCAAATGCAATTCTTTATGTATCCTGACAAAACTGGATTTATAACCCAAAGGCAAATGTTTACTCCTTTTATTGAGCAGGTTAGCTAAAGGAAATTATCCATGCCCATACTGCCCTTGGATGCTGAAGAAGATTTTTTGACATTGTGGACATGTCTTTTCTTGGAAGTATCCTCAAGAAAAAAGTACTGTGACCAAAATGAGGATGGTCATACAGGCTAATTATAATGCAACAACGTGTAGAGTTGTGATTAATGGAATGAAATTGGAAGCGTTCCGCCTGGGCATGGATTCCTTACGTCCCCGTTATCGTTCACCGCAGTGATGGAGCCTTCAGTGGCAAGGATCAGAGTTGTGGCAGTGATAGACGGAATGCCACTTGGGGGTGAGCAACCTAAGTTGCATCTCTTTACCAATGATATTTTACTGACTTTTAGGCTAGTATCCTCTATACCTGAAAGTCTAAACATCTTGGAGTAAAGTGAAGTTTCGGGTGTCAAAATGAACTTAGATACATTTGAGATTGTGAGTGTGGGCTTGAAGCAAAACCTAAGAAAGCAAATACAAGAAATCCCCTACTTTACTTGGCTAAAGAGAAAATGAAATTTCGCGGAGCATATATTACTCCTACAATGAACTCTAATACAAACTACTTCAAGCTTTTTGCAGATCTTAAGAGATTTGCAATGCTGGCTGTTCCTTTGTATATCTTAGTTGGGAAGAGAGACTTTGCTAAAGTTGAGTGTGTTACCTCGCTTCTTGTATCTCATCCAAACACTCCCAGTAATGCTGCCTGTTAAGGATATTGGATCCTTGCATTCAGAGGTTGAGAATCATTTATCTGGGTGGGCAGGAAAGCTATAGTTTTAAAACCAGTTCTATCAGTGAACAGGAGATCAGGTGGAGTGGGCGTCCCAGTACTATTCCAGTAGCACCAAGTGACATAGCTGTGGATAGCATTGAAGTTGTCACTTCACAAGACAGAGACAAATTAGATCCACAAGCAGGATGCCCTAATGATGTCCTATTTGGTATATGATTAGGCTACCCCAAAGTATCAAAGTCCCCAGTGGGACATGTGTCAGGGGTGACACATTCTACCCTAGAGGTTTGGCGCACAGTGACAAGAAAGCGACACCTCACTGCCTTCCCTTCCCAGCACCACACAGAAAGACTGCGCTATTTTCAGTTATGTCACTCAGGACATTTACATGATGAGAAAAGTGCTGGTTCTAGGGATCTTATGACCGTTAAAAACCTATTGTTACTGATCTGAAGTTTTTTTTTTCCTCCAAATAATAACTGTACATTATCACAGTGAAGGGAGTGGAGGAAATGGTCATACAAGAAGAAATGGAATCGGATTTTGGAAAAAGATATCCCATTCCTCAGCGGGCTGAGACTCTGAGGAAATGTCTACACCTTAATTTGTGGTGTTCAAAATAGAGAAATGATGACCAAACTGCTGCTCCATTGGCATATAAACCCTGATAAAATAAAACACGTACAATAATGTGAAAGGAGGATGTTGAATGTGCAGCGAGAAGGAGATGTACTTCAAGTATGTCCTATAATCCAAACTTTCTGGAAAGAAGTAGTAAGCCACATAAAGGGAACCCTGAGAAACAAGATTCCTGCAGATCCAGCACTACAAATATTAGAGTTGAATGGTGACCATGACCATAGTAGCCTCAGGTGGAAAATCACTTTTTCTCCAAAGTACCAAAGATGGCGTGGCTGATTATAGTCTGTGTTGGTGACAGATTGTATCTACAAGGAGAGGTAATAAATCCCCCCAAAATTTGTGAGCAGTGTTCTTGAATTACTTAAATTAGGTTTACAAAATGTATCTTGTCTGGGGCCACTATGATCTCTATGGAAAGTTAGTTGGAACGTGTTCTGTGATTTGTCCATGTAAGTTACATGGTTCAAAGTTATACCTCACCCATTAGATATTAAGGCCCTGATTATGACCTTGGTAGTCGGCCCGCCATGCTGCAGTGTCAGCGGTTAGGAGAACACTGCCAAGTCAGCGGCATTCCAACTGGCACGTTTGGAGTTTACCTCCGGGCTGGTGGTGTACTAGCGGCAGTGGTCTTCGGGCGGTGGCATGCTTAGTCTCACAGAGAGAGCCTAAAGGCAATGCCGCTGCACTGCAGCACCTGCACTGACGTGCTCGCACTGTTGCTATGCACCATGTTGTGCACGTCACAGAGTGTGCACACAACAGTGTAAGCATGGTGGGGCATAGCATGTGCCTCCAGGCACAAAACCCAATGGGCTATAACGCCGGGGTGTGCCTGTTTGGGCCCCCTTCTCTGCCTTTCTGCCGACCTTTACATGGTATGGGTCCCTTCCATGACAAGGTCGGCAGAAAGGCAGGTCATAATCAGCATAGCCATGCCGGCATCGGCACCGCCTCCATGGTCCGCTGCTTTCCCCACAGCCTCCAAGATCATGGCAGTGGCAGCTGTCTTGTGGTGATCTAACAGCCATTCTTGTATTCGAGCTGCTGGACCTCCACCGATGGTATGGTGGTCTTGGGATCGCTGTACTCTTAATCAGGCCCGAAGTGTTGATGGGAGAATCCCCTGGTTGGGCAGGGAGGATAGCCACAAACTGCTGTGAAATTGTACGATGTCAAGTGTATGGTCTGTTACATATGCCGGTGGCTGCATGCTTACGGTTATATTAAAAATCAATAAGACATTAACCCCTTCCATGCTCATGACGAGCTCAGCTCGTCATGCTGCACAGTTCTCGTGTGCTTATGACGAGCTGAGCTCGTCATGACCACACCCGCTTTTATTGCTGTCCAGCACAGCAGGGGAAACTCTCAAGCAGCGATGTGGTTAAAAAAAATGGAGACCAACTAGTTTCACTGAGGTTAGAATAATAACTTGGACTAGGCAATGTGTCTGTATTCAGTAATCTGAATTCCAGATCCAGCCTTCACACATCGCTTTATCTGCGACCAACCATACTCAGTAATGATTTGTTTAACAGTAGTTAGTCCACTGGGTTCCTGCTGCTATGTCAATTTGAATATTGTGTTGATCTGAAGCCTGTATTTATGTTCAATAAAAAGATGTTAAAAAAAACCAATAGACCATGGGAAAGGGCACTGGTGTAAAGAGAAAAGAAGATAACTTGGATATTGCTGCTGACTGGTGGATGCTAACATCTACTCCGTTGGTGCTGATGTCTGCTTGTTCACAATGTATATTTATAGGCAACAGATACCTCTGTGTCAGCTGTAGTGAATTTTATACCTCCATGATATCTCGATAACGCACACTAAGCAAAACCAAAGGAGATGATGGACGGAATGTTGAACATTGCAAGCACTCACCACCAGTCAACTGATCTGGGTTTAATCCATCATTCTTTAGCTCACTCCGCCACCCCAGTTCAGACATGGTCATATGCAAATCAGTCTGACCCTGTGCCTCATGGGAACAGTCCACCCCGAACTGCCAAGCCATGTCTTCCCTGGAACAGAAACAAGCATCCTGGGACTGGTTTCTGGCTAATCAGCCGTCATCAGCCAGGCTGGCTTGAATCCAGTGGCAAAGTGAGCAAGGGACCCACGTCTGGGCATACCCTGCCAACTTAGGGCGAACAAAGCAAAACCGAAACCAGTCCTAGGATGCTTGTTTCCAGTCCAGGAAGGACCTGGCTTGGCAGTTCGGGCTGGACTGTTCCCATGGGGCACAGGGTCAAGACTGATTTGCATATGGCTGGGTTCAAACTGGAATGTCATGGTGAGCAAAAAAACGATGGATTTAGGCCAAGATCTCTTTACTGGGGTGAATGTATGACATTGTTCTGCATTCTGTCCATCAACTGTTGTTTTTGCATTTGTGACCCAGAGTGGGACGGGTATGCTCAGACGTGAGTCCCATGCTCTCCATGCCACTGGAATCAAGCTATCCTGGCTGATGAGGGCTGAAAGCTCGTAATCGGTCCTAGGATGCTTGTTTCCAATCCAGGGAGGACCTGGCTTGGCAGTTCGGGCTGGACTGTTCCCATGGGGCACATGGTCAAGACTGATTTGCATATGGCTTGGTTCATACTGGAATGGTATGGTGAGCAAAACAACGATGGATTTAGGCCCAGATCTTTGTACTGGGGTGAATGTATGACATTGTTCTGCATACTGTCCATCAACTGTTGTTTTTGTTTCTGGAACTAAAACACAATAGAATCTTAGTAATTTAAATACTTTAAATTGATTGTAATCTCATTCCCTTTCTGTTGTGTGAATGCACGGTCTGTGATTCTGCTATATACTCGAAGTTGCTGCTCAAACTGCAATATAAATAAACAGTGATCAGGATTATGTAATTTAGATTATTCAGATTTAAATTCCTTTATTTGGATGCCCATAAAGTGCATACATCTAATAAAACCAGAGTCTGAATAAAAGTCATTTATTTACACTAATATCAAGGAGATTTCAGCAGGATAAACTGCTCCCTCCTGTTAATGTCTCTCTATGGTGAATGTTTTTTTTCAGGGATAGTATCATTTTTCAGCTCTAGTTGTCTGGAGTGATAAGCCCTTGCATACAGCTGTTGCCTTTCTTTATATTGCCTGACATAGTAGCTCCCTTTGGAAGCCTCCGTCCTACCTTAAATAATGTAATATCTCCTATGCTCTTTAATGCCTTTGGGGTATAGCCATAGTCTTTTCTGGTTCTGGAATGCACATTTGTTCTTTATGCATACTGTTGAATTACACACAATCAATTCTGTGGTTCTGTCAGAGCTTCACTATCATCCAAAATGTCAAGGGCTAAGGTGGGCAACTAATAGGAATGTCTCGGGCATACTCTATGACCAGAGGGGTCCTTAATTGCTCATAAGGCCTAAATGTTGTAGGAATGAGAATTGCAGCCTTATATTTACCCCTTGCTGCGAGTCATAACACGTTATAAGAATCCTCATTTAACACAACTTGTGTCTGAGCCTCTATCACCTGGTCCATTAATGCATTTATTATATGCAGCAATTCTGTATGGTGGTGGTATTTCAATGGCAGCAGTCATTGCAAGGCCTTAGCCAAACCCTCCTTTTCTTTCCCCTAAGAACTGTGGGCATGCAGAACGTCAAATGACTGAATCCATCCCTTAAAGTTGCATCACGATAGACAGATTGTACTTATCTTCCAGTGAGTGCATTTATTTTTTATCATAACTGACATTTACTTATGAACAAATCAATGGCGCAATCTGAGGGTAAATTGAATATGAATTTACTTGTTGCTTTGCCATTAAAAGAACATATATTCTTAAATTGGTAAGCCATCTTGTGGACAGAATTTTTGCTTTGCAACCTGGTGGTGGAATATGTAACAGTATCAATTTTTACTTAACCCCTTGCATGCTGGCGTTATTCCCCTGCTGTGCTGGGGGAAGGGCCGGTGCGCACATCGCCCTGGTGCTCATGACGAGCTCAGCTTGTCATGAGGCACAGTGCTCCTGTTTTCGTGGAACGTTCAGCACAGCAGGGGAATTAGCCCAGCGTGCAAGCGTTCCACGGCTCATGACGAGCTCAGCTCGTCATGAACACGCGGGAACCGTGGCTCATATCGAGCTGAGCTCGTCATGAGCATGCAAGTGGTTAAAAGGTGACTGGTGATAACCAGCCTAAAGAACAGAGAAGCGTCAGTGAAACCGTTCTGCATCTCCACTACTCGCTACTAGGTTATATTGCTTTTGAACGAGTGTTCTCGAAAGATTTTGAATGCCATAGACATCCGCTCAATTAAAACCAATGAGTTATTCGCGTTGTTTGTAGCTCGATTACTGATAACGTCTTCTGTCTGATGATGAATAGGTTTCTAAAGGCAGAATAGTCCTGCATTGAAAAAGGTGAGCCCATCTATTATATTTCTGAAGTGGAAATCTCAAATGTGTTCACAATGACTAGTGACCTTCCCTGCAGCCCCAAAGACGTATAGACCATCAGAAATCTTCCTGGGAAGAGCATCGACTGCAGCTTCACTAGTTTGGTGGATGAATGGACTAATCTAGTCCATGCAGGGGCATGTGTAAAACTTTGGTCTCAGAACCAGTCTTTGTGGGTTCAGTCAGCTTTTATTCCTAGTGGGTTGATCAACTGAGCACCATTCAGTTGGTTAACAATAAGCATCTGTTATCAGCATCAAGTAACCGATTCACAGATGAATCTGAACTTGCACATAGACATGCTATGGTAATGTGGAAGTGAGGGACAGTAGGACCACTGTTCACAGCACAGCCGACCAGACGAAGGCCTGCATTTCAAGTTAACACACAATTGCTGCATGTCAGAGAATGATGCCCTTTTCTCTGCAGTGACATTCTTCTCGTTGTACATCTTTGCTCAAACTATCCACCCTCGCAACAATTAATAAGCAAATTCACATTTATTTGTGGTTTGTAAAATGCAGGGTGGACGTTTTGAGGATGACACAACGCTCTGTTTATGAAAATGATAATAGCAAGTAAAACAAGCACCAAGCCAGCCACAAAATCCAATTTGTTGGCAGCCATGTAAATAGGAAGGATGGTGGAAGCATTTGACATTTACGATGAAGAGAATCTATATGCATGAGGATTACATTGTGCTTATAGAGAAATGAAATAGGATGCAACAGGAAGTACAAGTTACTAACATACTATCCAGAAATACAAGAAAATGTTTGTCTTGAGTCTGTAGAATGCATGAACCAGCCCCCTGGACGAAGGGGCAGGAGATCAGAGGGATACACGTTGTGAGGAAGACAGACACCTCAGCTAATTTATAACCAAGACTGTGAAACCAGTCAGGCGTTGAAGTCCAGGTGGAACAGTACACTCTTTAACTTTGTTTTAAAGATTCACTCTAATAGCAGGTGGGATGGAGTTCAATACTCAGAGAGTCCACCTCCTATCTTCAACCAATTAGACAGGTTCTGCCCTAGAGTCTATCCTACTCGGCCGGTTTTCTGACCCTTCCTTTCAATTTTCCTTGCCTTGTTTACGAAATCTAATCCCAAGTGAATGATTCAGTCAATCATATTGGCAAATGTATTCGGACAGTGATGGTACAAAATCCTCCAGTGAGCCGTCTCTCTTTTGTTATTCTTTTATATAGTGTGAACTTTGCCCATGGGTATTAGAGCAGTGTATGTGTGTATAATATATTATATATATATATATATATATATATATATATATATATATATATATATATATATATATATATATATATATATATATATATATATATATATATGTGTGTGTGTGGCTTGTGTAGCATCTAGTATTGGGCTCAGACGTTTGTAACTTGTTTTTGTTTAATGAATTCTTTTCGAGTCACAAGGTGTGGTGACTCCACCTATCGTAGGTAATGCGCATGGGCATCGGCTCCAGAGTTGGATTGTTTTTTTTGTCATTGGATTCAGACGTGTATGCAGGAGCTCCAGTTCAATGCCACACGTTCTCTTGGGGCCTTCAACACTGTCTCTCGTTGGTCCAAACAATCCCGCTGTTTGTTGGTCTTCGCTGTTGGGTATTACTTTCACTCTTTCTTGCGATCAACAAACTCTCTACATCCGGGCTCTGCACCCCTCAACTCCAATCACTTCGACAGTCGAGGATGTCCACATGATGGAAAACCCCTTTTCGGGTTTGTCTAACTGAGCACAGCAAGTACCCCAGGATGGACTTGTTCGAAGTCTGTAACTAGTGCCTGTACCCAGACCACTGAGAGCATTCCTGTGCGACGTGTCTTGCGTTTCACAACAAAAAGGCACTTTGTTACCAAAGGGCATGTTGCATTGCATGTTGCATTGCCTTAGCTTCAATGGCACAGCGCCGGGGAATGGGAGACACCCTGAATATCTTCTGCGAGGGGGGGGAAGTTCTGCAGCAGCTGGGCGCATCTGGTGCTGAAATTGTAGAGGCATTTTCTTGAGATTATGCCGACTCTAAATGCACCTTTGGCGCTGAAGGGCTCTCGATGGCTCAACGCCTGTTGCTGAGGACCGAATGAGTACCGCTATCTCCTATCCTTTGGAGGCACCAGCCTCAAGCTCACATGCCTCATCTGATGGCTCTGATCCCTCATGATATAAACATATGATATCCCAACTGGTCTTATTTAGAGGCAATTAGAGAGGATATGTATACAACATTATCAGAAGGGAAACAAGGAGACTCTGTTAGGTTATTACATGTGCTCATGGCATCATTTATATATAGAAATGAGAAAGGGCAAATAGCAGTTGTAGCAGCACTGCAATAAACAAATAAAACAACCCAAATTGTACTTGGTGCTCAAAGTGTGCGAGTGAAAATCACGGTGGCGACGCAAGTGACAATGTTCTGTGTTTACTGATCCCCCAAAAGGATGGCTCCCTCGAACCAATACTGGACCTCTGGACCCTCAACAAGTACATCCTGTTGGAACTTTTTCATATGGTCATACTTCCGGATGTCATCCCTCTTTTGCGGCAAGGCGACTTCATGACCGCCCTCAACTTGAAAGACGCCTACTCCCATATTCACATCCGACCAGCCCATCAAAGATTCCTGTGGCTTGTGGTGAGTGGACAGCATTATCATCCCAAATGACCTTCGGGGTCACGGCAGCTCCCATGGTATTTACCCGACAGGCTCGTTTGGAAGGTCAGTGTATGGACTGTTTTTTTAGCTAGTTTTTACTGTTCACTTCCCTAATATTGCCACAAAGATTGCCTGCAGCAAGTCAAAATGCAAGCAATCTCTTCTACCTCGCAAAACACATTTACACCATGTCTTTACAAGTTAAAAACTGCCCCAATTTGCAAATGTTGGCCACTATTTTAGCTTTTTTATACACTAATGGAGGCCACATTTATTTTGGTGACCAGGCCTATTTTCTTTCCCAGCTGGACCCCTGACTCCTACAATTTGTAGTCTGCAGGCTGAGGCTGACATCCCTTACTATCAGCATAGCGGCTACAACCTGGGTGTGCCAGCCATGGTATGCCACTTTGCTAGAGCTCTCTCTAGTTCCCCACAAGAAACTCCCCAACAGGCCGGACCTTCTCACACAAAACCACGCCACTCTCCAACATCTCAATTCTCAGCAGCTCAACCTGATAGAAGGCCTGCTTGCTTTGTGAAGAACTGACAGACACAGCCAAATGGAAACGTTTTGTGCACTATCATCTTCCCAAATATATCAATCCACTTACACCGTTGGTACAAGACATTGTCTGTTACCTTCTCCACCTCCACCAGTCACGCCTCGCCTCGCCTACACTTCCTTTTGATTACATTTGGCTGGTTACCTACAGTGTATGAAACACACTTCGCTCTTCAGAGTACCAGTCATTAAGACCTACATGTAAGGACTTACGCATGCTATCCTGCCCTGGAGGTCTCCTGCTCTGCTGCGGAATCTTAATACCATTCTTACTAGGTGCACAGGACCTGGTTTTGAGCCACTTCATTCTTGCCTACTGCAATTTCTTTCATGGAAAGTAGCTTTCCTTGTAGCCATCACTTACCTCAGATGAGTCTGTGAGATACATGCTCTTACATTGGTAGAGCCTTTCTTCCAAGTTCGTCACAATAGGGTGGTTCTCCGAACCAACCCAAGTTCCTCCATAGGTGGTCTCCAGCTTCCAACTTAATCAGACAATTGAGTTGCCAGTCTTCTTTCCACATCCGGAATCTGTAGTGGAACGCGCTTTACATACATTAGATGTCAAAAGAGTGTTAATGTACCATGTTACCAGAACAAAATAATTTCGTAAGGTGCAACAGCTATTCGTGTCCTACTCTTAGCTACACAGGGGGCATGCCATATCCAAGGCAAGGGTTGCACATTGGCTTGTCAAGTGCATTAAACCTGTTACGCTAACGCTTAAAGGTCCCTATCTGTCCTTCCTAGCGCCCATTCCACTCACGAGTATGGGGAGTCTATGGTTTTCCTATGGAAAATACCATTAGCTGATATCAGCAAAGCAATTACTTTGTCCTCTCCTCACACTTTTACTAAGCTCTACTGTGTGGTTGTCCTGGCTACACAACACGCTAGAGTTAGCCAGGCTGTTTTATGCACACTGTTCCAGTCTTTTGCAGCATCCTCTTTTTAAGGCATTGCTTTTGGGAGGATTGCTTTACAACATATGCACATCATGTGTATCTGCAGCTACACATGCCACGATCTGAAAATTGTACTTATCCTGTAAGTATCTATTTGTGGCATATTGTGGTGTAGATTCAAATGCACCCACCCCCTTCCCCGGTCGCCTGGAGTCTGTTTGCAGATAATCTTATCTTAATCCTTTACTTCACATGTTCATTGTTACTGTATCTCTCTCCTCCATTTACACCGTCGCCCTACATGTGGAAAAACATTCCAACTATGGAGCAGGTTTCCACGCGCATTACCTACAATAAGTGGAGTCCCCACACCTTGTGACTCGAAAAGACTTCTTCCTACAATTTCAAGTTGCATACGTCCGAGCCCAACACTAGAAGGCAGGAGTATGCACAGCCTGTGAATTTGCAGCACTAAATGCCATGACCAGATGCTTACACGGTAACAGTGCATATGTATGTGTGTATGTATATACATATATAGATATTTGTGTCTATGTGTGTATGTATATACATATATAGATATTTGTGTGTGTGTATGTATGTATGTGTTAATAAACAGTGACAGTCGCCCCCAGATGGTTATAGTTAGGTCAGTGTTTCCATAGGAAATGCCTTTTTGTTTTGCTAATAACTTTGGCGCTGTTTGACAAATCTCCATGAAACTTTCCAAAAAGTTTCTAATTTATGCCTAGTTTGTGAATGGTACGTTTCTGAGTGATCCGTCATGTAGGGGGCAGAGAAAAAAGGGGGTTTGATAAAGGAAAATCCCTATGCACTTTCCAAAGACTTTTTTTTAGGCAGTGCTACCGCAAAAACTGCTGAATGAAATTACACCAAATTTTGAAGGAAGGTAAACCTTGGTCCAGAAAGGGTGCTTTTGTGATTTGGTGTAAATCCGTTCAGTAGGCTTTGAGAAATTAGGGATAAAAAATATTTGTATATCTGGATGGTTGGTCACGAGAGACTCTCGCGAGAGTCCCTCAAACTCTGTGTTAAAAAATAGAGCCATCTGATTGGCCCAGGGTTTTTGTTTTTTTTACCCGTGGACTACCTTACTCCTGAAGGACCAAGGCTCTGATTGACTGCCTGCAGCTTGGGGAAAAATATTGCAGGCAGCCATTACAGGACTTGGCGACTTAGTGTCCTGTCCTGTGTGTAATTTAAATAATATATAGAAGCGTGCAGGGGAGGGATACCTTGCACCCAGTCCCTGGATGGGGAATATATGTATGTATATTTTATAAAACGTCACGATCCCCCTGGAGTCATGGGAGTGAGGCTGGATCACAAAGGTTTAAAAAAAAACATTAAACAGCTGTCAGTGTTTTAATCCATACTAATTTTATAAAGAGAGAGCCCAAACCTTTGAGGCGGGTAATCTCAGTAACCACAGCACCAATCACGCCCAATACAGCGTTGGAAAGGGCAGTTGAAGCAGAAGGACATAGGCTATGCAGACGGCCACCATTTTTTTTTTTTCTTTGCAGAGTTTTATATAGCGCGAACTTGACCCGAACCAGGTATCAGAGCGCTTTACATAGCACTAGTTACGTTACATGAGGACACACATTCATTTTTGTTAGGCACGGGGAGATTAAGTGATTTGCCCAGAATCACAGGATGTTTGGCGTCGTTACCAAGACTCAAACCCAGATCCCCGGGGTCCGAGGACGAGCGCCTTCGCCGTTAGGCCAACTCCTCTATACATTTAAAAGGTAAAAGAACCGTGCCAGCAGAGTAGTACCTTGTGGGTGTGCCTGCGTTGTGCTGTGGGCTGGGGGCATGACTAACGCTGGGGGCGTGTGGTACGGCCATCACATCGTGGGCTGTGGGCATGTGCTGGGGGCGTGACAAACGCTGGGGGCGTGACAAACGCTGGGGGCGTGTGTCCACCCTTCATGCCATGTGAGTCGTACATACAAGCGCCAATTACGTTGCTAGGCAGCATCAAGGGGCACGCTGGGGGCGTGACACGCTGGGGGCGTGAGAAATGCTGGGGGCGTGTGTCCGGCCTTCATGCCATGTGAACGCAATTGCGCCGATTCAAGGGGCACGCTGGGGGCGTGTGCTACGTTCCGCCCTTCATGCCATGTGGGTCTTACATTAATCAGAAGATCGGCTGCTGTGGCCGTGTGCTGGGGGCGTGACAAACGTGTTCACCTGGAGGCCTGGTAAGTAACATTACTGCAGCCTCTCCTGCGCTGTTACTGAACTCTCTCATTCAACGAAATTACACGCGCCTGCTACCATCAACCAGGGCTCTAGCCGGGCTCAGGCGGCGGATCAGTACTCTAATTACACGCGCCTGATAACATCAACCAGGGCTGCAGCTGGGCCTCAAGCGGGGGAACACGCGCCTGCTAACATCAAACAGGCCTGCATCTGGGCCTCAAGCGGGGGAACACGCAAATGAGCGTGTCTGCGGGGACAATTACTGCAGGCTCTCCTACTCGCTGTCACTCAACTCTCTCATTAAACGGATTTACCCGCGGCTGATAACCCTCTCATTCAACGACATTACACGCGCCTGCTAACATCAACCAGGGCTGTAGCCGGGCTCAGGCGGCGGATCACTACACCAATTACACGCGCCTACTAACATCAACCAGGGCTGCAGCTGGGCCTTCTCCGTCCTTATTCTAATGAAACAAAAAATGTTGTCTACAGCGAGATTTTAAAATAAATTGCCCTTGCCACATACAAACATTACACACATTCTATTTCATACCCGGACAACGTCGGGACGGGCTGCTAGTATACATTATTTTGGGAAGAGAGACATGCACATTCCCCCACAGATGTGCTCAGGGATCCCATAATCTGGGGGAAAATAAATTAAAAAGGCGAGGGGGCAACATGGCGACCCACCCCACGTATTAAGAGGCCCCGTGAGCCCATCACCTGGCCCGTCTCTTTACCTGTGTTCAGGGGAACCTACACACGGGACGCAGAGGTTTTCCCTGTCTGTAGGAGCACACGCAGGGAAAAAGCGTGCTCTCACCTGATGGGAGCCGTGCAAATTCTCCCGCCAGACAGGAGCACACTTCTGTTTCTCTGCCCGCGTTCTTTCACCAGAGCACCCACTTAGAATGGAAAAGACCCTGTGGAATAACGTGTCCCTCCCCTATAATTAACAACCCTGGGGAACGGAGTTCCCAGGAACCATTTGAGCTCAGTGAGGGGCACTGTGTGCGCCCCTAACCTAATGCAAATGTTTTTAGCCCAGTGAGATGGTCTCCATGTGCCACATTTGGGCTTGGGGTGGGTGTAGTGTAGTGCATCCCCCTCCCCTAATATATGTGTTTTCAGTCCCAGGGGATGGGGTCCCCATGACCTTTACAGCCTAAGGGATAGAGGCCGGGTTCCCCCCTCCCCATATAATACATTGTTCCTATGGATGCGGTCCCTGGGGCCAGTACGGGTTTGGGGAGGGGTGCCATGCACCTCCTCTGATTTTTAATAAGAAAAGTCCCTGGAGGGTTGGAGTCCCTGGGGACAATAGTTGCTTGGCAAGGAGGGCTACCTGTCCTTCATTAAAAAAGAAGGCCCTAGGGTATGGGCCACTAGAGGGGGGGCTGCACATCCCTCTCCCGTAATCAAATAAAACGGTCCTGGGGCCCTTAAGGCTTGGGGAGGAGGAGACTCTGTGCCCCCTCTCCATATATAAATATATATATATATATATATATATATATAATCGTCGCTCTTGCTCCTCCAATTTTTAGAAAGAACATCGCACTCGCAGGGGCATTTCAAAACATACTTTATTCCATAGCCAGCGACAAACGCGTTTCGGCGGAAAGCCTTCTTCTGTGTCAGTGAACACAACGGAAGAGGCTGCTTTTAAGGCATAATGCTAGTGTGTTACACACGAAAAGGGACTTCGATCTATACATCACATTGTACGCCATCTTTGTAGTTTTATCGGGTGTTACGAGGTTGTGCATATTATTCTTTACAACAACACAAATCAAATCAAGGCAACCTTTATTTTTCCCTTTGCCATATGCGAGAGAGGCAAAATGTTTACATATTTTACATATTTATATATTTACATTGTATGTCTAATTAGACCAGCTGTATATCGGCACATGTAAAAATAAACGCTCTGTGCGAATTGTATTCATTTTGCGCCTTATCATCTTTTGAATGTCACATTAAGGCACCACATTCGCTTAGAAAAACTGCCACAAAGAACAGGTACTCTCATGGATATGAAAAGATTCTATCCATGTAGCAAGTGCAAAGCATGTGCAAACAGTAAAAGAGTCTTAACGTATGAGATACCAGAAATAGGGGTGACCAAACGTATAACTAACTTCCTACCCTGTAGTACTACATACGCAGTATACTGCCTGACGTGACAATGCGGGCTACGTTACATAGGCAGCACAATCCACCAGTTAAAATTCAGAGTACTAGAACATTTAAGGGCCATAGACAAAAATGAGGCTGCTTACCCTGTTGCACGACATTTTTTTGAATAACACTCTAGCAATAGAAATCAATTACAGTATTTTGGCCTAGACTATATTCCAGCAAGTGTTCGAGGTGGAGATAGGCTACGGAAATTTAGGAGATTAGAGTCACGTTATATCTTAGATCTATTGACAAAATCCCCAAGGGGTTTAAACAGTGGAGAGGAGTTGCCATCACACATTGGGTCCTAAGCTGTGAAATTTGTGATTCTTGTGATATCTGTGATATCTATGATAAATGAGAGCAATATGATGTGGAAGCTTGTATATAGAGGAATGAATCATGAATTCAAGGTGCTGTAGAATTGGGAAGAAACTGTAAATATTTGTAACTTTGAAACAAGTGAAAGAAAATGAATATAAGTGTACAGTGCTGGTTAATCCACCAATAAGGCCAATAAGGTCACATTGATCTGCTAATTTAAATTTAAATTCATCTTTAGTAATTGGTAATTGAATAGAGAACAAACACACATTATGGGATCATAATGTTGATATGGAATTTAATGCTTGTGACCATCCGTACCAAACGTACAAGAAATATACCCCCTTGAGATTTGGTAAAATAATAACATGGACTGTAGTGTAATAACACACGATGGGACCATCTACCGATCTACGGCACTACAACAATAAGATATTTGGTAGTTATGAGTAATAATAATAAGGTTATGAAGATGTTCCTGTACATGTGTAAATATGTACAAACCTTATTAAATGAGAAGTGACATGCTGGATCAAGCGTGAGAACACATTATATGATGGCGCCCAAAAAGCCGATTTACGGCGGGGAACACATGATTGATAAGACCAATACATGGTAAAATCTCTTTTTGTGTAAATAAAATGTGGTGCCTTAATGTGACACTGAAAAGATGATAAGGCGCAAAATGAATACAATTCGCACACAGCGTGCATATTTACATGTGCCGATATACGGCTGGTCTATATAGACATATGATGTAAATATGTAACAAGGTTGCCTTGATTTGATTTTTGTTGTTGTTAAGAATAATAGGCACAACCTCGTAACACCCGATAAAACTACAAAGATGGTGTACAATGTGATGTATGGATCGAAGTCCCTTTTCGTGTGTAACACACTACCATTATGCCTTAAAAGTAGCCTCTTCCGTTGTGTTCACTGACACAGAAGAAGGCTTTCGGCCGAAAAGCGTTTGTCGCTGGCTATGGAATAAAGTTTGTTTTGAAATGCCCCTGCGAGTGCGATGTTCTTTCTAAAAATTGAAGGAGCAAGAGCGACGATAATTTGCGGAGTCTACAGCAGCATATCGCACCCGCCCATGAGTGCTTTGTTAGATGTGGAGTTGGAGCAGTATATATATATATATATATATATATATATATATATATATATATATATTCACGCTCCAGGTTGTCCACCTTGTGAGTAGCACGCGAGCAGCAGCTTTATTTATGTGTAGGTGAGGACGGGGATCCGCTGGTAGACGCCGCTCCGTAATGGATCTGCCCGACGCGTTTCGAAGCTCCATCTGCTTCTCTTCAGGGGCTTTAACGGAAGCGGTGTGCGCACCCGCTACACTTCTCCAATTTCATATAACTCACCCGCCAATGGGAGGCTCCAATGAGACTTCTGGGAAGTGTAGTGCGGAAAGCACACAATCAAGTCCTGTATGGACTCCACGAGTGGGCCCGTCCTCGATCCCATGTACGGCTGCTACTTCACTGCCGTGACCCCCACGTTAACGGGGTGGTGCATACTCTGCGGCTGGACTGCCGCATATAGATTCACGCTCCAGGTTGTCCACCTTGTGAGTAGCACGCGAGCAGCAGCTTTATTTATGTGTAGGTGAGGACGGGGATCCGCTCGTAGACGCCGCTCCATAATGGATCTGCCCGACACGTTTCGAAGCTCCATCTGCTTCTCTTCAGGGGCTTTAACGGAAGCGGTGTGCGCACCCGCTACACTTCTCCAATTTCATATAACTCACCCGCCAATGGGAGGCTCCAATGAGACTTCTGGGAAGTGTAGTGCGGAAAGCACACAATCAAGTCCTGTATGGACTCCACGAGTGGGCCCTTCCTCGATCCCATGTACGGCTGCTACTTCACTGCCGTGACCCCCACGTTAATGGGGTGGTGCATACTCTGCGGCTGGACTGCCGCATATAGATTCACGCTCCAGGTTGTCCACCTTGTGAGTAGCACGCGAGCAGCAGCTTTATTTATGTGTAGGTGAGGACGGGGATCCGCTCGTAGACACCGCTCCGTAATGGATCTGCCCGACGCGTTTCGAAGCTCCATCTGCTTCTCTTCAGGGGCTTTAACGGAAGCGGTGTGCGCACCCGCTACACTTCTCCAATTTCATATAACTCACCCGCCAATGGGAGGCTCCAATGAGACTTCTGGGAAGTGTAGTGCGGAAAGCACACAATCAAGTCCTGTATGGACTCCACGAGTGGGCCCGTCCTCGATCCCATGTACGGCTGCTACTTCACTGCCATGACCCCCACGTTAACGGGGTGGTGCATACTCTGCGGCTGGACTGCCGCATATAGATTCACGCTCCAGGTTGTCCACCTTGTGAGTAGCACGCGAGCAGCAGCTTTATTTATGTGTAGGTGAGGACGGGGATCCGCTCGTAGACGCCGCTCCGTAATGGATCTGCCCGACGCGTTTCGAAGCTCCATCTGCTTCTCTTCAGGGGCTTTAACGGAAGCGGTGTGCGCACCCGCTACACTTCTCCAATTTCATATAACTCACCCGCCAATGGGAGGCTCCAATGAGACTTCTGGGAAGTGTAGTGCGGAAAGCACACAATCAAGTCCTGTATGGACTCCACGAGTGGGCCCGTCCTCGATCCCATGTACGGCTGCTACTTCACTGCCGTGACCCCCACGTTAACGGGGTGGTGAATACTCTGCGGCTGGACTGCCGCATATAGATTCACGCTCCAGGTTGTCCACCTTGTGAGTAGCACGCGAGCAGCAGCTTTATTTATGTGTAGGTGAGGACGGGGATCCGCTCGTAGACGCCGCTCCGTAATGGATCTGCCCGACGCGTTTCGAAGCTCCATCTGCTTCTCTTCAGGGGCTTTAACGGAAGCGGTGTGCGCACCCGCTACACTTCTCCAATTTCATATAACTCACCCGCCAATGGGAGGCTCCAATGAGACTTCTGGGAAGTGTAGTGCGGAAAGCACACAATCAAGTCCTGTATGGACTCCACGAGTGGGCCCGTCCTCGATCCCATGTACGGCTGCTACTTCACTGCCGTGATCCCCACGTTAACGGGGTGGTGCATACTCTGTGGCTGGACTGCCGCATATAGATTCACGCTCCAGGTTGTCCACCTTGTGAGTAGCACGCGAGCAGCAGCTTTATTTATGTGTAGGTGAGGACGGGAATCCGCTTGTAGACGCCGCTCCGTAATGGATCTGCCCGACGCGTTTCGAAGCTCCATCTGCTTCTCTTTAGGGGCTTTAACTGAAGCGGTGTGTGCACCCGCTACACTTCTCCAATTTCATATAACTCACCCGCCAATGGGAGGCTCCAATGAGACTTCTGGGAAGTGTAGTGCGGAAAGCACACAATCAAGTCCTGTATGGACTCCACGAGTGGGCCCGTCCTCGATCCCATGTACGGCTGCTACTTCACTGCCGTGACCCCCACGTTAACGGGGTGGTGCATACTCTGCGGCTGGACTGCCGCATATAGATTCACGCTCCAGGTTGTCCACCTTGTGAGTAGCACGCGAGCAGCAGCTTTATTTATGTGTAGGTGAGGACGGGGATCCGCTCGTAGACGCCGCTCCATAATGGATCTGCCCGACACGTTTCGAAGCTCCATCTGCTTCTCTTCAGGGGCTTTAACGGAAGCGGTGTGCGCACCCGCTACACTTCTCCAATTTCATATAACTCACCCGCCAATGGGAGGCTCCAATGAGACTTCTGGGAAGTGTAGTGCGGAAAGCACACAATCAAGTCCTGTATGGACTCCACGAGTGGGCCCTTCCTCGATCCCATGTACGGCTGCTACTTCACTGCCGTGACCCCCACGTTAATGGGGTGGTGCATACTCTGCGGCTGGACTGCCGCATATAGATTCACGCTCCAGGTTGTCCACCTTGTGAGTAGCACGCGAGCAGCAGCTTTATTTATGTGTAGGTGAGGACGGGGATCCGCTCGTAGACGCCGCTCCGTAATGGATCTGCCCGACGCGTTTCGAAGCTCCATCTGCTTCTCTTCAGGGGCTTTAACGGAAGCGGTGTGCGCACCCGCTACACTTCTCCAATTTCATATAACTCACCCGCCAATGGGAGGCTCCAATGAGACTTCTGGGAAGTGTAGTGCGGAAAGCACACAATCAAGTCCTGTATGGACTCCACGAGTGGGCCCGTCCTCGATCCCATGTACGGCTGCTACTTCACTGCCATGACCCCCACGTTAACGGGGTGGTGCATACTCTGCGGCTGGACTGCCGCATATAGATTCACGCTCCAGGTTGTCCACCTTGTGAGTAGCACGCGAGCAGCAGCTTTATTTATGTGTAGGTGAGGACGGGGATCCGCTCGTAGACGCCGCTCCGTAATGGATCTGCCCGACGCGTTTCGAAGCTCCATCTGCTTCTCTTCAGGGGCTTTAACGGAAGCGGTGTGCGCACCCGCTACACTTCTCCAATTTCATATAACTCACCCGCCAATGGGAGGCTCCAATGAGACTTCTGGGAAGTGTAGTGCGGAAAGCACACAATCAAGTCCTGTATGGACTCCACGAGTGGGCCCGTCCTCGATCCCATGTACGGCTGCTACTTCACTGCCGTGACCCCCACGTTAACGGGGTGGTGAATACTCTGCGGCTGGACTGCCGCATATAGATTCACGCTCCAGGTTGTCCACCTTGTGAGTAGCACGCGAGCAGCAGCTTTATTTATGTGTAGGTGAGGACGGGGATCCGCTCGTAGACGCCGCTCCGTAATGGATCTGCCCGACGCGTTTCGAAGCTCCATCTGCTTCTCTTCAGGGGCTTTAACGGAAGCGGTGTGCGCACCCGCTACACTTCTCCAATTTCATATAACTCACCCGCCAATGGGAGGCTCCAATGAGACTTCTGGGAAGTGTAGTGCGGAAAGCACACAATCAAGTCCTGTATGGACTCCACGAGTGGGCCCGTCCTCGATCCCATGTACGGCTGCTACTTCACTGCCGTGATCCCCACGTTAACGGGGTGGTGCATACTCTGTGGCTGGACTGCCGCATATAGATTCACGCTCCAGGTTGTCCACCTTGTGAGTAGCACGCGAGCAGCAGCTTTATTTATGTGTAGGTGAGGACGGGAATCCGCTTGTAGACGCCGCTCCGTAATGGATCTGCCCGACGCGTTTCGAAGCTCCATCTGCTTCTCTTTAGGGGCTTTAACTGAAGCGGTGTGTGCACCCGCTACACTTCTCCAATTTCATATAACTCACCCGCCAATGGGAGGCTCCAATGAGACTTCTGGGAAGTGTAGTGCGGAAAGCACACAATCAAGTCCTGTATGGACTCCACGAGTGGGCCCGTCCTCGATCCCATGTACGGCTGCTACTTCACTGCCGTGACCCCCACGTTAACGGGGTGGTGCATACTCTGCGGCTTGATTGTGTGCTTTCCGCACTACACTTCCCAGAAGTCTCATTGGAGCCTCCCATTGGCGGGTGAGTTATATGAAATTGGAGAAGTGTAGCGGGTGCACACACCGCTTCCGTTAAAGCCCCTGAAGAGAAGCAGATGGAGCTTCGAAACGCGTCGGGCAGATCCATTACGGAGCGGCGTCTACAAGCGGATTCCCGTCCTCACCTACACATAAATAAAGCTGCTGCTCGCGTGCTACTCATAAGGTGGACAACCTGGGAGCGAGAATATATATATATATATATATATATATATATATATATATATATATATATATATATATATATATATATATATATATATATATGTCCACAAAACTCCGTTTGCTGAAAGCGCCGCTCCTGCTGGAGCAAATGGAGACGAACCACCAAGTAAGTGCTCACATTTTTCTGTTTATTGCATTTCTTCCACCATGATCGCCATGACGCGTTTCGGCCTGCCTCGGCCTTGTTCATATATATATATATATTTTTTTTTAAATAAAAAGAACTGCCGCCTCCCGCTACACCCTGCGGCTGACCGGTAAGGGGTAGCTGCCTGAGGTGGGGATGGTTGGTTGCCGAAGATTCCACGAACCGCGGCTTTGCGGAGTTTTCTGCTTGTTCGCACTTTTAAAATGCGTGTTCGCAAGATATTTCTCCCAGAGCACGTAAACAACGTTCGCGAACAGGAAAAAAGCGTTGCAAATGGGCAGAACAAGTAATTCCGCGTGTTCGCGGAACTTTTGCGTGCTCGCAGAGATTTTTTACTGTTTTGCGGAGCTTTGCGGAGCGCGACTAAGCAAATTCCCCCACCCCTATATTACTCGTCTGTCCTGTGACGAAAAGTGCAGCGGCGTCTCTCTTGCGATGTGATGTCCCTTTTCTATGTTCGCTGTAGCCTCTCTTCCTGTGCATTACCAACCATGTCGTACTTCCTCCTGCAGTTCACGGGTGATGCTCAGCTTCATGATATAACTCCGTCACTCACACTTCCACCCCAGTTACCACCTGCTCGACGCGCCCTTCTTTACCCCTTGCTGTGTCCAGGCGACTTAGTGCGACATTAGACTACTCATGGCATGACAACAACCTCCCTGTGAGGAATGGGGGCCTAGCGACACTTCTCTTGCTGGGTAGCAGTCTACACTTTTTTAAAGACTTATTTTATTATTTTTTACAAATCCAAAGAATACGTAACCCTTGTAAATCCACCTGTGAGCGTCCGCAGGGTCACAGATCAGGTCCGTTCACGCAGCCTACACTTGGCCAGCGGTTCTGCTTCATTGTTACTGCATGCTTGGTGTAGTGTTCACTCAGGCTAGTATGTATGTATGTATGTATGTATTTCGATTTATATAGCGCACGAATCACCCAGGGGTCTCAAGGCGCTTGCTTAGGGAACCCGTCCTGGTATTCCCCTGTGAGATACCCCGGCAGGGTATTCACAAGGTGAAAGCCAGGCATCCCGCCGCGAGGGGCCGTAGTGGAGATTAAGCAAGCTATTGCCCAGAGTCGCAGAGTGTGACCCCGTGAGTCAAGTAGGCACCGGAGCGAGAATTGTCAAGTCCGTGGAATTTTTGAGCCTGAGACCCGCCGAGGCGGGGAATCGAACCCTGGTCCACGGCTGATCTCAGCTTCCGGGTCTGCCGCCTCTAACCACTGAGCCACGCTTCTCCATATACAGTACAGCGCCTAGTGCAGTGCTTCAACCCACAGAAGGGGAGAGCGAGGAGGCGCCATGAAATTAATTAATTAACCCGCAAAGGACAGAGAGTCGAGAGACGGCGACTGAGGAGATGTAGCTGGGAGAGTGGAGGCGATGAGCAGGGAAGGGGGCAGGGGATGGACGGCAGCTGGGTGTAGGGAATGGGAGGCTGGAGGGAAGATGGAATGGGAGGCAGCAGGGAGTAGGGAATGTGGGGCAGGAGGGATTGGGGAATGTGGGGCAGGAGGGAGTAGGGGATGTGGGGCAGGAGGGAGTAGGGGATGTGGGGCAGGAGGGAGTAGAGAATGGTGTAGGAAGGAGTAGGAAATGTGGGGGAAGAAAGGCGTAGGGATTGTGGGGCAGGGGGGAAGTAGGGAATGTGAGGCAGCAGGGGGTAGGGAATGTGGGGTAGGAGGGATTGGGGAATGTGGGGCAGGAGGGATTGGGGAATGTGGGGCAGGAGGGATTGGGGAATGGTGGGCAGGGGGGAGTAGGGAATATGAAGCAGCAGGGAGTAGAGAGTGTGGGGCAGGAGGGATTAGAGAATGTGGGGCAGGAGGGAGTAGGGAATGTGGGGCAGGAGGGAGAAGGGAATGGGCGGTTGCCGGCTCGGGGTGTAGGGGTAGGTGTTATAGACAGTGTTGGTAGAGCAGGGCAGAGCCGGGCCGAGGCAGAGGCGGTAGGCAAAGCAGCCTGCGGTGCACTTCCTGAGGTGCACTTGCCCCTCTGGTCAGTGGGCTGTAGCCACAGTGACACATTACATCTGCTACTGGGGTGTTGGGAAAGATGTATACCCTAGAACTTTCTGTGGAGGAGGGTGGAACACGGGGGCTGGGGGTTGAGCTCCCAATTATTTACTATTTTACCCCAACAATTGATTCCGGGAGTTATTTTTCTGCAATCCGTCGGTTGTTTGTGTGTTTCTTTCTTTTTTTTTTTTTTTTATATTTTTATTGGGATTAACAGGTACATTAAAAAGACATTTCGAATGATTTGGCATATATATATGATAAATAAAGCAGCAAATAATTTAACATGTACATACATTAAATGAGCCTTCCGCCTAGTATCAAATCTGTCCAAAGATAAAAAGAGAAAAAGTTGGGGAATTCTGTCCGGTAATACATACACAATTGATGATAAAAGGCGTTAATAATAATAATGAAATCCATTTAAAACAGCCTAACCCAGTTGAGGATGCTAAGTAGACTGATATATTACAATCTACATCACAATCACAATCTTGCCTCCCTCCACTTTGTGATAGGAGCCCATAGGCGTCTTCCCATCTCCCGTGTTTTCTCACCCTTCAATTCATATAGGCTAGACTCTATATTATGTATACCTAGTAATCTTGAGAGCCGCATCTGGAAAGAGGGAGCCGTGGCATCTTTCCAGCCTGCCGAGAGTAGAATCTGGAGTACCGCAACTGACAAAAAGACCAAAGCTTCCTCATCCTTTCCCAGATTAAGCTTGGAGTCAGTATCCAATAACATCAGGGTAGGGGATAGGTCGATCTTATGACCTATCAGCCCCTCCCAAATTTTTTCTATCTGATTCCTGATCGGGCCCAGCCCACTACAATGAAAAAACATATGCAGTAAGTCTGCTTGGCAGGCATTGCACCTGGGGCACTTATCATCATCTCTGACCCCCCATGCAAATAATTTTGCCGGCGTATAGTACAGGTTGAACATCGTTTTGTAGTGTGGGCCCGCAAATTAGAAGCCCGGAATAGCTTTTTGTTTAAACATATGGCAAGATCCAGGTCGACATCGGGATTACCCAGTTTTGTGGCCCAGGTACATTCTGTTTTCTCTATATCGTCTTGGAGCCTCATTAGAAAGCAGTTATACATTATTTTTATCTTCTTACACCCTTTGGCTAACAATTCTACCAGGGGGAGATCGACAGGGGGCGACATCTTTGGTCTTAAAGCTTTAAGGGTTCAGGCAATTTGGCCATACAGTAGTCAGTGGTTAGATGGAATACCAAACCTATGTTGTAAGACATCAAACCCCACAATCCTCTCTCCCTCCGTGATGTCCCCTAGGGTCTTGACTCCCAATCCCTTCCAAACCTTAAGGTTCCTATCCGTTCCCATCTGGGGGAAAAGACTAGAATTACACAGATGTAGATAAGAGTTTATCTTTGGAGCATTAAAAAACTTCAAAATAGATTTCCAGATCAGCCAAGCCCCATAGAGAGTCTTGAGTTGAGCCTTCCTATAAAATCTTCGATCAAGCCTTAGATTTGGGAGTGCCATCCCTCCCATTTCCCTGGAAAGTGACATAAGGCTAGTGGAGCGCCTAACTTTGCCATACTGCCAAATAAATCTTATAAAAACAGACTCCAAGTTTTTAATGATCTTTTCTTCAATAAATAGAGGAATGGCCCGGAACAAATATAGCACTTTGGGAAACATTAGCATTTTTAGTACGTTTACCCTCCCTATCAAGGAAAGATGCAGCACATCTATTCTTTTTAGCTCAGCTTCTATCGCCTTGATAAGGGGGGATAGTTGTCCTCGACAATTCTGTCCACTGAAGCATTGATTTTAACACCTAAATAGGTAGCAGAGTCCACAAATCTTGCATCTGTTTTAACAATATTTTTAGAACAGATTATCTGTGTTTTTGATTCATTTAAAAGGTATCCTGATCGAGAGCCAAAAACCTTTGCCATCTGAACCAAAGCTGGTAGCGCCTGCCCGGGATTGGTGGTGGTAACCGCCAAATCATCGGCATATGCCAAAATTTTGTTCGGATAGCCATTACATACAACCGGACTAATCCTATGGCATCCTAATATTTCCTGGATAAGGGGATCTATATAAAGAGAGAAGAGGATAGGAGAGCAAGGACAGCCTTGGCGTGTCCCTCTCTTGATGTTGAATTTATCCGATCTTTCACCCATAACCACTACTCGCGCTACCGGGTCCGTATACATAGCTTTAAGGGCTCTGATGATTTTTTCCCCGAACCCTTTCCATGCTAGTATACCCCAGAGATAGCTCCAAACAACACGATCAAATGCTTTCTCCACGTCGAGCAGGATCATGGCCATCTCTCCCCCATGGCAGCCTGGGCATCAAACAAGGCAATTGCTCTGCTGGTGTGATCGGTCGTACCGCGGCCAGGGATAAACCCATGCTGCCAAGGAGAGATGAGACTACCAATGACCCTGCCCAACCTTTTGGCCCATATTTTCGAGTACAGCTTTGTGTCCGTGTTAATCAGCGAAATAGGGCGATAAGACCCTGGTTTCTCGCTAGGCTTTCCCTTCTTATGGAAGATTATTATATTGGTTTCCTTCCATGACTCCGGGACCACCCCTGAACACAAAACCCCATTGAATAAATCCAAAAGCAGCGGGATGATTTCGGCTTCGATAGCTTTATAAACCTCCAGGGGGATCCCATCTGGGCCTGCTGCCTTCCCTGATGCTAACTCCCGAAGTGCAGCTATAACCTCACCCTGGGTAAAATCTCTATCCAGTTCTTCTTTTGCAGCATTATTCAGCCGGGGGCCCTGATCCACACACTCCTCCCCCTGATTTCTGTCGCAATCTTCATCATAATAAAGCCTTTGATAAAAGTTCTCAAAAACCTTTAATATATCCTTAGCCTCAGTGTATTCTTCCCCTTCATCTTCAATATGGGAGATTAGGTTCTTGGTTTTTTCCTGTCTTCGACGTAAGGCTAAGGCTCTACCTGCTTGCTCCCCTGTTTCATAACGTTTGGCCCTTGATGTTTGGAAATCACCAATCGCCTTCTGAGTTACCTCCTTCTGCAGCGCAGCTTTGACTATCATCAATACGTTTTGGCTTTCACTACTATCTCCCCCAGAGGCAATATCCTTTATGTGTCGTTCTTCTGCTAAGGCTAGTTTACCCATTAATCTCTCCACCTCACACCTATCCTCTCTTCTCAACCTCGCCGAGCAGCTTATACACTCCCCCCTTAAGGCCGCCTTAAAAGCCTCCCAGACCCCATTGCGGGAGGTACTGTATCTATTGGCTGCAAAAAATTTGCTCGCCCATTTATTGAGGTGTTCGACAAACCTTTTATCTGCTAATAATCTCCTTTCAAAGGTCCAACTAGTCCTTTTCCTTTCCACCTTGCTCATCTCATACGTTAATACCAGGGGGTTGTGGTCCGATATTAGTCTCTGGAGTTTTATGATCCCTACCCTATTTATTTCAGAGGAGGAGATAAAAAAGTAGTCCAGCTTTGTGTACTTCCGATAGGGATTAGAGAAGTAGGTAAAGCCAGGCTTTTGGGGCTCTTTAGCGCCCCACACATCCTTCAGCCCATGTGAGCCAATAAGGGCCTGTAGTGTCCTAAAAACACTAGGTTTCCGCCCAACATACAATGTTCCATTGGGCCGATCCAATCAGATATTTAGATCTCCACATAGTACTGTAGGGGTTGGCTAGCTGGCCAGTTCCACTTCGAGGAGATCGAAAATCTCTGGGTCATCCTTATTGGAGCCATAGACTACACATAATGTAAGGCCCACTTCCAGCTCGGCTATAACCCATCTACCATGGCTGTCCACTTTAACACGTCTGGCCCCCCCCAAAGATGTTCTTACTAGGATAGCGACCCCCCTAATTGTTGAGGATTGCGTTGAGCATGCCACAACCTCAAAGCCATTAAGAAGCAGCAATTTTCTCTTAGCCCACGGGAGGTGTGTCTCTTGAAGACACAAGACATCTATTCGATTATATTTCACATAGTATGCCAACCTTTGGCGCTTCCTCAAATCATTCATACCTCCCACATTTATTGTACAGATTCTAATATTTGCCATCAAAATGAGCAAAACAGCCTGCTATAAAGAACTGGATCTTAGACAACCTCTTCTTTTCTGTGCTTATGCCTTGATCAATCATGTACCATTTTTCCCTTTTTTTCATTTTTCCACCAAACCCAGCCAACCCCCCTCACACACCCCTCTAGTCCCACCACCCAACCCACCCCCGCCCAGAGCCCCCTGAGGCCTCTCCTCACCCTACTCTGTGAAGCGCTCAGACCTAGTCTGCGCATGTGATGGTCACGCGGTGTCGAGCAGTGAGGACAAGAAATAAGAAAAATACAAAGACAAATTCCCAAAAAAGCCCTTACACCCTTGAACAGTCTCTACAAACCCAAAAGTCCATAGCCAGAAATATAAGCCCCACCCTTCTTGACCAGCAACCAAAAAACTCAGAGTTTTTTACAAGCGTTCGCCCCAGTCATTTACACTTCCAGCCTGTTAGCCAAGAGAATCAAGGTACTCCTTTGCCTTGATTTCTGAAGAGAAGTACAGTGTCTTGCCTTCGTTGATGATTTTTAGCTGAGCCGGGTTAATCAAGAAGGCTTGCAGCTTTTTATCTTGGGATGGCTTAATCATTCCTCTTAAACGCCAGCGCCTCTCTACTGTCGCATGACAAAAGTCTGGCCGGACGAAGAATGAAACCCCCTCACTGCTTCTTCTAGCGTCCGGCCTAGCCAATCCCGAGATGGCCTGTCTCAGGATAAAATCTCCAAAAAAGATTAAGATGGCCCTGGGTTTATCGCTCTCCTTAGCATTCCTTCTAATTTTGAAGGGGGTACGATGTACTCTCTGTACCTCGGTGGACCAGTTCCAGCTGGAGAGTTCAGGCAAGGCTTGTTCAAAGAGCTTGATGATGTACGCCCTGATATCAGACCCCTCGACTCCCTCCGGGATTCCAAGGACTCTCAGATTATTCCGGCGGAGCCTTTCTCCATTTCCTCGAGCTTCCACTGTATATCCAGCACCTGGGAACAGTGCGCATTGACCTTTGTGACAGCCTCAGCAACTTCGGCTTCGGTTGATACCACCCTGTCTTCCAAATTTGAAACTCTATCCCCGGTGTTGGCGCATACCTTGGATAACTTTCTCACCACACCCTGCATTTTCCTCATTGCAGCCTGGGATTTGCGGTTGTCTTGATGGGTTTCCTCCCTGTGTGCTATTATCTCTTGGTGGATTGTTTCCAGGAGTGACATTTGGGTAAGTTCCTAGCAGGGACTGCCCTGCAGGGGCATAGATGATTAATGATCCCAGCTCAATTCGCATTGGGGGTTGGCCTGACCTTTTGCTGCCGCTGGGGGCCTTAGTGCTGTTGCAGGCTGGTCGTTTTCGGGATCGCTTTCAGAGTCCAGATAGGAGCTGCCTTCATCATCCTCCCCGGACCACCCGACCCCGTCTGAAGCTGAGAAAAAGACTTCGCTGGGAGCATTCTCTTTTCCGTTCGCGGCTCCACCGACCACCATACCCCCAATTTCTGATGGCTCCACCTTGTTAATACCAGAAGTGTCTTCTATAAGCAGCTGAGGACCGACCGCATTTAAGTCCGAAAACAAGGGTATTAGAGGTCCGCCATTTGCCACCAGTGCTAGTGCTTCTTCTCCGGGGATCATTATATCTATGGAGTCCTTCGTTAAGCCCTGAGTTTCTCCTCCCATTGCCATGGGTTTTTGAGTTAGAGGAAGGGCCGGCTTGGAGGGAGTACTATTATCATCTTGTGTTGATTCCTGGAAGGCCTCCACCTCCACCACTATAGGTATTATGCCCTCCAACTCCTTAGCCTCCTTAACCTCCTTCTCCTTACCCGCCATAGAAAATAAGTCCACAATTGACGATGCAGCCTGGTGGGTCCTCACTACAGTCTGCTGCCTCTTCTTCTTTTGTTCCGCTGTGGGTGTTTGGGCTGTCCGAGAGTCCTCGGCTACCTCCGCGTCTGCTTCCTCGCGCAGAGTTTTCTTTTTCCCCACAGCCGTTTTAGATCCCTGGTTCAATTTGGGGGCCATTGCTGCCTTCCTTGCACCTCCACGCAGGCTGGGAACCGGGCTGCCTCGGCAGGTACGCCCGCTGGTGAACTCGCTCTGGGCTCCACTATGCTCCGCTGCCGTCTTCGGGGTTAGGCTCCGCCCACCTGAACACCAGGGACGTTTCCGAGCCGGGGAGAGAGCCGCGACCAAAGCCCGCAGCAGCTGCCTCGCAGATCCACGGCAGGAAAGCGCCGTCAGCATTCCGTCCGAGTGCTCCTCGGTAAGGTACAGGGGTCGGGTTGCTTCTGGCTACAGAATTAAAACTCCATAGGGCTCATTCCGTTGCTCGTCCTCACCGCTCCACCACTACGGCCACAACTACGCGGATGCCATCTTGCTTCGTTGTTACAAATTTGAAAACTGTGTTTTTTTCTTTTCAGTGAAGTGCAGAGAGTATGGAAAACATTGTAGGATAGATTGAAAATTGCATCCACCAAGCAAAGTGTGAAAATGAGCTGCAGTTGAAAAATTATGTGCACTATTACTTTTCTTGTTCACTTAATGCACTGTTCACACTCAGCGAGGAAACACTTTAAACCAATTAGAAAATAAAAAGAAAACGTTGCTTTAAAAAAAAAAATAGAAAAAGACGTGTTAGACTTATTTTTGTTGCAGGAGTACGCAAACATTTTTGGTTGAAATACTCCACAGCACGTTTACATAAGAGGGCATCAAACAAAGCAAGTTTCATCCCAGGAATGTTCCTAACTTGAACACATAACATAATTTTGCAATGAGTTGCACTAATAGTTCCTTAGCAGGGTTCCTTTGGAGGACATAATATCTAGGCGCTAAGCTACAAACCTTAGACAATAAGACCTGGGCTGAAATCCTAGCTATGCCATTTGATCCAATTTTGTGACTTTGTGACTTTGTGCGGTTCAGGTTTTTGTCTGCCTACAGCAGTTCAGCAAGGAATTCAGTTGTCAGCCTTTCATGGACAGTAAAATGCAATAATTTGCATTGAGGAGATGTCAAGTTTTCCCGTAGAGCTCCATTCTATTCCCAGCTTCATTCAATCCTAGAGCCAGTTTTAACTTGCTTTCTCCATTCTTAAATGCAGGACTAAAAGCGCTAGAATGCAGAGAAGCAACCACAGCATTAGGTGATAGCGGCTACTTGCATGGAGATCTGTCTCACTCATAGTGGATAACAGTTCTCTCAAATTGTCTAATCTGTGAAAAAGGTATATGATGTCAAAAGTATGCTGCAATCAAGGACTTTCACTGAAAAATATACTATGGCTACCAGATGACTCTGCTTGTATAAGCACCTTATATGGATCATATGACGAGGTGGTTATCAGGGGCAATTTGTTCCAGCCTTAAGCATTCATTTAGCAAACTAATCCTTGGTGTTATAATTCTTGTTCACCTTCCTGAACAAGATTGGCTAAAGCTTCTCCCTTTGTTTTCTCTAGCCCTGTTGTGCTGCTTGGCTCCAGGAAATTTGTGCTTCCCTTCGGGTGACACACTCCAGCCACCAACAGAGGTTTCTTCATGCTTCCTGGCCTCTAAATTGTGCAATTCGTAGGGAGCCTGAGTTTTACTCCTCACACAGGACCTGTCTCCTGTCTGTGCATAGTTCACAGAAAATTCAGGGGAACCCCACCAGCAAGTCACCCCTTTGCTGAACAGAGGATGTGGGGGAGTGTGGGGGAGGGGGGGTGGTAGAAAGAAATGCAATGCCACTGGCCCTGGAGAAACCAATAATAGTCCCGGGAGCCAACTGAATTCAGAAGTACTTGAGTCCGTCTTTGCAGTAGGGGCAGGTGTCTTCTCTGTTTCAGCTGGGCATTTCTCCCCAGTCAATCAATCAATCAATCAATGACATTTATAGAGCGCACTACATACCCGTAGGGTCTCAAGGCGCTGGGGGAGGGGGGGTGCCGCTACTGCTCGAACAGCCAGGTCTTCAGCTTCTTCCTGAAGGAGAGGTGGTCTTGGGTCAGGCGCAGGTCGGTTGGGAGGGAGTTCCAGGTCTTGGCGGCCAGGTAGGAGAAGGACCTTCCTCCTGTAGTCGCTCTTCGGATGCGGGGGACGGCGGCGAGGGCGTGGTTGGCTGATCGGAGGTGGCGTTTGGGAGCGTAGAAGTTGATTCGGCTGTTGAGGTAGCTCGGGCCTTGGTCGTGTAGGGCTTTGTGTGCGTGGGTGAGGAGGCGGAAGGTGATTCTTTTGTTGACGGGGAGCCAGTGAAGGTCTCTCAGGTGTCCGGAGATGTGGCTGGTTCGTGGGATGTCGAGGATGAGTCTGGCAGAGGCGTTCTGGATCCGCTGGAGTCTTTTTTGGAGTTTGGCGGTGGTACCGGCGTAGAGGGCGTTGCCGTAGTCCAGTCGGCTAGTGACGAGGGCCTGGGTGACGGTCTTCCTGGTCTCGGTGGGGATCCACCAGAAGATCTTCCGTAGCATGCGTAGGATGTTGAAGCACGCCGAGGAGACGTTGTTGACTTGCCTGGTCATGGAGAGGGAGGAGTCCAGGATGAAGCCCAGGTTGCGTGCATGGTCTGTCGGTTTGGGTGCGGTGCCCAGGGCGGGAGGCCACCAGGAGTCGTCCCAGGCGGAGGGTGAAGAGCCCAGGATGAGGACCTCCGTCTTGTCGGAGTTCAGTTTCAGGCGGCTGGTCGTCATCCACTCGGCTACCTCTTTCATCCCTTCGTGCAGGTCGGCTCTGGCGGCGGCTGGGTCGTTGGTCAGGGAGAGGATCAGCTGGGTGTCGTCGGCGTAGGAGATTATGCTGAGGTTGTGTTGGCGTGCGATGGCCGCGAGTGGGCTCATGTAGACGTTGAAGAGGGTGGTGCTCAGAGAGGATCCTTGAGGGACGCCGCAGATGACTTCGGATGCCTCTGACTTGTACGGTGGGAGGCGGACTCTCTGTGTTCTTCCGTCGAGGAAGGAGATGATCCATTCCAGCGCCTTGTCCTGGATTCCGACGTTGCTGAGGCGCTGTACTAGGGTGCGGTGGCAGACAGTGTCGAATGCCGCGGAGAGGTCTAGGAGGATGAGGGCCGCTGTTTCTCCGTTGTCCATCAGGGTTCGGATGTCATCGGTGGCGGCGATGAGGGCGGTCTCGGTGCTGTGATTGGCTCGGAAGCCGGTCTGTGAGGGGTCGAGGGATCCATTCGTCTCGAGGAAGGCGGCCATCTGCTTGTTGACGGTCTTCTCGATGACTTTGGCTGGAAATGGGAGGAGCGAGATGGGGCGGTAATTCTTGAGTTCGGTGGGGTCCGCTGTGGGTTTCTTGAGTAGAGCGCTGAGTTCGGCATGCTTCCAGCACTCAGGGAAGGTGGCGGTGTCGAAGGATGTGTTGATGATGTCTCGCAGGTGGGGTGCGATGACAGCGTCGGCCTTATTGAAGACGTAGTGAGGGCAGGGGTCTGTCGGAGATCCGGAGTGGATGGAGTTCATCGTTTGGATGGTGTCTTCGGTGCTGATCGGGGTCCAGGCGTGGAGGGTGGTGGTGGGGGGTGGTTGTTCGGTCCTGGTCCTGGTCGTTGGTTGGTTGTTGAAACTGTTGTGTATGTCTGCGATCTTGTTGTGGAAGTATGTAGCGAGGGAGTTGCAGAGGTCTTGCGATGGGGTGATGTCGTTGTTTCCTGCGCTGGGGTTGGATAGCTCTTTCACGAAGTTGAAGAGTTCCTTGCAGTTGTGTGCGTTGTTGTCCAACCGGTCCTTAAATGCGGTTTTCTTGGCGGCGCGGATCAGCTGGTGGTGCTTCCGGGTGGCCAGCTTGAGGGTGGTCCTGTTGTCCGGTGTAGGTTCCCTTCTCCAGACTTTCTCGAGGGCTCGGCAGTTCTTCTTGGAGCTCTTGAGTTCGTCGGTGAACCACGGGGCTTTCTTGCTGCCGGGTCTGCTGGGCGGGGTCCTTAGCGGGGCGAGCTCGTCCGCGCAGATGCTGATCCACTTTGTGAGGTTGTCGGCAGCCTGGCTGGGGTTCGCTGAGCTGGCAGGGGGGTGCTGGCTCAGGGAGGTGGCGAGCTGGTCTGCTGTGATCTTGTTCCAGCTTCTGCGAGCGGTCTGTTGCTGGTGGTGGTGGGTCGTCGTTCTCTTGAAGGTGAAGTGGACGCAGCTGTGGTCCGTCCATTGAAGCTCTGTGGCGTGGCTGAAGTCGATGTCTGGGCTGGAGGAGAAGACTGCGTCGAGTGTGTGTCCGGCGAGGTGGGTGGGGGTGGACACCAGCTGCTTGAGTCCAAGATTGGCGAGGTTGTCGAGCAGGGAGCTGGTGTTGCGGTCGTTGTTGTTCTCCAGGTGGAAGTTGAGGTCCCCCAGGAGGATGTAGTCGGCGGAGGGGAGGGCGTGCGGGCTGACGAAGTCGGCGATGTCCTCGCTGAATTGTGTGCGTGGTCCCGGGGGTCGGTAGATCAGGGTGCCTCTGAGGGTGGTCTTCGGGTCGGTGTGGATCTGGAAATGCAGGTGTTCGGCGGTGGTCAGGGTGTTGTCGGTGCTGGTTGTGAGCCGGATGGTGTTCCTGTGGATGATGGCGATGCCTCCTCCCATCTGGTTGGCGTTGCGGTCCCTCCGGACGATCTTGTAGCCTTCTGGGATAGCGATGGCGATGTCGGGAGCTGAGGAGGCGTTCATCCAGGTCTCCGTGAGGAAGGCGACGTCAGGGGCTGTGGCGTCTAGGAGGTTCCAGAGTTCGATGGCGTGTCTGTGGACGGAGCGGGTGTTGAGCAGGATGCACTTGAGGTGGTTGCTGCTGGTGTTCAGCTTGGCGGGTGCTGGTGTGCGGCAGGTCCGGATGCAGGTGAACTTGCAGGCGTGGCAGCTGAAAGGTCCGTGGGTGCGTCGTGGTGAGGCTTGGTGGCATTCTGGGAGTCGGCCGGTGTTGAGTGCGATGAGGGTGGCGGCGGTGTACGTCAGGCGGGTCGGACGGGGTCTTCGTGGGCCAGGGGTCCTGGCGCTGGTCGCGATCCGGTCGCGGACGGGCGCAGACGGGCTTACCTTTGGCGCGCCTTCGGCGCACAATCGGCGCGCCCGCTGCGCGTCAACGCTGCACGTTCGCACGGTCGCCATATAAGGCGAAGTGCGCGGGTGGGCGGAGCAGCTGGGAGGCGGGAGCGGGGAGGGAACAGAAGGAAAAAAGGGGCGGGGTCTGCGGTGGTGGCGGGAAGCGGGGAGCGGGGAGGGAAGACGGGGGGCGGCGAGGAGGGCGGGAAACAGAAGGAGGACGCTAACACGGGCAAAAACTATTAACAAAACAAGCACAAATGGAGAACAAAACAAAGCTAACACGGGCAAAAACTATTAACAAAACAAGCACAAATGGAGAACAAAACAAAGCTAACACGGGCAAAAAACTATGACAAAACAAGCACAAATGGAGAACAAAATTAAGCAAAACAAACGACAGCAGGGTCAGCCGGCAGCGAGGCAGGCAGCGAGGCAGAGAGCAAGGAAAGGGGGCACACGCAGCAGCTGGTGGCCGTGCGGTGCGGGGGTGTCCCACAAGTGGGTCACACTTACCTGTGTCGCACGGTCGCCATATAAGGCCAAGTGCGCGGGTGGGCGGAGCAGCTGGGAGGCGGGAGCGGGGAGGGAACAGAAGGAAAAAAGGGGCGGGGTCTGCGGTGGTGGCGGGAAGCGGGGAGCGGGGAGGGAAGACGGGGGGCGGCGAGGAGGGCGGGAAACAGAAGGAGGACGCTAACACGGGCAAAAACTATTAACAAAACAAGCACAAATGGAGAACAAAACAAGTCTAACACGGGCAAAAAACTATGACAAAACAAGCACAAATGGAGAACAAAACAAGGCTAACACGGGCAAAAAACTATGACAAAACAAGCACAAATGGAGAACAAAATTAAGCAAAACAAACGACAGCAGGGTCAGCCGGCAGCGAGGCAGGCAGCGAGGCAGAGAGCAAGGAAAGGGGGCACACGCAGCAGCTGGTGGCCGTGCGGCGCGGGGGTGTCCACAATGTACTCAAAATCCTCTCCCTTGTGTATGAGTTTTAAAGTGGGGTTGGAAAGATTAGGATAGTGGACCCCTCTACTTAATCCTAGAGTGACACATCATCACTCCATCTCTGCCCTAACCCTCCTGCAACACATTTTGGAAATTTCGGAAATTATGCCTTAATGTCTCTCTTCTCTGGGAGCCTGAGTCCCTTTGCTGCCATAGCTGCCTAGTTCCTTATACCCAAAGCATCAAAAGGGTCAGCTGCTGTGATTCTCTTCAAATGTCTGGCTACTCTCCTATGAGGTTGATCCTTTCTAGGGCCAGGTGCACTATGAAAAGTAATTATCACATGCAGATTCCGTCCCTACCCTTTCCTCTCCCAGGAAAAGGCCACATTGTGGGCGAATTGCCCTACTGTTTGGGGAGGCCCTTGATCCTCCGGTTGGTCAGCAGAGTAATTAACTTGACTAAGGAGGGCCATTCAGAAGTCTGGCTCTCATTAGGAGCTTACCCCCAGATGCATCAAAGTTATGTTTTGCGAGTCCTTAATAGTCGAATTTTAAGGATTCGTATTATTAAAGACTCGCAAAACGGGATGCATGTAGGAATCGCAATGTTATTTGCGATTCCTACTGATTCCTTATTTGCGATTCGCTAATTGCTAATCGCAAATAAGGAATGACTTTTCCATTTATTCCTGTGGCTCCAGAGTTTTCAAATGGGATGGAGCCCATTAGTCAGAAGCATAGTTGCCAGAAAAGGAGTGCAGGCAGCACAAAGCCAAAGCAGTTGCTTTTGAAAAATATCTTTTTTGTAAATCGTTTCAAGAAAGCTTGCAAGGAAATTATAGTAGTGCTTGTCACAGTTTTCAAACATGTCATACTAAAGGAATTACACATTCCAGACATGACAGCAGTTGAGCAGTGAAAGAAAAGGGACAATTTGAGGCACCGTGTGGGACGCTGAAACGCTGACTGGGGCAGAGCGGGGGAGCTCACATCGCGGGTTCAGGACTGCGAGGACCACAAGCCAGTGCGTGGAGTCATCACATGCAGCTGGCCCTCTTCCCGCACACCACCACCTCTTACTTAGCTACGCCCACACCCGCGAGACGCAGGATGCGCGTGGGTGCGCGCCTTTCCAATCCCGGGCCAAGGGCGGGCCCGTTCTAGCCCGTTACAGACCGTGCAAGACCGGACCGGGCCACCTCTCTTGGTTCTTGAGTGACTGAGGTAGTCTCTCTAAGGCTCCTAACAAACACCGGGCGCAGCATCACTCCAGATCCAGGACTATGACGGGCCGAGAGACTAAAAGCAAAGCTCTATCATCGAGCACAATGGTGGCAGGTTGTAAGAAAGAACCCGCACTCACCCGGATAGGACAGACCCGACCATGGTATCAGCCACGCACTAGTGGACTACAACGTCCCTGTTCATCTCCCGTGTTTTCACAGGAAGATGTCGGCCGCCGGCTTGACCCGGAAGTCCTGCCCCCATACCCCGGTAGTGAGACGCGCGACCCAATGAAAGGCGCGCTGGGTCAGGATACTGAGGAGAGAGCAGACGCGGAAAGAGGAACAGGACGATGAAGCGAAGGCGCGGGACCCGGTGGTGACCAGGAAAACGCGGGACCCGGTGGTGACCAGGAAGACGCGGGACCCGGTGGTGACCAGGAAGACGCGGGACCCGACTTGGAGGACTCCAGAACGTCAGGAAGCCCGGAAGACGGAGAGGAAAGCTGGTCGGAGGACTGATGGTGTCCGGAGGAGGCTGGAAAGCTGCCGTAACTCGGAGGAGAGTTACGGCGGGCCGGTGAGTGTAACTGGCTCGGGGTCACGCAGAGGGAGGGGGTGGAGAAAGTCATAGTGGGAGGGCAGAGCACAACGGGGGATGATGTGAAGAAGGAGCCGGTGTAATGTACGCTAGACGCTATACGCTCTGAACGCTATTGGTAGCTGTATATATACACACTGTTCCCCCCCCCCTTCTCTAGGCACTTAAGTTCACCATTCCCGCATCCCTACTCCACTCCTGACTAGTGATAGGAACACTCGGTTCCAACCAGCATCTTGTTGATACTCTTGAACAGTCACAATGGTGTGATGAAGGGACACTCCAATATAATCATAAAAGAACCCCATTCTGACGGTTCCCCTATTGTTTATTTCCATCCTTCTATGAGCCTCCGGAAAGACCATCCCGGTCCAGAAGAACCAGAGGGCAAGAAAACACCATTGCAAGCCTCAAGTTCCTCCGGCCCATCCCAGGAAACGTCAGAAGAAGAAGAATCTCCAACGTATCAACCCTTTCCACTTCCCCTTACTATCAATAAACCCACTTCTAAACCTTTATTGCAGCCTCCTCGCCTGTTTATCAAGCCCGCGCTCCCACAAGTGGTGTCAGAAGTGGGATTGAAAGGCAAAATGGAGGCTGCCCTCACAAGAATGGCTGAGAATCAGGAACACCTCAGCAAAGTCATGGAACGTTTTCTGACTGTTGTAGAGGAAGACCGGGGCAAGTTACAACAGGCCATAACTGGACAGGGACAGACCATGGGTAAACTTACAGAAGAGTGAAATTTTAACAAGTAGATCAACTTCTTGTGAATAGGTGCGCGTGACTTATACAAGAACCACAGTGGGATTCTTCACATCTGTAGAATATATTTTTATTGTTCAATGTTTCTTTATGTTGCGTTCGATGTTTATAAATACACTTCGATTATTTTCATTTCATAATCTTAGAGTTCCAAGAGTACAATTATATCATATTGTTCACATCCTTCATTACCCAATGCATTTCGGGTCATAAAACAAGCTGACCCTTCGTCAGGGGTCTGTAACGAAATGAAAACAGGACCATTAAGTTCATCATTCTGTTTTTCTCACAAGATCCCTATTATCTGCATGCAATTCAACTTATACACAAAATCACGGTTTCTAAACGAAATCACTACACAACGTGAATGTCGCCTATATGCAAGCGTGGCTGAATGCACTTTATCAGCTAAATGAAACAATGGCTCCTTGACAATCTTAAAGCACAACAGCCCATCTTCATCATAAATTAGATGTCTACCACTGTCATTCGTTGTTAACACAAAGCAGTTGAAATGACCATGTTTAACGGAACGCACTAAACGTTTGTCGCGCTAAGAGCTGCAGAATGCTTACGTTTGGGATCAGCCGATCTCCTTCGGTAGTTGTGAACGCTCAACTGGTCGTTTACCGCGCCCTGTTTGACTACATAATTCAACATGTCTGCATGAGCACGTGACCGGGGAGATACCCAATCACTGGTAGCCGGCTTCAAAATACCATCATCACGTGACAGGGGAGTGGGTGCGCTGTGTGTTGTCATTCGCGCTGTAGTTAAATAAAGTTGCATTGCATATATGTATGTACCTTACAGAGTTAAACATGTAATCGCACACCATAATGGTTTTTAGCACAATATACGTCCAATGTTAAAAATAAATAAACGAGAACCATGAATATTATTAACAATTCTCGATGTTTACACGAGGCCCAGAATTACTTGAACCCACATTGTCTTATGGGATTCACATTAAAGAAAACATGAGTGTTCAATCCGATCATTGAGCCCTGTGGGGTGCTCAGTCTGTAATTTTTTGATCCAAAAAAATTCTTTCTTCAGTCTTTGTTTGGTAGGATCCTGGTCTTCGCGTGTGGAGAGCTTTTCCAGAACAATAAACCTCAATTGGGAAATTTGATGTTTGTGTTCTAACCAATGTGTGGCAATGGATGATTTGGCATTTTGTAAACGAATATTGCTTTTGTGTTCCGTTATTCGGATTTTTACTTTTCTTTCGGTTTGTCCAACATACGCTCTGCCGCATGGACACTTAATCATATATATACAATTCATCGTGTCGCATGTGCTCGTGTGTTTCAATTGAATGGAAAATCCTTTCGTGGGGTGTGTGATTGAAGCACTTTCCATCACATTTCCGCAGTGTGTACAATTGTGGCATTTGAGCATCCCTCGATATTGTGTAACGATTGCCTTGGTGCTGCTTAATATTTCTTTCAAATTTCTTGATCGTTGGAATGCATATGTCACTCTTTCATTATACAATCCAGTGAGGTCAGGTTCTAGCTGGATTAATTTCCAATGTTTATTGATTATTGCTTTAATTCTAGAGGCATCGCTTGAATATTTCAAAACGCACACAGTCTTTTTGGTCAAAGTTTTACTTTTAGATTCTAGCAGTTTCACTCGAGGCTGAATCGCTACAGTTTTTAATGCTGTGTCCAGCACATCTTTTGGATATCCTCTTGCATGATATTTTTCCATTTGGGTTTTCAAAGCATCTTTGAGATCATTCTCATTGGAGGTTATTCGTTTGATCCTGATGAATTGAGATGTCGGCAAGTGTTTTTTAAGAGTATCAGGATGAAAACTTTGGAACAATAAAGCTGAATTCTTGTCAGTAGGTTTAGTGAACACCCTAGTGGTAATTTGGTTTTCATGAATGTTGATCTGTACATCAAGGAATGATATGGTCTTAGCATCGATCGTGTAGGTAAATTGAATCCTTGGGTTACGAGTGTTTAAATCACTAATATTCTGTTCTAATGCTTGCGGAGTACCTTTCCAAATTATGAATAAATCATCGATGTACCTACTGTACATTGTCAAACCTTCAGTCCATGAAGTGTTCTGTAGTATGTGATCTGTTTCAAATTTATTCATAAAAATATTCGCATACGAGGGGGCCCACCCAAATCCCATTGATGTCCCACTGCTCTGGTTGTAAAATTTATTGTCCCATTCAAAGTAACTGCTATACAAAGAAAATTGCATCAGTTGTAGAATCAGAATTTTTTGGTGATCTTCAAGAGAACTTTTGAGTAAAACCCATTCTAACGCTTCTACCCCTTCGTTATGGGGGATAGATGTATATAGAGCTGTGACGTCGATGGTACATAGCCAATAGGGTTGATCTTTCTCTAATTCAATTTTCTCCAAGAGGTTCAAAAATGCAGTAGTATCCTTAAGATATGTACTGAAGCCTTGTACAATCGGTTGCAAAAAAGTGTCGATGAAGTTGCCAATAGGTTCTGAAATAGATCCACACGCTGAAACTATGGGTCTGAAGGGCGGGTTGGTGAGGCTCTTGTGAATTTTTGGCATCATGTAAAATTTAGGTCTTCTTGGATATTTGGTTTCAAAAAATTGTTTAGTTTTTTCTGTGATCCAGTTCATTTCGAACGCATGTTGGATGATCTTATTCAACATTGTTTGGTACTCACTTGTCGGATCCATCTCTAACGGCAAGTAGATTTCTGTATTCATTACGTGCTCATTGACATGTTTTAGATAAAATTCCGTGTCCATTACGACAAGGGCTCCACCCTTGTCTGCCTTTTGAAAAGTTAATTTGGAGTCATGACTCAAGTTTTTCAAAGTATTCCATTCGCTGGCTGTTAGATTATGTTTCTTGGGTTTCACAAATTGAATTGATTGAATATCTGAAAGAACAGAACGTTCAAATGCTTCTATGGTTTTGTGGGTAAACGGCGCACAGAATGTGCTCTTAGGTTTAAAGTCTTTGTCCCATGTGGACATTGATGTTGATGGAGGTATGTCTTTGAAAAAATACCTTAACCTTAATGATCTGAAAAATTTGAATAAAGCGATGTCTGTCTCAGCTGCATTGGAGCGATATGTAGGTACAAAGGTTATGCCTTTATTTAATACTTTAGTCTCAAGAGGAGTTAAGTTTTTCGACGAAATGTTTACAACTAGTTCGTTTTGCTCATCTGGCTCCTGGTTCTTTCTGCTATACTGCGATCTGTATCTGCCCCCTCTTCTGGTTGGTTTATTAATGGTGGAGCATTGGCTGCTGGGCTTATCTCTAAAAAAGATTGTGAGTTGGATGTGCTTGGCACTAGTTTGGTTATTAATTCTGTGGTTTTATTGATTGGTGTCCTTGATTGAGATATTTCAGAATCTGATACCATACTTTCCTGTGAGGACGTTGTGGTGGTCGTTTTTTTTGGCTGCTGTTGATTGGGTTTCTGTTGCCATTGTTTTTGGGTATAAATTTCAGCCCACGTATAGACTTCCTCTAACTTGTAGTCCAAAGTGTCTCTACGGTATTTCCTTACTTTCCTATCGTTGACTTCTTTGGCATATTTCTCAAGTTTACGATTGATGTCTTCAAGTGTTTTTTCTAAATCCGGTATTTTGTTGATCTCCGTTTGCAAAGTTTTAATTTCTTCCTCTAGTTCAATGAGAACTTTTGATAACTCTTCCACTATCAATAGAATTAAATCTAAAGAGCACTTATTGAGGATCTGGTACCAGCGTTCCATAAATTTCTTGCTATTTTTACACAACATGGGTTTAAGGGCTATTCTGAGGCCTCTGGGTATCCGTTGGTTTTTGTGGTAATGAATCAAAGTTGTGGCATGTAGCCTTTGGTTGATTTCTTTACGACTCATGTACTCGAATTGACGTAGTAGTTGTGCTGTAGTAGTTTTCTGGGGGGTGAACTGTCTGGTCTCCTGGATCAAATCGTAAATGTCTAATGCTGCTTGAGGTGTAAAACCTAATGTTTCTGCCTTGTTTGTGGTTAACTGTGCTATTTCATCAAGTTGCATGATTCTTTCAATTGGTGCAATCCGGGATGACTGGACTGGAATTAGTAGTAACTGACTGAGTGTTATCCCTTTGCACTCTCTTAACACATTCGATCTCTAGTTATCCTTTTCGGGTTGGCGCCACCTATGTCACGCGGCGTCCTTCCGCGCCTTCAATAACAGTGAAATTTTAACAAGTAGATCAACTTCTTGTGAATAGGTGCGCGTGACTTATACAAGAACCACAGTGGGATTCTTCACATCTGTAGAATATATTTTTATTGTTCAATGTTTCTTTATGTTGCGTTCGATGTTTATAAATACACTTCGATTATTTTCATTTCATAATCTTAGAGTTCCAAGAGTACAATTATATCATATTGTTCACATCCTTCATTACCCAATGCATTTCGGGTCATAAAACAAGCTGACCCTTCGTCAGGGGTCTGTAACGAAATGAAAACAGGACCATTAAGTTCATCATTCTGTTTTTCTCACAAGATCCCTATTATCTGCATGCAATTCAACTTATACACAAAATCACGGTTTCTAAACGAAATCACTACACAACGTGAATGTCGCCTATATGCAAGCGTGGCTGAATGCACTTTATCAGCTAAATGAAACAATGGCTCCTTGACAATCTTAAAGCACAACAGCCCATCTTCATCATAAATTAGATGTCTACCACTGTCATTCGTTGTTAACACAAAGCAGTTGAAATGACCATGTTTAACGGAACGCACTAAACGTTTGTCGCGCTAAGAGCTGCAGAATGCTTACGTTTGGGATCAGCCGATCTCCTTCGGTAGTTGTGAACGCTCAACTGGTCGTTTACCGCGCCCTGTTTGACTACATAATTCAACATGTCTGCATGAGCACGTGACCGGGGAGATACCCAATCACTGGTAGCCGGCTTCAAAATACCATCATCACGTGACAGGGGAGTGGGTGCGCTGTGTGTTGTCATTCGCGCTGTAGTTAAATAAAGTTGCATTGCATATATGTATGTACCTTACAGAGTTAAACATGTAATCGCACACCATAATGGTTTTTAGCACAATATACGTCCAATGTTAAAAATAAATAAACGAGAACCATGAATATTATTAACAATTCTCGATGTTTACACGAGGCCCAGAATTACTTGAACCCACATTGTCTTATGGGATTCACATTAAAGAAAACATGAGTGTTCAATCCGATCATTGAGCCCTGTGGGGTGCTCAGTCTGTAATTTTTTGATCCAAAAAAATTCTTTCTTCAGTCTTTGTTTGGTAGGATCCTGGTCTTCGCGTGTGGAGAGCTTTTCCAGAACAATAAACCTCAATTGGGAAATTTGATGTTTGTGTTCTAACCAATGTGTGGCAATGGATGATTTGGCATTTTGTAAACGAATATTGCTTTTGTGTTCCGTTATTCGGATTTTTACTTTTCTTTCGGTTTGTCCAACATACGCTCTGCCGCATGGACACTTAATCATATATATACAATTCATCGTGTCACATGTGCTCGTGTGTTTCAATTGAATGGAAAATCCTTTCGTGGGGTGTGTGATTGAAGCACTTTCCATCACATTTCCGCAGTGTGTACAATTGTGGCATTTGAGCATCCCTCGATATTGTGTAACGATTGCCTTGGTGCTGCTTAATATTTCTTTCAAATTTCTTGATCGTTGGAATGCATATGTCACTCTTTCATTATACAATCCAGTGAGGTCAGGTTCTAGCTGGATTAATTTCCAATGTTTATTGATTATTGCTTTAATTCTAGAGGCATCGCTTGAATATTTCAAAACGCACACAGTCTTTTTGGTCAGCGCACCCACTCCCCTGTCACGTGATGATGGTATTTTGAAGCCGGCTACCAGTGATTGGGTATCTCCCCGGTCACGTGCTCATGCAGACATGTTGAATTATGTAGTCAAACAGGGCGCGGTAAACGACCAGTTGAGCGTTCACAACTACCGAAGGAGATCGGCTGATCCCAAACGTAAGCATTCTGCAGCTCTTAGCGCGACAAACGTTTAGTGCGTTCCGTTAAACATGGTCATTTCAACTGCTTTGTGTTAACAACGAATGACAGTGGTAGACATCTAATTTATGATGAAGATGGGCTGTTGTGCTTTAAGATTGTCAAGGAGCCATTGTTTCATTTAGCTGATAAAGTGCATTCAGCCACGCTTGCATATAGGCGACATTCACGTTGTGTAGTGATTTCGTTTAGAAACCGTGATTTTGTGTATAAGTTGAATTGCATGCAGATAATAGGGATCTTGTGAGAAAAACAGAATGATGAACTTAATGGTCCTGTTTTCATTTCGTTACAGACCCCTGACGAAGGGTCAGCTTGTTTTATGACCCGAAATGCATTGGGTAATGAAGGATGTGAACAATATGATATAATTGTACTCTTGGAACTCTAAGATTATGAAATGAAAATAATCGAAGTGTATTTATAAACATCGAACGCAACATAAAGAAACATTGAACAATAAAAATATATTCTACAGATGTGAAGAATCCCACTGTGGTTCTTGTATAAGTCACGCGCACCTATTCACAAGAAGTTGATCTACTTGTTAAAATTTCACTGTTATTGAAGGCGCGGAAGGACGCCGCGCGACATAGGTGGCGCCAACCCGAAAAGGATAACTAGAGATCGAATGTGTTAAGAGAGTGCAAAGGGATAACACTCAGTCAGTTAAACTTACAGAAGCCCTGGGTCATCAACGGGGCCCTACTACCCTGCCCTCTGTGGTGTTACAGCGTTATGTGGCGGGAGAAGACCCTGATTTTTTCTTTAGTAACTTTGAGCGAATGGCGAACGCAGCTTCATGGCCCGCCGAAAAATGGGGCCAGTATTTAGGTCCTCTGTTGTCTGATGATTTACAAGCAGCCTACCAGGCAGCTACCCTACAAGGGACTGTTCCTTATGCGGACATAAAAAATCGAAGAAAACACCATTGCAAGCCTCAAGTTCCTCCAGCCCATCCCAGGAAACGTCAGAAGAAGAAGAATCTCCAACTTATCAACCCTTTCCACTTCCCCTTACTATCAATAAACCCACTTCTAAACCTTTATTGCAGCCTCCTCGCCTGTTTATCAAGCCCGCACTCCCACACAGGTACACTGGACAATTTCCTGGTTAGAGCAAATTCTCTTTTATCTAATGAAATAATTATTTTAGAACGACGACTTTCCCAGGGAATTGATAACGTCAAAAGATATTTGTTGGGCCATATAGCTAATGCTAAAACTCCTGAAAGGTGTGTGGGTTCCCCTGTTGCTCCTTTAAATAGCAATGACCAACTAAGATCAACTGTCTTGCTAGAGCCCAGGAGTAGCCCTGGAACGCATAGAGATTCTCTTCCGGTTATCCCTGAAGCTAGTCGAGTGTCTTCTGTCGGTAATAGTGTGATATCTGATAGTAGGCCTGAGTCTAACATCTCTCAGCCTCAGGGAAATCGGTAAGGGGCAGTTCCAAAAAGAAAACGTGGGGCACAGATAGGGGGTGGAAAAAAGGCGAAGTTAGACAAATGTCCCTCTTATAATGATCCCAAAGGTCTTACAAAAGGTAGGGAGGTCCTTCCAATAGTCAGTGGTACTTTTAATTCTCCTCCCCCTATTCCTCCTGTAGTGCAACCGACTACATTTAGCTTTGGGGATATAACAAAGGCCCGGGGTGATCATCTGACTTCTAGCTTAGGTAGTATTTTGAAATCTTTGCTTGACCCCTTGGTTGTTAGACTTGACCAAATTGATCTTAGGTTGACAAAAATAGAAAAAGCCACTGGGGCTATGGTGGATCATTTGAAACCACCAGCAACTATGCAGGGGCAGTCTGACGCGAATGTGGGGGGTGTACCCTCAGCCAATATCCCTTTCACAGCAAATCTCCCTGCCCCAGAAATTCCCCCCCTGATAGCACCGAGTGCCCATACTACCCTCCCTGTTAGCCCTTCCAAGATGGCCAAGAAGCCTAACGAGAATGATGAGCGAAAAAACATGGAGGGCAATAGATTGAGAATGAAAAAGGTAGTAAATCTACCCCCAGAGGCAGCTTCACTTGTAGTGGTCTTAACTGGCGTACCCTAGCTTAGCAATTCAGCAGTAGAATCATTTGCCTCTCTTAAAAACAAAGTGGCAAACTGACTGAACAAATATAGACACCTTCCCCCTCACATTTCTAGTGAAATTTTAATGGTTAGAAGGATTTCTTGGGTGGGATATACTAGTAAAAACATCAGTGGCGATTGTATCCTGGTTAATTTTAGGAACCCCTGCACAGTCTCGTACATCTGTAACTGGCTGGGCAGTGAGGTAGATACTGCAATCCAGACTTTCCCACTGTCCTTCTTCTACCCACCTGATACTATTCAATCTGAATTAGGGTTAGAAGATGGCTGGACAAGGGTGGGTTCTAGGGGGCAGACCAGAGGGTTCAGGACCAATCTCTATGATATCCATATGCCCACCCAATATTTTCATAACAGGTACAGCTGCCTGGATCAGGTAGATTGACTACAGTGCAAACATGGAGTTGTAGGCCGAGTTGGGGGGATCGATGCCACAACACATAATTTAACCCCTCCGGGAGCTACACGCATGAATGAGGGTAGGATGCAGGAAGCTGATAGCGTGAAGAATAATCATCCAGGGATATCGGCGGGCATTCCACCTGGCCCTACCACCTGCGACAATCAAGTTAAGGATCCAGTTAATTTCCATACTCTGGGAAGCCCAACTACTGGTATAGAATCCAGCTTGCCAATCCCAAGAACTATAACTGATGGTAGCTCACTGAAAATATTGTCCTGGAATTTGGCAGGTCTATGTAATAAAATGGCCTGCCCTTAGTGGGGCTCTTATATAGATAAGAACGATGTATGCCTCGTCTAGGAAACCTGGGCAAGGGAGGAACAATTGCGGAGCGGATTTGCTTCATTCTCAGTCCCTGCAAGGTGGGGTGCAAGGGTAGACCGTCGGGGGGTCTAACAATTTGGGTGGGAACCCATTTGGGCTGCAGTGCCAGGGTTATGAATACTGCAACGGAGGACGTCCAATGTGTGGTCCTAGAGTGTACGAATGCTTCTAGGCTCGCTTTGGTTAATATCTACTCTAGACCTGTGAGTATCACATGTGAGTCTAGAACAGGAGTCTCCAACCTTTTGTGTAGTCAGAGCTACTTCTGGCCAGTGAAAATCGTCGTGAGCTACTGAACCCGAATCAACTCGCGCATTTTTCCGAGAGACCGCCCACGCCCAGTTTCATTGACTTTAAGCCTAATTTCATCCGAGCCCATACTGTGGTTTGAACAAAATACCCAAGACAGGCCTGACTTAAGAGTTCCCTAGAACACCAAAAGGAATGACTTTGGATTTGTGACGCTTCAAGACATTTCAATTAATAGGTTCAACATTAAGGCCCAAAATTAAGACCTTCCAGTAATAGTTGTCATTGAAATAATCATTGTAATGCGGCTCAATTAACAAACATACATGGAAAGCGATCTTACCTTCAATGTGGAACTGATTTGTTCTTATGCTGCAAATAATCATTTGGAAACGTGCTCAAGATTCTTCTCTCCAGCTACATTTTATTGTGTTTGTAATACAGGCCTGCAGTACACATTGCATTGTTCTTGTTCAAATAATAAAAAAGCTTTGCAGGGGGCTGAAGATTCTGCTCTGCAGCGACTTTAATCTTGGTTTTAATAATGAAACAGATTTGTGATTTCACCAGGAACTGTAACTGAACAAGTATTGATTACGACTGCAGACTAATAATTTCAGTGAGAGACTTGACACTGCATGGTGTCCAGTAATGCCTTGTAATCTGGGGTGTAGCTTGAGAGGGCAAATCTTATGGAGTCATTTAAATGTTCGTCAGTCAGACGTGTGCGAAACCTAGATTTTATGAAGTTCATATCGGAAAATGCAGATTCACAAAGATAGGTAGAGCCAAACAGGGAAAAAAGTTTCAATGCAGCTGCGTGTATGTTCTTAAACTTTTCTGCATCTACAAGACTCCTCAGATTGCCTTGATTTCAATTCAATGTCATTTTAAAGTGAGACCATCTCCATTTCCATGGTGTCCGAGTCAAGGTTCAGAAGAACACTAATTTTCTCTGAAAGGTCACTAACATCCACTTCCATGAAGGGGTTTGAAGTGAACATCACACAGGGCTCCAGTTGCTCAAAATCACTAAACCGGTCACTGAACTCTTGATTAAGCCTCACGAGGAGGTTAGTGTATTTTTGTATGTCAAGGATCTCAGCCTCAGTTTTGTTTTCTGACAGGATTTGGAGCACAGAGGGAAAGTGCTGCATCTTTCTTTTCTGTACATGCTGTATGAAAAGGTCAAGTTCTGTTTTGAAAGTTTTGACAGAACTAATCATGTTGGCTATTGTCTTGTTTTTGCCTTGCAACTCGTAGTTCAATACATTTAATTTCTCTGTGACATCTGTCAAAAAAGCTAAATTGAGCAACCATTCAGTGTTTGACAACTGTGTGGTATCTTCATTTCTAGACTCCGTGAAAGCTTTGACTTCAGGCAATAGGGAAAGGAATCTTTGCAGTATTTTTCCCCTGCTAAGCCATCGGATTTGAGTATGCAGTAAAAGGTCCCCATACTCAGCTGAAAGTTCTTCAAGGAACAATTCGAAGGTTTGGTGCTGCTTGGCCTTTGCACAAATTGAATTAATAATTTTAACAACAGGAGTCATCACATGATAAAACCCCATTACCTTGGCACATATTGCCTGTTGATGTATAATGCAACGGTAGTTTAATAACGGAGGGAAATCTGGATCTGCTTTACAATTGGCAATGAAGCCAGAATGACGCCCTATCATTGAGGGTGCACCATCAGTTGTTATCGCCACTAACTTTTTCAATGGGACATTTTGTTTCACAAAATACTTTTTCACCTCATTGTGGATGTCAGATCCTCTGGTTGTGGTTTTCAGAGGCAACAGAGTTAAAAATTCCTCTTTATAGGTGAAATCTTCAAAAAACATTCTAACAAAGCTAGCCAACTGTGCAATATCGCTTGCATCAACAGATTCATCACATTGCAGAGAAAAATATTTACATGTCTTTAAATCTCGCTCCAACTGCTCTATCATGTTGACCGATAATGCAGATACCCTTCTTACCATAGTGTTTGACCCCAACTGCACATCTGAAATGCCAGACATAATTTCAGGGCTATATTTAAAGTCTTTGAATAAGGAGTGGGCCATTAGAAGCATTGCTTCCTTCACAATTGCTCCATCTGAAAATGTTGCTTTGTGCTTGATCAAGTGATGAGTAACTACGAAGGATGCTTCAGTTGCTGCAGTGGCTTTCTTTGTGTTGGCTTTGTAAAAAACGATTGTTGTGTCTGCAATGAACATTTCAGTTAATTTACTTTTTGTGACCTCAGGCTGCTTCCCTTAGGGAACTTCCTCTCAAAATGCATGTGCTTTGTTGAAAAATGCCTCTCAACATTGCCCTTTTTCCCCACTGCAACTTTAGCTCCACAGATTAAACACACACAGTTGTCTTTGATTTGTGTAAATAAAAATTTGTTCTCCCACTCTTGATGGAAGTTGTAAGTCTTCGCCCTTTTGGAGGGACCTGGCTCTTCACCCATCATTGGTTGTTGAGGCTGTAGCAAGAGTAAAAATGTTGATGAAGTCCACAACCAATCAAATCCAATTTAAGGCAAGAATACCACATGGACACCTTTAATAATGCTGTAATGCCGACCATTAAACCAAGGAAAAGACTTTCAACCACACACCGATATGCTGAAATATCACATTCACTATTAATGGTGGACCTGGGAATGCGTAAAAAAATGCTATGCCACCCCAGGTGAGGCGTAACAAGGAGAACTACCTTTCTTGCTTAATTGAAGACACCATGACTAACCACCCCATCACAGCAGTCTAGCCAGATCACATTCTTGAAGGCACCGTGACACACCACCCACTAGCAGCAGCAATCCAAGCAGCTCACACCCTTGAAGACATCATGACACACCACCCGATCAGCAACAATCCAAGCAGCTCACACCCTTGAAGACATCATGACACACCACCCGATCAGCAGCAATCCAAGCAGCTCACATTCTTTAAGGCACCATGACACACCACCCCACCAGCAGCAATGCAGCCACCTCACATCCTTGTACATACAGAGGAAACCACCTGCTCAGCATCGATCCAGTCAGCTTACACCACTAAGACACCAGCGATCCAACCAACTCAGATCCTTGAACCATCCATGATAGACCGCCCACTCAGCAGTAATCCAGCCAGCTCATATCCACCAACACGCCATGAAACACCTCCCTATTATTAAGAATCCAACCAGCTCACATCCGTGAAGACACCATGACATACCACCCCATCACCAGCCATCCAGCGAACTCACATCATTGCAGAGTCCACGACAGACCACCCACTCAGCAGCAATCCAACAAGGTCACATCTTTGAAGGCACTATAGCATACCACCCCAGCAGCAGCAACCCAACCAGCTTATAATCACAAATACACCAAGTAAGATCACCCCATCAGCAGCAATCTAACCAGCTTACACCCCTGAAGACACTATGACAGACCACCTCTACAGCTGCAATCCAACCAGCCCACATCATTAAAGACTCCACGACAGACCACCTTTGCAGCTGCAATCCAAGCAGCTCACATCCACAAATATGCCATGCCAGATCACCCCATCAGCAGCAATCCAGCCAAGACCACCCACACGCATTATACTCACATATAGAAATAAGCAACAGAAAGGTGACAAGTCAACCTTTGGCAAGGGCCTTCCACTGCACTGCAAAACATGTTGCTGCATCGTTATCAACATTTTGAACAGTTTGAGCTGGAAACATTTTTTACTTTTTGTTAAAATCTTCAGATTATGCAGCAGATAATGGTTTATGTGGCAAAGGTGGCAGAGCTATAATTATGTGGCGGCACATTCGATCGCATAATTCTGTGGCCCTGGTTATAGCAGAACAATCCAATTCAGAATGGCCCCTGCTGGAGAAAGTGACACAGTCACAGACATCAGGTGAACAGTCTGGGCCCTGGCATGTGCATGCAGGAGGCCCCCTCCACTACCAGGGAGGCGCCCACAGCATCCTAGCAGGCACAGCTGCTGCAATCCAGAACAGAGGTGCCCCCTCCCCCCCTCTTCGAGGACCCGGCATTTCTACAGGATCTGGTACTCTGCTCACACTTGCACACTTGGACACTCAGGCGGACCAGGGGGAGTTCCTCTCTCGCGGCAGCAGTGCCTGGGTTCCGGCACCCGTATTTGCATGCTCATTTGCATATGTCCCGCAAGCACTGAAAAACTGTGTCCTGCTGCAAACAGTTGTGGTGTTGTATTTCACAGCCCTCTGCTGGGACCCACAATTTCGAGCCCTATTCGAGGGTCTTTACTGTGCCCGCCTCGAAGGGGCTTCAATAAAATATAACGCTTGACGGAGATGCTTGTGTGTGATGATATGAGTGTGGCGCCCACTACGAAATCAGTTGCCAGTGTTGCACGATTGTGGCTGTATTAGGGGCTCGGGGGTCATTTATTTGATTTGTGCGCTTGTGACAGCAAGAAGAGGCGGGCAAACATCCTTACATATGAAAAAATATATATATAAACGACTCCAGAGTCCCAGAATTCCAGTATTAGAGCCTGGTGTGAGCGAATATACGCTAAGGTATGAAGTGTGTTGCTTTGTATTTTTATAGAACAGGCGTCATTTTAAATCAAACTCCTTTTACTTCCACGCGTACTTCCACAATCCACCAATCTAACCCTCCAGAATCACCTCTAAACACGGAACACACTCCCAAATAAAATCACACAACCACGCGCCAATAAACAGTCACTGTTAAAGGTTGGCTCTGGCTGTTAAGCACAAAAAACGCCAATATGAAGACAGCGCATTGATGCCATAAAAATGATTAAAAGCGCTATGCAAAGTTATAACATCATACTCAAGGAGCTACTGAGCGATGGAAGATGTGTCTAAAGGGGCAAATTAGTCACCCCACTGTGTGTGCTAGAATCGATTCGCCCATCAGTTATTGGTTGGGTTTGGGACGACCTGGGGCGTTTTAAGAGGGGTGAGCAGGTACCCGCCGCTCCTTCTCTGTAGTCTGTGACAACCCCCACGCACTGAGGGTCACTGCAGGAGCTGTGTTAGTAATTGTGAACGACCTCCTAGGGCTCAATGTAAATATGTAAGCGCTATGTTTCTTCTTCTACACCAGATGACTAGGTTACATAACCAGAGGCCGACCCCCTCCCCCACTACACGCGCACGCACGCACACAAACATCTTAGTTTTACAGTCATAACGTACTTTCTGGATAGCGCTAAAAACTTGCTTCCACTGTCGGGCGGCTTTGTAGCTCTGTAAACACAAGTATTACGATTACAGTACTTGGTCTTATCAACCTATGATGGATGGATGGCTGAGCCAGCCCATCCTTATTCGAACCTGTGAAAGCTTGTGTGCCTGGTTCGCACAAACCCGAAACAAAAATAAAACAGGAAAGTATAACAGACGAAATAAGGCACGGGCATATAATGGTATAAAGGCGTGTGCCACTCACCTGTTCAGTATTCTGTGCTTCAAGAGGCCTGGGATGAAGTGCACAGTCTGGGGGAGAAGTGAGTTGCCCTTCGCGATGGAGTGCGCTGTTCTAGATCGAAGTGCAGAGCCCGGGCCGAAGTGCGCTGTTTCAACGGAGTGTGCAGACCTGGTTGAAGGTCCTCCGCGCTGGCACCCGTTGCACAATGGCAGACAGTGTGATGGCAGCGCGTTTTGAGTAGACGATGACGTCAGACTCTCAGAAGAGGAGTCTGTAGCTCCAAGAGAGGAGCGTCATCGCGTCATCCTCTTCGCCCACCCCATCCACAGATTACATCTAATCAGAGCAAGGGCTAGGTGAGCTACTCCCGGGGTCTCAGCGAGCTACCGGTAGCTCGCGATCGACCGGTTGGAGACCCCGGGTCTAGAATTATTGAGGAGCTCTCCTCTTTTTTAAATGTGATTCCTCAGGGTACCACGTTTTTGGCAGGGGAAGATTTCAATTCTCATTTCGAGCCACTATTGGGTCTGATGGATGGTGTAAACCTGGAGGAGGACGACCACTGGAAAATACCTCCAATGGTGGGCCCCCCGCCCAGGTCATGGGCGCCATTGGCTGTCCAAATCATGGCTCTGACGCTTAACCACTCAATTAGGGCCTGCAATGGTCGTGTAAAATCGGACATCCCCTCAAAATGTACCTTTAATAACCCTGGTCAGGAATCATGGTTGGACTATATATTTGTTGAAAGCTGTGCTTGGCATAAGGTCCTTGATTTTAGGGTGGAAACTAGGGGCGAAAGTGATCATAACGCGTTGATTTTGGACTTTTTATCCCCCGGCACCCCCAGAGACGCCTGTAAGCCAGATAGTGGCCTAGATGACAGGGCGCTTTTATCCAACAACAGGCGCAGGGTTAGATGGGACAAACTTGTAGCACAACCAGAGCTAGTGGCGGAGCTATTTGCAGGGGCAATTCCGATATTGGAAGCGGTTGGCGCTTTAACTCCGCAGTATCCCTCACTTGAAGTATATCTAAAACTTGGGGATCTTAACAAGGAATTAACCAATACCCTAGCAGAGGTCCTTAACCCCCCAGGGCCAAGAGGGAGAAGGGTGGGCAATAGACCCACTTGGTATAATACAGCCTGTAGAAAGGCGAAAGCAGAACGCCTCCGGGTCCTGAAGCAAAATAATAATAGAGCACTGATAAAACAAAGGAAGTTAGAATATAGGCAGTTAATACACTATGCCAAGGTCGAGTGGGATAACAATAATTGGGCCAACTTAACGTCTGCTGTCAAAACAAGAGATTATAGCATCAAACAGTAGGTTCAGGGAAAACAAAAACCTCTAAAACTGTACGTAGTCTAACTCAGAAAAAAAGTAAAAAAATAAGGTAAAGAGTGAATGGAAAAGCCTATGGAACAACGTAATCAGCATCACAAAAGATATTTATTATTTTAAAATCTTTAAAAATAACTACGCTCAAGACAAATAATGCTGGTATACATAAGGAAACGTACAACGAAAACCAGACAAGTGGCACATAAAATCTTTACATAGTAAAAAAAGGAACAACATAGACATAGACACAGTGTCCTTAATAAATTTGGGCCACAAAGAAGCGTCGACGGCGTTTCGACCGCTGCTTGTTTTAAGCGGTCATCTTCAGGACAAAGGATCGCTTGAGCGTTGAATATCTGTCAAGAAAATGATGGAGACCAATCATTAATTTATGGTCATCCGTATGTAAAAAAAGAAAGAAAAACACACTTAGTCAGCAAGGTTTGATGGAATCTTGAAGCAATGGCAATACATTTTCTGCCAGCATAACACCCAATAATTTGGCTGCCGTCAAGAATTTCAGGCGTGTAACTCGTTCCGGATGTGTGTAATTTTCCTTCCAGGACAGCCCCTGTAGTTGTTAACTCAAAACAAGAGATGCACGGAAGTTCTGGCTAATTGTTAATACGGCGTCGGCCGACCCGGTACCGGCAGTAGCTCCCAATATTGCTGCGGATGTGTGGGAAGATCATTTTCGCACCCTCTATGGAGGGGAGAATTTTACCAATGACATGGAACAAGGGGGATTAGTGCCCAGCTCTATTGCTCAAATTAATGAGGTTGAGTTTACTGAGGGAGAGGTCCGTGCTGCTATTTCCAAACTTGCAGTCGGCAAAGCGCCAGGGTTGGATAAACTCCCAGGCGACCTTTTCAAGCATGAACCCATGGTCTGGGCTCCTTATTTAACGGTTTTATTTAATGCAATCCAAAGGGGTATGGTGGTCCCTAGTACTTGGCTGGGAGCTGAGATAGTCCCTACCTTCAAGAAGGGTTCTTCTCTACTCCCAGCCAACAACAGGCCTATCAGCCTCATTGACGTGCCGCAAAAGATCTTCGCATGTCTGATTTTAGACCGCCTTGTAGCAGGGTTCAGGAAAAATGTATCCACTACGGATCAGATTTTTCGTCTGACCCTGCTTTTTTGGAAAACCGTTAAGATTGAGGGCGGTTCACTATATACTGTCTTTGTGGACCTCCGCGCGGCCTTCGATCTGGTCCTGCGCGGGAAATTATGGACTGTGCTTCTAGAACTGGGCATTCCTTTCCCCCTTTTGAACATGATAATCCGACTCCATAGGGAGAATTTCGCACAGGTCAGGTGTGGGAAAAATGGTGCTCTGTCAGCTAGATTCCCCGTTGGCAGAGGGGTGAGACAGGGGTGTGTTTTGGCACCCACCCTGTTTTGCCTTTACGTCAACGGGGTAATCCCACACCTGAATGTGGTACCCAACAGCAACGCTCCAAAACTCGCTGGTTGTCGGGTTTCTGCGATCATGTTCGCAGACGATACCTTATTGCTCTCAACGTCTCCCATGGGCATCCAACGAGTGCTGGATGGCTTTGAGTCATTTTGTCTGGAACGGGGTCTGGAAATAAACACCCTTAAAACAAAATTCATGATTTTTAATCCACCAGCAACAACACGCCCAAACCCGATGATAGGTGGAGTCCGGTAAGAAAGTGTTCAGACCTTTGAGTATTTGGGGCTCATTTTAAATGAAACTATGACCTGGGTCCCACATCAAATAAAATCCCAACTCAAGTTGGCTCAATTAGCGGGGGGTATCCTCAAGCTTTCAAATAAATCCTCTGTCAAACCGATTGGCCCACCTCTTGAAATATATAAACTACAGGCACGGGGGGCAGTAATCTACAGCGGCGAACTCTGGGGTTACCAGTGTGGATCCGCGATTGCCGTCGTGGAAAATAAATTTTTAAGACAGTTGGTGGCTTTGCCCCCCAGTACACCCCTATTGCCGTTGTGGCTCGATTTGGGACTCAGACCTATAGATGAGGAATTGGGCCTCATACCGCTAACTTATTGGCGGAGGCTCTCGACCACCCCTGAGCTCAAGATTCATAGGCAAGAGCTCTCAGATGTTTTAAGGCTCCCGAATGCGGGGAAATTTCCCTGGCTGAAGTATGTGAGAGAGGAATTTGGGAGAATAGGTCTCCCGTTAATGTGGTCTGAACCGGAGTCTGCCTGCACTAGGGTCCCTCGCAAGTACCTGGTCAAAGTGTACTACGAAAGTAAATTAACTGCTCTCACATCGAATGCACAAATCGGCACCTTAACTGATACTTTTTTAATGATTAAAGACTTTTATCAATTTGAACCTGTTTTAGATGATGTTAGTCCTGCTGTTTCGAGAAAGTTGTACCTTCAATGGAGACATGGCACCCTACCTATTAGAGCCCTTACGAGCAAGTGGTGTCCGTCCTCCCCCAAAAATTGCCCTAGTTGTACTTCGGAGCAGGAAAATAAAATGCATGTTGTGTTCTTTTGCCCCGCCTATAAAAATCCAGGAGGTGTTGGATCATTCCTCTATGCAAAAATCTGGGGATCACGCACTGTATGCAAGCTTATAGAATACTTAAAACGGATCTTTCAACTGTGATTGTACTTGCTGTAACAACATTTTTGGCAGCTATGTGGAACAAAAGAAGGATGTATGTAAATACTGTATGAATTTGGATCCAGCTTCCACAGTTGTATAGATGCTTTGGGGCTTGCACCCAAACTTTAGATTGTAAAGGAGGAATATACGGACATTTATTTTTTTTCTTTCCTTTTTTTTACTGACTGCTACGTAACGATAAGTTGTATGGGCACTTGTACTTTCTTCTTATTTACTGTTCTATTTACATGTATTGTATCAATTTTTAATTGCTCAAATATGTGACTTCTTTTATGACAATATTGTCGAAATAAAGATGAAATGATGATGTAAGGATCTTGCCCACGCTAAACAAGAGATAGACCCTACGGAGGAAAATGGCTGGAGAGCATGCAAGCGCCCTAATTTCAGACCCTCCCCATCTGCCCAGGGACCCAGGTAGAAACTCTAATGAGTGCCGCCAAGCTCCATAGGGGTATTCCCCTGGTGATGAAGAAGAAAAAGACCAAGAGGACAACAAAGAAACAATAAGAGCTGTTGTGCTCTTCCCAGATCTGCTCCTGGGGATGCCAGAGCCCCAGGAGTGAGGTTGCGCTTCTCCTTTGACTCATGTGCCATTGTGGGGGGGCGGGGTTATGGGGAGAGCACCACATTATAACGACCCACCCTCATGGATTGGGCAGGAGAATGAGAAAATTGGTTCCCACGCTGACCTAGCTCAGTGTCACCTATGTGCAGAGCTGACTGGGCCACTCAAGCTTGAGCTCCTTGCACAGCCCTCAAGCATGCGGCATGCCGGGTGGCCCTTAGGAGGGCCACCCGCCCATACAAAAAAAGAGAAAAGCAGTTTGTTGCAGTTCAAAACCACATGTTCAAAAACCTAGCCCAGAAGCAAATGTGCATCCCAGAAACCACGAGGGCTACTTCATCTGCATATTTGGTGCCCATGCAAAGTAGTGTAGAGGCACTTCAGTGCGAGTGGCTGTGGGTTGGCAGCCACCCAGGAACAGTGGTGTTCCCCCGAAAAGCTCTGGAAGTGCGTTCCGGAAGCGAGTAAACAGGGCCCTAAGTCTCCCAGAGAGCGACATTAAGGACCCTTTGGACAGCTGCTCCAGGATTCCAAGCACATTAAGAGCTGTCTTTTACCCTGATGGCTGTAGAGTGCGGGGACTCCTGTTGGTGGGTTCGTGTAAAAGTATAAAAAAAGATTCATGCACGTTATTGACATTTAAAATGCTTTATTGACAATGACAAAGTGAACAGCGAACAATTACATGTATTAATAAACATCATAGTAAAGTATTACCGCACTTAGTGGTTTTAATTGTGTTGCATTGTTCTATTATGACATAGTTCTTTTACTAATGTGATAACACCCCAACAAAGCCAGTAGACGTTCCTGTTCATAACTACACCCGCTATTTTGTGTCTAGTATAGCAGGATGAGGATATTGTGGTTTCAGAGTTCTCTAGGTGTGCGTTAAAAGGGTGCCACCATAGGTACTTCAACCTGCCATTGTGCATATATTTGTAAATAAATGTGTAGAATTGGGAAGTGTGTGCATAATAAAGTACTTTTCTATTTTATAAGGGAAGTAACTGACTAGCCAATAATTTCTGGGTGTTGTTTGTTACATGCTTAAGGACTGGTGTTCTAGCCCATACCACCTCCCCTGAGAATGCCTTGAAGTGCTTGTTTTTGCTACTGTGAGAGAGTCAGGTGCTACAAAGAGGTATTTGGCACACTTTATAGGGAGATTGCAGACTTACTATTTGTGAAGGGCCCACTTCCTTTGCAACTAGTAACCTGATTTTTTACAATACTTAACTACACATGTATAATTCTAATAAACGTTGATATTATTGGAGAGGATAGTGCAATGTAAGCAGGTTAAGAACTTCCAGGTATGATTTAAAGTCAGTCAGTCAGACACTTTATTCGGTCAATATTGACCATATAAGCACATAACAAACATCAGAATAAAGGAAAGGTAAATTCCCTTACATATATTCAAGCATTTCATAATGTACATACGAGTTGCCGATTCAGAACACTGCTATGTTAGTAAGGACACTATACAAGCCGGGGACTCCCTCAATATGAACCTGATAACAAAAACCTCAAGTATGGGTCCGCTATGTTATAAGAGAAGTGTTTGCCTCCTCGGCTACAGAATATTATTCATCGAATGCCTTAAAAAGAATGTAAAATCCATAAAATGTGCTAAAATCAGATCACACAAATTAACAAAATCAAAACAACTTAACGTACATATTATGGCATAAATATTCCAGAGACAAATGAATAGATATGACAAGATCCCAGCCAATAAGTCTAACTTTCCATTCAGTATAAAAAAGATTAAAATCTTATCATCTTTTAAAAATCAGTTTATTTTATAATTTTAAAAAACATATTATTAGCTGGATAGAAGGCATAAAATTGGCCTTCTCCAAGGGTATACTTCTTCCTGATCTTTAGCACCCAATCATTATAGCTATTCACTGAATAGCAAATTGATTGCGTGCCTAAGCACTGTAGAAATTCCAAGCTTTCTTTATGGGATAAAAAATATTGAAAACACAGAACGGGGCTCAGGAAATGTGATCTCGGAATACTATACAATTTGTAAAAAAGCATTAAGTGGGTCGTCGATTGTTGTGAGATGGAGTCACCCATTAACGGAAAGGCGACTAAAAAGTGCACTGTTCATAATGTCAGGCGTGTAAGATAGAATCTATATTCAGGATGTGTGATCGACACTAAATATTGTTCCACCTGCTCAGTAGTCAGGATCGATGTGTAGCGAGGACAGTGTCCATAGCGAGGGCTCCTGCTATTATTGCACCATTTGGGGACTTGTAAAATAAGGTCTTTATTTCTCCCTTGGTGTTAGCATCAATACTGTAAAGTGAATTGAAAACGTTAGGTTTACCATGGTCCTAAAAGGCTTGCTTTACATAGACGAGCCAAGGAATTGGAGCCATATTATTTAGCCTAGTGTAGTCCTCCAGGGCCAGGCGGGAGAAACTGGTCTCGTGTGAGGACCATATCTTTAGCCACAAGAGCAAGGGTGCGATCCTCACATGGTCCTCGAAACAGGCAACGCCCAGTACTATGAGTGCAATTTAACTTGTTGTGGTCTTGGGAACAGCTTGCAACCTACATAGAAATTTATTTTCAAGGGATTGCAAATTTCCCTGGTTCACGTAACCCCAGACTCCTGCCCTGTATGTCCTGACTGAGAGACATTTACTTTTATACAGTGATATCAGTTCTTTAATTGGCTTACGGCCTAACGTCTTTGCAAATTCAAAAACTGCCTCATATGCCCCTGCAAACTTCTGTGCCCGTTGAGTAAGTAAGTTGTCCCATTTTAGGTTAACGTCAAATAGTATTCCTAAATAGTTATAGTTAGGGACCTTGGCAATGGGGATTCCCTATTAAGAACTTTCGCATAGGAGTGTCTTTAGGGTGGCAGATCATTATGTAAGATTTCTGAATGTTCACCTTTAAGTTAAGGCTACCTATAAAATCATTGAAGGAGCCGAGCAAAATCTGGAGGCCATTTGCCTTATGTGCGATTGAAACCACCTCATCAGCGTAAAGGAGGACAGGGACCGAATGACTCCAAACCTTAGGTAAATCTTTCCCTTTTTTTAGCAAGCACTGAGTCTAGGTGATCAATATAAATAAAAATAAAAAGGGAGCTAAGATGCATTCCTGCCTTACCCCTCGGTTTAACAAGGTGGGTTGGGTAGAGTCTCCATTTTGATCATGACGAACTTTAGTAATTGTATTCCTGTTCAGCCGCTTAAGGAGGACTATCACGGAGATTTGATTTTTGCCGTCTCCATTAGGTACCAGAGCCTCCCCCGATTCACAAAGTCAAAAGTACAGGAGAGGACCATAAAAGCCATATGTAAAGAAACTCTTCTGGCTTTCACATATTCTCTCATTACCTGAAAATAGGTTTAGGGATTGTTCGACCATGCCCAGGCCTGGCCAGAATCCGTATTGCACGTCTGAAAAAAAGTTATTTGCCTCGGCCCAGTCTTCCAACTTCTTTAAGATTACTTGCCCAAGTATTTTAACAGATGCGTCCAGTAAGGAAATAGGGCGGTAGCAGGGCAGGAGGTCTCTATCCCCTATTGAAAACATTGGTACTGTAACTGACTCTCTCCATGATTTTAATGGGCCTCCCTTAATTACAGCACAGAATGTGTTCATTAATAAGGGAGCCTTAAAGGAGGGTTATGCCTGAATAAATCAATTGGGACTTTGTCAGGGCCGGGCGATTTACCGGCTGGACATCTTAGAATGGCCTTAATGACGTCAGTTACCTAAATAGAGTCACTTAATTGGGTCGCTTCCGTTGAGTTGGGGAGTGGAGGATCGGAGCTTAATGAATGATCATGTGGCGAGCTGTTTGGGTCAAAACATTTTGAGAAATGAAGTACCCAGTCTTTCGCCGGGATGTGACATACCAGTCTCAATTGGAAATGTTTGGAGAAAAGGGGCGATTTACAATTTCCCAGAAAGCTCTGTTATCCCCAAGTTGCGAGGCCACTTCCAAATCTTTCCAAGCCTTTGCATCTAATTTCTGATGTCACTGAGCATGTCATGAGTGATGTAATATGCGACATCATTAGCAGTGCATTACGGGGACGCGAGTTATAGTTAGCTAAGTTAAATATAATGGCTGAATTTCTCTGGTTGTGTACGAGTGAAATGTCAGCCTAACCATAACATCCCTTTAATCTGTGTTTTTTCCATGCATTTCTAAACTATAACGTCCCTGAAACCTGTGTTTTTTTCAGTGAATATATATATATATATATATATATATCCCACTCGTTCTGACTCTGGCGGACGTCAGCGCTCCCAGTATGGCGTGGTGCATCTAATTCAGTGGAGTCAACCGAAAAATATCAAAGCTTGGCTAATCTTCTATTAGCAGGTTTTAGATGCACTCACTCGAGACATATTCTATTAAATTAAAGCGTCTTTATTTGCAACCAAAAAACGCCCGACGCGTTTCACCTCCACCTGAGGCTTGCTCCACGTGAGCAAGCCTCAGGTGGAGGTGAAACGTGTCGGGCGTTTTTTGGTGGCAAATAAAGACGCTTTAATTTAATAGAATATGTCTCGAGTGAGTGCATCTAAAACCTGCTAATGGAAGATTAGCCAAACTTTGAGATATATATATATATATATATATATATATATATATATATGGTCCAATAACATTATTTAAAGCAGCTGTGCTAATAAATACACTTTCGCATATATATTACTAGAGTGCAAACTACAAATTCAAGTTTATTACCACAGTACAGCAAAACTCAGATGAGAAAACAGTGTTTGCTGCCTCAAAGATTACACGTACCAATTATTTTACACAGGGAGAGAACTCTCCTAATAGCCATGAGAACTCTTCAGTGTGACTTTACTCTGCTGCAAAAATGGGTTTGGATAAAACATATAGACAGTAAAAATACACAGTGGCATAAGCCATAGATGCAGAGGTGCAGAGTATATTATTCTGTGTATTAGCATTGTTGAGGGATATGAGGAGCAGCACAACTCACTCGAGTCTCTCCCACTAGTGCTTAATTTGAGGCTGTGGGTCCGGTGCTCAGCACCAGCACTTATGCACCCTGCTACATGGTGGCGCTGTTAGTGTCATTTGAAGTGAGCACAAAAACAGTTGTTTATTAGTTCAATGTACATTAAAAATGACTAACACATGCTGCTCAAGCCATTCTTATTGCTTTGGGGGTCTGGAATATTCTGAATTTTCACACCTGTAGGAGTGTGATGGTTAGTAGTTGTGTTATTACTAGTACTGGCTGCACTAACAGGGGCAATCGGCAGTGCAAGCTGAAAGGGCCTCTTGAAGGAAGCCCTGGCTGAGACTTTTTTTTTTTTTTTACAATTTAAGCACTGCCTTCCCCTTGTGAGTCATGGCCCCTTCCCACACTCAACAATGGTAATAAATAGCCTATTACACTCTGCACATCTGCATATGGACTATACTTACTCTACCCCTCCTTGCATCATCTGACACCTCGTTTACTATGCGGATCCCCAAAACAAACCTTTCTAAACCCTTCCCTCTGACTCTTCCCCTCCACAACCCCTTTTTACTCATCCAAAAGCCTCCTCCTACTGCTATGACCTCCCCAAAAATAATAAAAATCCTTCACTCTCCTATCCCTCCACTATCCTTTTCAATCAAAATAACAGACTAACATGTTCACTTCTCAAATTTCATATTCCACTATACTAATTCACCACTAATCCTTCATGGGTCCCAGAGTAGTGTGCTACTCGCCCAAAAAGCGCTTCAGCACCTCATCAGAGGTAAGCAAGCATTATATAAATGAAAACCTTTTTCCATCTTCCATCCCTCCGCTATCTTCTCTATCCAACTGAATAACACATCCACCACTGAAACTACTTTCATATTTCACTATACTAATTTTCAACACTAATCCTTTATGGGTTCCGGAGTAGCGTGCTACTCGCCAATAAAGCGCTTCAACACCCCATCAGGGTTACAAGCACTATATAAATGCAAACCTTTTCCCTTTTCTACCCCTCCCCAACTCTTCTCAATCCAAATAACTGACTAACATATCCACCACTCAAATTACTTTCATATTTCACTATACTAATTCAACACTAATCTTTATGGGTTCCAGAGTAGTGTGTGCGCTTTCGATTCTGGCTGTTATTGTTGATCTCTGTGCCTTCCCTCTGTGCCTGCCCAGATCTCCGCCCAGCTCCCGCCTCCCAGCTGACCATCCCTCCCACTGACACCATTAGCCACGCTCCCACGCTGCAGCGCTGTGACCGTCCTGCTCTTCACAGACACGGTCGCTCCAGACGCTGCCTCCCGCTCTGCCCACCACCCGACCAGCTTATTGCCTCTTCACCTCGCTCTGCCTCGAAACAGCAAGTTACCAGTAGCGCTAGATTGCCTGAGAGGCTGCCGAACATTGCTTTATCGTAGCGCTTGTGTTTTTGCCTATCTACGCTGTAACTGACATTATTTAAATTGCTGTGCTGCCTGACTATCTAATTGCTGCCTGATTTTACCGGTGCCACTGCCATCAGAGTAGCGCTATTTACCTCGCTGCCCCATTTGCGCTTTCGATTCTGGCTGAGGCCATTTTGTCCTTGTTATTGTTGATCTCTGTGCCTTCCCTCTGTGCCTGCCCAGATCTCCGCCCAGCTCCCGCCTCCCAGCTGACCATCTCTCGCCCCTCCCCCTCCACTATCCATTTATGACAGATGACCCAATGCGCAGCGTTCACGCGCAGCGATCGCGCCCCAGTGGTGCCGAAGGTGCGCCAAAGGTAAGCCCGTCTGCGCCCGTCCGCGCCTGGACCACGCCCAGCGCCCGTCCCCCTGCCCTATGCCGCCCCCAACCCCCCAGAGTAACTTATGATGCCGCTACTCTCCTCGCCCTCAACGCTGGACGCACCCCACTATGCTGTGTAGCTACCCCAGGACGTACCCACGGCCCATTCTCCTGCCTCTTGTTGGACTTGGGCCCTTAGGGCAGGTTCACCCCTAGACTTTTTGCTTGAAATGGTGACCTGGCAATGGTGATTTTTGGGATTCTGCGCACTTTCACTGTGTCCCAGTGGAAAGTGCGTGCGCACTCTGAGTGCATGTGCTGAGCTAGGCCTGCCCGCCCATAGGAATGCATGGGGAATGTATGTGTCCCTGGTAGTTCCTGATGCGTGGGGTGTACAGGCTTGAGTCTGGTATGTGTGAACTCGTGAGAGTGAATGCTGCGAGATGGTGTATGCAGCATGTATGTGTCTAGTAGCGAAGCGCCATTTCTAGACATGGCTGTAAGTGTGCTGTGAGGGTGCTGACGTGTGATTGGCTGGAGCTGGCTGGCATGCCAGGCTCCAGGAAGTCTGGATGGGTCTGCCCGGTGGTGAGTGGGAGATCTGCATGAGTAATGTGTGGGAGGAGTGTACCTGTGTCCTGGATGGGCTGGGTTTTCCCCACACAATGCTGGCTCCGCCCCCCTGTGGTGTGTCTAATGATCCAAGCCCTGCCAGTGAATAGAGAGGGTGGTTGAGGTAAACAGAGTACTCAAGAACCAGCTGCGACTGGTTCCGCCCCCACTCTGCACCCTTGAACAAAGGAATGCACTGTATAAAAATGGGGCTGTGTCCCCACAGAAGTTGTTCTCTTCTAGGATCCTGAGGGGGCTGTTGCTGCTGCTGCTGGGCCAGAGGACCGCCACTTGGGGTGTCTCCCTGCCTGGAGACCCAGTGTGCTGGCTCTGGACCCAGCCTTGCCCCCCTGCACCCCCTGGAAGGACTTTTGCTGGACTTTGTTGTCCCTAGCGCTGGTGAGCGCTTCCTGATTTTCCTAGCGCCTGGGAGCGCTTCGTTTTGCTTGTAGCGCTGAGCGCGCTTTATTGCGACCCCCTAGCGCTTGGGAGCGCGCCAATTGCTGTGCAGGTGCCCACCCTGCTCGTGGTGGCCAGATCGAGTGCCCACCTCGATTGGAGTGTTTATTTAAGAAAGCCGGTGCCCACCCGGCATTGCCCCGGTGATTTGCCGCTGTTTCTAGAATTTAACTCGAGGGAGCCCGGTAAACTCACCCCCCGCCTGGAAGTGCCGAAAACGGGCCGCCGCGCTGCCCGCGACGACCCGGAAGTGGTTGGCCGGCCGGCCAATCAGGGAGCTCGCCGACGGAAGTCCCGCCCCCGCAGCCGCGACCCGGAAGTCAGGCAGGCCGGGGGCAGGACAGAGAGTGAAGCCAGAAGCCGGCGTCTTTCCGTGTCCCCCCAGGCTCCCAAAGCGAGGGAGAGCCCAGGAGAGAGAGGGGAGAAGTGCTGCAGGGAGCGAGGCTCCCGTGTGAAGAGGAGAGCCCCGCCCGTCCGGAGGAAGCCGGTGAGTGGGGCCCCGGGGGCATTTCCTTTGCAAGTCCCAGAGAAGGACTCTACTGTTGGGCTGCATTTCTTTTGAGCCGGTCGAGGCTCCAACCGGCACCTTTGTTCATAGAGCCACGAGGGCTCTAGTGCCTCCCTGTTCCGCCGGGTCCCCTGAGAGGGACCCCACGACCCGCATTTGTTTCTGAGCCCTGAGAGAGGCTCTAGGTGCCCCCATTTTGCTTCGAGTCCCCAGGAGGGGGATTCCAAGGGGGCACAGTGGTTTTACGAGCCCTGAGAGGCTCGGGAGGGCCAGTCATTGGTGTAGCGCCCTGAGAAGGGCTCCTGAGTGCCTTTCCATTTGTGAAGAGCCCAGTGAGGCTCTGGAGGGCCACATTTATTTCTTAGGGCCCGGAGAGAGGCTCCAGGCGCCAAAGTCGTTGTGAAGGGCCCAGAGAGGCTCTTGAGCCCCCCATTGTTGTTTAAGAGCCCAGAGAGGCTCAGGGGCCATTTGTTTATTCAGAGCCCAGCGAGGCTCAGGGGGACATTTTGTTGCTGCAGAGCCTGTGAGGCTCCCGCATCGTGTTCGCCCCACCAGTGTTCTGAGAGCCCAGCGAGGTTCCCACATTGGCCCCACCGTTGTTCTTGAGCCCTGGCAGGCTCAAACATTGTTGCACCAGTTGCCCAGCACTTTGTGGGCAACTGCTACGTTTAGGACCCTGACACTGGACACAGGGCGTCCTAGCCCCAACAAGGCCAGAGGGCCTAGGGACAGTCACAGGTGGTGACTTACGTGAGTTTGGCGCAATTGTACTTTCTATGCACCTCTGAATGTATTGTTTATGCGTCATGTGCCTTTACACCTCTGAATGAATGTCATGCATTGCATCATGTGTATGTTCTTACACCCCTACAGGTATTGTGATACATAGGTGGTTGTTTTCTCCCTAGTACAGGTGGTGCTAGTGAGGTCCTGTTACCAGTAGTGACTGGTTGTGTGCTCTATTTTTATTGTGTGCTACAGTGATTTTACATGCAAAAGTATTATTTCTGAAAGTGCTACTTCTGATTCCTGACAGTGGTCCAGGTGGCCCTGTCTTGTAAATAATCCCTTGTAAATTCTGCCCGTGCCTCTGGCACATTGTAAAGTGTGTTTTATCTAATGTGTTTTGGTGTAATACAAAGGCTATTTTTATATAACCTTGTGTGGAGTTTCCTTTGTGGTGGGCCTTTGGGTGTTGTTGCTGGGGTGCGTGCGCAAATACTTAACTTACATCGCCTCCAAGTTTAGCCTTGCTGCTCGCGCCACGTTACCTAGAGGGTGAGTAGGGGTTATCTTGGCGTGTAACTCCCTGGCCCTGACTTGGGGGTGGTGGTCTCTGACTGACTTTGGCGAAAGCCCTGGCCAGCCGGGGATCCCATTTCCAACATTGGCGGCAAGCGGTGAGGATAAGGATTTGTGTTTGCCTTGTACCACAGTAGTAACTGGCCACACCACAAAACTCTGCATTTTAGATGACCACATTTTAGGGGATTGTTTTTGGGAAGTTTCATATTTTCTTCTCCTGAAGGTATCCATTGTGTAATTGTGTCAAGTACATTTGTCCCCCACCCTGCGCCCAGAGTCGGTACCTGTGTCACTTGTGGTCAGGTTGAGGAATCAGGGGTGGTAGAAACTGCCTTACCAGTCCGAGGGGAGGGTTGTGTGTGGATGAATGGTGTGTGGCACTAGGCAAGTGAGTGTGAGTTCTCTGGGGTAGAGAGCTTGCTGATACCTTTGTGAATTGTGTACTCCTGTGTTAGCTCAGACCCCTAGGTTCCCTGTGTGATCTTGTCTCTAGAACGTCTGCCAAGATGGAGCTTGTCTTTGATTTCAGTGATCTAGATACCTACAGTACGTGGGAGCTGCTAAGGTTCTGTGACGAGAGAGACCTAGGGAGGGGTGAGTCAAACTGGTACGACCTTAGGGACCGCCTGGTCAGATGGCAAGAGGGTCACTGGGATCGTGAGCGCAGTGAGGAAAGGGTCTGGGCCCCACACCAGGAGGGTGGTGGGTCTGTGGGGAGCCCTGAAGATTCAGAAGAGGAGGAAGAAGATGACAGCACCTGGACGCCAGTAGAGAGTAGAGACCCCATAGATAGGGAGTCCCTTGCTGGGTCCAGTGTAGGAGGCAGCGCCTCATTCCTTTCCCTGTCCCCAGAGGAGCTGGAAGATAGGAGGAGAGAAAGGGAGCACCAGCTGGCTTTAGAAAAGCTCAGGTTGGAGCATGCCCAGGCTATGGCGCAGCTGGAGCTTAGGAAGCAACAGCTAGAGACCGAGATGGTCTTAGCGCAGGAAAGGATAGAGGAGGCTGAGAGGTCCTCCACCAGAGGCAAAGTAGCTCTGGAGGATAGACTATCCCCTGCGCGCAGTTTTAATTTTCTGGATTCCCCAGGGAGGGCTGAGTCCAGTGGTGGCAGCTATTTAGACTTCAGTGCAGACAGTCCCCTACCCCGTGCCCAACGTATGGTCCCTTGTTCCCAAGAGGAGGAGTTAAGGTTGAAGTTCAGGGGCAGTAGGAAACCGCCTCAACAGAAGTGGGTTTTTTTTGGGGATGACTGTTCTGATGCAATGTGGGATTGGCTGGCGGCTAGCTCGGATGATGAGAAAGACGGAGTACTGAATATGTTTCTCAAGGAGCAGTTGCTCAGTGTTGTTTGTCCAGAGTTGCGCCAGCACCTGTTGAAGTCTGAATCCCTTAGTCCTTGGGCGCTTGCTGAGGAAGCAGAGCGCTGGGAGAGTGATAAAGGTTCTCTAGGGTCATTAGGGAGTGACTCCAAAAGTAGTGGTTCAGGTATCTTCCAGCCCAGCGTGGTGGAGGAGGCTCAGTGTAGCCCAGCTAGGTCCCAGGATAGCGAGGAGGGTGTAGGGGCTCACTGCCTGGCTCAGTGGAGCAGGAGTGAAGGGGAGACCGAGGTTCCCCAGACGCCCGAAGCCCTGCCTCAGGACTTGGATGGTTTCTTGAGGGAACACCAGGTTGGGGACCTAGGCTGTCCTGTTAGTCCATTTGAGGAAGATCTCCTAGTGAGTAGAGGACCTGGAGCGTCTGTAACCAGAGCTCCTGTGGTTCTAGAGTCTGGCAGTACCGCTCCGGTAGGGAGGGTACAGGAGTCCAGAGTGAGGAGTGATTGGGGGAGTTCCCCAGTGGCTGGACCAGTGGGTCAGGGACTACCCAGTTGGGCTAGGTTCCCGTGTAGTGACCATGGTGACACCACTTCTGGTCTGGGGGATCTTCGCGCACTGTCAGGTGGACAGGGAGCGGGAGATCTGCGCCAGACAGACAGTCACACGACACATGGGGCATGTGTCAGCCTCAGGGGGATTGTGTGTGAGTCCCCAGAAGTCCTGGAGTGCCAGGCAATTGTTCCACCGAAGGTTTTAGACCAGAGGTTGGAAGGCCAGGTTCAGGATCAGCCTGACCTGAAGGGTAGGACGACTGTAACCAGTGTCCTGACCGGTTCTTCTTCCAGAGGAACTTCTCCAGGTGGGAGAGGGCAGACCTCTGGAAGGGGGTGCAGAGGGTGGGAGAGCCCACCTCTGACCCCGGTGCAACCTGAGTGGATAAGTCCTGGGTTGGAATGGCGTTCTAGGGGTACCCCTCGCAGAGGGAGGAGGAACCCTAGGAGAAGAGGTAAGGGAAGGAGAGCCTTCCCCGAGACTCCTGGTCCGCCTGAGGTTGTAGGCCCTAGGCTGGAGTACCAGTGGCAGTCTAGTCCTGTCTTGCAGACAGGAAGAGTGGAGAATGGCTCCTATGTGCCAGGGGTTACTACCCCCCGCTCTGCGAATTGGCAAGGACCAGTGGCACCTGGGTGGCCCAGGGCCTGGTCCTGGCCGCGGACAACTTGGGAGTACCAGTGGGGTAGCCCAGTTGGTCCAGACAGTTTGTTTAGAGGGAATACCATGGGTTCACCGTGGCGTAGAACAGGAGGGTGTCCCTGCAGTTGCGGGCCCGCGTCCGTGTTCTATCGCCCCAAGCAGGGAAGTCCATCACGGTGGTGATTGGTCTCCCCTGCGTTTTGGCTGGAAGGGGGTTGTGTTGGACTTGGGCCCTTAGGGCAGGTTCACCCCTAGACTTTTTGCTTGAAATGGTGACCTGGCAATGGTGATTTTTGGGATTCTGCGCACTTTCACTGTGTCCCAGTGGAAAGTGCGTGCGCACTCTGAGTGCATGTGCTGAGCTAGGCCTGCCCGCCCATAGGAATGCATGGGGAATGTATGTGTCCCTGGTAGTTCCTGATGCGTAGGGTGTACAGGCTTGAGTCTGGTATGTGTGAACTCGTGAGAGTGAATGCTGCGAGATGGTGTATGCAGCATGTATGTGTCTAGTAGCGAAGCGCCATTTCTAGACATGGCTGTAAGTGTGCTGTGAGGGTGCTGACGTGTGATTGGCTGGAGCTGGCTGGCATGCCAGGCTCCAGGAAGTCTGGATGGGTCTGCCCGGTGGTGAGTGGGAGATCTGCATGAGTAATGTGTGGGAGGAGTGTACCTGTGTCCTGGATGGGCTGGGTTTTCCCCACACAATGCTGGCTCCGCCCCCCTGTGGTGTGTCTAATGATCCAAGCCCTGCCAGTGAATAGAGAGGGTGGTTGAGGTAAACAGAGTACTCAAGAACCAGCTGCGACTGGTTCCGCCCCCACTCTGCACCCTTGAACAAAGGAATGCACTGTATAAAAATGGGGCTGTGTCCCCACAGAAGTTGTTCTCTTCTAGGATCCTGAGGGGGCTGTTGCTGCTGCTGCTGGGCCAGAGGACCGCCACTTGGGGTGTCTCCCTGCCTGGAGACCCAGTGTGCTGGCTCTGGACCCAGCCTCGCCCCCTTGCCCCCCCTGGAAGGACTTTTGCTGGACTTTGTTGTCCCTAGCGCTGGTGAGCGCTTCCTGATTTTCCTAGCGCCTGGGAGCGCTTTGTTTTGCTTGTAGCGCTGAGCGCGCTTTATTGCGACCCCCTAGCGCTTGGGAGCGCGCCAATTGCTGTGCAGGTGCCCACCCTGCTCGTGGTGGCCAGATCGAGTGCCCACCTCGATTGGAGTGTTTATTTAAGAAAGCCGGTGCCCACCCGGCATTGCCCCGGTGATTTGCCGCTGTTTCTAGAATTTAACTCGAGGGAGCCCGGTAAACTCACCCCCCGCCTGGAAGTGCCGAAAACGGGCCGCCGCGCTGCCCGCGACGACCCGGAAGTGGTTGGCCGGCCGGCCAATCAGGGAGCTCGCCGACGGAAGTCCCGCCCCCGCAGCCGCGACCCGGAAGTCAGGCAGGCCGGGGGCAGGACAGAGAGTGAAGCCAGAAGCCGGCGTCTTTCCGTGTCCCCCCAGGCTCCCAAAGCGAGGGAGAGCCCAGGAGAGAGAGGGGAGAAGTGCTGCAGGGAGCGAGGCTCCCGTGTGAAGAGGAGAGCCCCGCCCGTCCGGAGGAAGCCGGTGAGTGGGGCCCCGGGGGCATTTCCTTTGCAAGTCCCAGAGAAGGACTCTACTGTTGGGCTGCATTTCTTTTGAGCCGGTCGAGGCTCCAACCGGCACCTTTGTTCATAGAGCCACGAGGGCTCTAGTGCCTCCCTGTTCCGCCGGGTCCCCTGAGAGGGACCCCACGACCCGCATTTGTTTCTGAGCCCTGAGAGAGGCTCTAGGTGCCCCCATTTTGCTTCGAGTCCCCAGGAGGGGGATTCCAAGGGGGCACAGTGGTTTTACGAGCCCTGAGAGGCTCGGGAGGGCCAGTCATTGGTGTAGCGCCCTGAGAAGGGCTCCTGAGTGCCTTTCCATTTGTGAAGAGCCCAGTGAGGCTCTGGAGGGCCACATTTATTTCTTAGGGCCCGGAGAGAGGCTCCAGGCGCCAAAGTCGTTGTGAAGGGCCCAGAGAGGCTCTTGAGCCCCCCATTGTTGTTTAAGAGCCCAGAGAGGCTCAGGGGCCATTTGTTTATTCAGAGCCCAGCGAGGCTCAGGGGGACATTTTGTTGCTGCAGAGCCTGTGAGGCTCCCGCATCGTGTTCGCCCCACCAGTGTTCTGAGAGCCCAGCGAGGTTCCCACATTGGCCTCACCGTTGTTCTTGAGCCCTGGCAGGCTCAAACATTGTTGCACCAGTTGCCCAGCACTTTGTGGGCAACTGCTACGTTTAGGACCCTGACACTGGACACAGGGCGTCCTAGCCCCAACAAGGCCAGAGGGCCTAGGGACAGTCACAGGTGGTGACTTACGTGAGTTTGGCGCAATTGTACTTTCTATGCACCTCTGAATGTATTGTTTATGCGTCATGTGCCTTTACACCTCTGAATGAATGTCATGCATTGCATCATGTGTATGTTCTTACACCCCTACAGGTATTGTGATACATAGGTGGTTGTTTTCTCCCTAGTACAGGTGGTGCTAGTGAGGTCCTGTTACCAGTAGTGACTGGTTGTGTGCTCTATTTTTATTGTGTGCTACAGTGATTTTACATGCAAAAGTATTATTTCTGAAAGTGCTACTTCTGATTCCTGACAGTGGTCCAGGTGGCCCTGTCTTGTAAATAATCCCTTGTAAATTCTGCCCGTGCCTCTGGCACATTGTAAAGTGTGTTTTATCTAATGTGTTTTGGTGTAATACAAAGGCTATTTTTATATAACCTTGTGTGGAGTTTCCTTTGTGGTGGGCCTTTGGGTGTTGTTGCTGGGGTGCGTGCGCAAATACTTAACTTACATCGCCTCCAAGTTTAGCCTTGCTGCTCGCGCCACGTTACCTAGAGGGTGAGTAGGGGTTATCTTGGCGTGTAACTCCCTTGCCCTGACTTGGGGGTGGTGGTCTCTGACTGACTTTGGCGAAAGTCCTGGCCAGCCGGGGATCCCATTTCCAACACCTCTCCTGTAAGTTCAACTGCTTCAGGACCCTCACCAAACACACTTCCTCCACACTCAGCTCCGAACCCAACGACTTGAAATGCATCCTACTGAACACCCGCTCGGTCCACAGACACGCAACCGAACTCTGGGACCTAATCGACACTGTGTCACCTGACATCGCCTTCCTCACTGAAACTTGGATGAACGCATCTTCTGCCCCCGACATCGCCATAGCCATACCGGACACTTACAAGATCATTCGAAAAGACCGCACCATTAAAAAAACTGGAGGAGGCATCGCCATCGTCCATAGAAACACCATCAAAATTACAACCAGCTCTGACGACAATCTTGCAACCACCGAACACCTCCACTTTCAGATCCACACCGACCCCAGGACCACCCTCAGAGGAACCCTCATCTACAGGCCCCCAGGCACCCGATCTCAATTCAGCGACGACATCACAGACTTCATCAGCCCGCACGCTCTCGCCTCCGAGAACTACATTCTTCTAGGAGACCTCAACTACCACCTTGACAACATTCTCGACAACAACACCACCACCCTCCTGGACAACATGTCCAATCTCGGACTCAAACAACTTGTCGACACCCCCACTCACACAGCCGGACACACGCTCGACCCTATCTTCACCTCCAGCAAGCACATCTCCTTCGATCACACTACAGCTCTCCACTGGACGGATCACAGCTGTGTTCACTTCAGCTACAAAACAACCCTGACCCACAACCGTCCACAACCCATTCCCCGAAGAAATTGGAACAAAATCACCACCGACCAACTCCTCGCATCCCTCAGCCAAAACACTCCCACCCTAACAACGGACCCAGACCAAGCAGCCACAAACCTCAGGCAATGGATTACACACAGTGCGGACGAACTAGCACCCCTGAAAAAACACCAGTTGAAATCACTCAGCAAAAAAGCTCCCTGGTTCAATGATGACCTTAAAAAATCCAAAAAGACTTGCCGCACCCTGGAGAAGAATTGGAGAAAAGAACCAACCTCAGACAACATGACCTCCCTCAAGACAGCCGCCCGCAAACACCACCAACTGATTCGTTCCGCCAAGAAATCAGCATTTAAGGACCGTCTCGACAACAACTCTCATAACAGCAAGGAACTCTTCAATATCGTCAAAGAATTCACCAACCCTCCCGCAGCATCCAACGACATCACTAACTCCCAAGACCTCTGCAATGCGCTATCCTCCTTCTTCTACAACAAAATTGCCGACATCCACAACAGCTTCAAGAACACTCCCAATGACCAACTCACCCCACCCCCTTCTGATCCCACCCCTCCCACTAACTACCTCAATTCCTGGAACCCAATCACCATTGAAGATACCATTCGCCTCATGAACTCAATCCACTCTGGCTCACCTTCTGACCCTTGCCCCCACTACATCTTCAACAAAGCTGACTCCATCATCGCTCCCAACTCCGCGATGTCATCAACTGCTCCTTCAACTCAGCCACCTTTCCAGAAATATGGAAACACGCCGAACTCAGCGCCCTTCTGAAAAAACCAACAGCAGACCCCTCAGAACTGAAAAACTACCGACCCATCTCTCCTCCCTTTCCCGGCCAAAGTCATCGAGAAAGCCGTCAACAGCCAACTCGCAGCCTTCCTTGAATCCAACAACTCCCTGGATCCCTCACAGAACGGCTTTCGAGCCAAACACAGCACCGAAACCGCCCTCATTGCAGCGACCAACGACATCCGAGCACTCCTGGACAACGGTGAAACAGTGGCCCTCATTCTTCTCGACCTCTCCGCCGCCTTCGACACCGTCTGTCACAGCACCCTCATACAACGCCTCAACAACATCGGCATACAAGGAAAAGCCTTGGACTGGATCATCTCGTTCCTAGCCGGGAGAACACAGAGAGTCCGACTTCCCCCTTTCTACTCAGAGCCCACCGAAGTCATCTGCGGCGTACCTCAAGGCTCCTCACTCAGTCCCACCCTCTTCAACGTCTACATGAGTCCCCTCGCCCCCATCGCACGTCGACACAACCTCAACATCATCTCCTACGCCGACGACACCCAGCTGATACTCTCCCTCACCAAAGACCCCAACACCGCCAAGGACAACCTTCACGAAGGTATGAAAGAAGTAGCCGAATGGATGAAACAGAGCCGCCTAAAACTCAACTCAGACAAAACTGAGATGCTCATCCTTGGATCCTCCCCCTCAGCGTGGGACGACTCTTGGTGGCCTTCCGCTTTGGGTTCAGCGCCCACACCCACTGACCATGCACGTAACCTCGGCTTCATCCTAGACTCCTCTCTCTCAATGTCCAGACAAGTCAACGCCGTGTCGTCCTCCTGCTTCAACGTCCTTCGCATTCTCAAAAAGATCTTCCGCTGGATCCCCCTCGAAACAAGAAAGACTGTCACCCATGCTCTGGTCACGAGTCGACTGGACTACGGCAACACTCTCTACGCCGGAATTACAACAAAATTGCAGAAAAAGCTCCAGCGCATCCAAAACGCATCAGCGAGACTCATATTAGACATCCCGCGCCAAGAGCACATCACCGGTCACTTAAAAAACCTCCACTGGCTTCCCGTCAACAAAAGAATTACCTTCCGCCTTCTTACCCACGCACACAAGGCCCTTTATAATCTAGGACCAGAATGCCTCAACTCCCGACTGTCCTTCTACTATCCCACCCGCCAACTAAGATCATCCATTCAAGCCCTCGCCGCAGTCCCGCGCATCCGAAAAACCACCATGGGCGGCAGATCCTTCTCCTTCCTGGCTGCCAAGACCTGTAACTCACTCCCTACCCACCTCCGCCTTACTCAGAATCACATCTCCTTCAGAAAAGAATTGAAAACTTGGCTATTCGATAAACAATGAACCCTTCCCTCTAGCGCCTTGAGACCCTCTGGGTGAGTAGTGCGCTTTATAAATGCCTTAACTTGAACTTGAACTGCTGCTCACCAAACAAAGTGCTTCAAACCCCATCAGGGGTAGCAAGCGCTATATAAATACAAACCTCTTTCCTTCTTCTATCCTGCTGCTACCCTTCTCTATCCAAATAACTGAATAACATATCCACCACTCAAATTACTTCATATTTCACTATACTAATTTTCAACACTAATCATTTTATGGGTTCCGGAGTAGCGTGCTACTCACCAGAAAAGCGCTTCAACACTCTTTCAGGGGTAACAAGCGCTATATGAATGCAAACCTTTCTCCCCCTTCTATCCTTCCGTATCCAAATAACTGACTAACCTATCCACCATTTTAATTACTTTCATATTTCACTATACTAATTCAACACTAATCCTTTATGGGTTCCAGAGTAGCGTGCTACTTGCCGAAAAAGCGCTTTGACGCCTCATCCGGGGTAGTAAGCGCTGTATAAATGCAATTACAATACAATACATGCTCTACATCGAGGCCTGTCTCTCTCCTTCTCAGCAGTACACAGAAGACCGGTTTGTTTTATATTGCTGTCCTCAACAGTTATAAAATAATACCCTCGCGCTGGAGGAGTATTAAAATGATGTAGTTAACTGTGTGGGTTGCTGAATGTTTACATAATGTTATTCTGAGTACAGACCCGTGACTCGGTTTATGTTTCTAATTTATACCCGCTTCCTCGGTCATTCGGCAGCTAGAAGCGTTTCAAGGACCGGGTTCGTGACAAAAAATAAAATTGCGACCCAGTCTGCAAAAATCTGCAATGAACCGAACGGATGCATCGCTCATAATTATCCCACAGGAAACCGAGACAGCTCGAGTCCTCTCTCCTCTTCGGCCGGAGGCCTCTGGGGCTGCGCTGGGAAAACCGCCGGTGAAAACCACTGGAACATGTCAAAACACTACTATCAATATTTTAGGATAATCTTCTGAAAAAAACCCTGTTATTTTTGGCTGCCGCGCGCTCGCCGGTCCGAGAATAGAAAAGTTCTGGCAGTGGCCGTGCAGGCCCAGAAAGGCTGCATTATAAACGGAGGGGAGGCGGCAGAAGGACTTGCGGGAAACTCGCTCTTACGGAAGAGGATGCCAAGAGAAGTGGACATTATGACTCTGTAAAACTTACAGAGCCGTCCGATTGGGCCCTGCATTCTGATTGGCCACCTGTCAGCTCCTATCTGCTTGGGGATCTCGCTGGGTTTGCGGATTTTAAAATATATAAAACAAAATATATATATTTTTTTTGTTCAATTTTTTTTATTAATTTAAGAGAGATAGTATAAATAATTATCAGCTAGATTCATAATAGTCCCGTTTTGCGAGTCCTTAATAGCGATTATTAAGGAATCGCTATTAAGGACTTGCAAAACGGGATTCATGTAGGAATAGTAAAAAATATTGCGATTCCTACATCATCCTTATTTGCGATTAGCAAATTGCTAATTGCAAATAAGGAATAACTTCCCATAGGAATGAATGGGGAGTTAATCCTTATTTGCGATTAGCAATTTGCTAATCACAAATAAGAATGCGATTTCAAGGGTGCCAGGGGTGTCCAAAGGACACCCTGTAGCACCCCTGAAATGGAAATGTAGCCTGATGTTGCGCACATACATGTCCAAAGGACATGTGTGTGTGTAACATACCACTTAGAAAAATGCGCTAAAGTGCATTTTTCTAAGTTTTCGCTATTTACCACGAAGTCAGACTTCGTGGTAAATAGCGGCCGGAAATTGCGATTTCGCATATTTTAAAAGTTTCATGAATTGCATTTAAGGAATCTCAAATAGAGATTCCTTGTATGCAATTACTCGCAAATATGCGATTTCGCAAATAGCGATTTTTGCATTTGGGATGATGAATCCCAAATGCAAAAATTGCGCTCGCAAAGGGCCAGATTCTGAGAATCTGGCCCTTTGCGAGCCGATTTTTCGTTCATGAATCTAGCTGTAAGGTACTACAACATGTAATACATAAAAAACATTTTGAACAATAAATAATTAATAAAAATAATAAATATGAGCAATAATATATATAATGGATAAACCCTAAAAAAAACAGATAGATAAGAACCTAATCATGTCATTTCATTTGTATTACATTTAAGTACGAATAATTGATCACAGAAAGGATAAATAAAAAGACCCACAAGAAAAAAAGAAAAACGAAGAGAGAAAAAAGAAGAGAAAAAGGAAAGAAAAGAAAAATAGTGGAATGACGCATTTGTAATAGCAATACGTTCTGGTACAGTGGTGCTTGATGGTCCAATAAGGAGCAGCACAGTGTTATTACCAATAAACTAGGACGTTAAACTAGCGTATGATGAGCCTATGATTGTGGGCTTGGGTTGCACGCCTCTCCAGAAGGGCTGCACTCTGCTTCCATTTTGGGGTTATAAATCACTGTCAGGCAGAGCCATTATTATAACTTTTCTAAAATGAGACTTCAGAGGAGTATTAATTTTAATTACATGCTGTTGGCTTTTAGGAGTATCATTCCCCCTTGAGTGTTCCTATTGCAATGCACGAGGATTAGACAGGGACTATTTTAGATCTCAAAACTACCATGTATTATCATGTTTTGTGTCGCACTGATTCTACTTTAGTCCTTATCAGTGGTGGCTTCAACTGAACAGGGATGGGTGGCGGGGTTGGGGGGGAAGAAATAAAAAAAAATCACTTACTTTTGTACGCTCGCTGCCACCTCTCCTCGTCTCTTTAGATTCCGGAATGGAAGCAGGAAGCACACAAGCTCCCCTAAGCCAATCACACCTGTGACTTTGAGTTTATGCATGTTCCCCACCGGACTGTGCATTACAGCCTGTTGGGTAACATACAAAGTGTGCATGACTGTTTGACCGGCCCATGACAACCGGCCAAACCGTCATGCACCCTTAAGTGCTCACCGCTCCTCCCCCTTCTCTGCACAGCTCCGCCCCGCAAACTGAGCAAATACGGAAAAATAAAATGGTAATAACAATGCGTTATCATTTTATTTTTTATTTTTTAACTGCTCAGAGTGCAGTGGGGCGACACTCGTTCGTCTTGGCGGAGGAGCCGCCACTGGTCTTTTTACATTACAAACTAGACTGTGGCATTACCAGCCTAGCTCTGGACTACTGCCCAATGGCACCACTCTCCCATTTCATAGTGCCACTTCAACACAAGACAATTACAACCTCCAGGCAGCTTAACACTACCCACTGCACCATACAACCACCCCACCACTATACTACATCTTCCATCCCTATAAAAATGCCTCACAGAAGTGCTTTACCTCCCATCAATCTGTCCCTGTTACGTCACTACTGTAGTATGCCCACCCCAATGCTTATGCTGTCATCTGAAAATACTTCACTGCCACCCAGCATCTTCTCCCTACCACACTACAGCAAATAAACTATTATCTCACAGCAACACACTTCCACCTCAATCACACTCTACCCTCAAAACACTGCACTTCCACCTCACAGCCCTTAATTACCACTGCATACAACTAGGCTATCAAACACATGACATCAGTACCATGTCTACCACTCCACAATATCTTAACAAAAACACTCTCCAACACCTCGCCTCTTCCACAACTCCACATAACCAACCCATAGCAGCGCACTACCCAACATACCACACTATTAACAACCCCCAACCAAAATAAAATGAGGCTGTCCATCGCCCTAACCCTACCATACTCCATCACTGCTTTGTGATCTCACCAGTGTTGTGCCACCTAACATAACTACAGCATCACCCACCACCACTACATTTCCATACCCGATCAGTATGTTACCACATCCCATGACTACCCTAGTACCCCCACCAAGTTACTATGCTTACAACACCGCTTCCTCAATTCCCACAGAAAAACTGCATGCACCTCTACTACCTCTTTACCACCTTCTTCCACTGCATTATCAATTAATGGCCCCAAATTACCCATACTGCTAATCTACTAAAACTGAAGCCACTCCACAACGCCTACACTACACTACAACCTCACATCGCAAATGGACTTCAGTTGAGGTAAAACCACAAAACACAACAGCACCATATTACAATACCACAATATAACGGCGAAGCAACACACAACATGCAGCAACAACACAACAGTATAGAACCACAAAAACACCACACATCATCACAGCACACTAACACCAAAGCAGAACACAATCAAAGATCAACACAATACCCAACAATAAGAGTACAATTCTACACTATGCACAACAGTACAGCTCAACAACAACGATAAGACAGCAACAAGACATACACAACCACCATAGCAGCACATTATTTAACCACCCCCTCACATCTGGTACTTACCCTACATGCGTCAAACCAGACGCAGCCCTACCTGTTTCAAACAAGCCAACTACAGACCCTTATATATCAGATAATTATTTATTTATTTAATTTTTTTTTTTTTGAAAACCTTTATTGATATCAAAAGAAGACAAATCGAGGCCCACAACCGAGCCGGCCGGCCGCAGTGTATAAAACAGTCAGGAGTCATCAGGCAAATAGTACATATTCAATCAATACAGAGCAGAGGCCGTACAATCGCAATAGGGGAGAAGAAATACAGAAACTAAAGGGCCAAAACACAGGAGTAAATAAGGCTTAATTTTACAATAAGGGGAGAGGACATATGACAGGCACACTTGCAATATGGAGGCATCCGACATCCCGCAATCAACCTCAACAGTAAGAAGGGGGCATGGGGCAAAATATCAGGGGGACAACACAATGCAGTCAAGAAATCAGGATATGTGAGATACAGTCAGCCCCTGAGCATTATCCTCGTAACACGCCCGCCACCCGGGACACTACCAAGCCAGAACAGAGGGATCGGAAGACAATGCATGAAAACCCACCCGTCACAGTACCCTCTGGGACGCAGGAAGGAAAAAGGGAAGGGGCACTAGGTGGGGGGGGGAAGAGGAAGGGAAAGGAAAATGGAGGGAAGAAAAACCAAACAATAAAAGGGGATAAGGAAATATGAAAAAATAAGGTAAAAGACACGCCGACACGGCTCCCCGTGGTGGGAGGACAGGAGACAAAAGGATTAGCGATCCAAGTGGGGCATGGCAATCGGATGGAAGGACAGCCGAAATGTAACAGGAGGAGTAACGATGCCATACCCCCACCCGAAACACACCATAGGAGGTCGGGACAGACGCGGCCTCACGAAAAAGAGATACAAAAGGGCCATAGAACCAGAAGACAAACAAAAAATAGAACCCAACCCACCCGTCCCACCCTGCACCCCTGTAGAAGGCTACGGCCTACCCTTCAAACAGCGTGCCTGTCGCCCTAAACCAGAACCCAAAATATAGCAAGAAGAAAGAAAGAAAAACGAGACAAAAAGGCCACAAAGGCGGAGAAAGAAAACAGGAGGGAGGAGCAGAATAACTATAATACAAACGGTAAGCCGCAGCCCTCCGCCCAACCCGACAAGTACAATCAAAAACAGACCAGGACGACACCCCATCACACGCCACAAAATATTAGGAGAAGGGGACCTCCCACCCCTCTACGATCAGAGACAATCGTGCAACGAAATCGCATACCGGGAATCAAGCAGAAGTCGTACATTTCACCCCCAGCCCTTCCGAGCGACAAACCCCACCCACCACATGGCAATGTACAACCACATACTAAATATGAAGTCAGCATATAATCGAGTGGAATGGTGACTAGCATAGTTACGTGGGGGGTAGATAGATCGACAAGTGAGCAGTAGTCCAAATGGAAAGTATCGATGCATCAACAATCGAAGCACGAGCCATGAGAAACAGGAGTTCAGTTGCGCCACTGGAGCGGGCGAGGTGGTCCCAATTTTAAACACAGGCAAAGTCATCGAAGCAGGCGCAGGAGGAAGTCCGTCCATAATTCCAGGCAACAATGTCGAACAGGGTCGCAGTACAGCATCCGAGTCCCCGGGGTCCGAACCTTGAAAAGCAGGGCGCCCCAAAGTCACCAGCACACTACACGATCTTCGATCAGTGGTGGAGACACTCAGGTCAATCGAGGGGGGTGAGGCAATGGAGGCATCGAAAACAGAAGGCGATAAGAAGAAACGGCCGCCCAAAATGGCGGCGGATCATGGCGGACCCACCGAGACGCCCAGGGCGAGGGAAGCGTGCAGGGATCTGAGGGCTTCCAGGATATCTCTGACCGTCGGCTCACGCCCATCAGATCCGATCCCCACACACTCAGGCAACTCGGGCCCGCCGCCACAGGGTGACTCTCGTTCCAGAGGGCCGGCCGCCATTTCGTGAATCAGCCCAATCGCCGCCCACGAGGACCCCCGGAAATAACAGTTCTCAAATGTAGGACTTTACAAGCGCCGGGGGTCCCAGCAAGGGCGGCTTCGATGCCAAAAGGATGTCCGCCCAAAACGGGTCTCCGCCCGCACCAGCACCGGTGCCCCAAACAAGCGGAGTCCGGGCCCCGAGGACCAGGGCCGCCGGACAAAGCAGCGGCTGGGGGACCCCCTCTCAGAATCAGGTCCTGGGGCTTCTCACCCACGTCGGCCACGCGACCACCAGGGCAGGTCCGGGTCAGTATCGCCGGGATCTTCGCGCATCGGCTCCCAACACTGGTTCTCGCTCTCGGCCGGGGCCGAGAGCCGTCGGATCCCACCGGCCAGGTCCCGGTCAATGTCTCGCAGAGGCCCCGATCTCTCGGAGGCCAGAACTCCGGAGCCACTGCACGTCGGGACCCCGGGGTCAGATGGCAAGTACAAACAAGCCGTAATGTTTCCAATTCCCCAAAGGTGTGCCGTCCCGGGACAGGATAAAAGACAGGATAGGCAGTCAGGATGGAGGGCTGCGGGAGCCGAGCTAAAGGGCGACCATCACGGCCGCGAGCTAGGCTCCTCCCCTATCAGATAATTATTAACTAGTCTCCAAACTTCTCTTTTTTTCTTAAATTAAGGAATGTCTTCTCTTCAGTCACCTGACACACCATCTTTTAGTCAGCCGCCTACTAAACCCCCTGTTCAGTGCTTAATTTGAGCTGATGCTTTCAGGTGCTCAGCACCAGCACTTCTTTCACAGGATCGGGGCTGCAATTTCTGACCCTGCAGGTGGTGGTCTCAATATTAATTGTTCAAATTCAAAATATAAAGAATAATATACATTGCATGGTGACTGGCTGGTAAATGTTCATGGACAGGCCAGCATACGCCTGTCCAGGCAGGCATGATTGTGTATCACCACGTTAGTGATGATGTCATCACGCCGATCACAAATCCAAGAAGTCATCAACAAACTATGGCTTGCATTCTATTCCCCGAGTCTGCTGCACCATGCCACTGCCTGAGCCTAAGCCTCCCATTGGATAATTCTAGCTGGGGGATGGCTCATGACGGAGATGAGGCAAGGAAGCTGCAAGAGCGCATTTGGGTGTGAGGGCTCTTGAAGAAGCATAAACTAAAGTAAGTGTGGACTTTCCACTTGCTGCGTAGCCAGAGCTGCGTAGCCAGAGAGGCATTTCCTGCAGCCCTGCATTGCTGCTATCCTCAACGTGCTCAATGCAGCTGTGGACCAACACTACTTTTGTGAGCCATTGCGTCACCTGTAGAATCTGTGCGCTGCACTGCAGCATGGTAATTGCTGAACATGCGTGAGTTCAGTAGGCACCACAGCCATACTTACTGGCATTGGCAGCATTACGGCTGGGGACAATGCCTGTGCTGTAGCAGGTTAGGGTCACAGCAAGCTGAGCAGTGGATGCCGATGCCGTCACCATCCCTGGACCTCCTAATTACAGGCAGCACTAGCAGTGACATCACCGGCTGTGCTCGAGCAGCCGTCTGTTCTACAATAAACTCAGTCACATCACACTGATTAATATATGCAAAAAAGCATTTTCATTGGTTGTACATTTTGTTTTTGCACTCGGTGTAGGTAATAAAGTAAAACACGCCATCTTCCACTTCTTTAGGAATGGCAACTGGAAAATGCAGAGTTCAAAATAGCAGGGACATGTATAGGCTGATGACAGGGGTCACAGGCAGCAGCAGTGTTATAGATGAAAGAGAGAGAGCAGGAGTAAAGAGGAGAAAAAACAACTGGAGAGGAGAGAGATAAGACAGAGCTAAGTAGAAGAAAAAGAGAGCAAATCAGATACAAAGAGAAAGCAGCCATGATGTGAAGAAGAGAGCATTAGGAAGAGAGAAGATAGAATGAGAGGATGTAGATGACAGGACAGACGAAAAAAAGCAGACAAATGATAAAACGGAGACACAGCCAATCACTGCTAGAAGAGTGATAGTAAAGAGCCAAGATCGAGGGGAGAGAGAGCAGAGCATTGATAAAAGTGAAGAGAAAAGAGGGCAGGGCTAAAATGAATAGTAGGTAAATCAGAAATACAGGGAATAAGGTAACACATTCGGTGTGACAAAGATGATAGAAAACAATTAGAGAGGTGAGAGGATAGACTCTTAAAGCAAAGACTTAGGGGACAGACAACAGATCAAGGTTAGAAGATTGAGACTGAGGCAGTGAGAGTGTTGAAAGTGGGGCTCACCGGAGAAAGAAGTGAGCTGTGGCCTCCTTGACAAAATTTTCAGCACCTGCACTTCTTTTTTTTTTTTACAAATTAAGCACTGCCCCTGTTGTAAGGATTTTGAGCATGTCATCCCATCAGTTCTCTACAATTGCCTCTCTTCCATCCTCCTACTTCTTGGTGTGTCCTCTGTATTTGACACTATTGTGCTCTGTACCCTCCTTGCCTCCCTCAATGCTCCAGACATTGCTAACACCATGCAGAAGTATGTGTACTTCTCTATTACTCTTACACCATTGCCTGGTTCTCCCAACTCTTGATACTCAACACCTACTCCCTACCAGTTCAAGTCCCTGAAGCAGTAGTTCTTAGTCTGTGGTGCGGTGACCCCTGGGGGTCCGCGACTGCTTAGAAAGTGAAATAATATTAACAGATTAATAAAGTGTGTATAAATCAAGAAGCACAGTTATGCAATTGAAATTTGTAAAACGTTCTGTATATGTGAAGGAATATGAAATAGGAGGCTGAAAATTAAGTTGGTATCCTCAGATGAATTAATCAGAGCAGTGCAAGTGCATTAAACAGCTTATAGTATGGTCGATGAGTGGTCTCGGTTGAATTTAGAAATACAATTTTGATTATTTTTTTATTTGTTTGTGAATTGAATTACATTTGTAACCATTGGTGTATTTGTTTGATGAAAGCTTGTTTTTGTATTTTTTTCTTTATTGTTTTGCGGTTCAGATCATTGAAAATGCTTAGGCCAGGGTCCCGCCTTCCAGTAATGACTCAGTGGGGATCCCTGGATTTCAATAATGATTCAGTGGGGAGGGCCCGGGGTCCAATAATGATCAAGTGAGGGTCCTCAGAAGCAAAAAGTTTAAGAACCACTGCCCCAAAGGTTCAGTGCTGGGCCCTCTTCTTTTTCCCTCAACAATGTCTCTCTTGGCGACAATGTCCTATTTTTGTTTCTCCTCACAATTATGTGCTGATGATCCCCAAGTACTATTTTCATTTCCTACTCCCTCCCCAAGAAGTATGCCTGATTGACTTAATGCTACTCCCACTGGATGGCATTTGTTGACCCACAGTACATCAGGCGTCAATCTGGGCACAGTCTGAATGGAGAACGAGGGCTGTCCTTTGAATGAATGACCATGGCAGTGAAAATATACTTCATGAGAGAAATTTTGTGATTCCCTTCTTGAAAGACTGAGGTTTACAAATGCCCTAAGTTTATCTCACTGACTGTGATCGCCTTCATTGAGGCACTTTGGTGTTTTGTGTTGGCGGTGGAGCTCTCTGGCACGCGGCACTGTTTAATTTTGTACCACGGGACTATCAGTGCTTAAAGGGGCAGTTAACATTTCACTTAATTTCTGGGTGTAGCTTTGTCCCAAAAATGTCTTAAGTGCCTGGTTTCACTGCGCACAGGCCCCAGACTGCTGATGTACGATGGGTCAGTCAGTAGTGTGCTCAAACACCCCTCCTTCCATCTCTCCCTTAGTATAATCCACCATCCAAAGGAAACCAGGGCAGCTCAGCTCAATGTTAGTTAAAGGAACAAGTCCACTGAGAAGAAGCTGGGTGTTGAAGCAAAGGACTCTGCGGTGGCGATAGATGAAAAAAAAATCTCAGGCACCTTAAGGGATGGCACCAGAACGATGGGGCTGTAGATGTCTGGCAAAGCCTGGTCAAGTATGTTGTGTTTTTTGATCATTCCTGATGTCCACGTGACCGAAACTCAAATTGAAGAAAGGGATAGGTTAAAAAAGACCAATGATCGAGTACCCAATTGTCGTCCTCGCATGCTTAAGGATGAAGACTTTGCAGGGATGGCCAGGAGAGCCAGATTTAAGGGAGCCCAGGAGAGGGATCATTTCATCACTCTGAGTGGGAGTGAACTGAAACCACTGGGACTTGGAAGAAGCTACTGGCAAGTGCACGTTGACCTGTGAATATGAGTTTTTGGCCATATCATAGATGTTGCTTATTTTGGACTGAGGAATTTAGCCAGAGTATCACTGAACTCCTTCGAGGCAGGAGTAGAGATGGTGGCATATACTGGGTCTATAAAGGCTTTGACCATCTCAAAGAACTTTTGAGGAATGCTATTGGCCATCAGAAACTTTGACTGAAGAGAGACAAATTTGGCTTTAAAAAACATCTTTTTGTAGAGCTTGGGCTGCTGCTTGACTCTCTTGGCTGTTGACGGCCAGAAGCAGATGCATCATGTACGCTCCGCTTTGCTGGTCTTCAGCTGTATACTTTCCAGCCCGAGAGAGAAGCAAGGGTTAGAGAGTTTCTGTTTACACTTTCTTCCAGGCTATTGGAGCTTATTAAGTGATTGAGTTAAGGCCTCAGTACATTTCAACGCTTTATCTTGTTAAAAATAAAACACAACACGTCGCGAAGCCCAAAGTCGAACTTACATTTAATGCTAAATAGAAAGCAGCACAGCAAATAATTAAAAGCAAATTTGTTTCAGCTGACCAGAGCTCTTGCTAGAATACGGTCAGTTGGAGCCTAATGCTAAAGTACATACAGTTTAGGGCAGCTTAAGTGACGAGTGTAAGTCTATGGGGCCTAATCAAGTGACACTAACATGTTACTTGCAGCAAAAACATATCTAATGAACATGTGGCAGGATCTTAACCAAGAGGAAGGGCAAGACGTTCCAGAGGAGAAGATATTATATAATTATATATTATATAATTCATGAATACAATACTGTGCTCATTATTCGTCCAAAATCCCACTTTTAGTTGCCAATACTGGAAACAAGGTTACACCTTGCCCAATGTGCAAATATAATACTCTGATTAAAATGGCTCATGGCCTTCTAGAGATGTCACATTTAAAAATCATATTTGAGGCTAAGGGATACCTCAAATCAATAGGAAACAACATCCATATTTGTTGCATATAATATATTGCTACACCCTGCATCACGCTGATATATATTCCTCCGTCTCTACAAAAGTACCTCACAGAAACTCTTCACCACCCAGCAAGCTGCCCCTGTTACGCCACTACTGTACTGTGCCCACTTCACTGCTGCCAAGCATCTTCTCCCTAATACACTACAGCAAATACACTATTGTCTCACAGCATCAGACTTCCACTCCAACCCAACTCTACCCTCAAAACACTGCATTGCCACCTCACAGCACTAAATTCACACTGCATACAAATATATATATATCTATATATCTATATATTTATATATATATATTAAGCACAGCAATCCTCAAAACCTCCACACGGGCGAAATGAAGAAGCGGGCCCAACGGCTTCAGGCAAGGAGATGTTTTTATTTATTCCAACCTTTCCAGTTGATGCGTTTCGAGCATCAAGTGCTCTTGTTCACACAACAAGCACCGCTATATATGTGGGTGGGTGTGTATATGTATGCATTTATGTATCAACCAATGCAGTACAATGTAGTAATTGATTATGTTTTCACAATCTTTCAATCAGTTGCAAATGTCCAAGGTCTAGCCAAGGTTCTTCTTGAAGAGCCTGAAATGTGCCTAACTTGGCACAAACATAACAGCCATTCAGGGGCTGCAGCCGAAAAGGTATCTCTTGGATTTTCTCTGGGCCCAGGTGGTCTTGGCTTGTTCTATGTTGGTACCTTTTTATTCCACCTGCTGTTGTCTTCTGTAAGAAAGTCTCATCTTCCAGCACACACTGTATTTTTTTCAGGTGATGGAGATGCACATGTTGACATTTTCAACAGTAGTATGACTATATATACATGATTGCACAGCACATGGATGTCACCTAGCAGTGGGCTCTTGCTACCCTCATGCCAGCAGCAGTACATCAGAATGTTACAGTGGTTGTAAGATCCCTACTTACTTTCTACAGTTTCTACTCCATGTGTTTGTTACCGTAGACCTTCTGTAGCAAACATGAGGCTGATGGGTGGCTAATGTGGGGACATGGGATCAACCCTGTGATGTCATCGCGATTCAATAGAGCAAGATCTTAATTCCTTTAGCCCTGACATCTTGGTGAATCATCAGTAGTCAAAGTTCATGCAATCCACATCTTGGGTTGGTTGATATTAGAAGTCCATACTCTTTGAATTAACTGAACTGGCAGGTTCCTCTGCTTTTGTTACCTTTTACCTATGGTCCTTTGGCCCCCAACTCTTACATTGAGGTGATCACATGCAATAAATGGCTATATTCCTCCCAGGGTTTAATATCTCATATGCCGTACAATTGCTTTTATTTGTTAAATGTCCTTTTAGAAATGTTTTTCTTGTCCACTCTGAATAATGATGCTGTCGCTTCCACTACCCAATGCTCCCTAGCATAGAAGACTTTCCCTAAATGTACTGTTCTTCTACAGAATACGCCATGCATTAATGAATGTACTGGGAGAGGATATGCTAGAACCCCCAGACCTACCGGCCTTGTCCTACGTTATAACAGCAAAATCGCCCTTCAGAATTGTGTAAAAAATTTACCAACTCCCTATGTCAGATAGGGAACTTCACTGTACTATGGCACGATTAGCCTGGCAGCGCGACCTGCAACGGGACATAGATGATGCTATGTGGTCATGCTGCTGCACTAGCACAAAATGCATCCCCCTGAACGGGAGACACAGATTGAGCCACTTTAAATTTCTCTACAGGGTTTACTACACTCCAGAATTCTTACATAGTTATGGATTGAGGGACGAACCGACTTGGGACGGACAGCTGATTTATTTCACCTAGCCTGGTCTTGCCCGGGGATCTCTAACTTTTGGGAATTCGTTTTTGGAGAACTGGGTCGCATGGCTGAACAGCCGCTGGCCCCTGAACCTGCTCTTGCGCTGCTGGGATTCTCTAGACAGATACCTAGTGGGGTACAGCGACTGGTTGATATGGGTTTGTTACTGGCCAAAAGAAGGGTAGCGACCTGCTGGTTACGAGGTCCACATCCCACATTAGCTCAGAGATCACGGGACATGTTATATTATAGCACTCAGACGGAAAACTTTAGTGATCTGCTGCCGCCACGGAGCGGACGGTAAATGTTTGGGGAACTGTATAAAACTTACCTGGCAACCAAAGGGGAAGGCACGATTGCTTCCGGGGGAGCCACGCAGGTGACTGACCAACACCTGCTCCAGGTTGACATGTAGCGAGGGTAGCACACTGATGATACACCACATTTTTGTGCACTGTCAGGATTGTTCTGGATGGAGCTGTAGATTGGCGGAATGAGGAGTGAGGAACGTAAATATGATTTGACTGGCAATATCTGATCATTGACCAATGGACACATGTATAGAGTGTGTTATTGATATTGTAACATTGCAGTATGGAGTCTCATGTTTTGTTTTGTATAACACCTAATAAACATATTAAAAAAAAAAAAGTACTGTTCTTGTTTCAATTCTCTCTACTTGACTAGCTGCAAGCCAGGCCAGCGAGTAGAGAGAGGTGAGCGGGGCAAGCCACCTACTGAAAGGAGTGGCTGCTGCATTTGGAGAAGGACTCTAAGTGACGAGGAGCTTCTATTTGGCTATGAGAATAGTTTTGTGAAACTATGGCGTGACTGACCCTTGCTTAGCCGGGTTACCCTTGGTTGTACACGTGCCACCACTACTTGCCCCAGAATGCCCCATGCAGAACTGCAGATCCATTTGGGTGTGATTTCATCACATCTGCATTTCTGCCATTACCCTTACAAATGACAGCACATTCAATGGTAACATCTGGAATTAGGTAGGGCGGAAGTGGATAATCACTTTCTTAGTACCTCCTCTTCTTCTGCTAGTTTAATCTCTCTTGCCGACAAGTATGTTGTGACTTTCATATGGTTGTTTACGAAAATCAAATGGTCTTTTATGCACTGGCCATTTATTTCCCTATGCACGTGGTTGAAATGGAAATATTAAAGTACATTTACTTACTGTACCAGAGTAACTTTCCTGATAAAAAGTTCAGACACTCTACCAATAAAAGTATTTCACCCCTGCTAAGAAGTGCAGGTACTCTCCCATTAAAGCTGTTGCACCCCTTCTGAGAAGTGCTGGTTTCTCTCCCTTTCACTTTCTTGCCCTGGTCCCTTTGATGTGCCCCAGGGAGACACTAGGTACATTGTGGTATTGTCTTTCTTTCAAAGCAGGTTGATTTGACATTTTTGAGTAATGTGACCTGACTACTAATTGTATTTTGGAATTTCTGAAGCAGGTTTTTCCCAGAGATGGTTTACTATCCCTGACTCAAACCACTGACAATAGAATACAATTTAATTGAAAATGAAATATTTAAATTAGAAAAGATGGATAAATAAGAGTGGCAACGTCTGTAGAAAAAGATCTTTATTTTACACCTCAAATTAATGGTCCGGTGGAGAGATTTAACAGAGTGATTTGAGAAGGCACCCAACAACATTGTCTTCCGGGTTATAACTCAAAGAATGCTTAAGGGAGAAACTGTGGCCCCATAGTACTACTGGCTTTTCTCCTTTTGAAGAGTTAAACAAGCACTGTCAAAGCCAATAGGTGTGGTGTTAGTTGGCAGCCTTTTCGATTGGCCAGTGCTTGTTTTGTTTTGCAAAGGGTTTTGTAAAGTGTTAATGTTGGATGAGCCACCAGGCACTTGCCAATATAAAGAAAAATAACATTGGCTAAAAGCAAAATAATGTTTTGGACTCAAAATGTAGATATTGCCATAATAGTCCTTGGCACCGAAGGGTACTCATTGGCGTGCAGATGTGCACATTTTGAAAGAACAGAATGATGTAATTCAACCTGAAATTAGACAATGGCTGAAGTGGGCTGACCCATTGCCTCGTGTGAGTGTTGTAGCAGGAGGAATTAAAATACAATAGTCACTGGGATAGACCAATGAATTAAGAAGGTTGGTTGAAAGCCCCTGCAAGTGGTTTATATATAATTTTAATAAGATCAAAAGGTATTTGCTAACACAAGACTTAATAAGGGTGCCTCTTTCAGTTCTCTCCCAAGGGTGGTCAAAGAAACTTGTTGCAAAGAAGATGAACAATTCCATTAGAACTGTTAACAACAAACAATGCAAAAGTAAAATGTCTTTTGAGGAAGAAATGCACTGAAAAGATGCTGATGCTCTTGTGGGGAGATTTAGTGCAAATTAAGAAATATGGTTGGATGAAAAACAGATTTACTTATGTTTCTAAACCTGACGGTGCAAAAGCTTCTTCTATAGGGGAGATAGGAGCGGAAAGTTGATTGTCATGGTGCTCATGTTTATATACTCCTGCTTGGTTGGTGGACTGGATGTTAGTGTTCACGCTGCTGAGGTGGCAGGCGTTCCACCCCAGGAATGATTGAGGTGACTGATTCAAATGTGGCAGGCTGCATAGTATTTGTGACGGGGTACCATTTCCAAGGAAATGCTCGGTTCTAGAACAAAAACTTGTGTGGGCACCAGTTTCCCATTGTAGCCCACTGCTGAGGGATATACTTGTTGTTAAAGGCCCTGGCCCGAGTTATATCCCAAAGACGCAGGAGAAGGCCTAGCATTGAGTGTAGGGACCTTTAACAAATGGTATAGCCTGTGGCAAAAGGGCAGTAAAGCTGTTCAAACATTTCACTCACTGAGGGTAGAATATTCTAAATTAAACAGATAGACATGTGAGAATCAGCCCCGAGCCACTCCATTGCCTTCAGTGGAGCTTTCAACATTCCAGTGTTCTAACTCGTGCTAACTCCAATTTCTACGCCAATCGAAACAACCAGTCCATGATTTTTGCTAATGTATGTCGTTCTTTGGGTCCGATTGTTCATAGTACGCACACCCAGGTATTTTTCACACACATAAGACAACGTGACTACTGTTTTTGGTAATAGGCAGGCGTAGCTTATTTTATTAAATCAGCCTTAAACCACAGAAGTATCGGGTGAAACAATTGACAATTTTAACTTTAACACACTTTGAAAAGAGAGGAATAAGACATGATGCACATTAGGACCGTATGAAAGTGATAACACATCTTGCAGACTTGTATATAATGACAGTGCTCCCCCCCCCCCCACAAGCGCCTTGAGACCCTCACAGGTGAGTAGCGCGTTATATAAACCCCTGATTGATTGATTGATGTCCTTTAGGCTAGTCCTGTCATGTATATCACTATTTTCATACATTTGTACCATCCACACGACAATGACGATTCTAAACAGCTGACCTTTTACCTAGTAGCTTGCTCCTGTCTTCTCGACACCAGGCTCCAAGTATTCTATCATAATCTCTGTACCTGATGTACATAACCATGTCCCCAGGCACGGCAGAATTATTCTGTATAAGGGTCACTGTCGTGTCTCTATCTTAATAACGACAAACACTTTAGATATTTATCAAGGAGCTTTATTCTTTACTTCTTAGTCGATCCCCGTCCCTACTCTAACTGTCCCTTTCCTGTCTCCGCTCCTCCTCGTCCTCTGGCCCCTTAGCTCCGCCCACTCCCAACTACTAGAATGCATCACGACATTACATCTCCCCCCTTGTTAACGAAATGAACTTAGCGTCCAACATATTTGTAGTTCCTCGATCAGCCACACGGGTCCGCGGGCCGTTCGTTTGAGCTATGGAGACGCTTCTCAGCTTGCGTTATGTGGCTTTCTGTCGCCTCGACAAGAGCATCCTTTACTACAAGAGTGCATCTTTGCACTTGCACAACATCTCGTGTGATGTGTGGATGCTCGGATTCGTGGTGGTTTTCAATCAGCTGCTGGGTGATCCACTCACCTTCAGTGTCTGAGGTGTCTGTGAAGGGCTCAGCTTGATATCGGCAGTCTGTCTTCCTTTGTGACTCTTGTTCAATTGACGTTTGATCTCCTTTCTGAGGGGATGTTGGTCTGGTTCTCTTCCGAGCACTCGCATGTACTTTTACTTCCTTTTGTCTTGTCCAGTTGAGAGCAACGCTGCCCTCCTGTTCGGAGTCATGTATGCCAGACGGTGAGGTACTATCTGAAGAGATCGTCTTGGTTTGGTTTGGGGACTCCTTTGCTGTTTCTGGTTGTCTCATCCACTCCCACTCGCATTTGGGATGGGTGAACCCTTGAACCATCTGTGCATATGTATGTTTCTCTCTCATCCGATGATGATCTGTCTCTAGGGACACGTCTGACTTTCCTTGCAGATTGACTGGCTGGTCCGTTTCCATCCGGTGAGTAATGTCCGCTATATCTGTTTTCCTTTTGTAGGCCCTTTGAGTCAGCCTCGCTGACCCCATCAGGGGTGACGGTGTATTATTTATGTCTTGATACACCTGTGACTGACATGACAGGTTGTCTTGTGGAGTGATTGAGTGTTCAGAGACATTGGTGTGAGACATGTTGCTCTTGACGGGAAGAATGTCCCTTGGTTCTCTGGTGTGTTCAGGTGATTGACGCCATGACCTTTGTCGGGACCCCGACTCGGTCGACTCGAAGGATCGGACCGACATGCTTTCTGAATCAGAGGAGTTCTTTGTCGATTTCCTTTGAAAACGTTCCTTTGAGAATGTCTTAACGGGTGGATTTCTGAAAGGTGTAGTCCTTGACTTCACGTCGGAGTTATCTTTGGGATGTTTTTCCTGGTATCTTTCTCGGAGTGTCTTCGTTGTCAATTCACTGGAGAAGTTGTTCGATAACCACGTACTTGTTTCTTGAGTTTGATCCCAAGGTATTTCATTTCTGCCTCTCTCGCCTGATGGTAATGACCTCCTCTCAGTTTCTTCATTATCTCGGATGTCCTGAATGCGTTTGTCTTCCCCTTTACGTTGTCTGAGTGAATCAGTCCATCTTATGCGGTTTGCTTCCTCTTCACACTTGTTTGGTGCACTGACATCTGTGCTACCGGTGTGATGTGTTCTCCTCGGACTCGTCTCTAGAATTTGGCAAACAGTGAGGTGCTTGTGTGTGGTCGTGTACCGATTTCCAGTGTTGACGTGACTGGTCCAGTCTTCTATAATTTGCCTTTCTTGCGCGTTTGTTGGGCAGACTGTCATCTGGTCCATTGGTGCGATCTGTCCCACTTGACACTTCATCTGCTTCAGAACCGTTTGCACCATATGTTGACTGACTCCTTGAGGTTGAATAACTCTTTGAGGTTGTACCAGTGCCGCTATCACAATCCTGACTCATCCTGGTCTTTTGTGTTGTTGACTCGGAGTATTTCATGACACTTTGTCTCTGGTTCTGTCTTGGCTCTGATCTGCCTTCACCCTCCCTCTTTCCGGTTTTGTTTGTTTCTTGGGTTTTGTTCCCAGACATGAGGGCTGTCTCTTTCCTGGTATCTTTGTGTCTTGCATTCGAGTGCACTTCTTTTGAGGTGTCTCTGGCTTTGACCCGCACTCCAACTTTGGCCCTTCTGATGATTTCCTTTAGCGACCACTGCCCTCGAAGGATTTTGCGCTTCGTGTTAGCAATTGAACAGCCTTCGATTATCCGGAGCCGAACTGCTTCCTCATTCGTAAATGTATTGAAGTGGCACCATGGTACCAAACTTTGCAACCGGGTGATGAATTTTGGCATGGTTCTCCTGGTTCCTGCCGTGCTGTGTTGAAGACGATGCGATCATGATCCACGTCTGCCTGTGCGTGGAAGTGGGCACGTAGCTTCTCTTGAAGTCTTTCGTATGTCTCTGTGTCCTTTTCAGGAAATGTTCTGATTAAGCGTCGGCCCTCATGACCTACCAGCTGGAGGAGTAGTATCAGACATTTTCTATCTCTTCGCTCACCAATTGCCTCAAGAAAATCGTCCAGTGATTCCAACCACCGGTTCCATTCGAGGCCCAAACTCCGAGTGTCAGTATGTGTCACTGGGGGCGGCACTTCAATGCAGGGATTGGACCGTTGTGTTGCTTTTCCCACCGCCATGAGGGAGGAAGATTCTGATCTGCTACGGTCATAGGACTGTTCACTTTGCTCCCGTCTTCTTCGCTGACTCTTTTCAGCCGAGTTCCTTGATCTGGTCGTTTCCTTTGAGATTGGTAAGCTGCGTAACCGTCTTGATAGGCGCCAGTGACTGAAACTTGGATTTCTTGAGTTCAGAATGTCCACCATTCAGCTATACTATGCATAACTTGTGGCTCGCTTTCCTTGGAGTCGCATGTTACCTGCAGGTGGTTGGTGGCTCTTCCGCAATGGTGCATGGCACATCTGACATCTTGTTCGTTCATGCGTCTCTTCTGTACTAGTACAGGTCCTTCAATCGCTTCGTTGATGAGAGAAGGCTTCCTCGACATTCATCTACTCATACTTCTGGATCAATTATTATATTAACCTCTGTTGCTTTTGAATTGTTTGACTTCACGTGGTGCTGAACGTTTCCTTTGGCACTTGCCTTTGCTTGCGTTTGTCGCATTCGAGGTTTGTGCGGGCTTGTGGTTGTTTTCAGTGCACCCCTTGCACTTATCAGTGTTTGCTGTGTTCATTGGCCCTTTGCTCCTTTCACTTCATGTTTCTTGTACTCGTGCTTGTTTACATTCGGTGCAGTCTTCGCTTGTTTCTGGTACTGCCTTCTGCAGGACTGCCCTCTTCAGGGTCTTCTGCAGGACTGCCCTCTTCGGGGTCTTCTGCAGGACTGCCCTCTTCGGGGTCTTCTGCAGGACTGCCCTCTTCAGGTCCTCTGCACTGCTGCCCTCTACGGGGTCTTCTGCAGAACTGCCCTCTCTGGGTCTTCTGCAATTCTGCACTCTTCGGTTTGTGCTCAACGTTGTCTTTATCTATCTCTGGCATTAACTTGGGCTTGGTCTCTTACACCTCTTGTGTTTGCTTATGTTTGTTTGATTGCATTTCTTGCATCTGCTTAGGCTTGTTTCATCACACTTCTTATAACGGTCGGTGCTTGTTTTCTTGCACCACTTCTATTTGCATGTGCTTGTCTTCGCCAATGTTTGTTTGGTCTTTGCCAACACTTGTTCGCTTGCTTTTGCCACTGCTTGTTCTGCATTTACCACTGCTTGTTTGCTTATCTCTTGTCTTCGCCAATGCTCGTTTGGTCTTTGCCAATGCTTGTTTGGTCTTTGCCAATGCTTGTTCGCTTGCTGCTTGCTTTTGCCAATGCTTGTTTTGCATTCACCAATGCTTGTTTGATTGTCAATTGTCTTCACCAATGCTTGTTTGGTGTTCGCCAATGCTTGTTTGGTCTTTGCCAATGCTTGTTCGCTTGCTGCTTGCTTTTGCCAATGCTTGGTCTTCGCCAATGCTTGTTTGGTCTTTGCCAATGCTTGTTCGCTTGCTACCTGCTTTGGCCACTGCTTGTTTTGCATTAATTCACTCTTGTTTTTGCTTGTGCTTGGTGCTTTTCCTTGCACTGCCTGACTTCAAAATGGCCGCTTGCAATCCACACATAGAGGATGTCCTGATCGCTGCCTGACTCTAAGATGGCCGCCGTCACTGAACTCTCAGCTCACACGAGACTTCATCTCCATTCATTCTCTCAAGGCTGATTCTTTCCAGGACTCACCGGCAACCGGTCTTGGAGTCGGTGGGGCTTCTTTACAGCCTCTCACTTTCTTGCACCGCTGCAGCGTCCAGGTAAGATCGGGGTGGGCTCCCGACTTAGTTTCTTCAGTCGCAGTTTAGCTCGGCCGCCGCATGCCAAGTCTCACGCATCCGGGGTGAGCTACCGATATTGGCGCCGAGTGACGCTCGAAGTCAGTCGTCTTTGGCGCTCGACAGCGCTTGTCATTGGGACACTTCCCAAGTCCTGGGCAGCACCGCAGACGCTCCTTGGTCACCGGAGCGATAGGCAGAGTCGGGGTGGGCTCCCGACCTCTCTTTTTGAAGTGCGTGTCGACTTGCACGCATCGGGGGATGAGCCGCGTTTTGGCGCGAACCGGCGCACTGCTTCAAAACGCCCCAGCGCTTACTGGCATTTGCTTCCTCTGGGCTCTACGCGATTAACGGATCGCGGGGCAGGGGTAACTACCGCTGGCCTCTTGATCTGGGCGGCGGCCTCGTGTCTCAACAGCGTTTTTCTTCTCCTTTCACGCTGCAGGGGACGGGACGCTCCTTCGGGGGTTCTGTGGGTGGCAACTGCACCATCCCACCCTCGTCGCCAGTTGTCGTGTCTCTATCTTAATAACGTCAAACATTTTAGATATTTATCAAGGAGCTTTATTCTTTACTTCTTAGTCGATCCCCGTCCCTACTCTAACTGTCCCTTTCCTGTCTCCGCTCCTCTTCGTCCTCTGGCCCCTTAGCTCCGCCCACTCCCAACTACTAGAATGCATCACGACATTACAGTCACCACTTTTTTCATTCTTTGCCAACAGCCAGCTGTGCATGATTGCATTTGTTTAGAAAAGCATTGGTGTTTGTTTTCAAAACATTTATGATTGTTTTCAAAACATGCACAATTGTTTTAAAAACATATTGATTCTAGAAAAAACCCTGAAGTGACCACTTTAGTATAAAAGACCCTCACTCCCACCTACAAATTAGAGGAGAATTCCTTCCACGCTGACACAGGGTCCTGCATACTGATTCTTTGAAACGCAGTGGTCTGACATCCCTTGCAGGGTGTCTTCCTTGAAGCAGAGACGGAGTCCTTCTTTCTCTACCATCAGGTTAGGGGGTTGGAGCTTCCCTAGGGATTTCTTGGCTACATACACATATATACACATGTCCATGCTACACATACCGATCTAGGCTAGGTGCATTTAGGTCAATTACTTAGGGGGCGCATTTTAGGAATATGCAAGTGCTACTGTTTTTATCTGAACTGCTTATATTCGTCTTATTAACACTATGGTAGGAACGTATCTACTATTCACTATATTGGTACTAGCAATCTCTTTCGTATGCTTTTGTCTCCTGATTGTCGCAGCACATATGTTTTACACCAGGCTGTCGCTGGACTAATAAACACTTATTGAAAGTCCTAATCTCCATCCTGTGTACTTTCTGAGAGAAAGCAAGTACGAGTGTCTGAGCGAGAAGTACTGTACTGTTTTCCAGGATCCCTGAGGAATCAGGATTGTCATGTTCAGTGGTTGCCAGAAACTACCTACACTACTGTAGAATACATGGGGGCGGTAGCAGCACTGTAGAGCTAGCTGGTCTAATGGCTGACATAACTTGTGGGGCTGTGCAGAGTCGGTTTGGACACCATGCCCTCCGATTAGGTCATCCAAAACGCACAGGTCCTGGGGGACTCCTAGGAACTACACGACAACAGCAAGTCTTAACATCTTTAGGAGCTTGGCTTAACTTCCATTTTCTAACATTGCTTTCAAAATATAATCATCATGTGCATTATATTATTTCTTTTATGAATTTATCCGCAGCTTTTGACTGCGTGTCTCACCCTAAGCTCTGGAATATTATGGCGGAGATGGGAATCAAACAGCCCCTAACTGATTTCATTCGGCAACTGTATTCTCATGCCTCTGCAACAGTTCGGTATGGGAAGAATGGGGAGCAAACACGCCCCTTCAACATCTTAAGAGGGGTGAGGCAAGGCTGCCTCCTCGCACAGCTCCTTTTTTCAATCTACACAAACGGTGTGGAGGAGGCGCTGATGGGTGAAACACTGGATGTCCCTACTTTTGATTCCCAACGTATTCCCATTTTGGCATACGCCGACAATGCCGTACTCCTTTCCAGAATGGGCTTGGGCCTCCAATGCCTCATTACAGTGTATGTGGCCTTTATGAACATTTTGGATCTGAAAGTTAATCAGGCAAAGTCTTTTATATTAATTGCAGGGGCAGGAAAAAATAAAAAAAAAACATGTTTACATTTGGACTCCATAAAAATTGAAGCAGTGAACTTGTACCCTTATTTGGGAGTTCTTTTTGATAACAACCTTTCGTGGACACACCTGGTGGAAGGAAGGGTTATGGTTATGGACAGGAGTTTAGCGGCATTAAAATCGTTTTATAGGAGGCTAGGCTCCAAACCTCTAGACCCTATAAAAAAGATTTATCAAGCTAAAACAGTATCAGCTGTGACCTATGGGGCTTGGGTATGAGAGATAGTCCCCATTGACACCCTCCAGTCAACTGAAAATACATTTTTTAAATCATTAACTTCCCTGCCACAATCATATTCAAATTATGTTTCCCATATAGAACTGGGTCTTCAATATATCACTGACTTAATTTGCATGACCCCACTGCTGCTGTGGCTATCAATCTGGCATAGGGTTACTGTTCCCCTTAATCAAAGGATCATTAGCGATTTATTAAAATTGGAAAACCAGAGTAAGAGCAGATGGTTAAACTATGTTGAGCGGGAACTCAACGCCTTAGGTATGATAAATCTTTTTAAGGATCCCAATTTATGTAAAAAAGTTCTCTAAGCACAGACTGTTGAGACTTTTAACTTGAAGGCTCAATACGAACGCCGGAAGAGGAATTATGGAGTGCAGACTGTCCGGATATATCAACTCCACTGGTAGAGTGGGAGTTCTCTTATTTAGCAGAGGTTTCATTCTCAAACTATCAGTTTATCTTGATGCGGTTCCGTCTGAACCGGATTCCATTGATGTTGGGGTATCCTGCCAGAAGATTTTAGCATTCGTATTTGTCCCTGTGCCCTTGTGATCTCAAGTCATCCCAAAAAGATCTACACTTGGTACTAGAAATTTACTAACCCAATTTTAAAGAGGTACCACTTTTGCGACCGTTGACCCTGTCACCAGGTAGGTCGCCCCCCTAGCCACTGCGTGGTCCTCCTCGTGCCGTGTGCTGCGCTCTGCCCGCTGGTTTCCTCCTGCATTTCTCGTCCTCCCTGTGCCTGTGAGTTTGCCGTTTTTACCCCGCTGTGAGTTCGCCGTTTTTTACCCCTGTTTTGTTTCATTAGTATCCCCTCGTTCCCCTCTAGCCTTCTGTTCCCATTTTTGTTTTCTTTTTCTTTTTATTTGTTGTTGTGAATTGGTCTTTCCCCTCGTTCCCCCTTGCCTCTGTGCCCCCTGCCTCGCCATCGTTTCCTGCAGCTGCTCCCTGCGGCCCGCCCCCCCGACGCTCCCATTCGCCACCCCGCTCCCGCCTCCCAGCTGCTCCTCCCTCCCTCAGCCCCTCATATGGAGGCCGCACGGTGGTAAAGGGAGCGACCGTTGACCCTGTCACCAGGTAGGTCGCCCCCCTAGCCACCGCGTGGTCCTCCTCGTGCCGTGTGCTGCGCTCTGCCCGCTGGTTTCCTCCTGCATTTCTCGTCCTCCCTGTGCCTGTGAGTTCGCCGTTTCTACCCCGCTGTGAGTTCGCCGTTTTTACCCCTGTTTTGTTTCATTAGTATCCCCTTGTTCCCCTCTTGCCTTCTGTTCTCATTTTTGTTTTCTTCTTTTTATTTGTTGTTTTGAATTGGTCTTTCCCCTCGCTCCCCCTTGCCTCTGTGCCCCCCGCCTCGCCATCGTTTGCTGCCGCTGCTCCCTGTGGCCCGCCCCCCCGACGCTCCCATTCGCCACCCTGCTCCCGCCTCCCAGCTGCTCCTCCCTCCCTCAGCCCCTCATATGGAGGCTGCACGGCGTACGCGCAGCGGACGCGCGTAGCGGGTGCGCCGATTGTGCGCCAAAGGCAAGCCCGTCTGCGCCCGTCCGCGCCTGGACCGCGCCCAGCGCCAGACCCCTTGGCCCCCGAAGATACCACCCCTCACGACGGACCTACGATGCCGCCGCCCTCAACGCACTCAACGCCGGCCGGAACCCCGCCTACTACCGAGCCACGCCGAAACGCATCCACGGACCCTTCACCTGCCAAGCCTGCAAGTTCACCTGCCTCCGGACCTGCACCGCACCCGCCAAGCCGAGAACCAGCAGCAACCACCTCAAGTGCATCCTGCTCAACACACCCTCCGTCCACAGACACGCTGTGGAACTCTGGAACCTGCTCGACGCTACATCTCCAGACGTCGCCTTCCTCACGGGAACCTGGATGAACGCCTCCTCAGCACCCGACATCGCCATATCCATCCCGGACGGATACAAGATCACCCGGAGGGACCGCGTCAACCAGACTGGAGGAGGCATCGCCATCGTACACAAGAACACCATCCGCATCTCAACCAACTCCAACGACACCTTCCCCGCCGCCGAACACCTCCACTTCCAGATACACACCGACCCCAAGACGACCCTCAGAGGCACCCTCATCTACAGACCCCCGGGACCACGCACACAATTCAGCGAAGCCATCACAGACTTACACGCCGTCGCCTCCTCTGACTACATCCTCCTAAGGGACCTCAACTTCCACCTGGAGAACAAGGACAGCAACACCACCACCCTGCTGGACAACCTCGCCAACCTCGGACTGAAGCAACTGGTGAACACCCCCACCCACTACGCTGGCCACACGCTTGACCCCGTCTTCTCCTCCAGCAAGCACATCTCCTTCAGCCACTCCACAGGACTTCACTGGACTGATCACAGCTGCGTCCACTTCAGCTTGAGGAGAAACACGACCCACCACCACCAACAACAGGTTCCTCGCCGGAGCTGGAGCAAGATCACCGCCGAGCAGCTCAGCACCTCCCTCCGCCAGAACCCTCCCGCCAGCACTACGGACCCCAACGAAGCAGCCAGCAATCAAACACAGTGGCTGACCGCCTGCGCCGATGACCTCGCACCACTAAAGAACCCTCCCAGCAGGCCCGGCAGCAAGAAAGCCCCCTGGTTCACCGACGAACTCAAGGACTCCAAGAAGAACTGCCGCACCCTCGAGAAAGCCTGGCGCCACGACCAGACCCCAGACAACATGACCGCCCTCAAGCATGCCACCCGCAAGCACCACCAGCTGATCCGCACCACCAAGAAGACAGCATTCAAAGAACGACTGGACAACAATGCCCACGACAGCAAGGAACTCTTCAGCATCGTCAAAGAGCTCGCCAACCCCAGCGCCGGAAACAACGACATCACTCCCTCGCAAGACCTCTGAGACTCTCTCGCCTCGTTCTTCCATCGCAAGATCGCCGACATACACAACAGCTTTGGCGCACCAAGCACGCACCCAACCGCTGAACCAACGCCACCCACCACCACACTCTGCAACTGGACCCCGGTCAGCACCGAAGACACCACCCGCACAATGAACACCATCCACTCCGGATCACCAACCGACCCCTGCCCCCACCACGTCTTCAACAAGGCCGACTCCATCATCGCACCCCAACTGCGGGACATCATCAACACATCCTTCCACACCGCCACCTTCCCGGAGAGCTGGAGGCACGCCGAGCTCAGCGCTCTCCTGAAGAAACCAACAGCGGACCCCACCGACCTCAAGAACTTCCGCCCCATCTCGCTCCTCCATTTTCCTGCCAAAGTCATCGAGAAGACCGTCAACAGACAGCTCGCCGCCTTCCTCGAAACGAATGGATCCCTCGACCCCTCGCAGTCTGGTTTCCGAGCCAACCACAGCACCGAGACCGCCCTGATCGCAGCCACCGATTACATCAGATCCCTGCTCGACAACAGGGAAACAGCAGCCCTCATCCTCCTGGACCTCTTCGCAGCGTTCGACACTGTCTGCCACCGCACCCTAGTACAGCGCCTCAGCAACATCGGACTCCAAGGGAAGGCACTGGAGTGGATCATCTCGTTCCTCGCCGGAAAAACCCAGAGAGTCCGCCTCCCCCCGTTCAGATCCGAGGCCACCGAAGTCATTTGCGGCGTCCCACAAGGAACATCACTCAGCCCAACCCTCTTCAACGTCTACATGAGCCCCCTCGCAGCCATCGCACGCCAACACAACCTCAACATCATCTCCTACGCCGACGATACCCAGCTGATCCTCTCCCTCACCAACGACCCCGCCACCGCCAGAACCAGCCTACACGAAGGGATGAAAGACGTCGCCAAGTGGATGAAGAACAGCCACCTGAAACTGAACTCAGACAAGACGGAAGTCCTCATCCTGGGATCATCGCCCTCCGCCTGGGACGACTCCTGGTGGCCCCCTGCCCTGGGCACCACTCCCAAGCCAACGGACCACGCATGCAACCTGGGCTTCATCCTGGACTCCTCCCTCTCAATGACCAGATAAGTCAACGCCGTCTCCTCATCGTGCTTCAACACCCTGCGAATGCTCCGTAAGATCTTCCGATGGATCCCCACCGAGACCAGGAAGACCGTCACCCAGGCACTCGTCACCAGCCGACTGGACTACGGGAACACCCTCTACGCCGGAACCACAGCCAAACTTCAGCAGTAACGTACCCCTCTCCCCCAGCGCCTTGAGACCCTTCCGGGTGAGTAGCGCGCTATACAAATGTCATGATTGATTGATTGATTTTGCTCATGTCGGGCTGCGTTGTATTTTTAAAAATCATTACCCAACCCATTGGATTTGTTTTGCTGTAGCATCCTTATTGTGGGCATGCATACGGAAAAGGAAATATGTGGCTTATGAATGAATTTTTGGGATCCTTATTGTTGCTTTTTAAAAAAAACTTTTCAGTAACTTTTTTAATTCATTGTATCTTTTATGACCTTACGTGCGTAGTAATGGGGGCATGGATTTATGAACTTGATTAGGTCGGACGTTTTAGGATATGAATTGTGTTTAGATGTGATTTTATACAGTGGTTTTATGTATTTTTTATCTACTCTTATGATCTGATTTAATGAAAGATCGGATAAAGTTTTCTATGATGATGTGCATTATATTATTTCTTTACAATGTGGCATAGCAGGAACTTTCTAGACTGATGCCAAATAACCAGAGAAAGCCGCCCATGATAAAGCTGTATCACTGGCATTCCAGCAAATAACAACACCCTGATGTGAGCAACACCAGGTAAGCACAAAAAATCCCACCTCTCCCATATTACTTCTATATTGACTCTAACAGCCTGATTCATCAAGCTAAAAAGCTAAATTGCACTCGCAAAGGGCAAGATTCTCAGAATCTTGCCTTTTGCGAGTACAATTTTTGCATTTGGGATTCATCATCCCAAATGCAAAAATCGCTATTTAAGAATTCGCATATTTGCGAGCAATTGGATTTAAGGAATCTCTAATAGAGATTCCTTAAATGCAATTCATCAACCAATTAGAAATTGCGAAATTGCAATAGTTGGTCGCAATTTACCACCAAGTCTGACTTGGTGGTAAATTGCGAAAATAGTGTAAAAAGCACTTAAGAGCATTTTTTTCTTTTGCATGTTACACACACACATGTCCTTTGGACATGTGTGTGCGCAACACCTGTTCAAATGTGCATTTAAGGGGTGCTACAGGGTGTCCTTTGGACACCCCTGGCACCCTTTAAATCGCTATCTTATTTGCGAGTAGCAAATTGCTACTCGCAAATAAGGGATACTCCCCATTCATTCCTATGGGCCTTTTGGCCCATAGGAATGAATGGGGAGTTATTCCTTTTTTGCGAGTAGCAAATTGCTACTCGCAAATAAGGAATATGTAGGAATCGCTATTTATTTAGCAATTCCTACATGAATACCGTTTTGCAAGTCCTTAATAGCGATTCGCTATGAATCGCTATTAGGGGCTCGCAAAACGGCCCCTTGATGAATCAGGCTGTAAATTCCCAATTTCTTGACTACCAGTTACTACAGAAGCCACAACATTTGATCATATTTAATTTAATTTTACATTGTACATCTCATTGTTGATCTACATCAATAGATTTTTTGCAACACCGGGTAAGGCCAGAAGGCAAAGGTTACCAGCAGCCTCCCCCACTTTATTAATCCAGCCCGTTACCCATCAGAGTCAGTGCAGACCAATTTTAGTTCGCCTGCAGGTGCCATAAACGTGTCCATAATCTTTGTTGGTTTTTTTTGGGGGGCGTGGCTTGGATGGCAACGAAGGCAGTCGCCTGAGTTCGAGAGCTCCGCGACCCCGGGGAGAAGAACGGCGAGACAACCAGCGATAGCCCTCGTTTCCCACACACGGAACAGACGGTAGAGTGTGCGAACGTGCGGTGCTGCGAAGCTGAGGAGCGAGCAGTGTGCGTCACGAAGATAAAGGCACTAAAAAGCCTTTTTGGAAGGAGCGCAGGCAGCGAGAGCCCAAGATGGCGGGGCAATAAAATTCAAAAAAAAAAAAAAACGGACAAGAACGCGCCACAGCACGGAGAAAAACCCCAAGACGGGACACAAGTGGAGGTCCGGCAAGAGAGCGAGAGGTAGCGGAGGCGCCAAAAGAGCAGGGAGGCTGCGAGCGCACTGAGAGGATACAGAGGAGCGCAAAGGCAGAACGGTGGCGGCCATCTTGCGTCACCCTGGAGCTCAACTAGAAGCACAACACGGAGGTGGAGAAGCAGCTCAGCAGGTATCCCCCCCCGAGCAGATAAGCGGCCGTGCGCCAGCACAAGGCGTGTCAGCGGAACAAGCGCCCCTTCGGAGAGGGAGGCGCGGCGAAGCGAAAGTGAGGCGGAAGAGCGGGGCGCTATTGCTGGGAGGGGAAGAGGCGCCAGTACGAGCAAAGTACTTGCACGAGCACCAGTAAGAGCAACGAGCTACAACCCCCCCCCCCCCGGGAGCACAAGGCGAAGCAGCGCCGGGCAAAGCACACGCCCCAGCAAAACGTGGAAGCGGACGAGAGAGAAAAAGAGCCGGAATACAAAGGTAGCGGCCATCTTGGGAGGGGCGACAGGCACAGCGCGACGCGGCTGCCAAGCAAAGGAAGCAAAGGAAGCACCGCCACCCCCCCCCTCAAAGGCCTCGTTGGGCAAGGGCCCATCAGGGAATACCAGTGGGGCGGCCAGCGAGCAAAGCGGGGCTGTCCTGAAGGGGAGGCGAAGAAGGCGAGAAAGGCGGCGGCCATCTTGAGAGGGGCGATCCAATGATAGCGCAAACACACAACAACACGAGATCGGGAGAGCAGACTGGCAGTATGCAAGGTAGTGCATCCCACTGACAATCGGGGGGCTCGCTGCGAATGCAAACGCATGCGCTGAGCATCAACCACCAAACAGCAAAACAAAGGTCACACAAGAAGACGACCACAGTGGCGGCCATTTTCTTTTTTCTTTTTTGAGAGGAGGGGCAGCACAACAGACAACAGGCAACCCCACAGTGGTGATAAAAGACGAGCACGACAAGGCGGTAAAACAATCGACAGGGTCGGCAGAACCTGGACACAATTACCCTCGGTGCCTCTCAGCCACAGCGCGCTAAAGAGAGAGAGAGCGACCCAGCACCTGACCACATCGACGCACCCCCAGAACGGAGCAAACCCAGCCACAGGGGCAGGGCGGGTACAGTGAAGTGAGCGAAACACAGGGGTGACACAGCCAAACAAGCATTGTCGAAGAAGTGAGAACGCGTCACCAAACCAAGGTCCAGCACCTGACCCAGAGGGGTAGCCCTGGCGTCCGGGAAAACCAGGACAAGGTCTATAAGGTGGCCAAGCAGGTTCACTTTTGGCAGCGAGGCTAAAGCGGGCACGGCTGCGACTGCCAAAACCACCCCACCTAAGGAAGCACAACATAACCTGCAGAGGAAGGAGAGACTGTCCATACACCAAGAAAGAAGAGGCCTGGAGACAATGAACAGCGATAATAAAAAAATTAGGAAGGACCTGGAATCACCGATCAAAATGAAAAATCTGCAAAGCACAGAGTCTGCGATGGACCAGCTCGTTAAAAAAATAACGGAAGCCAACGACCTAGCAAAGGCCACAAAGATCTCAATGGACAATGTCCAGCTAGAGCTCACAGCCATACGAGCAGACCAGAACAAAACGGCAAGCAGAGTAGCGGAGACAGAAAGAAGGATCAGCGACATAGAAGACAAGTCAGGCATTATGGACAAAGACATCTGCTATATCTCCAAAGTCTCCAGTGAGCTGCAGAAAAGGCTCGCAGAGCAAGAAGACAAAAACCGAAGGGGGAACATAAGGATTCTAGGCATACCAGAAGATGAGGAAGAAGGTTTGGGCTCATGTGCAGCAATGCTCGAAACGCTGATACCCAAGCTGACAGGCATAAATTTCGAAAGAGCCTTGGAGATCGACAAGGCTTACAGGATTCCTTCCACAAAACAACCGCACATGAAAGGGCCTAGAACGATCATCTGCAAACCCCTTAGGTCGAGCCACACTGATGCAATCTTCACTTTTGCCCGAAGAGGGCAACCACCCATCTGGAAAGGGAAGAAGATAATTTTTACCCAAGACCTCTCAAGGAGCACAGTGGAAGCACGGAAAGGTTTCCTTGCGCTGAGAGACACTATGAAGAGAGCTAAGATAACGTTCAGCTTTGTCGGTCCAGCAAGAATGAGGATAACAGACGGGCAGGACACACGTATGTTCGACGACCCAGCAGAGCTGCGCAGATACCTCAGGAAGCCAGAATTGGAGGAGATGGAACAAACCACGCCAGGTACAGCAAAAAGAAGAGCGTCATCAGATGGCTCAGAGACGGAAGAGAAAGGGGCAGCGGGCGGCAAATGACACGGCGGGGAATGACAATGTAAAGTGGAATGCAAACAAGAACTACCTCAAGGAAAGGACGGAAAGTACCAGAACAGAGCTACCTCAACAATGGGATTTTGGACATGTGCAGAAACACTGATCTGCGATTCATGGGCAGCGAATCATGGACAACCGCACAGAAGGGTAACCAGGGGGCTGAGCATCTGACAATCATATCCTTTACCTAAAAGCACAGCACGGGGGCAGGAAGGGGGCGGGGACATTAATGTCTTTTTAAGGAACCGGGGAAGCGGAGGGCGGGAACCGTTGCTGTCGCACGTTTACAGTACGTTGACAGGGGGGAGGGGGGAGGGGGGGTGGAGGGGGGTCGGGGGTCGGGAGGGAGGCCCTGCGGCATGGACAATCAGAGCCTGGCGGATGTATAATTTTTTCTTTCTTTCTTCCTTTCTCTTCTCTCTCCCCTTTCCCATACCCACACACACCACCCAATCCCATCCAACACCCCAGGGGGGGGCCTATAAGTGGTGGCCGCCACTAGGCAAGAATAGAGCAATGGGAAGATACTCAACTGGTGCACGTAGGCACAGCGACGCAAACAGCACACCATGATGGCTCCCGACAATAGTAGCCAGGCACAGATAGCCTCAGACATAAAGATAGTGTCACTTAACGTCAAAGGGCTAAACCACCCCATCAAACGACGGAAAACACTAGATTACCTATACAAACTGAAGGCAGACATATACGTCCTGCAAGAAACTAGAGTGTCCGCAGAGGACGCAAACAGGTTGAAAGCCAGCTGGATAAGCGAAGTACTGTGCTCACCAGCAGTCAACAAAAAGGGAGGGGTCATCACTCTAATCAGTAAGAGAGGGAAGTTCCAGGTCAACGATAACACAACAGACACCATGGGAAGGAGGCTGATCACATCAATCAACAGAGGCGATGAGAGGGTACACATAGCCAATATATACGGGCCAAACACGGGGGACAAAAACTTTTGGGAGGACCTAGAAACTGAACTTAGCAAGGTCCCCCTGGGCGAGCTCCTAATCGTGGCAGGAGACATGAACCAGGCGATGGACAACGCAACGGACAGACACCCACACAGACCTAGTCATGACTCACAAGAACAGAACATACTTAAAAACCTATGCGCCAAACTCTCACTAGCAGACCCATGGCGGCTACAATACCCAAGCGCCAGAGAATACACTTTCTACTCGCACCCGCACAACTCATACAGCAGGATAGACTACATACTCATGTCTAACACACACACACACCTGACCGACACAACGGAAATAGGACCCATCACAATTTCAGACCACGCACACGTATCCCTCTCCCTGAGTGGCAAGCATAATGAAGCACCGAGCAGGAGATGGCGCCTTAACAGCGACATCCTCGAAAACCCTGCCAACATCACCGAAATAGAAGAAGCGATCAAAGAATATCTCCAATTTAACGATACAGCTGACACAGGGGCAGCGACACTATGGGATGCGCTTAAAGCAACAATAAGAGGGAAACTCATAAACATCAAGGCACGCATGAACAGGAACAGAAACAAGAAAATGAAAGACCTAGAGGAGCAGATCAAGGGGTTAGAAAGGAACCACACGGCTAACCTAACAGATAGGAACACACTCACAACGCTAACAAAGAAAAAATATGAGCTAAACAGAATCCTAAGCGAGAGAGCATCCACGTGGATCAACAAATACAAATCCATAAATTTATGCTCGGCCAACAAGGCGGGGAAGGCCTTAGCTGGCTACCTGAAAGCCAAGCAAAGGCAGCACTGCATAGCCACAATAACAGACGCAGACAACAAAACACACACAGCGAATAAGCATATCCTCGAAACATTCAGGAAGTTCTACAAAGAACTATACACAGCGGACACATCGCTAGATGCGGATGGCGGAGCAAGCCTGCTAGAGAGCCTGGACCTGCCCAGTATAAGCCACGAACAAAGAGAGGCCCTAGACCAAGACATAACCAAAGCGGAGGTTGGGAGGGCCATAGACTCACTAAAACCTAACAAGGCCCCAGGACCGGATGGCTTCACAGCCACCTTCTATAAACAATTTCAACCGCTACTCAAAGACACACTTGTCAGAGTATTCCGAGCATGTGCAGAAAACGGCAATATGACAGACTCAATGGCGGAGGCAAACATCATTGTCATCCCCAAAGAAGGGAAGGACCCCCAATTCCCTCAGAACTACAGGCCAATCTCTCTAATTAACGTGGACTGCAAAATCTACGCAAAAGTCATGGCTGCCAGACTAAATGCACTACTCCCCGCTCTCATACACAAATCTCAGGTGGGCTACCTGGAAAACAGACTATCGCAAGATAACACCAGATTGCTATGCCACCTAATCAACCGCACGGCCAACAGCGCGGAAAAGGCGGTCATGATCGCATTGGACGCAGAAAAAGCATTCGACAGAGTCTCATGGCCGTTCCTCAACCAATGCATGATGAAGTTTGGACTAGGCGAAAAGTACAGGGGTATGGTCATGTCCCTGTATAAGAACCCACGGGCGCGAGTGGTGGTTAACGCTGCCACATCAGACACACTCATACTAGAGAGAGGGACAAGGCAAGGCTGCCCCCTATCACCGGGTCTATTCCTGCTCGCCCTGGAACCACTCCTCCACATGATCAGGTCAAATGCCCGGATCACGGGGGTGCAGATAGAGGGGCAAGCTTTCAAGTTAGCGGCATACGCAGACGATATTCTGATCACCACAAACAACCCAGAACAGTCAATTAAGGCACTCGTGCAAACAATAGAGGAGTATGCACATGTCTCAGGCTATAAGCTCAATAGGGAGAAATCCGAGTGCAAACCGATGAACTGCCACACCACCAAGGCCGTCCTGGGTACATCCGGCCTAGCATGGCAAACGAAACCCCTAAAATACCTAGGCCTCCTCTTCGGTAGGGACTTAAGGACGACTCTGGACCACAACGAGGAAGCGATGCTAAAAAAAATTAAGTCCAAGCTAGACACATGGGGCCCCAAATTCATAAGCTGGTGGGGTAGGATCGAAACAATAAAGATGATGGTCACCCCCATGCTAAACTACCTGCTCTCCATGCTGCCTCTCACACTCACACCCGATTTCCACAAACGCCTAGACAAAAGCATCAACATGTTCCTCTGGGGAGGTAAAAAACCAAGAATGAGCCTAGCGAAACTCAGACTCAGAAAAGAACAAGGCGGACTAAACCTCACGAACTACAAAGCCTTTGATTGATTGATTGATTGATTGATTTAGAACTTGTATAGCGCTTACTGTCACCCCACGAGTATCCTGGCGCTTCCGACAAAAAACCTGAGTCACAATCAAACAGATCACATCAGCCCTAATCTTAGAATGGAATTTCTACTAGGCTTTGGGAAAGAGCCAAGTTTTCAGGTTCCTACGAAATTCTAGCAAGGCGCTGGTCTGTCTAAGGCTTTGGGGGAGTCCATTCCACAACCGAGCGCCGGCTACACTAAAAGCTCTACCTCCCAATCTGGCCCGTTTGAACCTAGGCACCGTAAGTAGTGAGGCACTAGATGATCGCAGCTGCCTGGAGGGTTGATACCTAGTGAACTTTTCCTGCAAAGGGACTGGCCCTAAATCATGTATCGCTTTAAAAACCAAACACAAGGACTTGAAGCGAATACGTTCCGTCACAGGTAGCCAGTGCAGCTCCCTCAAGGCCATTGTTGTTGAGGATCGGCGTTGCCAACCAAGGGCAAGTTTTGCTGCTGCAGACTGGATTCTCTGGAGCCCTTGTAGAATATAAAGCGGGGCCTCCAGATACAGCGAGTTACAATAATCCAGCCTGCTGCCCACTATGCTACTTTCAGACGGCATCCCTGGCCAAACAGGGTCTGCATTGGATTGCCCCCGCGCCAGGCTATACGCCGGTGTGGCTGGACCTGGAAAGGTGTATTCTAGGAGGCGCTGACCCAATCATGGCCCTCACGGCCCACAAGCACCCAGAAGCCAAAAACGCAATAATTCACAACACAAAGATAGCGCTGCTAAGAGTAGACAGGGAAATGGCTGTGAGTATCAAAAGCACCAAATGGGAATCTCTGTGGCACAACACCAAAGTCAAATACAAAGGGAAAACACTAGATAACAAGGTATGGCGAAGCAGAGGCATCACTACACCCTCGCAACTAGAGGCAGGGTACACCCCACTCACCTACACGGCACTACAGCAGACAACCTCCTTGCCTAACAAGGAGTTCTACGAATTCCTCAAAATAAAAGCAGCTGTCACCAGAGCAGGACTAACGAAACAAACACCCACCATCATACAATACGCGAAAAACTTAAACAAGACGGGCCACCAAACAGCACAAATCTATAAGCTAATCACACCACGCTCCACAACCCTAAACAACAAGACGCTGGCATTCTGGGAGGAGACCGTACAGAGACAGCTGAACGAAGTGGAAAGAGCCAAACTATGGACGACAGCGTCCAAAAACAAAATAACACCACAGCTAGCACAAACAAAATATTGGCTACTTCACAGACTGCACTGGACACCAGCGAAACTAGGGAGGGTCGGAGCCAGTGATAATAGCACATGTTGGAACTGCCAGAGGGCCACGGGAGACCTATCCCACATGCTATTCGAGTGCACCAAAGTCAAAGCTTTCTGGGGCAAGGTCTACAACGTCATAGACACAATAACGGGAAGTAAGACACAAAGAGGACTAGCCGGGGCAGCCACCGCCTTCCTAGCGACAGACCTCCAGTCCAAAGAAGTACGCGACCTGGTCGATGTACTTCTAACGGCTGCGGTGAAGACGATTCTGGGCAACTGGAAGGACACCAGCAAAGCCACTTTTAAGCGCTGGTTCAACTGGGTAACCTTCCTCCGGGGGGCGGATAACATCACCGCCAAGCAAAAGGCGGCAAACCATACGGCCAAGGAGAATATGTGGGAAGCTCTCGACACATACCTGGAACGGTAATCCCCCCCCCCCCCCCCTCTCTTCTCTCTTCTCTTTTTTCTCTCTCTTCCTTTCCCTCTCTCAGGCCCCGCCAGGCCGCAATCTTGCAAGACCAGTACAAGTATTAAGAATGTCTTTTCTATGGATATGTACAAAATTTATTTTCAATAAAAATATTTTGAAATAAAAAAAAATAAAAAATAAAATAAAAATAAAAATAATCTTTGTTTTTACCACATTTTCGGCAAAATTAACAATCTTTTTCAGTAAGGAATCTTCGAGATGGGTAAGTGGAAAATTGTTGCTTTCTGTAGGCGCAGATACAGGCAGAGACAAAGAGGGCTCAATGGGAGTTGTATGGTCTGTTAAATCTCCTGTCTCTTCCTGCCAAAGACACCCACCCCTGAGTGTGCCCAGGTGGTCCAGACCACTCCTCCCTCCTTCCAGGGTGTCTCTCGGACAATCAACAGTCAGCCTTAGGAACAAAGCAGCCCCGGGAGAGGGGAAGCAGGAATGCAATGAAAGATATGGGCCAATGTGTTCAAACCCTCGGTGTGACCAAGGCACTCACCTCATTCTAATCGCGGGTACAGGCAGCTGCGGCCGCTGCAGGTAAGAGCAGTAGGGCCAGCTGGGGGGGATTTCGAGAGACGCCCAAGAGGAACAATTATTGATTTATTTAATTTTCCCTCGTGGTCGTCTCTCGAAATCCCCCCCAGCCGGCCTCACCGCTCTTAACCTGCAGTGGCTGGGTACACACTACAACCTAAAAGGTTATGAGGAGTTTGTTCAACTCGCATTTTCATTGTTTCTTCTTTTTATTTGAGGGAAAAGGGGCAGTAGGCAATGATTGTAATGCTACGCTTGCATTTTTGTGTTTTCTTCACCATGCACGTTTTCTGTGTGATAAACATTCCAAGCTATCATTCCGACTGGAGGCTGCTTTCTGCACCCTTCATGTTTGTTCGGCATCCTAAACGGTTCGGCAAGTGGCTCTGAGCAGGGCCGGCTTTAGCACTGGTGGCGTCCAGTGCGATAATCATTTTTGGCACCCTCACACCTCACGACCGCCTCCTCGGATTCTCTCACTACCACCAGGCATAAGTGCCCCTCATCTCTCCAATCATAAGTTATTGCTAAACACAGTGCTAACCCCATGAGCTCGGCGCCCCCTCCACTAGTCAGCACCCAGTGCGGCTGCACCAGTCACACTGCCCTAAAGCCGGCCCTGGCTCTGAGGGACTTAGTGTGGTTCACTGGGCTCTTACAAGGAAGGCTTGCTCCTCTTCTTCAATATTTCTGGTCTGTCCAGAAAGTTCTAGAAGGCTACACAGACCTGAAAAACCCAAGTTTTGTGTGAGGCGCTGTGTGGAATGCTCTGTGAGCCTGGGTGTCCTCAGTCCCTCGGTCCGTCCTGGGCAGGGGCGTAACACAAGCCCCCGCAGCCCCCGCATTGCGGGGGGGCCTGCGGGCTCGGGGGGCCCCGGCCGGGCTACGGCCCTCAATACATCTGTGACGCGTCCCACAGCAGGCTCTAAAATGATGCGCAGACAGTGCCAGTGCGGGCCCCGGCCGGGGCCCCTTCGAGTCTTTGAAATGAGTGCGGGGGCCCGGCGGGGTCCCCAGCCAGCCTTTGAAATGCTGCGGCCGTGCGGGCGGGGGCCCCGAGTCTTCGAAATGGTCAGGTGCAGGCCCCGGCCGGGGCCCGAGTCTTAGAAATACTGGGTGCGGGGCCCCCGGCCGGGGCCCCGAGAGACAGAGAGTCAAGTCCAGTAAAGTCCGAAATGGTGAGGGGGGGGCCGGCCGGGGCCCCGCCGGCCCGTCGTCACCACCCGTGTGAGTGTCAGTGTCACTCTGAGACTGAGTGAGGCACTGCACTTTGTGTGTGAGAGGTACTGAGCAGGAGCAGTCCTGGTGTGAGCAGTTATTAATTTATTAGCAATCATCAGTACTGTGTAATTATCATGATGAGTGTGACAGTGAGTCGATCCTCTCTCGACTCGAATCGATGAAATGGCGGCAGGAGACAGGGGTGGATGCGCGGCGCACACAGAATTGTTTACTATACTCTTGAGTCCTCTCCTGAGTTTCACTTTCCGCCGCCGCCGCCGCGTATGCGCGTGGGGGCGGGGGCAGGGTTGTCTGGTGAGTGGTGACCAATGCCAGGCAGCCCCACATGCGCAATGAAATCGCCGGCGGCGGTGGCGCAATGAGCTCGCACGCAAATGTGTGTTAGGCGTGTGGCATCAGGGGCGCGCATAGCCAGGCATACTCGACAAGAAGACAGAGAAGAGAACGAAGACAAAGCCTGCCAGGCCCGCCCACGCTCAGGACTGTCCACAGTCCGAACAGCCGAACTCCGAAGTAAGTCCGTCACCGGCGGTGCCTCCAGCCTCAGGGGTGACAGTGTAATAAAATCCATACCTCTATGCCATGCACCCGGATGTGGAAATATTAATGGGCAACCCATCATCCTCGTTAAATATGATCACGACAGCCAGACAACCATGTAATATATATTTATATGTGAATTCCACTTTTTTATTATCGTACAGACAATAGTTTCAATTCCAACCCCTTAATCCGCATTAATAGTGTCCCCAATTAAAATTATTGGCATCATTTTCAGGGGTAGCCTCATTTTAATGCATTTGCGATTTCAACCAATGGCAGGATTAGAAAGAAAAATCGCGATCCGCTTTAACTATAGCGGCCGCGTTTATGTCTTTATTTATTTAAACTACTAATATCTGTCCGCTTTAAGCATATCGGCCGCATTTACTTATTTTTTTTTATTTTTTGGTTCACTAGCGCCCATGCAGCGCTTTCAAATTTATGGATGCTGCGTCCCCTTCTTTAGACAAACCATGTCTAAAGAAGGGTGCGCAGCCGCTATTAAAAGTGAAAGCACAGCATGGCCGCTTTTACCAAAAAAAACCATCTGTTTCTCAAGTTCACAAACAGATGCTTTTTTTTATCAAAGCACTACATGCAGTGGTTTCACTTTAATAGTGCCTGCGCCCCTTTCCTTAGACTCCGTATGTCGAAAGAAGGGGATGTGGCATCCATAAATGTGAAAGCGCCGCATGGGCGCTAGTGAACAAAAAATCATTTATAATGCAATATGCGAGACCTATTGCATTGCAAATGCTTTTTAAGGATCTAAGGAAGGCAATTGTTGGCTTCACACATGCGCGGTTCAGGCATTGCTTATAGTGTGTTTCGTCAGCGTTCAGTGTTTTGGTCGTTGTGAGCAGATGTTGCACGTGCCATGAGGGAGGTAAGTCAAAGTGCAAAGACCACACAGGAGGTAAGGGATGTGTGGGAAATAGGCTTCAAGTGGTAGAACGTGTAAGTGTGATTTCAAGAGCAACACATTACCAGTGCATTTGTGCTGTGCTGATTGCAGGGAAACACAAAGACACACATGGCGTCATCAAGGAAAGTTAGACTACTTCGATCGCTTCCTTAGCACACATGCTGTTCCTCATTTGTTTTGCTCACTGTAACAGTGAGGCTTTTTTCACAAAAGCTAAATACATATTAAACCAGGGCAGTTTGCTTTTCATTTTCTTGCCATCAAACTTCTCAGTTTCGATTACCGGAATGATGATTTAAAATGTGCTTTTGATTTAACAAAAACAATCTTCGATGGTGTTGCTGTAAATGGTGATATATAGAAGAAACACGCCTAGACATCAACTAATACCCATGGTTATAAAGATTATATAGGCTCATTTTTCTTCTTCAAATGTTGATGTTGCAAAAAGGGCAGATTTGTGTGGTTGCTTCACATGAGTGTCTATTGTATTGATATTTTAAAGCTATGCCAACCTTAAGCCTTGAGAAAGCCTTGGGCCTCCATTCCATGATAGGGTAAATCACATGTTGGTTGGGAAAAAGGCACATCACGAACCTCTATGGAAAAACGTACGTTAACAAAGAAACTTGAAAAACAGAATGAAATGGGCAATAAATAAACACTTTTAACTGATTAACGCTATATGACATAGAAACATGAATGAAATGAAAATGAGCAGTTCTAATGAGTGAATAATGCTTCTGGCCTACAAACAGGGCTTTATGGCCCTCTTACAGGGAATGTTGAGTGTGGATTCCTTTCAGTTGCCCCTACACAGATTGTCATTCAGGACCGGGTTACAATCACATACTTCTTCCACTCCTTTGTTACTCTCATACAGGGCCGGACTGGCTACCGGGCAGTCAGGAATGCTGCTAAGCTGGGGGCTGATTTCGTTAATGGGGACCTGTGTGAGCTAAACGAAATTCGTTTTGCTTTGAGTATTTCGAAGCACACGCAGGTCTCCATAGACTAAATCAGCCCCCACTGCAGTAAAATCAGGCAGCAGCTCGGCAGCATTCCAAACTGCCCGGTAGCCAGTCCGGCCCTGCTCTCATAACAAGCATTTGCAGTGCAATAGGTCGCACATTTTAAAAACTTTGACCTATTGGTATTGTAAATGACAATGCCCTTTATTATTGCAGGTTTTTTAAACACATAAATAAAAGGCATTGTCATTTACAATGCCAATAGCTCAAAATCTCCCAATTGCGATACCTATTGCATTGCAAATGCTTGTTTCCAATTCAACTAATATTTTTGCCTGTTCCATTTTTTAATGGGGGGGGGGGGAGGGCGGGACTGCTATTTCTAAACTTCAGGGGAGTACCCCAATATGGGCTGCCTTGCATTTGCTCTTTCTTGTGGACTGTTCCGTGCCCAGTTTTTTCATGTGGATTGTTCGAGATCTTAATTGCTTGAAGGCCTTGCATAGGAGGACCAGGATTCCCCTAGCATGACCGCAGATCGCTAAAGCTTATCAATTAAATGAGTGCTAGGCCCCACCTTCTGCCTAAAAATTGCTACGTTCTTTAAGTAAATTTCGATCTTGCAGTTGCATATGGCTAGAGAGTGACACAGTGTGGTCCTATGGTGTTATAGTCGGAGATATTCTTTGCTTTCCCACAACAGCTGTACGATGGACTGTATAACAAGCCCTCTGACTATAACTTAGACTTGGTCTTCGACTGCGACAGAGCGGTGGTGGGTACAATATGATGAGTTCTATTAACCCAGCTCCGGTGGCAGTCAGAAAACCCTAGATGCGCCAGCCAACAAAGAAGTTATGAGCTGGGAGCTGGAGCCGGCCAGCAGACCCTATAGAGGCATTTCATTAAATGTTGGAGGTGTCAATTCAAAATGTACCAGATTTTTGGGTGGTCGGGCAAAGTGGTGGGCGGTGGGTCAGGGGGCCCCCTCCATGTACTTTGCAGGGGGGCCCCGTCAGGTTTCGTTACGCCACTGGTCCTGGGGGTCCTACAGGCAGATGTCTTCCAGAACCTTCGCGAGGCCCCAGATCTGGCCATCTGCACCAGTCCCTCCCCAAAGACTGCTTTACAATAGAGCCGCTGGAGGCTGCGGCTAGGACTGTCAGGAGCGCACGTCATAGCTGCATCTGTGATTTAGAACACGAGCTCTGGGGGTGTCAGGTTGGGAGAAGGGTCTTATCGTTGGAAGCCGTCCATCATGCAAAGCCCACATCCGCTCATCAGCGCGCGGAGGAGGCCTCGAAACAGAATGAATGTAGCCTGACCTGCACCCCATAGACACCGAAGACAGACTAAAGGTACTGCCTCTCACATGGTGCTGTTTCACCGTCAGCGCTGCCTTCCGACACGTGCTCACAACTCTCCGTCTGTCGCCACTAGCTTGCCACCTTTCCCAAACAAAAATACTGACCATCTGTTCACCTTATGAGATTCCGCAAAGTCCCGGACATTATTCTTAGGTTGACGTTTATATGAAATGGTCAGTATTCATTTCTACCATGGCCTTTCTGACTTAGTTTACTTTAATTATCAGTCCGGAGTCATTAAGGCAGCTGTAGAAGAACACATTTAAAAGTGTTTTCTTCCAATTCTTATACAAGCTGAAAAAAATACCAGCTTTAGGTGATTTTTCTCATTTTTATACGGCAGTGTCATTAAAATATCTATCGGTTATGCTGGTATAAACTGGCCCGGGGGCAATCCTAGCCACCAATCCTACTCACCAAACCTAGCCACCACTAGATCCTCTGACAAGGAAATGCTGCAGAGACCGGCTGAATAATTTGTTGATCATCGTTCAGGTCATACAAACATATTACCTATTTATAAGACCTCCAATTAGTATTCTATGTAAAGGCTCAAAATCCCAATATCCAAAGTGTTCCTGGTCTAAAAGCCAGAGCTGCTTGAAGGAGTCGTGCATGACAGGCGCTAGCACGCTATGTTTTGACATTTTGCAATTTTCAGGAACAGCGGCAGGGCAAGCTTTTCTTATGCAAGAGAAGTGGATTAGAAAAATGGGAGTCTGAGTGACAGTGTGTGGGAGTGAAAGAGTGTGAATGTGGGAGAGAGGGTGTTTGAGTGCACGTGAGAATGAGTGATTGAGAGATCATATGAGAGTGCAGGAGATCATATGAGAGTGCAGGAGTATGTAAGGGAGCGTGTATGAATGTGTGTGAGTGTGAAAAATTGTGAGAGAGTGAGCATATGTAAGAGTTAGTATGTGTGTGAGTTAGGGATTGTCAGAGTGAGTGTGTGCATATGTGTGAGAGTATGTGTGAGTGTGCTGCGGGCCCGGGCACACTAGGGGTCATTTGTGGCTATTGAGAGGGCACCCATGGCATAAGGGTGGGATGTGTTACCCTTGGCAAACTGCACCCTCAGCCATACTGGAGGTCATTCTTGGTATATGGGGGCACCATTGCAAAGTGCTGGTTGTGAAAAAGTCGGAGGTAATTCTTGGTATTGGAGAGGGCACCCCTGGTATTGGGCATTTATGGAAAAATTCTGGAATTTCTCAATGGCAGGGTTTTTTATATACACAGCCACCCTTGGCATAAAGGGGCATTCTTGGCAAAACGTGGCTCCGGCAGATGTATGTAATTCTTAGCATAAGGTACACCATTGACCTGTGGGCGGGGGCATCAAGGACAAGGTGCTGGGCCTGGGACACTGGAGATGATTCTTCGTATGTGGGGGGGGGGGCAAAATCCGAATAAAATGGGATCAGCTCCTGGAGAGGGTCCGGGTTACATGGCACACCATGAAATAACTGGAAATATTTTTATGCATGCCCTTTCAAAACATATTGATTTTTGCCCATTTATGTGATAATTTCGCTTCAAAATGCACAGATTGACCTCATTACTTCCAAAATGTTCTTGGGGAGAACCCCTCAAACCGCCCTCAGCCACCCGCCTCACTTGCTTCGCTCATTCACTGGAATTAGGGGCAAGTATTGTGTGCCACCACTTTGAAAGACTCGTGGTCACCAATAGTGGGCAGGTGTTGCAGGGATTAAAAACACAGTTTTCGAGCAGAGGAGCAGTGTGAGTTCAGAGGGAGCAGATATTTGGCAATGAAATTAACAGCATTGCCCAATCTTAAAATTGTTAAAAAGTTTTACATCTCACAAGTGGATAAGCCCCGGGCAATCCTGCTTTACGTGTAATTCATCCCAATATTAAAAACTGGGTCACGTGACCTGGGCCATGTATAGGACTACTGAGTTAAAGGGCACCTCACATGCAGAATGCCCACCTGACCGTGTCTCATGGACACTGCGTCCAGTCCTGGGGTTTTAACCTACAAAGTGTTGCTATCTGGTGTGTAAATGTACTCCCAGAATGCATCATGTTGTCAGTGAAGGTCCAAGACTGGAAGCAGTGTCTGTTTTTCCTTGGAGTGAGGTGGTTGTCCTAAACCGTAAAGCCAGGATAAAGAGCCAGACCCAACAGCGCTCTCTGAAATATGTGTACTCTTGTGGTGCCGCGGTCCATGGCCCAGGGCCCACCTGTGCAGCAGGTTTTAGCATGGTTGCTTCAGAGCTGGTGAGTGGGTTGTGAAGGGTATATTTTAGGTTAATGTTTCATGAGAGATAGCTATAAAAAGTTAGATGCAATGCATAAGACGTGGGTTAGACCTTCGTTATGAGAGGCCATTAATAGAGGGTTAGATAAAGCAGGAGTTTTCAGGACTAAAATTGGGGGCGTAAGCAAGGCCAATCCATTAGGGATCCCAATATTCAAGCTAAAGACAGGGCCACTGGAATTATGCAGCAGGAGAGGACGCCACTGGTTACATTATGCAGCAGGGTCGAGTAAATAATGCAGCCAGAAAAGACAAATTATGCAGCATAATGCTGCACATTTTATAATAGTATTACTTCATTATTTATTTATTTATTTTTACACTTGGTAACACTGTTTGGACATTGGTTGCACTTCAATAAAACCAGTTTAGCACTGAAATATAGCAATAAGCAATAGAAAGGTGACCAGTCCAGCTTTTTCCAGGGCCTTCCACTGTGCAGCAACACGTTTTGCTAAATTTGTGGTAAAGTTTGAACCGTTTGAACTAGAAACAAACTTTTTTTGTTAAAATCTGCAGATTATGTGGCAGATGACTGATTATGTGGCAAATGCGGCAAGTCGATAATCATGCAAAAATCGCTGCGGCCGCACAATCACCTAATTCTAGTGGCCCTGTCTAAAGCCTTAAAATATCATAGTTAGTAAAGCTCAGGGGTCCCTCACAAGACTCTGCAGAGATGGCCCAGCATCTTGGGTAAGCCACTGGCAAGTACATTCACACCAGTTACTAGCCATCAGAAGTTACAGTTTTCAAAATTGGAGGTACAACAATTACCAGGCTACACTCCAGCATGTGACTACCCAATTACTGACCTTTCATTGCTGCTGCCACAGAAATCCTGAAGCAGAAGGGGCAGAGAATTGCACCCAGCACCCTCCTCTTGTCCCACACTTGAGTTTTGTTCGGGACATGCATATAGCACGGGCCAGATTGGAGCAGCCAGTTAGCCAACCAGGATGAGATCTGTTGGGCTGAAAGTACAGACCCGTATCTGCTCTTTATGGTAATGGAAAGACTAAACAAAAACATCAAATAATATCACCTGCCAAACTTTGGAACGTTTTAAAACAGGATGCAAACCATTACCAGACTCTAATGAATACTTAAAATTTTAGTTCTGGCCTATCAGACAATAGGTGTCTCGGCAGACAGTTGTTTTTCCCCGAAAAACATACGTAATATACAGACAGAGAGGGCGTTTTGGTCAGTGGGTTACATCCATTGTTCTGTGAAATTGTTGTTAATATCCATGATTACCTTGTCATTACGCACCATGATATATGCAGGAACGACAAAAGCAATATCAATAAATGCAATATCGATGCACGTCATAAAATGTGCTCGCATAACCATGTTGATACCAGTAGAAACAATGTCATTGTATGCCATAATCTATGCACGCATAACAATGTCCATATCAGTAAAGACAGTATTGACAACTATACGCACAGTACTGAGGATGTGGGTAAAAATATCAAAGACCACAACATTAATTGTACACAATTTAGTGAACTCATATCATTTCTGTCTGATTCACCTAGAAATACGTGGTCAGGCAGGCTCTGCGACCCAAACCTGAGCCTATCGATTGGACGGTCACAGGTGGGGTTACACTTAGCCCAAAGACAGACACGCACCCAGGGAAAATCCTGATCGATCCCACAGATAGGCACCTGCACCACAAACAGGTCTGGGGAAATTGGTCCCAATAAAACGAAAAGCGCACGTTCCCAAAATACAGAAAAGATAGATGCCACATAAAGTTACCAACACTCAGCCAATCAGGACACAGCATACATACCACACATAGTGAAAACGCACTCTGCACGCTTGACAGCTTGACACATACAGACTGGCCCACACTAACTCCCCCCGAGGTCGGGAGCCACCTGTGTCCCCCTTATCAGATGGTTGTGCTTGTTGTGTATAACAAGGCCAAGAATGCCAGATCGGCTTAATGTACCTCATGAACAGTATAAATGGTCATCCAAAACTTCTGTACAACGAGAGACTTTCTTCAGACACTACTCTTTTGATACTCTACCGGTCGCTGCGTTTAATTAAACCAACTTGTTCCTGTTTTGCCAAACGCCTCTTGTCCTTTAATGTTTTTTAGTTAAATTCATATCCGAGCATCACTGTTGTTCGCATTTTGCTTCTGCTCGACTATAATATATGTTGTGGTTCATCCCACTTTACCCATTGGCTCCCTTCGCTTTGAGTGACTGCACAAATCCTGTGCACATTCTACACGTCTGTCTAAACATAGTTCCTTTCTTTTCAGTGAGTAGCTGTTCAAAGTGTTCTTTATTTAATTTATTTTTTATATGAACTTGCAATACTGGCAATTTATTTTGCTCGCACGTTGGCTGCCCAGTTAGATGCTGATTTATTCTCTGTAGATCTGAGCATAAGTTTCTGAGGGATTTGGTGATGCTCCCCTGAAATGTCCCAATAACACCTTTAATGCTTGACATGGGCACGCGGTCGTTCAGAAACATCGCTAAGTTGCGCCCACCGCTTTTTTGGGCCCGTATAAGGCGGACCTCTGATCTTTCCAATTATGCTAAAGCATTAACTGAGATGATGAGCCTAGACTTTGACCACAAAATTAGCTGGACATCAAGAGTCCATCAAGAGGGTTCCACACTATGTTTTTTCTTTTCTGCTGTGACGTCCCTACTGGGTAGGATTGTTATGACTGAACTTTTTAATTATTACTAGCATAATTATCTATGGCTTTATTAACACATATTTAATGTCTTTCATCGTGTAGCTTTCAACAACTGTTTTTATCGTCTGTGGTACAATAATGTACTTTTATGTTTTGGCTGTGCATAATCTTTGGTCTATTTCTGTATCGCTTGTCATTTTGTACCTTTTAACTTGTTTTAGAACTGCTGCTTGATGATTTTATGATACCAATTATAGAAAAAAAGTAAATGACGATGATGATGATGATTTATTTTCTGTCTCATTTTAATAAAGTGTTTAAGTGACACTGTAACAATGAAGGTGCCTGCAGTTTGGGAAATTGGTTTGGTGGTTATTTATTCCTGTCTCCTTCACAAATAATAAAAATAAAAGTAATTGTCCATCTGAAAGTCTTGCAATAAAAAAGAAAACATCTCTAGTAAATTGCCCACTCCAGTGGATGTATTTTAATTTAAACATTCGAACGCAATCATATGCCAGTCATGTTTAGGTGGCTGCATGTGTTTTTTACATTTATTTTGTGGTATGTGCTTGCATTAAAAATAAATTAACAATCTGCCTGTCGAAGGCCAGACCTATTTGCTTTGCCAATGCTTGTTCCATTCAGAAGCGTTGCTGCATTATTGGTCAGTGAAATAAAAGGAGGGAGATGAGGGTGCAGTGCAAGGACACAGAAGGTGCTTGAAGAATGACGCATGGAACTGGACACCCAAGGAAGGCCTGTACTCGTGTTGACCCCGCTCTCCCAGGTTTGATGGATAGGGAAGCGGGGATTAGCTGCCTCTCTCACTTTCCCACTCTCTCTTTTTGGCAAGAGTGTTGCGCAGGTGCACCTGTGGTTTGCCTATGGAAGTCCCTTTTCCTCACCCCACGGGAAAAAAGCAGAATAAAATACCAAGTGCCATCCCTTACAGACAGGGTGAACTTCAGGAGAGATATAGTGTGGTAAGGGGAAGATAAACACAGGAACTGGAAGGCGCCTCTGCTGCTGTCCATATTTCAACCCAGAGCAGCATTTTTATATTAAAACGTCTAGTGTTTTTTATTATAGTGCTCTTGATTGGTGTTCAGCAGGGCTGGACTGGGAACCCAAAGCAGCCCTTGCAAATTTGTAGGAGCAGCCCCCCTGTCCTCCCTAGAGGGGGCAGGGTCGGGGGTGCAAGTCTGAAGCACTGCTGCTTTTGTTACTGGGGCCTGCAAAACCTGCCCCCAGCCTCCTGGGAAAATACCTACTACCCGCTATGGCCAGTCCGGCCCTGGTGTTCAGCTGATTTCTATGCGGTCCCTAAGTTAGAAGACAAGTGAACCAAGTGTAACACTGGAGCTCTCACCTGTTTCTTGGTGGTCCCATCTTGTAGGAGCGAGATAAAGGCACAGAAAGTTCTTCTTAGCGCCGCGCAAACATTGCCACAGCATGTATATCATCTATGATCCAGGCCTCACCAGCACCCAGGGTAAAGGTTAAGTGGACTAGAGAAAAGAAATAATGCCCTCTGTTCAACCAGGCCCCTCAGCATAAGTAGTCCTTAGAGCATCTCCTTGGTAACTCCCCCTCTAGGTACTGGCAAGGAAATGTGGACGAGCACCTATCAAAACAAAAGTCAGTGTGCAAACCGTAACAAGATCTGATGCACGTCTATACTGAATTAACGCTCCTTCTTATTCTCTATACTTACTTAAAACTTCCCTCTTTCCCACCTTGGGTGCAACTTCCAGGAATGGGGTGTTATGTTTCATATAGGTACCCTAATATAGGCCTGGGTAACATCATACCCCTTCACCTACATTACCTCCCCTACACTACACTGTAACAAGCCTTTTAGGATTGAACCTTTTACCTAGTTCTAGTCCTTGGTGCAGAAGGAGGGTTTCAAACAATAGAGTCCTATAACTCCATCAATAGACTCACACAGTATGACTGAATATTCATAAGGGTTCTTAGAAACCAGGCTGGGGCTATACCACCTTCTTCTCCATACCCACGTACACGGTTCATCCCGTATGTCACCCTCAAATCCAACAATGGCTATTACAAGCAACAAGGGACAAAGGAGCCCAAGATACTTTCTGTATAAATATAGCACCTTTTGCTGGTGTTAGAGGGAACCTGAGACTTCCAGGCCGACACACTGACTAGGGACGCTGAGGCTCCTGCATGCAGAGGCTCCAGCTGACAGTGGTCTGAACATCCCTCACAGGGTGTCCAACTCAAGACCAAGAAGGGATTCTACATTCTCACACTCCAGGTAATGGGGTTCACCTAAATCCTAGAGAGATTCTTGGCTTCACACCTACTCACATGCTAGGTACACTTAGGTACATCTAGATAGGCATCGTAGGAGCACGCTCACTTTTATCATGCATTTTATATTCATGTATTTATTCATGCTTATTGCAAGATGGTAGAACTGTACTTTCCTTTTATATTCACTGCGCTGCTAATCATATATCTCTGCTACTGTCTAATGATTGTTGCAGCTCATATATTTTACACGAGAATAACAACTGTTCAATAAACCCTTATTGAAACGCCCAGACTGTTTATTTTGTGTATTTCTGAGATAAACTAAATGAGCACGAGTAACTGAGCGAAAAGTAGTACATTGTTTCCACAATCCTGAGGGGTCAAGGTGGTCATGTTCTAAAGGTTGCAAGAAACTATTATCTCCCTGATAAGAGGAGACACTAGTGGCACTGTGAGCTAGCTAAATGCAAACAGGCTAACATTCTCGATGGGGTGTACGTAACCAGTGTGCCACCAATTCCACAGTTTATGTTATCCAAATGCCCAGGTCCTGCATGGGTACTATAGGAACTACACGACAGGGGTGGAAATAAACCTTTAAAATATTTCTAGGAAAGAAAGTACATTGGCTAAATAAAATGAAATGTTTGATTATGCTACATTTCAGGGGTACTCAATATACTGTTTCCTTTAGCCTGTCCGATCTTTATATGTGTGGAGTTCCCCGCCTCGACTGCGGAGTCTTCGCTGCCCTAAACTTACTATTAACTCAGAGTTTGTGAATCAGGCCGAGAGTTTACAATCAGCATATGTTGGCAAAGTGATAAAGCCAGACTTAAACATCAAGCCTCGTAGTGCCATGCAAAAGCATTCCCAGTGTCCAATGTTTGGTGGTGGAGGTTGGATGTTTGAGTCTGCCACCTCAGTGAGTTGCACACTTTATTGGTGGGTCTCCCTCATGAATTGTTATACCACTTCCGTAACACCGGGTGTTGTGACAGGTGGGCTGGAGCTTCGCGGTGGCGATCCTCTGCGGGTGATCGAAGCTTGCCGTGTGAAGAGATAGGCTTGTGACAGTTTGTGCTGATTTACGGCGCAAGCTGGGTGGTTCTGGTATAAACAGGTCCCTTCTCCATCAAAAAGAGCACAAAAGCTTGATTTGAAGAGCTCAAGAGCCACACCAAGGGTCCAGGACCTGAGAGGCACCACTTGGGGGTCAGGAACCCGCTGAAGGCAGGTCCAGAAGCTGTTGAGGAGCCTTTTATGTCCATGAGGCTCAGATCAGGAGGCCAGCAGACTATCCCTTTGAGTCACTCTGGGGTCCTGGGTACAAGATCAAGTTTCAGGTCCAGTTCTTCTTTCAAAGGAAAGAGGGTAGCAGGTCCGCACAGGAGTGCATCAGTTCCTTTAGAGCCCCAGTCCAGCAGAGTGGCAGTCCTTGTAGCAGCACAGCAGTCCTTCTTCCTGGCAGAGTATCCACAGGTCCAGAAGTGTACTGAAGAGTTGATGTCTGAGGTCCTTCTTTCATACACAGATGTGCCTTTGAAGTGGTGTAAGAAACTGGCCCTATATATACTGCACCAAAGTGAGGTACAGTGTGTATAGAGTCCAAGGGTCTCCAGAGGTTTGGCAGAGGTTAAAGTTAGATAGAACCTTACTCTCTAAAGTGGCAGCTTGGTCGAGCAGTAAGGCAGTATCAGAGGACAGTGTAAAGCATTTGATGTACACACTCAGTCAGCAAATGAATCCACACACTCAAGAACTGAACTCTAGGTCAATTGTTTTGTATATAAAAAATATACTGTTGTTTTATTTCCAGAACCAAGCAAACCTGGTACAGGTAAGCATAAAAATACTTTTCAGTAGTAAATTACTTGTATGAACACAGTTCAAAATTGCAGTGTAACTTGTACTGGTTTTGGTTACAGTTTTAAGTAAGCAGTTTGCAACACATTGCAGGTATAGTACATTCAATTGAATGGGCTTTTTAAGTAAAATGCAGTTAATTACTTTTCAGATTACTTTTGCTAACACAGGACTGGATCCTAGTTGCAGCCCTGGGACATTTCCTGAAAACAGGTGAGTAAATGTGTTGTGGTTAAAGGTACGATTTTGAAAGAATATTATTGCATTTCAAAAGTTGACACTTAAAAACTTTTTCACAAAGAATCACCAATGGTATCCTATGGGAGGACATTCACTTAGCAGGTAAGTTATGTTATAGATACTTTTTCTTACTCAGTGCTGGATCCTAGATTCAGCACTAGGACATTTCCTGATAACAGTTGAGAAAATGCGTTTTGGTTATTCGGCTGATTTTTAAGGAATATTTGTAGTTTTCAAAAGTCGACACAAACTTTTTGGGAGAAAAAGTGTCAATGTTATCCTATGAGGAAAAATTAGTTATCGGTTTCAAGGCAAGTAATCGGTCTTTTGAGTTAGGGTTCTGGGGTTAGACACAGGGGTCTCCCAGGGTCAGTGATGCACTGTTGTTGCACCCTCAGCGGCACTAGGGCGGCCGGGTACAGAGTGTTAAGGCCCAATGTTATCCTATGGGGGATAGGGGGACTCCGGTTGGTGGCTGCTGGCAAGCAGGCCACGAGGCTGTGGGAGCAAAGCTCCTAGGGTTAAGCTCAGGGCAAGTTGGGGACCAGGTTAACACAAAAGGGGCACCCTCACTAAGGTTTCCGGGTGCAGGGTGCTGTTTTGAAGTTGGGTGCCCTGTTGATTTCAATGGAGATTCTCTGGGACAAAGAAACACTGCAGGCTCGGGGACGAGGATCTTCCAGGAGTGACCACCACTTCGAGCGGTAAGTTGGGATGTAGAGGGATGGTTAGGCACTGCTGGGCTGGGCACACAAGGCCATGGGGCATCGGGTGCAGGGGTGCCTTTGGACATTGGATTTTCTTACCCGCTTTGGTCGCGGTAGGTGGGTCCTCTGGATTGAGGCTGCAGGCGTCATCTGGAGGCTTGAATCAGGTCAGGGGTCACCGGATCTCGGCTCAGGATTGCCAGGGGGACTTCCTCGCGGTGTTTGTTCACTCAAACGCGGGCCGGGCTCGGCGGGTGCAGAGTGGGCTGGATTCGCGGTTTCTGGCTGGCACCAGAAGCTGCAGTTTAAACACGTCCGGTGTTCACGGGAGAAACAGCTTGGAAAGTGAATGCAGGCAGGTCCTCTAGGGTTTTTGAGGTTGCTGGCTGCTGGACACGCCGGGATTTCGCAGGAGCAGGTTCGAGGGGAGACAGGCCTGTAGGGCTGGGGCCAAGTTAGTGGGTCTCATGCTCTTGTTAGCTCCTGCATGGCTTTTTGTCCTTCTTCTCCTTCTTCCTTTCTTGTGGTTGCCGGATCTGGGGAAGGAAGGCTCAGGGTGCCCCCAAATACTAAATTTGTGATGTCACAGGTAGGTAAAGGACAGGGACCAATGGGTCCCTTCCCTGGTATGGGTACACCCCCTATTCTGCCACTCTCCAGTGGGAGGGGGGAAGGAGCCTGTCCCTGGTTGGCTGGGTCCCCCCATCCTCAAGATGGCAGGGACTCGAGGTTGTGCTTCACCTCGCCTCCCCCACCTTAGGGGTGGAGTTGGCAGAGGTCGGCACACCTCTCTTCCTCACTTTGTTTTTCCCACCGGGTCTCCCGCCCAAAGTGGGGGGTAGAACCAGTGGGGACTCTTGCTGAAAGCAGCAAATGGTCCTGGAGAGGCTCGCAAAGGCAGCATGCCTTTGAAGCTTCTCCTTTGTGAACCCTGCCCATCCTAGGGGAGTAGGCTTGGCACCTCCTCCCAGGATGTGCATTGTTTCAGGCCCCCGAGAGCAGCAAGCTCTCGACCCAGGGGTCCAGAAACATGTCTGGAGGTGGCAGCCTAGGCAGCCACTCAGTCAGGTCACTGGGTGTTGGTCAAGTTTCAGGGGGCATCTCTAAGCTGCCCTCTGTTGTGCATTTTACATTAAATCCCACACTGACATCAGTGTGGGTTTAATGTGCTGAGAAGTTTGGTCCACCGACCTTTGTACGGGTGAATGGCTGCATACTTGGGTGCAAGACTCGAGGTCTACTGATCCACGAGAAACCTTAGATCTGCCAATACGGCATTGGTTAGCCCTCACCTCGTGCATACCACCCAATATGGTGTCTCTCTTTCTCATACTTAGAACCCAATCATTGGAATGAGTTGTCACCAAATATTCGATTATGACAAAAAAAATTCCTTGTATAAATATGGATTAAGATGTGTTAAGAATTGATTAAGTATTGTTTTTATGTGTTTAAAATCTAGCATTCCTTTTAGCGATCTTCTAGTTTCAGGCTATATTTATTTATTTATTTATAGGTTATCTATAGCACTAGCTAGACCCAAAGGTGTCACAGCGTTTTACATATTGCAGGGATACTTCTTTGGGAGTGATTTGTTGCATTTAATAAAAACTCATAACGTTACATCACATCGCATAACATAAACATAACATAACACAGCACCTAACACAACATAATCTCCGAGCCATTACAGCAGCATAAGGTTTTTTGTCTTAGTGGCATTCAATCCCCGAGAGTTCTGAGGCAGCCAGCGGACGATGGCCAGCATACAAGCTTGAAAGTCGTCGATGGGGTTAGACGCTGTATTGTAGTAGGCAATTGGGTGTCATCTGCATAAGTCATAAAATCAACCCCAGTGGGTTATTTAAGCTGAGCCAGAGGATAGATGTACAGGTTGAAAGGGTTGGGGCTCAATAAGGAGCCCTGAGGAACACCGTGCCGTAAGGCCTTAAACTCAGAGCGGATGGGGGAAGATAGACAGCCGGCTATCTGTTATCCACATTAGACATGATCCATTGGAGTGGCTGACGTAAGACCTTAAACCGTACAGGAGAAACTTCAGACTTTTTCCATGTACTAGCTGGTAAATTAAAGGATAAAAATCACTTTAGTAAGTGAGCGCGACAACAGAATAGGGCTAAAAAGAGAAAGGATATATCCAAAGGACAGCACTGAGAACAAAAATACAGAGCACAGATAATAGAATAAAGAAAGAGAAAGAAAAGTAAATGTTCCCGAATCGAAAGAAAGAGTTAAAGCTTCCTTGAGGGAGAAAGAGGGAGGAAGGAAAGGAACTGTTTAGTTGTTTGTTTATGAACTTATTTATTATTTATTGTAAAGCAAGGCGATCTTTTAACAAATGCAGACAAGGAATACAGTGAGAAAGAACTTCATTGGGGCTGTTTATCATACCTAAGAGTATTACTGCATGATTTATTGACTGTGACAGAATAAACTCTTACTTATAGACTTTCATCCATAAATCTGCCTAGTGTTTTATTATTTAAAACTCCCCAGCACAGTGGCTCTCAGAAGCCAGTCCAAGTACGGAGGTGGGCTACCAGGACGGCCTTCAGTTTTGTGAAAACCCATGGGGCCGAGGCGAGGCCGAATGAAAGAAGTGCATGCTGAAACTGTAAATCCCACACTGTAAATCTCAGAATATTCTGGTGCTGAGGGGAACTCGGCTCATGGAAGTAAGCATCCTGCAGATCCAGCGAGACTAGTTCTGCCGGGGAAGAGATGATCGAATATGTTGAGTGTCGACAATCCTCAACTTTTAGTTCTTCAACAATTTGATGGCAAATCTGAGGTCCAGAATGGGTCACAGACCTCCTCTCCTCTGCGGGTCTGTAAAGAACTCCGAATGGTACACTTGACCTCTGTGAGGGAGGGGAGATGCTATGTTGCCTCTTTGGGCAGAAGGGAACAGATTCCTTCCATCGAGCTGTTTGAGTAGGAGATGTGGAGAATGATGGGTAGTCTAGAGGAATGACAGAATAACCTGAAGGTAAATGACCCTCTGGTTCCAAGTTATGCTCTGCCATTAATGAAGAAACAGCGCCACTCGACCTCCATCTGACGTTGCGTGATCCCGTATTAGAGCGAACTCGAAGAGGCTTCTTTGTGGGTGTGGATGAAGCTGAAAAAAGGAGTTAGATTGTCGCCAAAGAATGAACAGCTGCCACTGAAGAATGCTAACCTTTTGTAGGAGTCCGATTTATCACCAAAGAGGCAATGGCCATCAAAGGGCATGTCCAATAATTGGGCCTAGACATCCCTCCAAAGCCTTTTTGTTTACATGATTGAATGGTGCCTCAAAACAACTGCAGACTACATGTAGCCGGACACTCTGTCATCAGCGTCTGTCCAACCCCTAATGGAGGGATTGCTTGTTACGTCCATACCGTAAGCACAAAGGTTGGAGGAGTCCCTCATGGTTTCGGGAAAGCTTGCCAAGCAAGGATGGCCTTTTCCTAAAGAGATCTAACTAGCACGCCAAGGGGATGCTGCATTAGATTATATTAATGCCAAGCTTCCAGAGGAGAACATCTCTTTCCCATAGGAGTCCAAACTCTTTGATTCCCCTCAGTTGGAACTGAAGAAAGGCTGTCCAGTTTAGGATTCTTCAAGGAAGCCTGCGCAGTTAGACTCACACTTACATCAACACCAGTAATTCCAACCACACAATCTACATAAACACATGCCAAGCACCTCTACCCTCCAAAGCCCTCTAGCCCTGCTTAAAGGGATGGGCAGGCAGGAACCTGTTTTATGGGGTACTGGGTACTCAAGGGAAGGCAAGAAATGTGAAGCCTTCTCCTGGGCACGCCACTTTAATCGCCTGCCTCTCTTTTCCTCCCAAGGGCCTGCACCACACGCCTGAAGAACCACAGGGACAACAGGAAAGCTTGCCCACCTCTATTAAGCAGTGCAGGAAATGTGGGGGAGCCCGATGCTTCTGGCAGCTACTGTTGAGCTAGATCTGGGACCCGGGATCCAGGCTCACCCCAGTAAAATATGCTGAATTTGTTATGGTGTAATTTGCTGGCACCGGGACACATTCAGCTGCGCCTGCAGGTTGTGTTGGGAGCGGCAACCTGCAGGCGGTGAGGGGATGCCCTTATTTTCACTTTCATCTGAGCTCAAACAAAGAGCTGATTTAACACCTTCGCTGCGGCGGCAATTCCGCCGCACCGCTAGGGGGGAGGGGGGCCGCGCGGCGCTCCCATGCTCGTGACGGAACCGCTCCGTCACGAGCCTCGGGCGCGCTGTGCTTGTGACGGAGTGGTTCTGTCACGGCCCCGCCCGCTCAATGGAACGTCCAGCGCAGGCGCGAAATCAGCGCCGAGCGGACCGTGACGGAACCGCTCCGTCACCTGCACAGCGCGACCGAGGCTGGTGACGGAGCGGTTCCATCACCAGCATGGAAGGGGTTAAAGGGCTATCAGCCCAAATTTCATTGGACTAACATCCTGGCTAGGTGCTATGTGGACCCTAACTCCTGGATGACAATGCAGTGGAGGAAAAGTAAGGCACACAGCTTGTTATCACTTCACATGTATGTATGCAAAACTATAATTTGGAGGCAGGTTTTAGGCTTTGTTCAACCTCTTTAATAGATATTCACGCTCTATAAACATGTCGGATGGATCTGTCTATATGAGTAATTAAACAAATAATTTAAATAGTACTCATTTATTTTAATGTGATTCTTTTCTAGCTCTGCTCATCCCATTGTAGGTGTCATTGTCAGAACGATTTAAATAACATTATACAAAGTCAATAAATCATACAAGTAAGTAAATCAATGTACAGAAAATGTTACATATGACAGTAAGAGTTGCAAGGTGTAGAAGTTGCGTCATTCATAATGGTAGTGTTAAGTTTTAACGGGGTTAACCCATAAAACTACCCGACCTGGGTCATAACAACAATACGTTCGAGAAAGGGGCGAAGTAGTATCAATATTCTTAAATGTATACAAACAATTCACCACAAAAACAGTTCAAAGTCTGTTCACCAGGAACATAGGTTTATTTTACTAAGTGAAACATTCATTAGATGCTCTTCCAATTCAAAGCACTAATGTTACTTCATGTATCTACTTAAATATACTTCAATTTCATGTGATATTTACAGTGCTCACAGTGTGGTAGAGAGAAAAAGAAGGTTTTTAGGGAAAATGGGGGTGAATGGATGAGTGAGGGACAGGGTAAAGGTGTTGTGACAAAGGCACAATTGCATTTATGTACAGTAGAACCTTTACAGCCTAAAATCGCTCCATGGTTCCCCTAAAGTCATAACACATAGGTCGCAATAAAGTGATTTCTTCTATTCCTATGGGTTTGAGGGTATGTAGTAGTCTACGTTTCGACCCAACAAGGAACGTTCATTGATAGTTTTTCCCCCATTAGGTACCTTTCGTTACCAACCTGTATTCTTCACCACACTATACTTCATACAGTGAATTCATGTATTTATTTTCAGGTGCTCCATACAACACCTTGTCCTGACGAAGACCCCAAAATGAGGAACTAACAACCCTTCACTAAACAGGGGTCGAAATGTAGACTACTGCATACCCTCAAAACCATAGGAATAGAAGAAATCAATTTATTGCGACCTATGTGTTATGACTTTAGGGGAACTATGATCCGATTTTAGGCTGTAAAGGTTCTACTGTACATAAATGCAATTGTGCCTTTGTCACAACACCTTTACCCTATCCCTCACTCATCCATTCACCCCCATTTTCCCTAAAAACCTTCTTTTTCTCTCTACCACACTGTGAGCACTGTAAATATCACATGAAATTGAAGTATATTTAAGTAGATACATGAAGTAACATTAATGCTTTGAATTGGAAGAGCATCTAATGAATGTTTTTTTTTTTTTTTTTTTTAACTTTCAAGACATTTATTGAGCATTGTCAGGAATACACAGCGTCTCGCCAACAACCCGGAGGCCGGCCGCTATCAGTGCTCACAGAAATACAAATCAGTGTCGACATGCATGTGCGTTGAAAACAATTTTGCCAACAATTCCATCTAAGTGACAAGTGCCGCGTCTTACAGCTAGATAAATGAGTCTCGAGTTTTTTGAATTTTTATATAACCACTGACATGTGCAGTGTCCATACAAACTCAGGAATGGGGGGGGGGGGAGGGGGGCACACGGGCATCTAGGTGGGCACATCTACTCTCGGTAGGCACGGTGACATCAGAGTGGCAGAGTCACGAGATCACAGAAGAGGGAAGGCTGAGCCACAGTATCGGAAGTAGTGGGCAGACAGGCATCCCGGGACGTCACTGAGGACGAGGTTCTTCACATAGGGTCTTAAACGGGGGGGGGCAGGGAGGGGGGCAGAGAGGGGGGGGGGAAGAATGAGGGGGGGGGGAGGGGGGGGGGGGGATGGGGAGAGGCAGCAAACATATCATGCCCCATCCAGCAGTCCAGATGCTATATTGCGAGCTCAAGATATATCAGCAAAGGTACTCCACCGCCCACCTTCAATCGTTGTCATCCTCGGGCGGATCAGTTACCAAATAACCTTGTAATGGGGCCCATATGTCAGTAGGCCTAGAAGTAGGCGGCATAAGTTCAGAAAAGGTATTCAATTGTTCCTGGCAGTATACCATATCACTCAACCAATCCTTGAACTTGGGCGCCCTTCCCCGCCCCCATCTACAGGCCACCCTGCGTTTAGCCAGAAGCATAGCCAGTGCCACATATTTGCGGTGAGCCGCTTGAAGAGGCGCAACATACCCTAGAAGGGCCACCAATGGGGATGGATCCACCGTCATGTGTATCATTTTGGAGAGGGGCCGAAACACCTGAGTCCAGTATTCATTCACTGCAGGACATCCCCATGCAAGGTGAAGGAAATCAGCTCCTGGGGCCCCACACCTGTCACAGGCATCTGTAGGCCTAAGCTTGAATCTGTGCAGACGCGCTGGAGTGTGGTATAGCCTGTGCAGAAATTTATAGTGGATTATTCTATAACGGCTGTTAGATGAAATGCGCTCAGTTTGTTGCAGGCAAAATTCCCATTGCGTGTCCGTGAAAGTCAAGGTGAGATCTTGTTCCCATTTCTGCCTAGCGGGCAGATCTGTGTATGTCGTGTTGGCCCGTATAGAGTTATAGAGTGTAGATACTAGCTTAATAGGATGATCGTGAAGCAGCATGTTTTGCAAGGGGGGTAGCACCGGGGGCTCGCAGGGGAAATCAGGCGTGATAGCTTGTAGGCCGTGTCTGAGTCTGACATAATAAAACAAGTCCAGAGGTGTCGGGTGGATGCCTTCATAGAAATGTTCCCTAGTTCGGAAGACGCCATCCAGGTACATGTCTCCCCACGTAGTGACCCCAATCTTTTTCAATAGTCTTTGAAAGCCAGCCTCCTGTAGGAGCGGCAGCTGTGGGTGGTAGGCCAGCGGCAGTTTCGGTGCGTATAAGAAGTTCAAGTCCAGCTTGGACACAATAGAGTGCCATGCCGTCACAGTGCTCGTCACAGTGGAAGGGGTCTTATCCCTACCCTCCACCTGGGAGTAGAGCGCGCCTTCAATGGGGATCGGGTGTGCTAACCAGTGCTCAGCCGCCAGTTGAGGCATGTATCTTTGCTGGTGCACCCAAAAGTACGCATAATGAGCCTGTGCAGCCCGGTAATAGAGTTCAAAGTCAGGGATGCCAAATCCCCCTTGTGCGAATGGCCGGACAAGGATCTCCCATTTGAGTCTGGGCGTTCTACCACCCCACACTAGTCGGAGCAATTCTAAACGTAGCAGACGAAAAAAATAGGATCCGGGGTGGTACGGAATATTCAAGAATAGATACAAAAGTTGAGGGAGTATGATCATTTTGATTAATGAGGCACGACCCGCCATGGAAAGAGGGAGCGTGATCCATCTAGATATATTGTCACTCAACTTGTCCATCACAGTGCCGTAGTTTGCACGCATCAGGTCTCCTCTACTCCTTTCCACATGTATACCCAGGTACTTAAAATCCCCCGTGCTCCAGGCAAGTGGGAATTCCAGCGGGAATGGAACTGTCGAGGCAGTAAGGGGGAAGATACATGATTTCTTCCAGTTGATTTGAACCCCCGAGAGGGCACCAATTCGAATGAATTCACGGAGTATAGGATGCAAGTTATCGCTTGGGTGGCGAACATAGAGGGTGATATCGTCAGCATACATAGAGACGAGTAATTGTCTCTGAAAGCAGCGCATTGCCCTGTCCTGATGATGCTGTCGCAATTTAGCCGCCAGAGGTTCAGTGGCTATAGCAAACAGAAGAGGGGACAGTGGGCACCCCTGTCTTGTCCCCCTGGTGATCGGGAATTCCGACGACAATTTCCCATTGATGAGTACTCTGGCAGTTGGATGTGTATACAATAATTTAATCCAGGAAATAAAGAGAGGCGGAAAACCCATTCGCTCCAGAACTTTAAACACATAGTCCCATTCGAGCGAGTCAAACGCCTTGGTGGCGTCTAAAAAAATGGCTGCCATAGGGAGATCCTCATGGACGGAGTCGTATACCGAAAAAAAGGTACGGAGATTATGCGACGTCGCCCTTCCAGGGACAAATCCGGACTGGTCCGGAAGAATAAGAGCAGGCAGGAGGAGGCCTATGCGCGTCGCAATCAGTTTCGCAAGAATTTTAACGTCGCAGTTTAACAGAGATAGAGGTCTGTAAGAGTCGCAGCTGGAGGCGGGTTTCCCAGGCTTAAGCAGCGACGTGATGAGGGCAACTCTCATGGAGGCAGGGAGATGGCCCACCTCCAAGGCGTCCTCAAAGACCTCCCGCAACACCGGAGCCATGAAGTCGATGAAAGTCTTGTAGAATTCTATAGGTACGCCATCTAACCCAGTGGCCTTGCCCGACTTCATGCCCATGACGGCCTCCCTGACCTCATCCAGCTCAAAAGGGGCGTTCAAGAAGGCTCTTTGCGCATCACTCAACCACCCCAAGGAGATATCTGCCAGATATTCATCCAACGTGAGTTCATTGTGTCTGCTAGTGGAGTATAGTGTACTGTAATGTCTCACAAATTCGTTAAGGACTTGGGTGGTGTCTCTAAGTACCAGCCCCTCCGCCGTCTCAAGTTCTAATATTATCGTCGGCGATCGCATCAGTTTGACCGTTGCTGCTAGAGCCTTCCCAGGCCTCTCCCCCTCTCCATACCTCCTGGCCACCCAGTATTTGTTCCGAAACTTCACCTCACGAGCAGCCTCCTCTGAGAATTCCGACAATTTATCGCGGATGGTAGCGAGGGTCGCCGTGTCAGGGTGCGTCCTAAGACGGCTTTCAGCACTGCGTAATTCAGCTTCTATGCTGCGTAATCGAGTGAGTATGCTCTTGAGCACTCCCGAGCCCTTCGATATACATAAGCCTCGAAGCGTGGCCTTAAAGGCTTCCCATATGGTCTCAACGTCTCGGACTGAGTCTTTGTTGCGTTTGAAGAAGTCTAGGCATTCTTCACGGAGTTCCTCCTGGAATATCGCGTCCAATAACATAGCGGGCTGCATGCGCCACGCCGTCACTGGGGGGCCTAGCTCAGAACCAGCCAGCGTGATCAAAACGGGAGAGTGATCGGAGTAAGTCCTGGGGAGATGAGATGCATGTATTAGTGCTGTGTACAGTTGTGAGGTAAGGAGGAAATAGTCAAGTCTCGCCCATGACTGAGCTTGCGCAGTAAAATGTGTACCCTCCTCTCTAGTCCCGCAGTGTGCCCGCCAGGCGTCAATGAGATTGTTACCAGCAATAGTCGCTCTAAGGACTTCGCGCCCGTTAGTATAGTGATGTGGGGCAGGGTGTGATCTATCCAGGGGGGGGGTGCAGGGTTATGTTGAAGTCTCCACCCCATATGAGGTGTTGTGGTCCTGTCTCAACTATCGCCGCCCACAGTGAGGTAAAGAATTGCGGGTCATCCGAGTTGGGCCCATAACAACAGACAAGTGTCACTGACATGTGTCCCAGCCTACCCCATAGCACACAGTACCTCCCCTGGGGATCTACCTTGGAGCCCGCCAGCCGAAAAGTTGTGGATCTCTTAATTAGTATGGCCGTACCTCGGGCATATGAGGAGTAGTTAGCAAAGATCGAGTGAGAAGCCCACCTGCTCCCAAAGGCTCGCGATTTGTGGGGCGCAAAGTGCGTTTCCTGTAGGAAAGCAATGTGAACATTATGGCGATCCAGGTAGCTCAATATCTGTCTCCTCTTCCTATGATCTCCCAGCCCCCTCACATTCCAAGTAATCACATTCAGGTGTGTGTCACCCATGTAAACGTGTAGTACCATAACTGCGGGATCAGAGCATGGAAGGCTGCCAAGCCCATCCTCCCAACAAATAGAACATTATACATTCGGACCAGTGCCATGCCCTCAAGCGGAAGCAGAAACTGAAGCAGAAATGAATCACCCCTAACCCCTCCGTCACGACTCTGCCATAAGTAGCGCACAACACACCCACCCCGCCCCCTCGCCCCCCCGCCACAATCACGGAGCCCTCCAAAGGGCAAATGTGTGAGTTCAGACCACCACATGCACATGTCAAAACTTGAAACCCAACAGTAACCCCAGCAGTCCCCTCCCCCCATACCCCCCGGATAACTCCAGGCATCAGGCCTAGTTGGAAAAGGGACAAACGGTCCACAGCACGTAACCAAAAATAGCGAGGCAGATCAACAGTTCCAACGGAAGATCTACATCGCCCAGTGTAAGTCCGTTCTACTAGATAGTCTTTCCACCACCCCCCACCCACTGAGCCACCCCAACTCGCCAGTGTCCCTGTCCCGCCCCCCACCCGTTACCCAAAACAGTGCTAGATAGCAACCAACAAACAAGCAACAAAGTCAATGTCATTGGGGAACACCCATTAGGGGTCATCAGAGGTGCACGGTCTACCACCCCCAGCCATCCCACTCCGTGTATGTCCATTCCTGGGTGCACCCGTGGAGCAGAGAGGGACGAGGTGGGGGTGGTGCCTGGCATACATTACCATCCACGATGCAGCACCCGTCCATGGTACCCAGGGGCAGCGGCAGCCATCTCCTAGTCAAATGAATTCCCCCCAGCAGCGAGGGGAGTGAAGACGAATCCACCACTTGCGGAAGGATGTATCCGAAGAGAGCTAGTCGCCCCCTACTCAGGACCAGATGCATTTAAGTCGTCAGCGTCCGCAGGTCGCCTGGATCTTTTGGGCAAGGATTTAATGTAGTCTTCGACCTGTTGTGGGTTGAGAAAGAAGTGCTGCGTACCTTGGTGTGTGACTCGCAGCTTTGCCGGGTATAAGAGAGCATAGTCAATGTTCAAATCTCGAAGCTTCCTCTTTACAGCAAGAAATTTCCGTCGCTGTTCTTGGACCACCGGGGTAAAGTCAGGGTATATCGAGAAGGGCACGCCATCATATGCCAGATTTTGGTTTGCTCTGGCTGCCTTAAGCGCCGCATCGCGATCACGGTAGTTTAGGAGGCGTGCAATTATGGGTCGCGGTGGGGCCCCCGGTTGGGGTTGAGGCCCAAGAGAGCGGTGTGCACGTTCCACAATAAAGTGAGCCGAAAGAGCGTCTGTCCCGACTGTTGCTGACAGCAGTTTCTCGACATATAATTCCATCCTCCCCGTGTTGGTCGATTCCGGAATGCCCGTGACTCGAATGTTATTCCGTCGGCTCCTAGCTTCCAATTCCTCGTTCTTGGCAGCGATTATCCTCAGGACGTTGTCCATCCTGGCAAGGCGAGCGTCATGAGCCGCGGTCGTGTCGTCATGTGCCGATATCCTGCGTTCCGCCTCAGATATGCGTTCTTCATGGACGTCTATCTTCTGGGCTATGCCGTCCATCCTGGACGTGAGTCTATCCACTTTGTCGACCACCGTCGCAAAGCCCTGTCGCATTTCTTGCAGGATTGCGGTCATATCTGGGGTCAGCTGGGTCGATGTCGAGGCCTCCGTTACCGGGCTTCGGGGCGGTACCACGTCTCCAGTGTGTCTTGTCGCCTTTTTTTGCGCCGCAGTCTCAAACTGCAAATTGGGTTGGCGACTGTCCGGCTTCCCCATGGTGGCAAGATGAATGTGAGTTGTCTGCGCCTACGTGCCGTCTGCACCACTGTTGGAGGGAGGCTGATAGAGGATATAGCGATCCCACTCTATGTAGTGCGGCGCAGCAATGTCTATCACGCAGCTGACGCGCCGATTACTGGGGGAAGTTAGCTGTCGTTTGCGGGGTGACCCCCGTGAGAAGGAGTACAGTGCAGGAGCAGACAGGCCTCACAACGCAGGGACGGCAGCCCAGTGATGTAGCGCCTACAGGGTAGGAGCAGGAGCGCCAGGCGCCACAAGACGTCCGCTCGCTGCGGCACCGGCAACAGGCAGGCTCCGAGGTCGTGTGCCGTGACTGCAAGGCAGGTTACTGGGCTTCTCAGGCTGCCCTCTGGTATCCCTCTGCCAGTTTGTGTCGGCCCCTTGGGAGCAAGTGCAGGAGCGCCGGCCAGAGACGCAGCGCCTTGAAGACCTACCCAATAGCGCCGTTCCGGATCCGCTGCAGGAGTGCTCAGTCAGTTCTCTATGGCGCCTATAAGTCGCGCCTCGCACCGCAGCAATGAAGAGGTGTAGCGCCGTGAGGACCCACTCAATAGTGCTAGGCTGTCGGGCCTGGCAGCACGTCGTGAAGGTGGCAGCAAGCAGTTATGAAGGCCGTATGTATTGGTGGGGGCCAGGCCTCAGGACGTCACGGGTCCATTGGGGTGTGTCAGTCAGTCCTCCATGGCGCCGATATATCGCGCCTAGCACTGCAGCAATGAGGCTTTCAGCCGGGCGAAACCAGCGGGGGGCCCCGCACTCCCTCTGCCCCCGCCGCGCCAGCAATGTGAGCTGCACGTATCTCCCTGGCCCCCTCTCCACGCTAGTCTCACCGCCAGTAGCAGCAGCGCTGCCGTCCAAGCGTTGGAGGCCCACTCGCCTCGTGGTGATCCCCGGGCTTGCGCTGGGTCAGCAGCCGACAGCAGGCACCGGCATGGCCAGTCACACGCCGGCCGGGGAGTTCCGCAGTTCACAACTCCGGTGTCCCAGGGGGGATTGCCTCCAGATTTTCACCGAGTGTGCATTGTCCCCTGGCGTACCTCCGTGTGGAGTTTCGGGCGGGTGCGTGCAGGGAAAAAGGATTACTGGAGGATATTCATGCCAGGCGGCCGGAGCTTCACACAAGAGCAGCCATTCGGCAAGTGCGCCCTCTAGCGCCCCCCCATCTAATGAATGTTTCACTTAGTAAAATAAACCTATGTTCCTGGTGAACAGACTTTGAACTGTTTTTGTGGTGAATTGTTTGTATACATTTAAGAATATTGATACTACTTCGACTCATTCATAATGGTAGGCAATATACGTTATGATAGCGTGGCCAGGAAAAACACAAAGTAAGGATTTAGAACTCACCAGAGTGGTTGGGGTTATTTATGCTAATAAGACTTTATTGCTACCCAAAGGAAACCTTTTAGAAATCTTAGACTTAGAGCAATGACCGATTGAGGAAAAACACATTAAGGTTCTAAACCCATGCTTTGCAGTTTGCATGCAGCTCCTTGATGCGGTTTCATGGATCACTGTGCTATATTAAAAGGATTGTAATTGATGAACTCCAAGTACAAAAGGATCTCAGTGTCAAAGCAGTTACCCACTTCCCTAGATATATGAAAGGCTTCACAACCTGATTTGCAGTAGGCATGTTAAACATATGCTACTACATATCTCTTCAGCAAGTGCATTAACAACAAGAGTTATTTTACCGTTATTAGCCCTGGAAAATCACTGGGCACACAAGATCTCTGCAGCATGCGCCTCAACCCATAAAGAATTTTTTTAAACATAATCAATCAATCAATCAATCAATCAGAGTACTTGTAAAGAGCGCTACTCACCCGTAAGGGTCCCAAGGCGCTGAGGGGAGGGGGGGGGATGCTGCTACTGCTCAAAGAGCGTTTGGATGGGGGCAACATGATGCCCCTAAAATATGGAGTATTTACATTCGAGTGGCTACTGGGCTGGCCGCTACACCTTTCGGCACGCAATTAAGAAGTTCGGAGAACTTGTGAAATTGGAGAACAGGTGTGCATCCTACTCACCCCTATGTTGTACTCACCCCTATGTTGTATTTGCTACTGCTCGAAGAGCCAGGTCTTGAGGAGCCTTCTGAAGGCGAGAAGGTCTTGGGTCTGCCGTATGTGGGTGGGGAGGGTGTTCCAGGTGTAGGCGGCGAGGAAAGAGAAGGATCTGCCGCCGGAGGTCGTTCGTTGGATGCGGGGGACAGCGGCGAGGGCGAGGCTGGCGAAGCGGAGCTGGCGGGTGGGGGTGTGGAATTTGAGTCTGCTGTTCAGGTAGGCTGATCCGGGGTTGTGGAGTGCTTTGTGTGCATGGGTGAGGAGCTTGAAGGTGATCCTCTTGTCAACATAACCTCTTTGTTATTCACTGAGAACAGGTTTGCAGTCACATTTGTATTTCTTGTCAACTATTTCTTTGTGTAGAGTTGTTTTTTTTTTAAATGTATAAGTTGACTGTCAGACTGTGTTCTCGTGACCTCGCCCCCCGTGACCCCGCCCCTTACCACCGCCAAACCTTGAACCCCAATTTATGGCACTGCCCAACAACACCCATTCCCACATATGAGAAAAGTTTCACCAGACACCAAGACACCTTTCTCTCTCATCTAATCAAACTAGTCAACCCAGAAAGAAAGTCTATGCAGAATATTTATTTGCAAGTTTATCTCTTTGACAGTTTATTTTAAACATAATGGCCCTGCACAAGAAAATAAGTGTTTACTTGGGGCATGTTTTATTCCGTAGTGTTAGATGGCAATACGTGCAGCAATTACATTATTGCAAAAGTTACGGCTTTCACATAAGTAAGTGGCGCTATGAAAAACTGTGCAAGCATAACTTAAGAACGGTTGCCAAAAATAACACACTTTGCAACTTTGCATAACTATAATGTTTTTGCACAATGTGTGCGCCTTCTTTCAGCGGAGCCAGACTTTCGATTGCAAAATGTTTGTAACAAACCACGGAAGAGGGCCGTCGTTTCCTTTCTGTGGTGTTTACCAGGGGCGTAACACAAGCCCCCGCAGCCCCCGCATTGCGGGGGGGCCTGCGGGCTCGGGGGGCCCCGGCCGGGCTACGGCCCTCAATACATCTGTGACGCGTCCCACAGCAGGCTCTAAAATGATGCGCAGACAGTGCCAGTGCGGGCCCCGGCCGGGGCCCCTTCGAGTCTTTGAAATGAGTGCGGGGGCCCGGCGGGGTCCCCAGCCAGCCTTTGAAATGCTGCGGCCGTGCGGGCGGGGGCCCCGAGTCTTCGAAATGGTCAGGTGCAGGCCCCGGCCGGGGCCCGAGTCTTAGAAATACTGGGTGCGGGGCCCCCGGCCGGGGCCCCGAGAGACAGAGAGTCAAGTCCAGTAAAGTCCGAAATGGTGAGGGGGGGGCCGGCCGGGGCCCCGCCGGCCCGTCGTCACCACCCGTGTGAGTGTCAGTGTCACTCTGAGACTGAGTGAGGCACTGCACTTTGTGTGTGAGAGGTACTGAGCAGGAGCAGTCCTGGTGTGAGCAGTTATTAATTTATTAGCAATCATCAGTACTGTGTAATTATCATGATGAGTGTGACAGTGAGTCGATCCTCTCTCGACTCGAATCGATGAAATGGCGGCAGGAGACAGGGGTGGATGCGCGGCGCACACAGAATTGTTTACTATACTCTTGAGTCCTCTCCTGAGTTTCACTTTCCGCCGCCGCCGCCGCGTATGCGCGTGGGGGCGGGGGCAGGGTTGTCTGGTGAGTGGTGACCAATGCCAGGCAGCCCCACATGCGCAATGAAATCGCCGGCGGCGGTGGCGCAATGAGCTCGCACGCAAATGTGTGTTAGGCGTGTGGCATCAGGGGCGCGCATAGCCAGGCATACTCGACAAGAAGACAGAGAAGAGAACGAAGACAAAGCCTGCCAGGCCCGCCCACGCTCAGGACTGTCCACAGTCCGAACAGCCGAACTCCGAAGTAAGTCCGTCACCGGCGGTGCCTCCAGCCTCAGGGGTGACAGTGTAATAAAATCCATACCTCTATGCCATGCACCCGGATGTGGAAATATTAATGGGCAACCCATCATCCTCGTTAAATATGATCACGACAGCCAGACAACCATGTAATATATATTTATATGTGAATTCCACTTTTTTATTATCGTACAGACAATAGTTTCAATTCCAACCCCTTAATCCGCATTAATAGTGTCCCCAATTAAAATTATTGGCATCATTTTCAGGGGTAGCCTCATTTTAATGCATTTGCGATTTCAACCAATGGCAGGATTAGAAAGAAAAATCGCGATCCGCTTTAACTATAGCGGCCGCGTTTATGTCTTTATTTATTTAAACTACTAATATCTGTCCGCTTTAAGCATATCGGCCGCATTTACTTATTTTTTTTTATTTTTTGGTTCACTAGCGCCCATGCAGCGCTTTCAAATTTATGGATGCTGCGTCCCCTTCTTTAGACAAACCATGTCTAAAGAAGGGTGCGCAGCCGCTATTAAAAGTGAAAGCACAGCATGGCCGCTTTTACCAAAAAAAACCATCTGTTTCTCAAGTTCACAAACAGATGCTTTTTTTTATCAAAGCACTACATGCAGTGGTTTCACTTTAATAGTGCCTGCGCCCCTTTCCTTAGACTCCGTATGTCGAAAGAAGGGGATGTGGCATCCATAAATGTGAAAGCGCCGCATGGGCGCTAGTGAACAAAAAATCATTTATAATGCAATATGCGAGACCTATTGCATTGCAAATGCTTTTTAAGGATCTAAGGAAGGCAATTGTTGGCTTCACACATGCGCGGTTCAGGCATTGCTTATAGTGTGTTTCGTCAGCGTTCAGTGTTTTGGTCGTTGTGAGCAGATGTTGCACGTGCCATGAGGGAGGTAAGTCAAAGTGCAAAGACCACACAGGAGGTAAGGGATGTGTGGGAAATAGGCTTCAAGTGGTAGAACGTGTAAGTGTGATTTCAAGAGCAACACATTACCAGTGCATTTGTGCTGTGCTGATTGCAGGGAAACACAAAGACACACATGGCGTCATCAAGGAAAGTTAGACTACTTCGATCGCTTCCTTAGCACACATGCTGTTCCTCATTTGTTTTGCTCACTGTAACAGTGAGGCTTTTTTCACAAAAGCTAAATACATATTAAACCAGGGCAGTTTGCTTTTCATTTTCTTGCCATCAAACTTCTCAGTTTCGATTACCGGAATGATGATTTAAAATGTGCTTTTGATTTAACAAAAACAATCTTCGATGGTGTTGCTGTAAATGGTGATATATAGAAGAAACACGCCTAGACATCAACTAATACCCATGGTTATAAAGATTATATAGGCTCATTTTTCTTCTTCAAATGTTGATGTTGCAAAAAGGGCAGATTTGTGTGGTTGCTTCACATGAGTGTCTATTGTATTGATATTTTAAAGCTATGCCAACCTTAAGCCTTGAGAAAGCCTTGGGCCTCCATTCCATGATAGGGTAAATCACATGTTGGTTGGGAAAAAGGCACATCACGAACCTCTATGGAAAAACGTACGTTAACAAAGAAACTTGAAAAACAGAATGAAATGGGCAATAAATAAACACTTTTAACTGATTAACGCTATATGACATAGAAACATGAATGAAATGAAAATGAGCAGTTCTAATGAGTGAATAATGCTTCTGGCCTACAAACAGGGCTTTATGGCCCTCTTACAGGGAATGTTGAGTGTGGATTCCTTTCAGTTGCCCCTACACAGATTGTCATTCAGGACCGGGTTACAATCACATACTTCTTCCACTCCTTTGTTACTCTCATACAGGGCCGGACTGGCTACCGGGCAGTCAGGAATGCTGCTAAGCTGGGGGCTGATTTCGTTAATGGGGACCTGTGTGAGCTAAACGAAATTCGTTTTGCTTTGAGTATTTCGAAGCACACGCAGGTCTCCATAGACTAAATCAGCCCCCACTGCAGTAAAATCAGGCAGCAGCTCGGCAGCATTCCAAACTGCCCGGTAGCCAGTCCGGCCCTGCTCTCATAACAAGCATTTGCAGTGCAATAGGTCGCACATTTTAAAAACTTTGACCTATTGGTATTGTAAATGACAATGCCCTTTATTATTGCAGGTTTTTTAAACACATAAATAAAAGGCATTGTCATTTACAATGCCAATAGCTCAAAATCTCCCAATTGCGATACCTATTGCATTGCAAATGCTTGTTTCCAATTCAACTAATATTTTTGCCTGTTCCATTTTTTAATGGGGGGGGGGGGAGGGCGGGACTGCTATTTCTAAACTTCAGGGGAGTACCCCAATATGGGCTGCCTTGCATTTGCTCTTTCTTGTGGACTGTTCCGTGCCCAGTTTTTTCATGTGGATTGTTCGAGATCTTAATTGCTTGAAGGCCTTGCATAGGAGGACCAGGATTCCCCTAGCATGACCGCAGATCGCTAAAGCTTATCAATTAAATGAGTGCTAGGCCCCACCTTCTGCCTAAAAATTGCTACGTTCTTTAAGTAAATTTCGATCTTGCAGTTGCATATGGCTAGAGAGTGACACAGTGTGGTCCTATGGTGTTATAGTCGGAGATATTCTTTGCTTTCCCACAACAGCTGTACGATGGACTGTATAACAAGCCCTCTGACTATAACTTAGACTTGGTCTTCGACTGCGACAGAGCGGTGGTGGGTACAATATGATGAGTTCTATTAACCCAGCTCCGGTGGCAGTCAGAAAACCCTAGATGCGCCAGCCAACAAAGAAGTTATGAGCTGGGAGCTGGAGCCGGCCAGCAGACCCTATAGAGGCATTTCATTAAATGTTGGAGGTGTCAATTCAAAATGTACCAGATTTTTGGGTGGTCGGGCAAAGTGGTGGGCGGTGGGTCAGGGGGCCCCCTCCATGTACTTTGCAGGGGGGCCCCGTCAGGTTTCGTTACGCCACTGGTGTTTACTACTTGTTGCCACAGTTTGAAAAGCAGCTGCAGTGTATGGGATAACACAGTGACATTCACAAGATCACACTGTGCGCTGGCGGCAGGACGTGCGTGCATTGATTCCAGAGCAGGCTTCCTTCAATGTGACTGGGCCTGTAGTTTATGGGGAAAGGGGGTTGTAAGGCAGTAAGGGGAGTAGAATCCGGAGCCTGACCTGTAGCTGGAGCCCCCCTAGGCCCCCCGAAAGCATACACCCTCTGCAGGTCTGCTTACCATGTTTCCCGCGCTCCCGGTGCGGAGGGATTCTGAGTGAATCAAAGCTCCTTCTGCCGGATGGAGAGGTGACCTCGAGGCGCAGAGGAGTGGGCCTGCACTACGCTCCGTTTCCTGCAATAAACCACTTTATAAGTTTCCTGTGCAGATGACAGGCCTGGGTTTGATCTGCCTGGAGCTGGCTGTAGCTAGGGGACGAACAGCGCCCCGTGGCGCTCACCTTGCTTATTCCAGCCATGAATCCTCTGCAGCGCAAGGTGTACCTGGTACCATGCACACAGCAGCGTCATCATTATTAGAACTAACATTCTTATAATAATTAGCAGTAGTTCTTTTGTTAACAGTAACTCTCACAGTGACCCCAAACAGTGGGACCAGATAAGCTCTCTCAGCTGTTGAGGACTGGGAGGGGTGGGGGCAGGGCTTTAAGTAGGATAAGAAAACTGGGCGTGGGGGAGGGTCTCCTATAGGGGCGTGGCCGATGTAAGTAAGGGCGTGGCTTAAAACACTTACGCTAAAAATCTGTACTTAGCATAGTGGCTGCCCCACTAGTATTTTGCTGCGTCTGCCCATTCATCCAAATATATAACACAAGTAACATTACACCTACAACAAGCCAGAACTATTGGCTCTGTCAATGGTTGTAAATTGCATACGATAAATAAGCAACAGCTATGACTTTGTTGTATATAATATTGAAAATGCTTCCGTTCTTGTTGGCGAGGTTGTGGCTAAGGCTAGAGCTTCCGACTTTCGAGCTGAGAAAACAGGTTTGAGGCTCAGGTCGGCTCAACATCCTGCGATTCAAAACATGAATATGTCCTTGTGTAATGTAACTAGTGCTCATGTTTGCTCCAAGTTTGCCCTATATAAAACTGAAAAATGAGTCTCTTTGAAGTTGCATCAAAAGCAGTGATGGGTGGTACTATTGCAGAGTTACGCTTTTTTTTTGTTGTTGCTTTTTTCTCCACCCTGAAGGTAAAAATGGAGAGCCCGGTAGGGACCCGTTTTGGCACCTGCTTTTAAGAACTCTGGTGCTGAGCACCGGCAGGACCCAGCCAACTATAAATCCCTGTTTGGGGCTCCCACAGAAACGTTTAGTATCAGGGGCAGGTTCTCCGCAATGGAGGAGGAATGTCGCCCCATTGTCTCAGAGCCAGCTGCAAAAAATGAAATATTTCTTTATCGTTTTATTTTTAAGCCGCTGGCTGAGCCAGCGTGTTCAGGGAGGGGTGGAGCCAGGCATGGGAGGGGAGAGGATGAGTGCTACCTGCACTCCCTAAGTGCTCATGTATGTTTGGCCAGCCGTCTCAGGTCTCCCAGCCTTCGGCGTTCTCAATGCTTGTTTTATCTTCTTATGATTTTTGTGAAACTTTATATTTGGGGATTGGCTGGGCCTCTGCCAATATAAAAAATAAACATTGGCTAAAAAGGAAAAATATTGTTTTGGCCTCACTAGCCACACTTTACCACAGCAATCCCTGCTACTGAAGAGATTCACTTAGTGAGGACATGTGCTTTGGGAAGGAGCAGAGTGTCGCCATTCGCAGAGAAGTCAGCCAATGGATGAAGCGGAATGACCCATTGCCCCTTGCTGTATTCTGTGGGAGGCAGAAGAACATTGTGAATGACAATGTGAATGATATTATTTATATATGATAATGATATATATATATAGCTCTGAAGGCCTTGGCTAATGTCAGCCCTCAAAAGGTAGCCATTGCATCTATTTGTCCGACCAATTGGCTTCGTCAAATGCTGGTTCTGAAGTCTGTCTGTTCTTTCTTGTATTGTTTGTCAGATCACATATGATTATTGTACCATTTTATGAATTGATTTTTTATTTTTTAACTTTATCATATTTTTCACATGCAAACAACAGACATCCGGATGCCCAGAGTCTTGATGAATTAAAAGCAGTGGCGTTGGAGCCAGTGACTCTTGGATGTACAGGTCAGTGTACAAATCTATGCAATAGAGAAAAAGACGTTTGGAGAACAGTCAGGGGGGATATACAATACTAAGGGCCATATGTATCAACATTCCGTTTTGCGATTCCTAAATAGCGATTTTTAAGGAATCGCTATTTAGAAATCGCAAAATGGTATGTATGTAGGAAATCGCTTCTTTTTAGCGATTCCTTAAAATTCCTTAATTGTGATTCGCAAATTGCGAATCGCAATTAAGGAATAATTTCCCATTCATTTCTATGGGCCAGGAGGCCCATAGGAATGAAGGGGAAATTTGCGATTCGCAATTTGCTAATCGCAAATTGTGAATATTTTCAAGGGTGCAGGGGTGTCTCAAGAACACCCTGCTGCACCCCTGAAAATGACATGTGTGCACATATGGCGCACATACATGCCCTAAGGGCATGTATGAGCGTCACATGGCACTTTTTGATGTTTAAAAAAATGCTTTTTTAAAAGAATTCGCAACTAGAAGTTGGTGGTAATTTGCGATTCCTTAATGGCATTTTGGAATGTTTTTTTCCTTGATACATTGCATTTAAGGAATCGCAAAATTTGCAATTCCTTAAATGCAATCGCAAAATAAGGAATGGCAAATTTTGCGATTCCTTATTTTGCACCAAAAATGTTTCATACATACCATTTAGCGAAAATGGGTTCGCAAACGCTGGAATTCTGCGAATTTCGGCGTTTGCAAACCCATTTTGCTTTGATACATATGGCCCATAGTCACATAGTATTCAAGGCAAAGTCGCAGATGAATTGCTTTGAAAGTGCCATAGAAATTTCCCACAATTAACCCTCTATTCCACGTAGGGCTGAGGCAAAGTGGGAATTCTTTCTAAACCTCACCTTCCAGTGCCTCTGTTAATGCACGTGTTCTCCCAAGCGCCGAGAGGCCATTTGTTCAGTCCGCAGCATGCACTATAGATAATGAAAACCTCCCATTCTCTCCCTGAGAGAAGGCGCTTGACAGCCCCGCCGGCTGTTCCCTATCTCACGGCTTCCGGCGCAGCGCCAGAGCCTAGTTATTATTACGCAGTTTTATTTCACAAGATGCAGCTGTGGAGAGGCCTCCTTGACAGATGAGATGTTATCATATGATCATCAGCATGGAAGGAAGGCCTTGTGAGAATGCACAGGCCAGGTGGAGTGCAGTGCAATACACTGAGGCTGTTCCTCGAAGCATCCAGCTCTTCGGGTTACTGGGCCTGCTTCAGAGGCCTGCGTGCAGCCTAGAGGCTAGGGCTTCTAGTAGCTTTTCCCTTTCCAGGGTGACAAAATGAACTCTTACTTGGGCAATGTTGCTTATTAAACCCAGTTTGTGTTGTGCATCACAATAAAGGTTACTGTAAACATTCTCACTACTGCTGCTGCCTGCAGGGACAGCTTAAGGATTTTGGAGGCCCTGGGCCAAACTTATTTTGGGGGGCCCTGTTTTGAACAGCTTTGCATTTATGATCTAATTTCAACTCTTTCATGCCCTCTTTGGCCAAGTCATTGACACTGCACAGGCACACTTATTTATTATTTATTATTTATTTATTATTTATTTAATGGTTTTATAAAGCGCGTAGTAACTCAGAGAGCATCCCAGCGCTGACCTAATTCTCCGAGGGTTTCAGCTGTCTGAAAAGCTTATGTTTGCGGGAAAAGGAGGGTCTTTAAGGTTTTTCTGAACTGGAGGTAGTTCGGTTCTATCCTAAGTTTCCGTGGTAACTGGTTCCAGTGTTTTGCCGTGTGAACCGAAAAGCGACGGCCACCGGTCTTGGCCTTTCTGACTCTCGGGACTACGATAAGATTTTCTGCTCCGGACCGGAGGTCTCTCTCCGCTTTGTATGGGATTAGGAGTTCTTTAAGGAGGGGGGGGCCGTTATTATTGATGGTTTTGTGGGCTAGGCAGAGGGCCTTGAAGACGACCCTTTCTCTGACTGGAAGCCAGTGAAGGGATTTAAGGGCCGGCCTGGCGGAAGATCTTCCTGGAGTGCTCGTGAGTAGGCGGGCTGCGGCGTTTTGGGCTTTTTGTAGTGAGTTCAAGGTGGCTTCGGGGGCTCCCAGGTAAATGGAATTACAGTAGTCTAACCTTGCCAGGATTAGGCCCTGAATGAGGAGCCTCCTTGCCGTCTCCGGGAGCAGGGGGAAGACCTTCCTGCAGGCCCTGAGTAGCCCAAAACATGTCCCTGCTGTTTTTTTAGCCTGGGTTTTGAAGCTCATATCCTTCTCAATCCACACACCAAGGCTTTTGACCTCTTCCTTAGGTGTCGGAGGGTCACCTAGGCAACTAGGCCAGAGGTGAGATGGTAAAGAGAGCCCCTTGTGGCCCATCAAGAGGATCTCGGTCTTGGACCCATTCAGCTTAAGTGAGGAGAGGTTCATCCATCGGTGGACCTCGGAGAGGCAGCTGTGGAGATCCGATGGGGCGTGGTGGGGGTGTGAGAGGGTTACGACCAATTGAGTATCGTCGGCGTAGTTGATAATTGATACGCCAAACGAACTGACCCTCTTCTCCAGTGGGGCCATGTATACGTTAAACAGCGTAGGGCTCAAAGATGAGCCCTGTGGTACTCCGCACCGGAGGGGGAAGGTGGAAGAGCAGCTGTCATTTTCCCGCACCTGAAAGGATCGTCCTGATAAAAAGGATTCTAACCATTTCAGGGCTGTACCCTTTAGTCCGATCTTTCCCAGTCGATGGATTAGGGTTGGGTGATCTACAGTGTCGAAGGCCGCACTGAGGTCCAGGAGGATCACTGCCACTGATCCTCCTGTGTCCAGAATGCTTCTGGCCTTCTCTACCGCTGCCAGGAGGGCGATGTCCGTGCCCTGACCTGGACGGAACCCTGTCTGGGAGACCGCTAAGAGGTTGTTGCTTTCTAGGTAAGATGACAATTGTTTGTTTACCAGCTTCTCTGCGATCTTGCTGTTTCCAGGAAGGAGGGATATGGGCCTGTAGTTGGTGAGGTCCAGCGGGTCTAAGGAAGGTTTTTTTAATAGACCTTTGACAGCTGCCATTTTCCAGCTGGAGGGGACTATGCCCTCCGTGAAAGAGGAGTTGATCAAGGCCGTAAGGGTGGGGATGATGGTGCTCGACACTTTTTTTAGGAAACGGAAGGGTGCAGGGTCGAGAGGGGAACCACTTTTGATTGAAGCCAATGTTGCTCCTACTTCTTCCGTTGTTACGGGGCCAAAGGCATCCAGGAAGGGTTGGGGGTGATCTAGTGACAGAGGATGATGGGTAGCGGTGGTAGTGAGATCCTGCTCTGTGTGGGTTTGATCGGGGGGAGGTATGGTGAGAAGAATTTTTTGAATCTTTTCGTCAAAGAAGGTGGCTAAGTTGTTGCATTTAGTTTCAGCTTCTTTGGGGTCAAGGTATTTGAGTGGGGGGTCAGGGGCGTGGATGAGTTCTTTAAGAACCGAATAAGTTTCATGGGCCGAGCAAGCGGCGTTTTTAATTCTGTTCTCATAGAAACTAGTTTTGGTGTTACGGAGCTCTTTTTTATAAGTTTTTATAGAGGAACGGAATGACTCTTTTTGCTCCATGGTTTTTTCCTTCCTCCAGATACGTTCATTCCTTTTGCAAGTCTTGCGAAGAAGGTTGAGTTCCGGGGTGTACCAGGGTGAGGGATTGATTCTCTTGATGTATTTCAGAGAGTGAGTTTTGGGCAGAATGGCATCGAGCGAGTGGGTAATCCAGGTCCTGAATTCTTTGTCCCCTGCTAAGGTGTCATGGGGGGGAGGCGGGGCGCTTTCCCTGAGTTTGGCTGCCCACACGTCTGGTTCCAGTCTCTGCCAGCGTCTGGTATAAGTTCTGGTTTTGGAGGGTGGAGGAGGCGGAGTGAGGATGTCCCATACTAGGGAGACCAGAAAGTGGTCCGTCCAGGGAAGGGGGATATGGTCGAGCATTCTCAAATTGGGGATATTCGAAAGAATCGGATCAAGCAGTTGCCCTCTTTCATGAGTGGCCCGTGGGTTTTTGAGATCCAGGCCCATTGAGGTGAAGTCCTGGAGTAAATCACTGGCCTGCTTGTCATCGGGGTCCAGGAAATGTACATTCAGATCTCCTAGTAATAGGTAGTTAGTGGTGGTAGTACATTTGATGGACGTCTGGTCGATAATTTTGTTTGAAAAGTCTCCTAGATTGCCTGGTGGACGGTATATCAGTGTCCCTGACAGCGAGGTAACTGGGGATATTTGTATTGTATAATGGCAGCTTTCGTATCCCTTGATGTTGCCGTCAGATGTTTTGCAGGTAAGAGTATCTTTAAGAATTATCGCTAGTCCACCTCCCCTTCCTTCAGGTCTGTTTAGTGAGTACATGACGTATCCGGGGGGGAGTGCTAGAACGATATCTGGGCCACTGCTGGGGGTAAGCCAGGTTTCAGTTAAAAACAGAATGTCTAGGTCATTGTTTATAATTAAAAGGTTCACTTTGTGTGCGTGTTTTACGAGTGACCTGCAGTTAAGTAGGCCAAGGTGCAAACCCTTGGGTGCCGAGTGTTGTTTGGCCGGGTCGCAGGTGTCACAGCCAGTGAAATAGGTGTCTTCCTTCATGATGTGTGAGCAGGCGGGCTGTTTGTTGGGATTTAAGGATAATAAGTCCGCGCGAGTGTAGGACCGGTCGTTGCGGGCCGATAAGAACAGAGTGCCTGGGCCTGTGGCCGGCAGGGCCCGGACGGGCCCAGACGGGCTTGCCTTTGGCGCGCCTTCGGCGCGCTGACGGCGCGCCCGCTGCGCCCGTCCGCTGCGCTCCCTATGCTGGCACATATTTTATGGGGCGTTTGATGGGCGTGGGAGGGGTGGGCGTGGCCAACAGGAGTGGGCGTGTCCCGTGGCTCCTCGAGGTGAGGGATGGCGGCGAGCAAGCGTTTCCTGCACCTAACAGCGCTTAGATCGGCTGATTGGGTTTAGCAGGTAAGCGTCAGGGAGTGGGGGCTAAGTGATTTTAAAAGCACAAAATACAATTTTTAAAAGTTTACAAATTCAATTTTTCCAGCACACAGAACTCCCGGCTTCCGCCTCAGGAGGATTAGGTACAATGCAGCTTCTAGCAGTCAGACGCGCTTTAGTACTGGTGAGGGGTGGGCGTGGCCAACAGGAGTGGGCGTGTCCCGTGGCTCCTCGAGGTGAGGGATGGCGGCGAGCAAGCGTTTCCTGCACCTAACAGCGCTTAGATCGGCTGATTGGGTTTAGCAGGTAAGCGTCAGGGAGTGGGGGCTAAGTGATTTTAAAAGCACAAAATACAATTTTTAAAAGTTTACAAATTCAATTTTTCCAGCACACAGAACTCCCGGCTTCCGCCTCAGGAGGATTAGGTACAATGCAGCTTCTAGCAGTCAGACGCGCTTTAGTACTGGTGAGGGGTGGGCGTGGCCAACAGGAGTGGGCGTGTCCCGTGGCTCCTCGAGGTGAGGGATGGCGGCGAGCAAGCGTTTCCTGCACCTAACAGCGCTTAGATCGGCTGATTGGGTTTAGCAGGTAAGCGTCAGGGAGTGGGGGCTAAGTGATTTTAAAAGCACAAAATACAATTTTTAAAAGTTTACAAATTCAATTTTCCAGCACACAGAACTCCCGGCTTCCGCCTCAGGAGGATTAGGTACAATGCAGCTTCTAGCAGTCAGACGCGCTTTAGTACTGGTGAGGGGTGGGCGTGGCCAACAGGAGTGGGCGTGTCCCGTGGCTCCTCGAGGTGAGGGATGGCGGCGAGCAAGCGTTTCCTGCACCTAACAGCGCTTAGATCGGCTGATTGGGTTTAGCAGGTAAGCGTCAGGGAGTGGGGGCTAAGTGATTTTAAAAGCACAAAATACAATTTTTAAAAGTTTACAAATTCAATTTTTCCAGCACACAGAACTCCCGGCTTCCGCCTCAGGAGGATTAGGTACAATGCAGCTTCTAGCAGTCAGACGCGCTTTAGTACTGGTGAGGGGTGGGCGTGGCCAACAGGAGTGGGCGTGTCCCGTGGCTCCTCGAGGTGAGGGATGGCGGCGAGCAAGCGTTTCCTGCACCTAACAGCGCTTAGATCGGCTGATTGGGTTTAGCAGGTAAGCGTCAGGGAGTGGGGGCTAAGTGATTTTAAAAGCACAAAATACAATTTTTAAAAGTTTACAAATTCAATTTTTCCAGCACACAGAACTCCCGGCTTCCGCCTCAGGAGGATTGACCAAATTATTATTATTATTATTTTTTTTTAAAAGCCTTTATTATCACTTCCAACAAGTACAAATATGGGCCTACAACCACCAGAGCCGGCCGCTAATTAGGTTCCACCACAGTAAGTTGAGCATTGCACTATGCAGCAGCCCGTGAAGCAGAAGCACCATAGATTCGATTGAAAGCGTGCCATCGAGCGTACTAACTAAAATACAATATTCGAAAAGGCTCCATTTTATAATATGACAAATAACGGATCAAGTGCCATACGATAATACAACGTCATAGGAAAGATAAGAAATAATCGCAGTTAGAGCGGACGCAGTGAAAACAGTGACGCTAGGACACATGATCAGGATAAAAGGCATTCAGTCACAGCTCGCACAGGTTAAGCGCCCGCCCATTGATACAAATAGTATCATAGAAATAGAAATATTGGCACAATTAAAGAAGGATCAATAACCAACACCGAAATATACCCACCATACGGACCCGAAAAATAGGAAACGAGAGAAAGGAGAAAAAGAAAGACAGAGAAAAAGGCCATAGAAACAAAGAAAGGCAAAACAAAAAATCCCCACCCCCAACCCCCCACCCAGCACCCCTGCAGGTGACTACGGCCTAACCCCCTAGCAGCGTGCCTGTCGCCCTAAATGACTAAAACCCGAAATATAGAGAGAAAAAGAAAGGTAAGAGGTGATTAAACCCCAATCCGAAAAGTAGGAATGGAGGGGGATAGTAACGCACTCAATCCAAGACCCCCCCCGCCCCAACAAAATCCCCATAAGCAGCAGCCATTGCGCCAAGTACAAAAGGAGAACACACTGGAGAAAACTGTAAGCCCCGCCCAGTCTCCAACAACCAATGAAGCAAATCCCGTCACCGATTAAGCCTCCACAGTAAACCCAAAGCAATAGTCTCAGCCTTGCCCCCTGCGATCGAGCGTGCAGTCCCCTCCTGATAAGTCGGACTCACTCCCCAAAGTGTCAAAATGTACATAGAGGTTGCCGAAATACACTCCACTAGATGAAGGATAGAGGGTAAGCCCCAAAGTACATGGCCGATGCCGACGATACTCCTCCCCGAATGTCCGGTCCGACATGCCCTCCTCCGCCATCTTGGTGGACCAGCCGGGAAGGGGGTGCGACTCAGTCCAGTCCAGTCGACAGTCTCGACACAAAGTTACCAGAATGGGTATAGCGGCTAAATGGTCCACTGATAGCGAAATCGAGGAGTCGAGCCCCACAGTCGAGAAACAGAATGCAGCATGATCAATCAGTACCACTTCTGGGGGGGCAAACACATCCCCGTGCACAGGGTCTAGATGCGCCACTGGGGTGTCTATCGAAAATAAAGGCGTCCATCGAGTCCCGTGCGATGAATCAGGGTCCGGTTCCAATCGCCGAATGCCGTCCGCCACCGACAGCAGTGTACGGACCCGGGCTTCCGTTGTCACTAGAAGCGCCTTGAGGGCTGCCAGCACAGCCCGCAGCGTCGGGCCGCACTCAGTCCGCCCCACCATGTTTCGAACCGGGCAGCAAATTAGCAGCAAAACAGTCTGAAAGATGATGAAAGGTCAATGGACCGAACCCAGCCGCCCTCACCAGTCCGCTGTCGTTCGACAGGGACCCGGCAGGGCCACCACTCCAGACCCCGGCAACCAGATAGGAGAAGGCTTCAAGATCTGACCTCGACGTTACTCCTCACCACAACGACGGGAAAATTTCGGGATTGCTCCATCGGGCCGCAGACCCATTCATAGACACTAATGTGTGGCAGAAAAAACAGGAAGGGGGACAGGATCTGTTAGCTAAGGACGGGGGTCGGGGGGAACCGGGAGACTAAGCCGCCATCACGCCGCCATCATGGCTCCTCCTCAGACAGCTCAATCTGAATGTCCTGAATGCTGATATTAGTACCCTGGTTTAGATAGGGGCTCGCAACTGCATCAGGGCGGCAGTGCTCCCTCTGTTAATAGAATCGACATTTAAGCAAGTCTGAGCACCCCCTTCACCAGCTGTCGCCGTCCAGTGTCCAGGCCGCACCCGGCATCACGTCTCTGCTCTTCAGTGCTAGGCCGATGCATCCATTTCGCCCCCCACTTAGTCTTAAGTGAGCAGTCAGAGCCCATACATGCAGGCGTAGCGTTTTCGCCGCGGCTTCCCGGGGGATTTTCCCGGCCAGCGCCCCCGTGTGTTGCAGGCCCAGGGGCCCAGAAGGAGCCGGGGGCTAAATTAAGTGGTGCTCTCGATCTGTTGCATCAGGTCTGCGGGACACACACAGTCCGGCCCCCTTCCCCGGGACTCCTCACCAGTTCTCGCGGTTCTCGTGTGCCCCCGATGCCCCGGCACGATGTACCATCGTTATGCAGGCAATTGGGCACCGGCAAGTCAGGATATTTATCAGGATGTATGATGCGGCGGAGGAGCCGATGGCTTAGGCGGCCATCACCGTTGCAGGCTAGCTCCGTCCCCCGGACCAAATTATGAATGTGTTTACATCTAATATTCAGAGACAGGGAGGTGTGTTTTCAATACTGCAACACAGCAGCTCTTCACTAATAGTACTGCAAATCTCTGTGGCACACTCTTATTTCTCATATGTAAGGTCCTGTTTTGATCTAAAAGAAAACATTTTAATGGATTTTGCATGAAACATAAACACAACATTTCTCTGCAAAATGTCGGTAATAGACTCACACAACACCCACATTCAAAATAAATGAAAGGAAAACAGTATTTAAAAGAATCTGTTTAAGAATTATTCAAGGTAATCAGGTATTCAAGGTAATCAGGGCAAGACTCTTTAAAATGCAGCTTGCTCTATTGGGGCCTCCTGAAAGGCTAGGGTCCTGGGCCAAAGCCCACTTTGCCCATGCCTTAAAATGTCTCTGGCTGCCCAGCATCAAAGTTCAGTGGGTTGCTACATTTATTGCACCATTTGTGCAGTTTGCTGGTCACAGGTTTCAATCCCTACGAAGCCAGCATTTTATCCTTTTTGAGGATGGTAAATTGAAGATACCTTAAGATAGGTAATTGTGCTATCGCAAGGTAGAACACTTTCCAGATGATTAAGTAGCTACTTCGTTTGTTAATGATCACGGTAAAGTGCTAGGGTGCCGATTTAATTAAATGTATGTATTGTATTGTAATTGCATTTATATGGTGCTTACTTACCCTGACGCGGCGTCAAATCGCTTTTTCGGCGAGTAGCATGCTACTCCGGAACTCATAAAGGATTAGTGGTGAATTAGTATAGTGACATATGAAAGTAATTTGAGTAGTGGATATGTTAGCCAGTTATTTAGATTGAGAAGGATAGCGTCACACTCTATACAACATGTAATAATAGTGGTGTTTCTTATAGTTATTGCCTAGTGACAAAGCTCAGTGGGTTGACGCACCTGTTGTAAAGAGACCAATGAACAACCTGCATGTTAAAGATTCAAATTTTTGTTGGATCAGCTTATACCATTGAGGCAATATGTAATTTTGCAAAAATACATATTACATTTAGTTTGTGATGTGGGCTAAAAAAATGCTTAATTTCTCTTCCTGCTACCATGCATGGGTCATGTTCCAGTACTGCTCACTAACCTGGACGGCAGTCTTCTATTTATTATAAAGTGCAAGCATTTCTCAGCCACATAATTGGACTCCATTTTCTTTGCGTGGTGCAGTCGTAAATGTGTTAAATTGGGATCACTTCGATGAACTACTGCAATTCGCGGATGATTCATTCCTACGACTACTATTGGTACTTGTAAATTCTACTTGTAAAAGTCAAGTGAAAAGGTTATATTTGCTGTATCCGGTAATTCTCCCAACGCATGCTGCCTCACACACACTATTAGCCCCCCCTGGCATTTCGCCGTTGGTAGCACTCTGCACACTGTCCACATTGTGAGCGCGCCCATTTGTACATTCGGGGAGGGGTGGACGAGACCCAGGAGAGGGATAAACCAGCTCCAAGATGGCGGCGGCGCCGTGCGCACGTGGCCCTAGGAGCCCCCGGCCGCGTCTGCTCCCAGGGTGATGTCATTCTCGGCATAGGACGCTGCCTGTTCCCCGCGCACGAGGAGCCGCGCTGGTAATGTCATCTATTTCAGCGCTTGCCTCGAATGGCTCTCCAAGGCCCTCTCAGGCCGCGGCTAATCCAGTTATAAAACTGACAGCCCTGGAGCCCGGCCAGCAGGATCAGGACACTTCCCGCCTAGCCTGACCCCCCTCGTCCTCTCCCAGCCGAGTCAGGCATTCCCTCCCTCTGACATCATACCAGTTCATTATTTTTTATTTATTCCGCAAGCCGGGACCCTCAAGGAGCAACGGGGCCTAAATATTTGGTTGCAGGCTGGAGCAGCCCATGTGCAGGTGCAGGGGGCGACCGGGTGCGCGCAGATATTTCGGGGACATGCCTGCTACTCTCAAACTCTCTGCTGGGCTGGGGAAAATGTAACTACATATTGGCTCCTGGATAACAAGAAGCTGACTCTACCTCAGCCTTACAAGCTGTTTTAGGGTCCAGGCATTTTGGGTTTGTAACATGGCCGGGAATTAAAGCAGCCCTAGCAATTTTGTAGCCCCCGCCCCCCCTACCCCCAGGGGGGAGAGGGTGTGCAAGTGTGAAGCACTGCTGCTTTCGTTGCTGGTAGCACTGCTGCATAACTGACCCCCAGTAACAAAATAACGACCCCCCACTGCTGTAAAACCGGCCCCCACCCTTCCACCCTCCTGGGAAAATGCCAGATGCCTGCTACAGCCTGTCCGACCTGGTTTGTAATAGATGTGAAAATGACGCTTATGACATGCACTCAGCGGTCAAAGTCCAGTCGGGCTCCCGGGTTTACATTCCGGCTCCAATGCGGCTCTTTTGGTGATTGCACTTAATGATCCAGTCCACAAGCCCCCAGCTCTATCTGTCTCTTACTTCCACCTGCATTAAATTCGGCTAAACTGGAAAGAAACAGGCCATATTGCTCCACTGAGAACTCTGTGGTGCAGAGAAGCCACTATAGTTGGCACTATCCACTGTTTCTACCAGCACTGCCAAATCCTATTCCAGGTCACCTAACACTGTAAGTAAGTCCTGGCCTCAGATCTGTTATATTTTTTTAAGTATGTTGAATAGGTTGTTGATGAGGTGCGCTCAAAGATATACAGATAGCGTCTCCATGTGGTGGACTGTCATAAGTGGCAGTGTTTGCAAATCAGTGCTGGTGCTATGCACTGGCAAACATCGCCACAAATTAAGCCCTGGGAGATTTAAAAGAGGGGCTGTGGAGAGGCGGGAAGGGTGCACATTGTGTTTTGGGGAGTACGGATCTACGTCTGTGGTTGATTTGACATGGTGGTCGCTTTGCAATGGTAGGAGTAGTTTGTGGCGTTGGGGATCTCAGAATGGATCCCTTTAACCATTGCAATGAAGAACATCTCAGAATCAAAGTGGTACACGCTGGGGGCACCTGAGACCAGACGGCGAGTTGAATATCTGTGAGATAGGGTTCACTTCCTCACGTTACGAAGATCCTAGTTTTGATTCCGCCGGTGCAGAGGTAGCTGTCCTTCACCTGGTCGAGTACATGGTCCAGACAGGTGGTAATACTAGTGGTTTTGTTTGGGCTGTTGTCTAGCTGGAAATACTTTTGTGCATTGCCTGAGTACATTTCGAAACTTACTTGATGCATGAGAAGTCCGAGCAGGGAACATATATGAATGTGGAAATATAGGCAGGAAGAGTTAGTTGGTGCTGTACAACACCAGGTGAGTAGAAGATTCGCTGTTCCGATCCTGGCTTTTTGACTGCAGTTTGGAGGGAAAAGATTTGATCCACCATAGATCTCATCCTGCCAGATTTGCCCACTTCCCTAGCCTGTCTTGCAGAATGACGTGATCAACAGTATTCTATGCCAATATGATAGACCTGGATGAGTTCCATTTTTTGGAGGTCTAAGTGCACCTCAATCTTGACCTGAAGCACCCTCTTTTGGGTCAGTACTAGTGAGTCATACACAACTCAGTCAGTGCATCTCAGTTCTGGCCTGCAGTTCATCTTCCTCCGACTGCTGCCGTAGTGGTGTTTCTGTCTTGGCCGAGGCTGGTGTCTCAGGCTAAGCAAGAGATTGTAGAAGGGGTTAAACATTACACACGCAAAGCGATCTGGTTGAGAAATAACACATGGAACCTAAAAAAGAAAAAAAACTCACATCTGGATCTTTGTGGATGTTACAAATCCTGGATGTTAAACACAACAGGGACAAGAGGCAGAGAAGCTCTCCTCGCATAAGCCTTTAAAAACAAGCTTTGTCAAAGCTAATACGTCTCGCGTTTGGGATCTACTGTCTTAGCCACTGGTTTTTAAACATGCTACACAGCATCTCCAATACTGTCCATCATGGCTTTCTTTTTAAAAACCTCTCCAGAATTTCGGTTTGAGAATGCAATGTAATTTTGGAGAACAATTTAAAAAAGCAAAATGTGTAAATGTGTTCATTTACTAACCTTAGACATCCCTGGTAAAAAAAAAAATCAATAAATAAACTGCACTGTAGGAGAGTGGGGTCTGCAATCCTATGGTCACCCCAGATTTTTGCTTTTGCTTCACTGGTTTACGACTTTCCCTGGCTGTGGGCCTGCTAATCAGACCCACAGCCTAGCTGTTCTCTCTCTAAATTGACAACCATGTACTTTAGGTGCATTTACCAATTGGTACTGGGCCACCTTATCAGTCCCTGTACAGTGTACCTTAGGTATCCAGGGCATAGGTGTACCCAGGGCCTACCAGGGGCTGAAGCATGTATTATGCCACCCCTGGCTGGCCATCTAAAACTGACACAACTGGCTGCATGACAGCTGGGGCAAGGTGGTGTAAACACCCTTTGCTATAGATATAGTATACCTATATCTAACCCTAAAATGGACACATATATTCCTATTAGTCACTCCTATGGAAGGCCTTATCAATCCTGAAGGCAGAGTGCTTGGAATTATGTGAGATGGTGCTCTGGCATGAGCTGAGCCCGTTTGCAGCTTGCAGAACCAAGTCCTAATAGCTGTTCCATGATAACGCTATACCATATACTCTTAAGTGCATTACCAACCTCGCGGTTAAATGCCAACTCTGGTATAACATTATCAAAACATGTCGAGTAAGGTGTCATACGAATTGGAATACTACCCCCTCGCCAATTCTGGCGACGGGGGTAGCATTCCACCCTTCTAGAGGGACACGACATGTATGTAACTGTGAACCCTGGTTAAAGTTAACTCGAGCCTTGGCATCACAAAATGGATGCTGCCACCACAGACACAAGTCTGACCTCCTGCTGCTGGGAGTCCTTCCAGCGAGGGAGGCTTTGACAAAGGGTTTCCTGCCTTGGGAGGTGCTAGCACCACCCCAGACAGGATTTTGTGTATTGGGTAGGATAGGCCTGAAAGGAATGAGACATGCCTGGGGCACACAAGGTGCCCTGTGCATAAACCGGTTCAAACCAGTTGCTGGGGCACTCCAGCCCCAGCTCTGGCGGGAAACCGGACAAAGGATAGGGGGTGTAACCACCCCCCTTCCTGGTCCCACCCAGGGGAGGGACCTAGTCAGTAGTGCAGCCCCCTTTAGCAGGATAAAGGTAGGAGCTGGTCCCATTCCAAATTAGATTAATCCTGAACTACTCTACAAGAAGAAACTCTGGACTTCGACGTTCTGCTCCACAGAAGACTGAAGAAATCTCCCTTGTGGGCAAGGAGTGTCCACCCTGCAACTGCAGGCACCATCAAGCGTCCAGCGGCTTCCCTTTGTCGTCTTCCTTCCAGGATCCAGACTTCAGAGCCCGACGAGACCCGGATTCCCAGACCTCTCCGACCTCAACCTACATCTGCAGCACGGCTGAGATCCGTGGGTGCGACGAGACACGTGGGACCGGCCATCTTGGAAGAAACTGCACTTCGCTTCCAGCACGACATCTGAGGTAAACTCGACCAAGTGCTTTGGGGACTGAGAAGCCCCAGCACCGAGCAGCCCCTGCACCGAAGATCAGCCCTCCAGCATCCACGAGATCTGCGTAGGGCCCTTCTGCTTGTTTGCTGCTCGACACCTTGTCTGGCCACTTGCCGGCTGACTAGTGGCCTCCTAGACGACGAACCTTTGAATCTTTGCTGCTGGTCTGGTTGCTCCAGACTGGCCCTTGCTCCATTCCAAAAGAGGGGCACCCCGGACTCTTCTAGTCCGCACCAGACGTCTTTTCCACTCACCGCGTGGGTTGCCTTTGCCAAGGCCTGTTGACTCCAATCCCGGATCCGACACCGCCGACAGCGAGAGCCTGCGTGGGACAGCTCGTGCCTCCATCCTGGTCGTCGAAGACACCTCCTGGTCCACGTGGCTGCAGAGTCAAGCGTCCACTCTTCACCTGATCGCGACGACAGCACCTGGTTCCTTCCTGGTTCCACACCGGTCACTAGCTAGTGACTTTGAACACTGTCTCCTCTGCTTTCAGGTCCTCTTCTTCACCGATCCACCCTTTGATCGCACCGGACATCGTCCTCCTGGTCGCCTGCAGCATCTTTTCTTTCAGGCTCCATTGACTTCAACGCGAGAACCCAACACACTTTGGCACCTATGCACCCGCAGCCCGTGGGTGAGGTAACGAGAGCATTTCGGTGCTCAAGGGTAGTCTAACTGTCCTAGTGTCCAATTCCACAGTCGTTGTTGTCCTAACTAGTCAGGATTGTCCGTACTTACCTTTTACTTGAACTGTACTGTCCATAGATGTTGTTACGCATCTCGCGTGTGAGTTCACACTCTGCACACGCGTTCCGTGGGCCTCCTATTACTTACCTAGAGTTAGTGTAGCATGGTCCCATCGATCCTACAGCCTCTGGACAGCTCCATTCCTTTTATCGACTTTCACATTCCACTTACTTAGTATATGGTTTGTCGTGCCCCTAGGGCACCATTGTAATTTTGTGCAACTTGTCGTATTTTTCGTAAGAGATTGTCATGTGCTTAGCCCTCTGACCTCATAAAGAGTTCAGAGGTGTTGTTATTAATAAATATAATGTTTATTTTCATAACAACCTGTGTGGTGTCCTTTCATCTGGTATTCAAGGGGTTATATTGTGGTAAAACAGCTGGCTTCACATGCCAAAAGAGTTTAGCCTAAGACTGCTTTGTCCATGCTACCATTAGGATAGCTGGTCTATAAGGTTGACTTACAACCAATCACCATAAGGGTTGTTTGGACTGATACAAGGTGATCACTAGAACTAGTGAGCATCATATATCAGGCCAACTTCTCACATTGGTGGCAGCGGGGGCATTTGAGCTTGCTGTTGTTTTTACCAAATATAATCTTGAAATATCATTTGAAAGATTACATAAGGTACTCTAGGTACATATAACAAGCTTAGAAATACTCTGAGTTCTACTGAACCAGCTGTTGTAGTAGAAAGGGCCTAGCACACCCTGACTACAACTCTTAGCAAGGGATCAGTAGGAAAACCCATAGTGTAGGTAGGTGCATCACCTACACCTCACTAGAAAGCATGTCTACCCATGGAGAGTCCTCAGAGACTCCCCTAGTGGTTAGTGACCCTCCACAGGTACTTTCCAGATATGCAGCTCTCAGTTTCCAGGAGATGAGACAATTGTGTACCTCCAGGAAATTGAAACAGGGTTCTAACCCTACCACTCCTTTTCTGTTAGGTCTCTTAGAGACATATGATGCCAGAAGGGCTGCTAACACAGACCCCTCTAATCCAGATAGGAGCATGCCTGCCTAGAAGGTACTCGTGGTGACCCAGATCTCTCTGAAACAGAAGATGTAGATGAGGAAGATGATGAACCCTCTGGGGATGAGGCAGGCAAAGGTTCTGTGGTAGTCAGCAGACTTACAAGGGCCAACTTAGACCTACATAGGGAAGGAACTGGGGGACCCCCAGTGCTGAACCTAAGCAGGCCTAACTATGGAGTTAGAAGAGATAGGTCTCATTCTAGGGACTCCATTAGATCTGTGCACTCTCGTGCCTGTCATGCATCTGCTCAGAGGAGGATGACTTCCCCTCAGAGGAGAGAGCATGAGGCAAAGATGAAGGAAGCTAATCTGAGGATCCAAAGGGAAGAACTTGCCCTTGCCAAAGAGAAGCTTGCCTTTGCTAGAGAGCAACAGTTGAGTGGGGTAGCCCCACTGGTGGCAGCAATATCCCTAGGGATAGAGACAGGAGTTTTGATAATAGACACCTGAGTAAAATAGTGCCCTCCTATAAGACAGGAGATGATATCCACAAGTGGATAACTGCTTTGGAGAGAGCCTGCAAAGTACAGCAGGTACCCCAGAGTCAGTGGGCAGCTATATTGTGGCTCTCCTTTGAAGGTAAAGGTAGAGACAAGCTCCTCACTGTTAGAGATGAGGATGCTAATGATTACCAAGTCTTGAAAACTGCACTGATTGATGGGTTTGGCTTAACCACTGAACAGTACAGGTTAATGTTCAAAGACACCCAGAAAACTCAGGCTCAAGATTGGACTGACTTTGTTGATTGTGCCACTAAGGCTTTGGAAGGCTGGTTACTGGGAAGTAAAGTTACTGATTACACAGGATTGTATAATCTAATTATGAGAGAGCAAATCTTAAATAATTGTCAGAACCAGTTGTTGCATCAGCACTTGATTGACTCAGATCTGACCTCTCCCCAAGAATTGGGAAAGAAGGCAGACAGATGGTCAGGACAAGGGTCAAGCAGCAGAACCCGAACCAGGGTGGTGGCCAGAAGAAAGCAGACCAGAAGGGTAATGAGAATAAGCAAAATGACCAGAAGTCTTCAACAGGGCCCCAACAACCTAAGGAGGGTGGGTCCCAAAATTCCCAAAAGAAGAAGAATGATGGTCCCAAGAAACCATGGTGCCAATACTGTAAAAGTAAGACTCACTGGTTTAGTGAGTGCACCAAGAAAGGCCAAACTCCTACCACTACTGTCCCTAAGACACCTGCACCCCCTAGTACAGTTAGTAGTGGTAGTGTACCTCCCAAGGCTATAGTTGGGTTAACCCTGGGAACTGAGGTGGGTTCTGACTTAGTCAGAATTCCTACTCAGGCAGTTCTTGTTTGTACTGGGGACATGGATATGACCCCTACTGTAAGTCCTAGTACTCTGGGCAAATACAGACAAACGCCTTTAATTAATGGAAAGATGGCTCAGGCCTACAGGGACACATGTGCAACATTTGTGGACCCTGACCAGATCATGCTAGGTTCAGATTACCTAGTGACCAATGCTAGCAATGTCACTACCAATCACAGTATGGCAGTTGTTAATTTCTCCTGGGGAGGGGTAACTGGCCTCAAAAGGGTTGTAGTTAGTTCAGACCTCCCAGTAGATTGTCTTTTGGGCAATGATTTGGAATCCTCACTGTGGTCAGATGTGGAGTACAGGACTCATGTAGAAATGCTAGGTCTCTCCTCACATGTCCTTGCTGTGACTAGGTCACAGGCCAAGAAATGCCCAGCTGAACAAGTGCTGGATCCTGGAAGAATGGACCAGACACTACCCAAGAGAAGGAATGGTAGGGTTAAGGCAGAGCTTTCCCCCCTGCCTCAGGTTGAGGATCAGCCCTCTCAGGAGGCTGACCCAGAGACCCCAGAAGGAACTGTCCTAGAAGAGCTTGAACCTGATCAGGTTGAGTTTCTTGGGACAGGGGGACCTTCCAGGGCAGACTTGAGACAGGCCCAATTAGACTGTTCCTCTCTTGAACCCCCCGGAAAGCAGGCTGCTGCTGAGGCTGCAGGGAATGCTACAGGTGCCCATAAGGTATATTGGGAAGATGGACTCCTATACTCTGAGGCAAGAGACCCTAAGCCTGGTTCTACCAGGAGGCTGGTCATCCCCTTGCCTCTTAGAGATTTCCTTCTCACCTTAGCCCATGAGATTCCCCTTGCAGGTCACTTCGGCCAGAACAAGACTTGGGACAGGCTTACCCCACACTTTCACTGGCCTCATATGTCTGAAGACACCAAAGAGTTGTGTCGCTCATGTGTCACCTGCCAAGCCAGTGGCAAATCAGGTGGCACAACAAAGGCCCCCCTTATACCACTATCTGTGGTGGGGGTACCCTTTGAAAGAGTGGGGATAGACATTGTTGGACCAATGGACCCCCCAACAGCATCTGGGCACAGATTTATACTGGTGGTAGTGGATCATGCCACCAGGTATCCAGAAGCTATTCCCCTTAGGACCACTACAGCCCCTGTTGTGGCCAGGGCCCTACTTGGAATTTTCTCCAGAGTGGGGTTTCATAAGGAGGTTGTCTCTGACAGAGGTGCAAACTTCATGTCAGGATACTTGACTGCTATGTGGAAGGAGTGTGGAGTAAATTACAAATTTACCACACCCTATCACCCACAGTGCAATGGGCTTGTTGAGAGATTCAACAAGACCCTCCAAGGGATGATAAAAGGGTTACCTGAAAAGCTTAGGCAAATATGGGACATCCTTTTACCCTGCCTCCTGTTTGCTTACAGAGAGGTCCCACAGAAGGGGGTTGGCTACAGTCCTTTTGAGCTTCTGTTTGGACATCCTGTAAGAGGACCCCTATGTCTGGTGAAGGAAGGATGGGAGTTACCTCTCAAAAAGCCTAAACTTGACATAGTGGACTATGTACTTGGTCTCCGCTCCAGGATGGCAGAGTACATGGAGAAGGCATCAAAAAACCTTGAGGCCAGCCAAGAACTTCAAAAAGCTTGGCATGACCAAAAGGCTGTCCTAATTGTGTATCATGCAGGACAGAAGGTGTGGGTGTTGGAGCCAGTGGCCCCAGCAGCTCTCCAAGACAAGTGGTCTGGACCCCATACCATCATTGAGCAAAAGGGAGAAGTCACCTACTTGGTAGACATGGGAACTCCCAGGAGCCCCCACAGGGTGCTTCATGTAAACAGGCTCACGGCATTTGTCAACAGGGAGGACATGGGCTTGCTCATGGCCACAGATGAGGGACAGGAGGAAGAGAGTGACCCTCTCCCAGACCTGCTCACTCAGAACCCTGATGATGGGTCAGTAGATGGTGTAGTCTTTTCTGACAGCCTGTCTGAACATCAACAAGAGGATTGTAAACAGGTTCTTCAATCCTTCAGGCAAATGTTCTCACTGACCCCCAGTCAGACAAACTGGTGCACCCATGAGGTGGACACTGGTGACAGTCTGCCTGTCAAGAGTAAAATCTACAGGCAACCTGACCACGTCAGGGACTGCATAAAGAAAGAAGTCCAAAAGATGTTGGAATTGGGAGTCATTGAACCCTCAGGGAGCCCTTGGGCTAGTCCTGTAGGTCTAGTGCCTAAACCTCACACCCAGGATGGTAAGAGAGAGATGAGGTTTTGTGTAGACTACAGGGGTCTCAATGCTGTCACTAAGACAGATGCCCATCCAATACCTAGGGCAGATGAACTGATAGACAAGTTGGCTTCTGCAACTTTCTTAAGTACATTTGACCTAACAGCTGGTTATTGGCAGATCAGGTTAGCTGAGGATGCCAAGGCCAAAACAGCATTTTCTACCCAAGGAGGTCATTACCAATTTGTGGTGATGCCCTTTGGTTTGAAAAATGCACCTGCCACTTTTCAAAGGTTGGTGAACCAAGTTCTCACTGGGTTGGATGACTTCTGTGCAGCATATCTAGATGATATTGCTGTCTTTAGCTCCACCTGGGAGAATCAACTGATCCACCTGAGGAAAGTTTTGGAGGCCCTGCAAAAGGCAAGCCTCACTATCAAGGCTACTAAGTGCCAGATAGGGCAGAGTCAGGTTGTGTACCTGGGCCACCTTGTGGGTGGTGGCCAGGTTCAACCATTGGAGAGCAAGATACAGGCCATAAAGGACTGGGCTCCTCCAACCACCCAGACACAGGTCAGAGCTTTCTTGGGCCTGTCTGGTTACTATAGGAAGTTTATCAAAAATTATGGGTCCATTGTGACACCCCTTAATGACTTGACAAGCAAGAAAATGCCAAAGAAAGTTCAGTGGACAGTTAGCTGTCAGAAGGCATTTGATGACCTAAAGCAGGCCATGTGTACTGCACCTATTCTCAAGAGTCCTGACTACTCCAAAACCTTCATTGTCCAAACAGATGCATCTGAGTTGGGTGTGGGAGCTGTCCTATCTCAACTGAATATTGATGGTCATGACCAGCCCATTGCTTTTATAAGCAGAAGGCTGACCCCTAGAGAGAAACATTGGTCAGCTATTGAGAAGGAGGCCTTTGCTGTGGTTTGGGCCCTGAAGAAGTTGAGGCCATACTTGTTTGGAACTCACTTCAAGATTCAGACTGACCATAAGCCCCTCTTATGGCTAAATCAGATGAAGGGTGAAAACCCCAAACTTCTTAGGTGGTCCATTTCCCTACAGGGGATGGACTTTACAGTGGAGCACAGACCAGGGACTGACCATGGCAATGCAGATGGTCTCTCCAGGTATTTCCACTTAGAACAGGAAGACTCACCTGGTCAAGGTTAGTTTAATGTCCCTAAGTTTGGGGGGGGGGGTTATGTAGGAGAGTGGGGTCTGCAATCCTATGGTCACCCCAGATTTGAGCTTTTTGCTTCACTGGTTTACGACTTTCCCTGGCTGTGGGCCTGCTAATCAGACCCACAGCCTAGCTGTTCTCTCTCTAAATTGACAACCATGTACTTTAGGTGCATTTACCAATTGGTACTGGGCCACCTTATCAGTCCCTGTACAGTGTACCTTGGGTATCCAGGGCATAGGTGTACCCAGGGCCTACCAGGGGCTGAAGCATGTATTATGCCACCCCTGGCTGGCCATCTAAAACTGACACAACTGGCTGCATGACAGCTGGGGCAAGGTGGTGTAAACACCCTTTGCTATAGATATAGTATACCTATATCTAACCCTAAAATGGACACATATATTCCTATCAGTCACTCCTATGGAAGGCCTTATCAATCCTGAAGGCAGAGTGCTTGGAATTATGTGAGATGGTGCTCTGGCATGAGCTGAGCCCGTTTGCAGCTTGCAGAACCAAGTCCTAATAGCTGTTCCATGATAACGCTATACCATATACTCTTAAGTGCATTACCAACCTCGCGGTTAAATGCCAACTCTGGTATAACATTATCAAAACATGTCGAGTAAGGTTTCATACGAATTGGAATACTACCCCCTCGCCAATTCTGGCGACGGGGGTAGCATTCCACCCTTCTAGAGGGACACGACATGTATGTAACTGTGAACCCTGGTTAAAGTTAACTCGAGCCTTGGCATCACAAAATGGATGCTGCCACCACAGACACAAGTCTGACCTCCTGCTGCTGGGAGTCCTTCCAGCGAGGGAGGCTTGGACAAAGGGTTTCCTGCCTTGGGAGGTGCTAGCACCACCCCAGACAGGATTTTGTGTATTGGGTAGGATAGGCCTGAAAGGAATGAGACATGCCTGGGGCACACAAGGTGCCCTGTGCATACACCGGTTCAAACCCGTTGCTGGGGCACTCCAGCCCCAGCTCTGGCGGGAAACCGGACAATGGATAGGGGGTGTAACCACCCCCCTTCCTGGTCCCACCCAGGGGAGGGACCTAGTCAGTAGTGCAGCCCCCTTTAGCAGGATAAAGGTAGGAGCTGGTCCCATTCCAAATTAGATTAATCCTGAACTACTCTACAAGAAGAAACTCTGGACTTCGACGTTCTGCTCCACAGAAGACTGAAGAAATCTCCCTTGTGGGCAAGGAGTGTCCACCCTGCAACTGCAGGCACCATCAAGCGTCCAGCGGCTTCCCTTTGTCGTCTTCCTTCCAGGATCCAGACTTAAGAGCCCGACGAGACCCGGATTCCCAGACCTCTCCGACCTCAACCTACATCTGCAGCACAGCTGAGATCCGTGGGTGCGACGAGACACGCGGGACCGGCCATCTTGGAAGAAACTGCACTTTGCTTCCAGCACGACATCTGAGGTAAGAACAAATTACAGCAAAGGTGCACCACAAAACACAAAACAGTAAGTGCAAACAATATCTGAGCAAAATAACAAGATATTCCTCAGAAATGTTGAAGTTCTTCTTTGAATCTTTATTTTCAAGAGGCAATAAAACACATACGGCTGTATGTGTTTTATTGCCTCTTGAAAATAAAGATTCAAAGAAGAACTTCAACATTTCTGAGGAATATCTTGTTATTTTGCTCAGATATTGTTTGCACTTACTGTTTTGTGTTTTGTGGTGCACCTTTGCTGTAATTTGTTCTGAATCAAAATTCCCTAGGGAATAGGCACGGTGATGATGGGTGCCATTCAGTGTGCACACAACCCCCTTGATTAAACTTAAGGGTTAAGATACCTCACGGGGGATAGTTAGTCAGGTGCTTACTCTAGGCAGGGTCCATCATTTATTCAGTGTTTTTTCGACATCTGAGGTAAACTCGACCAAGTGCTTTGGGGACAGAGAAGCCCCAGCCCCGAGCAGCCCCTGCACCGAAGATCAGCCCTCCAGCATCCACGAGATCTGCGTGGGGCCCTTCTGCTTGTTTGCTGCTCGACGCGTTGTCTGGTCACTTGCCGGCTGGCTAGTGGCCTCCTAGACGACGAACCTTTGAATCTTTGCTGCTGGTCTGGTTGCTCCAGACTGGCCCTTGCTCCCTTCCAAAAGAGGGGCACCCCGGACTCTCCTAGTCCGCACCAGATGGCTTTTCCACTCACCGCGTGGGTTGCCTTTGCCAAGGCCTGTTGACTCCAATCCCAGATCCGACACCGCCGACAGCGAGAGCCTGCGTGGGACAGCTCGTGCCTCCATCCTGGTCGTCGAAGACACCTCCTGGTCCACGTGGCTGCAGAGTCAAGCGTCCACTCTTCACCTGATCGCGACGACAGCACCTGGTTCCTTCCTGGTTCCACACCGGTCACTAGCTAGTGACTTTGAACACTGTCCCCTCTGCTTTCAGGTCCTCTTCTTCACCGATCCACCCTTTGATCGCACCGGACATCGTCCTCCTGGTCGCCTGCAGCATCTTTTCTTTCAGGCTCCATTGACTTCAACGCGAGAACCCAACACACTTTGGCACCTATGCACCCGCAGCCCGTGGGTGAGGTAACGAGAGCATTTCGGTGCTCAAGGGTAGTCTAACTGTCCTAGTGTCCAATTCCACAGTTGTTGTTGTCCTAACTAGTCAGGATTGTCCGTACTTACCTTTTACTTGAACTGTACTGTCCATAGACGTTGTTACGCATCTCGCGTGTGAGTTCACACTCTGCAAACGCGTTCCGTGGGCCTCCTATTACTTACATAGAGTTAGTGTAGCGTGGTCCCATCGATCCTACAGCCTCTGGACAGCTCCATTCCTTTTATCGACTTTCACATTCCACTTACTTAGTATATGGTTTGTCATGCCCCTAGGGCACCATTGTAATTTTGTGCAACTTGTCGTATTTTTCGTAAGAGATTGTCATGTGCTTAGCCCTCTGACCTCATAAAGAGTTCAGAGGTGTTGCTATTAATAAATACACTGTTTATTTTCATAACAACCTGTGTGGTGTCCTTTCATCTGGTATTCAAGGGGTTATATTGTGGTAAAACAGCTGGCTTCACATGCCAAAAGAGTTTAGCCTAAGACTGCTTTGTCCATGCTATAATTAGGATAGCTGGTCTATAAGGTTGACTTACAACCAATCACCATAAGGGTTGTTTGGACTGATACAAGGTGATCACTAGAACTAGTGAGCATCATATATCAGGCCAACTTCTCACACAGGGCCGGCCTAAGGCATGTGCAAGCTGTGCACCTGCACAGGGCCGCCAAACCCCAGGGGCCGCCACGCCAATATATATCCTTAGATACATATTTGCGTGGCGGCCCCTGGCAGGGATTTGGTGGCCTCGGGGCCCCCTACCTACACTCCCTGCTCAGGGCCTCCGTGAGCCTAGAGCCGGCCCTGTCTCACATGCACAATACTCTTAGCATAAATTCAGGAAAACAGGCGTATGTCATCTATCTTCGTAACTACCAAGCAGTTACAACTGCCTGCCAGGTATAAAGTGTCTCTGGGTGAAATGGAAAAACCTTTAAGTACGTAAACAGTTGTTGTAACTTACACCTGCACATGGCCTTTATGGATTTAACATCGGCATTTGATTGTGTAAATAGAGCCAAACTGTGGCAGATCCTGGGGGAGCTGGGTATGGAGCTGGACCTGGTGACATTTTTACATTCCGCCCATAACAACACTACTGTGGCGGTAAGGTTTAAGGAGGATGGCTGCATGACAGACCCCTGGGAGGTCAGGAGAGGAGTATGGCAGGGGTGCATTTTGGCCCCTCTGCTGTTCACACTCTACATCAATAAGCTAGTGGACCTCCTCTCAGCCAGCAGTAAAGATATCCCAAGAGTAGGGTCTAAATTGATCCCTACACTCTTGTACGCAGATGATGCGGTGCTGTTTGCCAGGACCGCTGTAGGCCATCAAAAACCTTTAAATAAAAGACAGCTCAAAAAGAATGTTCTGGCAAGAGCAGTAGGGGCCACATGGGACTGCTAAAAGGCTGGGGTCAAAATCCGTACCTGCCCAGCTCAAGGTGTGTAAAGAAATATTTATTCCTATGGCCACACACGGGTGTGATGTCTGGGGCTACAAGGATGTGAATGACATTCAGGGGGTTGAAAATAAATTCATGCATGGCCTTCTAGTGGTCCCCTCTAGCACCCCAGCCTTTATTTTGCATGAAGAGCTTGGTCAGGGGTACATTTCTGACCTTACTGCTGCTATGCCCCTGATACGTTGGCTGAGAATTTGGTCGAGTCCAACCGGACTGTATTACCCACGAGGGGGCCCTACTTATCCCCTAGTTAAAATATATTATGGAGCAAATGAAGAGGCTGGGCAGCCCTGACTAGTACACTAACCCTAGACCCTTGGGTCCAGCAGCCATCAGAGATATTAAACAGAAGTTTCTGGCTAAGCAGCAGACGACTAGGGAGGGCATGGAATTAGCCAAGCCCTCAGTGAGAAGGTATGTTACTTTGAGTTTGTGCTCACAAATACAGCCGTATTTGTCATTGGTCTCCAATGTGCAACATCGCTTTGTTTTAACCAGATTTCGACTGAACCTGGTACCCTGGTTATTAGCCTTCCCCAAGGGATACTTGATGCCAGGTGCCCTAAAGCCATGGCATTGTGACAATTTTTCTGAGCAGCAGGATACCTTGCATTTGATCTTTTTTTGTCAATTCTACGACCCCCTGTGCAAAATGTTCATTCTGCCGTTACTTAGAAATGCTAATTTTATTCAAGTAAGGCCCGCTTTATTATTTTTACAAATGCTTTCCTCTTCTATGGTGTGCATTGGGGTTGCGAGTTTCCTGTTAGGGGCCTTAAGACCCAGGACGAAGATACCTCATCAGTAGTTATGCGGCATTCATTTAAATATAGCCAGGGCATTATATGTATCACCGAGCACTTCTTAAGGAGTAATTAGTTGCCCTTATTAAGCACTCGCCACTACTGTATTTTATCCGCTATATTTTATGTCTGTTTTGGTATTTGCCGCCTGATTCCCATAATGAGTTTTAATTCTGTTTGTTAAGTGATTCATTCTAGTATACCTAATACTAGTATGATGGGACCTTTCTTAATAGATATGTGCAATTTCTTTCTTTCAATGCACTGAATTTTTTAAATGTTTTTAAATGTTTTTAACTGTCTGCCTTTATGGCTTTTACTGGCCGAATAAAGTATATTTTGACGTTGACTTTTTTACACCTGTGCTTAGGCATAAACTACCCAGCTTGTCATTTATGACTTGTTTTGTTAACCAAGTCCTTTGTCGGTGGTGGGAAATTAGGTTAGACATTAAAATGGCTCTATTTAATTGCCTTCTTTAGGAAGAGTAAATTGATTTATAAAGAGCGAAAACGTAAATTGTCATTGACAATGGGAGTAATTTTATGCAAGCCTAAATAAAGATGTTTCTGCCTTTTCCCTACAGAAGTGTATATCTCTGTCTAGAGTCCATATCTTAGCTTTAGAGCGGTGCTCTTTCAAGCCGGCAGAGGGCGCTGCTGTTAGTGTGCCTGGGTAGTGGGGCATTGCCAGTGGCAAGGTAGTATGCTAAGGGACCCCCATCACAGCTCATGCCATCCTTGACCTCTTCCTCCCTCCTTCATGAGGCTGCACAGGGCTGAGCTATCCTAGGTGTTGTTTACCTCACACCTCTCCTTCCAGCCTTTCCCCTAGTTCATTTTCCCCTTACTCCTGTACCCTGCGCTTTCTACCTCTCCCCAACATGTTATCTCTGCTCACCTATCTTCCCCTGTCTATTCGTTCTCTATTCTGTTTCTTTATCACGCCCTCTCACCTATCTCTCTCGCATTCATCTATCTGGTTCTCATCTGTTAGATTCTTTGCACTTGCGCCCTCTTACCTGTCTCCCTTGTTTGTCTCACAGCTACCTTTCTCACCTGTGCCTCTCTTTATCATTCTCTGACTCACTTACTTCCTCTCACCCCTCTCTCAGCTGTCTCTTTCTCACCTGTTTCAGTCTCTTTATTGTCTGTCACACATGTCTCTACCCCATCTCTCACTTGATCGCTTCTCACCCACCTCCATCTTTTATCTAACTCACTCGTACCTCTCTCTCTCTGCAGTCTTTCTCTCCAGCCTGTCTCTTATTCACGTCTCTCTCTCGCCAGTTACCCCATTCTGTTCTCAGCTGCCTCTTTCTTGCCTGTCCTCTCCGTCTTACTTTCTCTCTCTATTATTAACTTTCTCCGTCTCACACTCTTCATTCTCCTTCTTACCTCTTTCCCAGCTGTCTGACACTTTTTGAGAACTACCTCCTTATCACATGTCTGCCTTTCTCAGATCACTCGCCTTTCTTCACTTTTTCTTTCAGCCCTGTCTTCCTATTCTGTCTGTCTCTTTATCACCGTCCCTCTCGCACACACCTGTCTCCCCTCCCTGTCTTTCTCTCACACTTTTTTCACCCTCTATTCTCTTCATCATCCTCCTTTAACAGCCACATTTTCCTCCATTGTGTATTTATCCCTTATGGCTATCTCTTTAACACCTGTCTCTCACCTGTCACCCTGTCTCCCAGCTGGTCCCTCCTCATCTGTCTGTCTTTATCCAGTGTTACACTCACCTGTCCTGCCCTCTCAGGCGTCTCTTTCTCTCATGTCTCTTCATTAGCTCTCTCACCGCTCTTCCATTATTCCTGTCACCTCTTTTTGTTACCCGTCTCTATCGTTTATCCACCCACCACCCCCTCACATGTCTCTTTCTAATCTGCCTCTATCACTGTCTCACTTTAATCTGTCTGCTCCTCTCTGCCTATCACCTGTCTCATGCGCCTGTCCTCTTATAACTTGTCTCTCCTCTGCATCACTTTCTTACTTTCTTACTGCCCTGTCTCACCACTATTTATCCCCTTCTCACTCACCTGTCTCTCTGACCTCATCTGTCTGACTGTGGTGTCCACTTTATCTCCTGTGTCTTTTCACCTCCTTCCTCTGCTCTGATCCAGCTCTATCACCTTTCTTCTGCAGTATTTTTCCAGTTTTTTTGTCTTCTTAAATTCCTATTGGCAGTGAGAGAAAGAGAGGCACAATGTTGCTCATACCCGCTCCATTAGTGGTAATTTACAAGATTGTAACTTTTTGACCAGGGAAAACCTAGTATTGCCGGATGTAACCAGATGGTGGCTGTTGTATCTCTTTTTCAAATGAACTGGAAATGGGGCTGTAAATGTGGCCAGGGGGGGTGCCCTCCAGGATGGGAAGATCTATTGCATCCCTTGGCAGTAGTCACAGACAGAGGACAATCCGTCGTCTGCAGAAGTTGAAGGGAGCGGGATCTGCTGGGATCCGCGTTCCTAGACTTTTACATTAATGCAGATCAGTTCATCAACTTTGTTAATAAAAAAAGCTCCCCAATTACAGCAGACTTCGGCAGGTGTAGTTGGTGGTTGCCCTGCAAAGCTTGTGCTCAACCAGGAAAAAAAGGGTGCCAGCACGCGAACATGCCTTTTCAGGCAAATACTGCTTATGCCTCAAACATTATTCCAGAGAGTTCTTGGAGGTAAGGGGGTTTTGGAGGCGGGGAGGGGGTAGTGGGCTCTTATCCTTAGGGCCTAAGCCCCTGGTGCTCACATTGTACAGGTGCAGCAAGTCTTCTTTGCAAACCCCCCTTGTTCCAAAGGAATGTGTGTGACCATTCACATTTTGCACTCATCTGCACTTGAAAGGACAAGGTTAGGAGAGTACACACCGAGTGTATATTCCATAAACTCTCTTTATTGCATTCACCACAGATAACACAGCCACCACTGAGTCAGACACAATCCAACTGACCAGTGGTTTCCTAGGACACCTACAGATCTATATGATGCCCACAGAACTCTACAGGTTCCTACCAGGGTTAAAGGGACAGGTGAAATTTATAACACATCTCCCCCTTCAAGCATACAGTAACGAATGCACTACATCATGGGGAAAGGAACAACGGTGAAAAGTGCTGTTTCCACATACATAGGAAAAGGGACGTTACTATGTCTTTAAGGAATAAACAGTTAAAAGGAAAACATACATTCAGGGATACCAAAGAACTCAAATGAGCTGGAAGCTTTCATGAGACTAAGTATCAGATATACCCTACATTTCCACTCTCTTACAGTGTAGACCCAACATAAACAAATGGCTTCTTGAGCATAAGGCATTATTCCAATATATAATCTTTGAGGTAAAGGGGTGTCTCCCTAAGTTTGGGGGCGTCCCCTCGAACAGCCTGTGCTGCCTCGCGAAGACCTCGAACCACAACACCAGACTCTTGACTATCACCAGTCTGATAACTCCCTCCTTCATTGGTTCTGTCGAGTTACAGTTGCGGTGGCATTTTGATAACCTTGTCATGCTCCACACGTCGCCCACTTAATACCACCACTTTATTCTTGATCTCAGTTATTTGTTTACGAGCCATGAACTTCGTCTCACCTTTAGAGGACCAAACAGGTTTCTTCACATACACCATCTCACCTACCACCCACTTATTTTGTTTGAATTCATGCTTCTTATCAAAACGTTTTTTGTAACTGTCCTGATATTCGTTGATCCTACAGGAAGGCGGACTTGCCATGCCCATGGTATTATTTAGCCAAATTGGTTTTAATTTTGACCCGGTAAATTCTCGCTTTGAGTCTCTAAACAGGAGAAATGTCTGTCCCACTGGTAGGTGTATTGCGATGTGCCCACAATTTCCCACATAGAATCCCTCTCAAAGGTAACCTACTCTCTACAGATGTTTGCACACATGCCCTCACTAGATGGTTCATGCGTTCCACCCGACAGTTTGCTTGGGGATGCCTAAAACACAGTGCAATGGTGTTTGATTGACAAATTCCCTAGAAATTCCTTCTTATTTTGTGAAATTGACTGGACATCATTATCCATTACAAAGGTTTTGGGGATATCCTCGCAAGCAAAGACATCCCTTAAGAATTCCAGAATGTTTTTTGTCACAATAGAGCTGACACAACAAGCTGATACCCATTTGGAAGTATAATTTACCAATGCCAGTACAAATCTCTCAGTTGGTGACAACACTTCAAAAGGGCCCACAATTTCCAGTGCCCGTTCGCACCATTGTTCCTCAGGAACTTCTACAGGAGATAAGGGAGTTGCTCTGACCGACTTGGATTTGCCATTACTTGCACAGAGTATGCAGTCCCTAACAACCTCCTCTACTTGCTTGTCCACACCCGGCCACCAGTACAACTCCCTTACTCTGGCCTTGGTTAAATTCCGGCCCAAACGACCTTGATGAGCCAGGTTAATGATTTTGCCATGCATCTCTTCTGGGGGAACTACTCTCTCCCTCCTGAAAAGTTAATCACTGACAATACTCAATTCCTCACGCACTTTCTAAATTGCCCTTACGCTGTCAGGTACTTTGCTTATGGTTGGCCATCTGCCCACCACAAAATCCAGTACTTATTTCCGTGTTGTATTGTTGGACACTCCAGCTTCCCGTTCAGATTTTGGGAGCGCTGGTTCCTTGACCCACAATGCTGGTGGTTCCACCGTGGAAACCAACTCCTTGTTTAAAGGCAACCTGGACAGAAAGTCAGCCGGTATATGTCTTGTGCATGGTATGTATTACACCTTGAAGTTGTATTCCATTAGTCCTTCCACCTACCTTTTTCTTTTGGGGTGGAGTGTTATGTAGGCCTGCACGCAAATATCTGGACCAAAAGTCGGTGGTCTGTCTTTACCGTGAACGGTGGCCCCCACAAAAAAAATATAAAGTGGTTTACAGCCCAAATGCAGGCTAATGCCTCACACTCTATCACAAAGTAACATTCCACAGCCCCTTTGAGCGAATGTGAGGCAAAAGGTATGACTTTTTCTTCCCCATCAACCACTTGGGAGAGAACTGCGCCCAGCCCTTTCATGCTGTCATCCATTGTCAAAATTGTTTTTCTGGTAACATCGAAGTCTCCCATCATCTCCCAGCATTGCACGTGGCATGCAGACCATTCTGCACCTTTCTTGAGCAAAATTCTTAATAGCTGCACCACGCCGGCAAAGTTACAAATTAATTTAGAGTAATATTCTGAAAGACCTAAGAATTACCTAATTTATTCTTTACCATGTGGTGCAGGCGCTTGTGATATATCCGCCAATTCGAATTTGGGGCTAATACCATCCCCTGAGATGGTGTGTCCCAGATAAGAGGCAGTATCCACTCTGAATCTGCACTTGTCGCACCATTCCTTCAACCTGGAAACTACTTCCTTGAGCACAGCATCATGACTTGGTCTATCCTTGGCTTATACTAGTATGTCATCATGAAATTAGGGGGGAGAATGTGGCCTAACAGCTAGGGCTCGCAACCTTGGAGCTAGGTAACCGGGTTCGAGTCTCGGCAGGGACGCTCAACATTCTGTGATTCTAGGCAAATCACTTAATCTCCCCGTGCCTAACAAAAATGAATGTGTTCATCTGTAATGTAACTGGTGCTCATGTAAAGCGCGCTGATACCTTCGGATCTAGTTGGCGCTATATAAAAATTCACAAATCCCCCCCCAAAAAAGTACATGGCCGAGTCAATCACAGACAGAACCTCCTTCATCAACCTCTGGAAATAGGTGGCGAGGCCACACCAAAAGGCATTCTAAGTAATCAAAATGCTCCCAGAGGTGTGATGAATGAAGTTAATACCCTGGATTCCTCTTGTAACATCAACTGATGGTAGTAGGCTGATGGATCCATCACACTGAACACCTTAGCTCCCCACAGAATCGCTAGTGCGTCATTAATATTTGGTAGTGGTTGGCTGTCAACCCAGATACACTGGTTCAGATCTCTCAAATCCACACACATTCTTATTCTGTTCTGTTTCCACCGTGCTTTTGGGCCAAAACAATGGGGGCCAACTACTCTGAGGATTCTATCTCCTCTATTACTCTAAGACGTTGTAGTTTATTCAATTCATCTTGTAGGGGTTTCAGTTTAAGATTTGGTATTCTTCTCACCTTGTGTACTGCTGGTTAGCCTTTGCTTTAAGAATGATTTTATGCTTCAACCCCTTCAGTAGACCCCATTCCACTTTAAAGAACTCATGGAACTCTTCCAAAATATCTGCATCATCACTGATTTTTTTTGTAAAATATTTTTATTAGCATTTTGCATTTTAAATAGTTCATACATTGACACATATTCATCATATTTGTTTCATACATTTCGTGTGTCTTTTTTCCACATAACATTTGAGTATACAACAATTCACTAGGGATAGTACTTGCTCAGTGTGACATATGAACTTATGTGTGCATCTAGTCTCGCTGTTGTATGTTCCATTGCATATAGAAAAGTATCTCCTTCCTAAAAATACCAGCCAGGTGACTACCGGACTGATTTCTCAACTGTTAACTGGGGGTCTAACTGGGGTGGGCTGTAGGGGATCTTAGGATTGCGTTCAGGCGGGGGCATTGTATTTGTGGATCTGCATCATCACTAATATGTGACACTAGCATGACATGTTCAGATAAATTCCCGTTTAAAGTGATTCCCACAGCTCTCTTGTGCACCAACCTAGCAGAATGGCCCGCCGTTTGGTCATATACACCTTGCCAACGGTTTCGCTACCTTTAGAATTTATGGTCATGATGGTCTAACCCAGGAGATTGATTGTTTTTTTGCCCCCATAGCCTATGGTATTTATGTCTGGTGGACTCAAAGTGATGGCCTCCTTCCCAAATATCCTTTCCCAATTTTTATCACCTATTAATGTGAATGGAGATCCAGAGAATGCTAAGACTGGTACGGTCTTACCACCGATAAAAATATCTCATATGGGCAATACAACACTATCATTATCAACATTCCCCACCTATTCGGGTAAACAATCATTGTTCGTCACGTGTAGTATTGCATGTCGATGCAGCTCAGGGTCAGGTACAACACAGTTCATTTTGGCATTCTTGCAAACTTAACCGAAATGCCCCCTCTACCTGCAATTCCTGCTGTTGACATTTTGGGCGTAACAATTAGGATAGATTGTCAAGTGGTTTGGGCTGCCACACTTGTAGCACTTACATTTCTAGTCCTTTTTTACCCCTGTATTAGGTTTAGGTTTCTCAGATTTGGGTATTATTTTGTTGTACTGCCCCAGAATAAGTGTCAACGTCATAACATTCGCCATCATTCTCGGCCACCTCCGAAACTCTGGTAGTGGTGGCAGTCGAGGTATTCTACATTATTTTTGACCCAACAGAAGGTGTGCTCCATACTTTCCACAATGTTAATAGCCTCTTTTAAGGAAGGATTTGTATGTAGTAACTTCTCTTGTACATTGGGATCATTAGTGCATCGCACTAGTTGGTCTCGGAGGGAATCTGTCAGATCAGCAAAATCACAGGTTTGGGCAAGGGTCTTCAGTGCTGCCACATTGTTCCCTACCCTTTCTCCTTTGACCTGCGCCCTCGTGAAAAATGTATGTCTCTCCATAACCAAATTAATGAGTGGTCCAAAGTGTGTTTGTAACAGAAGCATTGCCATTTCGTAGAGATCCCCCGGGTTCTACTTACCCGTTTCTTACAGTTATGGGATCAACCCTCTCATAGATGTTGCGACCCTCAAGACCACGGTTGTGAAGTAAGATTCCCTGTTTCCTGGCTGGAGAAAACTTTCCACCACCAATCACACCAGATAAGAGCCAAAAGGGTGTTTCCATTTTTTCCAGGGCAACAAGGGTTAACGTTGTGGAGGTTGACTCATGCTGGTCGCCATCCCTGTAAAATAAGTTAAAAAAAACAAGCTAATATAACAATTTAAAAGAACTAGTCATTATAACAAGGCAATATTAGAAATTAAAATAATTAACACACTTTTCCTCCAGGCTCTTTGACTCACTGGTCAATACTGAGAAAGTATGGTGGTTTTTTCTTCCTCTCCATTTCATAAGCAACTTTGCACCTTATCCCACTTACGAAGTTCACCACACTCGAGGTGCTACTACTTTGGTATCGCTTTTTTCGCCCTAAGTTGGCAGGGTATGCCCAGACGTGGGTCTCTTGCTTGCTTTGCCGCTGGATTCAAGCTAGCCTGGCTGATGACGGCTGATTAGCCAGAAACCGGTCCCAGGATGCTTGTTTCCGGTCCAGGGAAGACAATGCTTGGCAGTTCGGGCTGGACTGTTCCCATAAGGCACAGGGTCAGACTGATTTGCATATGGCCATGTCTGAACTGGGGTGGTGGAGTGAGCTAAAGAATGATGATGGATTAAACCCAGATCAGTTGACTGGGAGTGAGTGTTTGATTTGCTCCAATGCTCCGTCCATCATCCCCTTTGGTATCGCTTTGTTCGCCCTAAGTTGGCAGCGTATGCCCAGACAAGGGTCCCTTGCTTACTTTGCCACTGGATTCAAGCTAGCCTGGCTGATGACAGCTGATTAGCCAGAAACCGGTCCCAGGATGCTTGATCCGGTCCAGGGAAGACATGGCTTGGCAGTTCGGGCTGGACTGTTCCCATGAGGCACAGAGTCAGACTGATTTGCATATGGCCATGTCTGAACTGGGGTGGTGGAGTGAGCTAAAGAATGATGATGGATTAAACCTAGATCAGTTGACTGGGGTGAGTGTTTGATTTGCTTCAACGCTCCGCCCAACATCCCCTTTGGTATAGCTTTGTTTGCGCTAAGTTGGCAGGGTATGCCCAGACATGGGTCCCTTGCTCACTTTGCCACTGGATTCAAGCTAGCCTGGCTGATTAGCCAGAAACCGGTCCCAGGATGCTTGTTTCCGGTCCAGGGAAGACATGGCTTGGCAGTTCGGCTGGACTGTTCCCATGAGGCACAGGGTCATACTGATTTGCATATGGCCATGTCCGAACTGGGGTGGTGGAGTGAGCTAAAGAATGATGATGGATTAAACCCAGATCAGTTGACTGGGGGTGACTGTTTGATTTGCTCCAACGCTCCGTCCATCATCCCCTTTGGTGCCACCATAAATCAGGACACACACATCCTTGAGAAAGCACATCGATCTGTTAGGAGTTTATCTTCTGATACGATTCCTCAAACGCTGACACTCATCTGTTAGTACACATTGCAAAATGGGTCTTGCCGCGCACCCATTTCCTGACTAGAATATGTGTTTCAGTTTTCTGCCATCGTACAGTTGAGGTATTGTCAGTGCTCTAGTCTTTTCACTAAGATGTAAGACGCTACACCCTGCATGCGCGTTCTTCACACGTGCTGAGTTTGACGTTCTGCTTTTGCACTGGGGGCTCGCTGAAATGTAGGCACATCCGTCGACGCGCACGCCGGCCTCGCTCTTTAAAAGCTGCATCAATCTGCTCATACCTCCAATGGTACATACATGGGGTTGGAGCTAAAAACGAGATAATACTGTCAATATCCTAGCCACTTATACAGGCAGTTCAGTATTAAGCTTCTCTCTAAAATCGCTCACCACTGATCCTTTTGCAGGTGAATAGGAAGGTCTGTTTTCAAATTTCCTCGCGTGTCTATGTTGCGATCTCAATCTCGTTAGAGGTTGCACACAGGGTTCATTGGTGGATGCATCAACTTGTCGCCAATGTTAAGAGTGCGCACGACCAGTGTATGTCATGAACTCTCTTCTTTGCATCCACCAAAGATAACACAGCCACCACTGAGTCAGCCACAGTCCAACTGATCAGTGGTTACCTGGGACACCCACAGTTCAGTATGAGTCCCCCAGAACTCTACAGGTTCCTACCAGGTATACGTTACAACAGATATTTTCCCCACTGCTTTGAGCCACCAATTATTTAATCCAAGAATGTCATCTCTCCATTAAAAAAATTGTGATGTCTGGATTCCCATGCAAAATCAACTTACGGTGCCAAAAGGAAATGTCTTAAAATTTAATATAAGTCTGGAGAGGAGCTCCAGAGCCATGAATTCTTCAAGGGGTGTGGGATTCAGCCTCCTTTCAACCTCCGCGTCCCCCTATACGTCAGTACACTGGACTAAGGCATGTGAGTTCTGTTCCTGTTGAAGGCTCTCAGGTTAGCGCCGACACTGACATACATGAAATGTGTACCTTATAAGAAGCGGATTCTGTAGTGAGCCGACCTGCTCCTATGCTTAAGTGACAGCGTAACACACAACTTGAGGGTTGCTCTTGGCCGATGGGTTAAACAGGGACTGGCGTGCCCATCACCTTTCCCCATACTGCATGTCAGAGTGTGTGTCTCACTGATAGTGGGAGGCTGTGGTCTCCGTTGTTAACAGTGCCGGCTTACTACATTGGCGATGAGGAGCACTGTGATCTTGCCTGGAGCATACATGACAAAGGCAAGCAACACATTGAACCAAGTTGATGTAGATACTACAGAATGAGAAGAAATTGGAAGAAGTTCACTAACTGGTGTATTGGCAACACAATAATTCAGCTTACTGGTTAGCGAGACACATGATGGCATGAGTCAAGACCTAGGGAGGTGATTGTGAAATTGGTGAGGGGCGGGGAGAAGGACATGTGAGCTAGTGACACCAAACCCACAGCAGTTCGGTAACCCGAGCCCGCACGCATATGAAAATATGTTCTTGGTGCCCATTGGTGGTGGACCTGGTTACCACACCTGACTAGAAGCAGGTGTAGGGCATTCAGAGTTATGAAAAAGAGACCATCACTGCCAAGCAGAAATAGACAAAATAACAGTGATGAAAAGTCAGCCACAAAACACCTGGAAAGGCACAGAAAGACAGGATGGAAAAGTCGATGAACACAGCACAAGCACACAAAAGAGGAAAGGAGAAAACATGGCTGAGGAGGTTAAACACCTATGTGAGAACAACCCAAGAGACACAGTAAGAAGGCCACTCCTGTTGCACGTTGCTTTAAGGACATATATAAACTTTCTTAGAGTCTTCCAAATACTAGAGAGAAGCATAATTATGATGTAGCAATAACAGCGCTTAAAGAACACTTTGATCCACGATTAAATCCAGATTATGAAAGATTCAAGGTAAGGAAAGTAAAACTGAGGGAGTTATCCTGTACATGCAACAGTGAAGACCCCATGAAAGAAGATTGCGCTAAACAAATACAGGGCTGTTGTTCATCAGTGCTTAGCGTACTAATTCAGATGAGATCTGGGATGACACTTGATGCAGTGCTGAGATTAGCCAGGTTACATGAGCTATTGTATAACAGGGCAGAACAGATGGAGTCAGGTTTGGCTCATGTACACATCAAGACAGACCCTGAAACCAGATAAAACAGAAGTCAGTTGATGTCATAAGGCAGAGGAAGTCCACCAGAGAGACCTCTGATGACACAAGGCACCAGTTGCTCAACTGTGGCAGTTGTGGTTGTGAACTTCATCGGACGATGAAGTGTCCAGCACAATGGAAAGGATCTTCCAAGTGCGGCAAACCCAATCACTTTGGTCATGTCTCCCACAGTAGCGGAAGGGATAAGAAATTGCTTTGGAGACCCATAACTACCCCTGCAGCCAGGAATGTCCAATCGAAGAATAAAGAAAGTACATAGTTGAGCATTACTGTACGAGATGAGCGTGACCCAGAGAAAGAAAACTACGACATCTTCCTCATCATGCATATGACTTCAACAGAGAAATTGAAGAAACCCCAACCAGCCTATGAAGTGAACAAGGAAGGATTACAGGTTACTGCTAAAATCGACTCAGGGGATTCAGTGAATGTTATGGATCAGCAGTATTACTGGAAACTCCTGACACTGCCAGAGCTGTGGGCTACCAAAGTGAGGATATATGACTATGGGACCGACTCACCAATCCCACTAGCTGAAGTTCTCAAGCGAAGTACAGCGCCGGACTGGTCTATTTTGCCATGCAGATAAGTGGCTGCCATGTAGACCATGCACTGAAAGTCTTTGACCATCTATTTAAGTGTTTGTGGTCCCCGATGGACACAATGATGACACTACACATTAATAAAAGAGTGAAGCCAATCACCTTGCAAAACCAAAGAGTAGCATTTCATCTAAGGCCTAAGGTAGAGAAGGAGCTTGAGAAACTGGAAGAAAAAGTATCCTCATCGACCTCCTGGGTCTCTGTCCTGGTGGTAATGACCAAATCCAAACAGTCTAGGAAGGCCTTAAAGTAGACTGAGTGAGAGTCTATCACAGATAGTTCTTAAAAGGAGAAACAAGCCAAAATCTCCTCAGGAACTAGCAGGTCTGAGCCTACTACTCCATCTGTGAAGTCTGGAGTTCATCCTTCAAAGTCCTCCTCGGAACCGTCAACGACAAGGCCAAAAACCGCCTTCAGAATTTCGATGCCGAAAATCACCACAGTTACTTCGACAGCGTCGGCGACAACGCCGACGACGCCTTCCAAATTATCATCGCCATCTATTCCGTCGACAAAAGCATTGTCGACTGCACAAGTACCTCAGTCAACAACGGCCCTGTCGACGACCGCCTCATCGAATCGAAAAACATTGTCATCATTGAAGATAACAAAGGTGTCGACGCGACGATGTCGTTGATGACACAGTCGATGACACTAAAAGTGACAAAGACTGTCCTCCTCCCGGAACACAATCCTCCCAGTAAAGTGTCTCCTTTCCCTGTAAGTCGCCTTTTGGATGTGAAAAAGTCAAAGGATGGTGGCTCATTTGGGACTGCCCACAGCTCCTCAGAACTCCACACACAGTACCAGGATGAGGGTGAGGAGGAAGAGCAATAGTACAAATAATGTTATGAGCCACAAATAAGATATTCAGAGAGACCTCAGGGAGAACATTTCTAACAGTAGGGCTGCTCTCTTTCGCAAGAAGCTTTAGTACAAGTGCTTCTATTATTATTGCAAAGCCTACAGGGGATGCCCTGTGATTATCAAAAGAGGTTTCCAGAGCCTACAAGACCACTATAACCTGTGCAGCCCAGTGCTCCACCTCAACCTCCATCACCAAGAACACAAAGGCCTATATCAGTGCCTCCTAGGGAGGATCCTCCTTCATTGGATTATGAATGATCCAGAGGAAGGAGAGATTCCCGACGATCCCTCCCACCAGGAATGGAATGACTGTCTGATTCCTACATCGTCTCCACTGGCTCCCCAACCAGTGGATTCGCCTCTGAATGACATAGGAGGACTCCACAACCTGATGGAGAGAGCTGCAAAGAAGTTCCAGCTTCCAATGTCTGTCAAGCAGTCAGACTGCTTTTCATATGACCCACCAAAATGGGGTCGCACACTGCTAATACACCAGCGGATCGCCCCTAAGGACCATGGTAACTGTAGTACTGTTCTCTGCGATGCATCTTCTTTCGAATTCTCGCGTATCTTCAAATCTTCGCCATCCCTGTACACATGTTTCGGGGTATTTACCCCTCATCAGCAGGGATTAGGCCATCTTCTTATCTTCTGGGGTTGCTGCGTGCTGCCAAATATTACCAGGTATAGTACCACACAAAGGCGCGCAGGTGCGGGGTCCCGAGCTCGTCAGCTCAAAGCTCCAAGGAGCATAAACATTCACCAAAATGGGGTCGCACACTGCTAATACACCAGCGGGATCGCCCCTAAGGACCATGGTAACTGTAGTACTGTTCTCTGCGATGCATCTTCTTTCGAATTCTCGCGTATCTTCAAATCTTCGCCATCCCTGTACACGTGTTTCGGGGTATTTACCCCTCATCAGCAGGGATTAGGCCATCTTCTTATCTTCTGGGGTTGCTGCGTGCTGCCAAATATTACCAGGTATAGTACCACACAAAGGCGCGCAGGTGCGGGGTCCCGAGCTCGTCAGCTCAAACCTCCAAGGAGCATAAACATTCACCAAAATGGGGTCGCACACTGCTAATACACCAGCGGGATCGCCCCTAAGGACCATGGTAACTATAGTACTGTTCTCTGCGATGCATCTTCTTTCGAATTCTCGCGTATCTTCAAATCTTCGCCATCACTGTACACGTGTTTTGGGGTAATTACCCCTCATCAGCAGGGATTAGACCATCTTCTTATCTTCTGGGGTTGCTGTGTGCTGCCAAATATTACCAGGTATAGTACCACACAAAGGCGCGCAGGTGCGGGGTCCCGAGCTCGTCAGCTCAAAGCTCCAAGGAGCATAAACATTCACCAAAATGGGGTCGCACACTGCTAATACACCAGCGGGATCGCCCCTAAGGACCATGGTAACTAAAGTACTGTTCTCTGCGATGCATCTTCTTTCGAATTCTCGCGTATCTTCAAATCCTCGCCATCCCTGTACACGTGTTTCGGGGTAATTACCCCTCATCAGCAGGGATTAGGCCATCTTCTTATCTTCTGGGGTTGCTGCGTGCTGCCAAATATTACCAGGTATAGTACCACACAAAGGTGCGCAGGTGCGGGGTCCCGAGCTGGTCAGCTCAAAGCTCCAAGGAGCATAAACATTCACCAAAATGGGGTCGCATACTGCTAATACACCAGCGGGATCGCCCCTAAGGACCATGGTAACTGTAGTACTGTTCTCTGCGATGCATCTTCTTTCGAATTCTCGCCTATCTTCAAATCTTCGCCATCCCTGTACACGTGTTTCGGGGTATTTACCCCTCATCAGCAGGGATTAGGCCATCTTCTTATCTTCTGGGGGTGCTGCGTGCTGCCAAATATTACCAGTTATAGTACCACACAAAGGCGCGCAGGTGCGGGGTCCCGAGCTCGTCAGCTCAAAGCTCCAAGGAGCATAAACATTCACCAAACTGGGGTCGCACACTGCTAATACACCAGCGGGATCGCCCCTAAGGACCATGGTAACTGTAGTACTGTTCTCTGCGATGCATCTTCTTTCGAATTCTCGCGTATCTTCAAATCTTCGCCATCCCTGTACACGTGTTTCGGGGAATTTACCCCTCATCAGCAGGGATTAGGCCATCTTCTTATCTTCTGGGGTTGCTGCGTGCTGGCAAATATTACCAGGTATAATACCACACAAAGGCGCGCAGGTGCGGGGTCCCGAGCTCGTCAGCTCAAAGCTCCAAGGAGCATAAACATTCACCAAAATGGGGTCGCACACTGCTAATACACCAGCGGGATCGCCCCTAAGGACCATGGTAACTATAGTACTGTTCTCTGCGATGCATCTTCTTTCGAATTCTCGCGTATCTTCAAATCTTCGCCATCCCTGTACACGTGTTTCGGGGTAATTACCACTCATCAGCAGGGATTAGGCCATCTTCTTATCTTCTGGGGTTGCTGCGTGCTGCCAAATATTACCAGGTATAGTACCACACAAAGGCGCGCAGGTGCGGGGTCCCGAGCTCGTCAGCTCGAAGCTCCAAGGAGCATAAACATTCACCAAAATGGGGTCGCATACTGCTAATACACCAGCGGGATCGCCCCTAAGGACCATGGTAACTGTAGTACTGTTCTCTGCGATGCATCTTCTTTCGAATTCTCGCGTATCTTCAAATCTTCGCCATCCCTGTACACGTGTTTCGGGGTATTTATTCTCATCAGCAGGCATTAGGCCATCTTCTTATCTTCTGGGGTTGCTGCGTGCTGCCAAATATTACCAGGTATAGTACCACACAAAGGCGCGCAGGTGCGGGGTCCCGAGCTCGTCAGCTCAAAGCTCCAAGGAGCATAAACTTTCACCAAAATGGGGTCGCACACTGCAAATACACCAGCGGGATCGCCCCTAAGGACCATGGTAACTGTAGTACTGTTCTCTGCGATGCATCTTCTTTCGAATTCTCGCGTATCTTCAAATCTTCGCCATCCCTGTACACGTGTTTCGGGGTATTTACCCCTCATCAGCAGGGATTAGGCCATCTTCTTATCTTCTGGGGTTGCTGCGTGCTGCCAAATATTACCAGGTATGGTACCACACGAAGGCGCGCAGGTGCGGGGTCCCGAGCTCGTCAGCTCAAAGCTCCAAGGAGCATAAACATTCACCAAAATGGGGTCGCACACTGCTAATACACCAGCGGGGTCGCCCCTAAGGACCATGGTAACTGTAGTACTGTTCTCTGCGATGCATCTTCTTTCGAATTCTCGCGTATCTTCAAATCTTCGCCTTCCCTGTACACGTGTTTCGGGGTATTTACCCCTCATCAGCAGGGATTAGGCCATCTTCTTATCTTCTGGGGTTGCTGCGTGCTGCCAAATATTACCAGGTATAGTACCACACAAAGGTGCGCAGGTGCGGGGTCCCCACCCCCATTTGTAACTTTAAAGCTCCTGTGAGCAGTGGGCTGACGAGCCTGGGATCCCGCACCTACGCGCCTGAGTGGTACTATACCTGGCAGATATTGGCAGCCATCGGCAACCCCAGTAAACGGCCTATCCCTGCTGACGAGGGGTGATACCCCGAAACACGTTTCCAGGGATGGCGAAGACCGCGAAGATAGCAGAAGATCGAAAGATGATGCGTCGCGAACACTTTACTACATTGACCAGAGTCCTTAGGGGCGACACCGCAGGTGTGTGAGTAGTGTGCGACCCCACCCCCATTTGCTTTTCATATGATTTCAAAGAGCCTGCAAGGAAGTCGGTGTGCGCCATTCCCACAGTAGACTACATCTGGGAATGAAGGCACAAGGATTATGCAACAGCCAGCTATGGAAGTGGCTGTCTTGCTGTTAATAAATAAAAAATACAAGGCACCAAAGGATTTACCTGCCTGCTTGGTGGGACACCCAAAGCCGGGCTCAGTTACTTCTCAAGCAGCTCAGGCTCGTTCAAAAAATCCTTCTACGTCTATCTCAGCTCGACCAGATCGAGAGGGCAGACGCCTACACAATACACGTGAAAGGTTTTCATCAATGTCTATCATCACAGTTCATACTGATAATTCCCTTGTCTTATTGGGCCAGTACAACCGACAAATGTGGTCCGATATACTGGTGCACTGATAAATCTCGTGCCAGAGGATAGAATATTTCTATTCTAGTTCTATTTCGAGCATTAATAGAGTGCGACAGCTGCCCCAGCCAAGGGGTGTCCAAGCGCTAGCAGCAGAAAAAACGGAAGCAGTGCCACGGACAGCGGCCTACACAGTAGGAAAAAGAAAAGTTTTAATGGCTTTCCTAAAATCAGTGAGATTATTCAGGCCACGAATATGGGGGGGGGGGGCAGAGAGTTCCAAAGAGTAGCTGCTCTATAACGAAAAGAACGACCTCCAGCTCGAGTTTTCCTGACTCTAGAGACCGCCAGCAAATGTTGGCCCAGGGAGCGGAGCTGATGGGAAGGGACATAGAAAGACAGCAGATCTGTCAGTACGCTAGGGGATCCGAACTTCAGAATTTTAAAGGCTATCCAGAGGGCTTTAAACTCAATAACTTTGAGCAACGGGCAACCAATGAAGGCAGCGCATACTGCCAGACACCAAGCAGACTCTATGCAAGCCCAAAAGAGCTCTAACTGCGGCATTCTGAACTCTCTGTAGCCTTTGTATTTCAGCCTTGTTTGCCCCTAAGTACAAGGAGTTCACATAGTCAAGCCTAGATATAATTAATGCTTTAATAATGAGCTGTCTTGTTGGTGCGTCAAAAAAGCCTAGGATGGGTCTCAGCCCACGAAGTAGACCAAAACACGTGCCTGCTACCTTCTTTGTTTGTGTCTGAAAACTGAGCGAAGAGTCCATCCAAACCCCAGGTTCTTTACCACCTATTTAGGAGGAGGAGGGGTACCTAAATTCCTGGGCCACCAATGCTCATTCCATAACCTGTGATCCCGTCCCACCAACAACACCTCCGACTTACTAGCGTTCACCTGGAGGCAGTTGTCTATCATCCAGCCGGCAACTGCCGCAAGGTCACCTTGGAACTTAGCGGCGTTGTCCTTGGAGTTACTGGAAAGTGCCACCACCAGCTGGGTGTCTTCGGCGTAGAAAACCACCGTCAGTCCTCTGCTCTTGGCAAAAACAGCCAAAGGTTGTACATACAGGTTAAAGAGCAGAGGGCTCAACGAGGAACCCTGTGGTACTCTGTGCTTGATGGGAAAGGTAGATGAAAAAAAAGGGGGAGCAGTCACCTGATAGGACCTGTCTGAAAGAAATTACGCTAGCCACTTCAAAGCAAGGCCACTGATGCCTGCCTCTTTCAACCGGTGCAACAAAATAGCATGGGACACAGTATCAAACGCGGCACTGAGGTCTAGGAGAATCAGAGCCGACATCTGTCCTGCGTCCAATGCTGCCCAAAGGTGTTCTTGTACAGCCAGAAGCGCTGACTCTGTGCCATGACCGGCACGAAACCCATTTTGCGAGGGGTCGAGTATATTATTACTAGCCAAATGGTCTGAAAGAATGGAATTGATATATGCTTCCACAATTTTTGCAGTCCAAGAGAGCAGTGAGATTGGCCTAAAATTCTCAGTTTTTTTGGCATCCAGAGAAGGTTTTTTAAGCAATGGTAGTACTCTAGCTTGTTTCCATGTTGTAGGAACAATCGCCAGACTGAGTGATTTGTTGATCACTTGACCAAGAAGGGGAGAGATGGTAGGTAACATTTTCCTGAATTGGTCAGGTTTCAGAGGATCGGCCGGTGAACCTGATTTAATTTTTGCACAAAGAGAGCCGGTCCTGCTCAATCTAAGGAAAAACCTCTAAGGTGTTCAACGTCCCATTGCTAAGGACTTCAGGACCGCCCAGGACAGTCATCGGAAAGCCTTTATAGATCTCTTCTATCTTTTTAAAGAAGAATAAGGCGAGTTCCTCTTACTGCTGACTCGAGGAGATTAATGGACGAGCCGTCTCCTTCTGATTTTTTAGATCTGACACAATGGAGAAAATACTCTTGGCGGGATTAGTACTATTGCTAATTTTTAAGGCATAAAAAGCTGCGCGTTTAATATGGATTGCCTTGTGATAGATCCTTACTGCGTCCCGATAGTGCACTTTAGATAGAGAGTCGAAGTCCTTTCTCCAGGATCTTTCACATTTTTTGCAAATTTTTCGAAGTACTGCTAACTTTTCATTGTACCATGGATTTGACTTGGACACACGATTAGGGGACCACTTTGCTGGAATCAGCTTATCCAGCGGATGACTAATCCAATCAGAAAAGGCTGAATAGGCTTTGTCAGGATCTGTCGGCAGAGCTCGAAAGAAGGGTTTTAAATTGATCCCAGTTTAGCTTGTGCCAAGGGCGTTTCAAGGAGTGGGAGATGTCTAGTTTACGTTTAGGAGCTATACCCTGAATGCAGAGAGGGACCAAAAAATGGTCCGACCAAGCCATAGGTACCGGTGGTTGAGTCATCAGGGAAGGAATGTTGGTAAAAACCGGGTCCAGCAGGTGACCGGCTGAATGAGTGGTACCAGGAACCCGCTGGTCCAGCTGGCAGGCCACTAAGTCTGCCATCAAGTTCCCCACATCCACATCAGAGTGGCTATCAAAATGAATATTCAAATCTCCCAAGATCGTAAAATTGGGAGAATTGGCCACCAAGGGGCAGACAGTATCAATAAATGCATCCCTAAAAGCTTTGGATGGGCCCTGTGGGCGATATATCAATAACCCAGTCATGGTGTAATTGGGATTGAAAGTGATTTTAAAACAAGCACATTCACAGCCTACAATGGGCTGTTTAATAAAGGAGCAGGCATAGCCAGTTTTCACAATAGCCGCAATACCACCACCTCTTGTGTCTCTGTTGAGAGTGTGGATGACATAACCCTCCGGAAGTGCCAGCCCTGGGATTGCTACTGAATCTTCCGAGAGCCAAGTCTCCGTTAAGAACAGGGTATCCGGCACCTCGGTTTCCAAAAGGTCATAAACATCAGCACAATGTTTGACCAATGAGTGGCAGTTCAGGTGAAAAATGTTCAAACTTTTGCCTGGGGAAGAGAACAATCCTGCACATCTGCTGGGACCATAGATGTAAACCTGCACTGTTTGCAGCTGAAAGGACCCTCTAAATCCTCTAGCCCATGGACTAGACAACTACTGGACAATGTTCTAGTTGCTAGAAGTTCCTTCTGGGAATAAGTACGATGAGATATCCCAAAATTGGCAGCATGTCTGGCGTCTGGCGCTGGCCTGGCGCAGACGGGCTTGCCTTTGGCGTGCCTTCGGCGCGCCCTCTGCGCGGCCGGAAAAGCATGCTGAATAAGTATCCCCCGGTAGCGGAAATGACTAGAGGAGGGCGGAGCCACATCCCTCCACACAAACAGCACACGCTGCGGTGGACCGGGGACTGGCAAAAAAGGTGCGGGAAGCAACAGACCAAGATAAAAGGTGAGCAAGTTAAAAATAAATGCACAGATACACACACATGGTTTTAAAAACAGCACACGCTGCGATATAGTGCCGGCTGGCAAAGTGCTGCTGTCTATTGCTGCGTGGCCGGAAAACCACCCTGATTAAGTATCCCATGGTAGCAGAAATGACTAGAGGAGGGCGGAGCCACGTTCCTCCACACGAACAGCACATGCTGCGGTGGAACGGACACTGGCAAAATAGGTGCGGGAAGCAACAGACCACGATAAAAGGTGAGCAATTTAAAAATAAATACACAGATACACACACTCGGTTTTAAAAACAGCACATGGTGCGATATAGTGCCGGCTGGCAAAACGTTGCTGCCTATTGCTGTGCGGCCGAAAAACCACCCTGATTAGGTATCCCCCGGTAGCGGGCTAATAGAATCCTTCAGGAGGGAGAGAGAATATACTCTGAAATAAGTGATTGAGCGATGGACATAGCTTCAACTGGATTTCATCTGCTGGCAGAAGCCACAGTGTTAAGATGGCAAGAATGGCTAAAAGCCATCTCTTTCCTGCCTGAGGCCCACTCAAAGATCCTGGACATGTCTTATGATGGGGGAAGCCTTCAAGTCGGACATGGACACGGCGAAGTCGTTGGGAACTCTACACTTTTGTGGGACCGCGTGGAAGAGATTTCTCTTATGGAGAGGGTTATCAGTGCTTTCAACTGCCTTATCAGCAGCACTACAGGCCATCTTACCAACAGCAGTCCTATTGTCCACTACCAGTGGCAGCCTACAACAAGCAAAAGCCTAGGTGGAAACAGATCCCTCAGGGCAGAGAAGTCAATAGAAAACAGTGACCACTCAGGTGTCTAATGCATCCAACTCCGCACCAGTCTCGGGTGCAACCATTTCTAATTTCTCCCAGAACTGGTGGCAAATAACAGCAGATAGATGGGTATTAGACCATATCGCCTTTGGTCATACCCTGGAATTCGTCAAAAGACTGCCAACAACTCCACCAAAGGGAGCGCTCCCACCTTGTCTCCACTTACTTAGAAGATAAGCCCTGACCATGCTAGCCAAAGGAGCAATAGAAAAAGTCTGCCATCCCCAGAAGGGTATGGGTTTCTACTCCTGTGTTTCCCTAATAAAAAAGAAAACGGTAAGGGCGACCCATCCTAGACCTCTAGAATTTTTTTAACTTAAACAACCCTTTCGAATGGTCACCCTGTCCTACATCCTGTATCTCCTAAACCACAGACACCACATCACAACTCTGGAATTACAGGATCTATACTACCACATCCCCATTCATCCCAAACATTACAAATACTTATGCTTCGCTGTAGCCAGCACCCATTACCAATTCAAAGCCCTCCCATTTGGCCTCATCAGCTCCCCACATTTTTACCAAATGCCTACCCCCTGTGGTAGCGTCTCTCAGGAATGATGGTCATCGGGTATTTCCCACCATGACGCCTGGTTAATAAAAGCACCAACAGCATCTCAAGCGGCAAAGGCCATCAGATGCTTGCCTACGGTTGTTTCACAAATTAAGTCTCACTGTAAATTATCAAAAATCATCAATTACTCCACCCAAGAGAATAATGTTTCTGGACGCAGCCTTAGATACTGTCCAAAACAAAGCCTTTCTATCCCAGGACAGGTGATAGAGGCTCAAGGAAATGGCTCTTTAAACTATCCAGAAAAAAGTCAATTTTAGTGAATCGTTTCAAATCTCTTCTGGGCATGATGTCCTCAGAGATCAATCTGGTACCTCTCGCACGCCTGAGAATGAGACCCTTACAGGAAGAGCTCCAAAAGCAATGGATTCAAACAGAAGTATTTTTCGAGGACCTTGTGAAGATCACACCAGGTATGATGGAAGCACTAGCCTGGTGGTCCCAGACCTCTCACCGGTCTCATGTTCTTACCTCTAATACTTTACTTTGTAATAACTACAGATGCCTCCCTAGAGGGCTAGGCTGGTCATCTGCAGGACCTGCAAATTCAAGTAAAGTGGTCTATGTGAGAAGTTGGCCTGGTATATGCTATCCACTAGTTAAAGTGGGCACCTTGCACCAGTCCAAACAACCCTTATGATGCATGAGGTCAAAAATAACCTTTAGAAAGTTATCCGAGTGGTAGCTATGGAGAGCAGCCTTCAGGCTTAATCTTGAAGGAATGTAAAGCAGCCTGTTTTACCAGAATATCACCTTTAGTATTAACTTAATGAAAGGAGAACCACACAGTAATTATAAAAATATGTATTTATTTATATAACACTCTGTAGTATCCTCTACACGAGGGTGCAACATAAAGCACACAATTATTTATCAAAGAAACAGTTGTAAGTAGCACAATACACAGTAGGCTCCAGGGGGAGACCAAACCATGCACTAAAATAGTGGTATAAGAACCATGACTGGAGTCCAGACAGTGTCTATAGCACGTAGAATTGCTGGGACCCCAAGGAACCACCCAAGGTGAGTAAACAGGGACCCCAAGCAGGACGGGTGCAGTATGTTAACACGACCGCGGGCTCCGTACAATTCTATGGGGAAGTCAGGGTTACAGTTTTAAAGTTTAATTACCCTTCTCGGTGGACTTCGAGGAAACCCTTTGGAACTTAGGAGGTTGGAGAGCCACCCCACCCGTGGATACTGCAGTACCCAATTTACCTATCCCAGGAGAGCCGGGTGCATAGGTCTGGAGTGGTGTCGGAAACCGCTGTAGTTTTCAATGGAGGGTTGCAAAGAAGAGATGCAGTCGGGAATCAAGAAAGTGTCAGTTGGAATCCTAGGGTGGATTCATGATGGAAGGAACTTGAAAGCAGAGGGGACAGAGTCTGGGTCACTTCAGGATGACCAGGGGCTCAGTGGCCGAATGCCCACCGATGTCGGGTGCTTCAGGTGTGAAGAAGGGATGCTTGACTCTGCAGCCACAAGGACCAGGAGACGTCGGCGACGACCAGGAGCCACATGCGAGCTGTACCACGAAGGATGTCGAATGCTGAGTGGTCGTGTCCGGCTGGAGCACCAACAAGCCTTGGCAACAGCAATCCACGCAGGAAGGTCAAGCAGGTTACGGTGTGGACCAGCAAGGTCCAGGAGACTCACCAAGCAATGGGGAGTCATGGCACATCTAGAGCAACCAGGAAAGCCCAACATAATTCAAGATGACCCTCAGGAGGACCCACAGGCCGATTGACCAGGAGTCGCGATGGGACCTTGAGCAAAATCACAAAGTACCAGCCCACGGAGCAGTCGGTGCGAGGAGGCCAGAGTTCTTTAGTGGAAATACAGCTCAGGGTCAGGACTACACGGAGTCCAATGCACAAGCTCGATAATCGCCAACAAGTAAATGCACTTGCAAAAGTACGCGGTGCACAGGGATTCGGGTTATACGGTCCCCACGAGGGATACTGACATCAAACTCGGTGAGAGGGCATCTCGACCTCAAGGAACTTCAGAACCCACCTCATGTGTGTTGCTGGAGCCTTCAGTGTTCGCAGGAGCTCAGGATCAGCAGACCGTCAGTTGCGTTACGGTGCCTGCGAACGCAGGGGAGTGACTCCATCACCCCAAGGGAGATTCTTCAGATGTACTTAATGCTCCACAGGCCTGTATGGTACAAGAGCACAGACGATGCTTTGGACGGAGAGGGAGACGAAGTCGGGCCCAGTCAAAGTCCAGAGTGTCCAGATGGTCGAAGGTCAGAGGTTTCTTGTTTCAGAATCTTGTCTGCATCAAATCTAAGGTCCTACAGCCAGGTAAGCCCTTATGTACCCACAGGAGAGGGTTGGACAGATCCTGGGGACCCTCCGAGTGGAGGGTCAGGACAGACAGGGAGGTTACTCCCATGTCATTTGTGCAGTTTCGCGCCAGAGCAGGAGCCAATGGCTCCCAGAACTGGTTTGAGTTGGACTATGCACAGGGACACCAAGTGTGCGCCAGATGCAGGCACTTTGGAAGTGCACTCACCCAGCCCCAATACACTAAATCCTGCCTGGGAGGTGGTCACACCATCCGGTGACAGGATGCTTATTGTCATGCCTTCCCCTGCTCGAGCTTGGTTCAGCAGCAGGAGGGCAGAAATGTGTCTCTGGCCAGCAGCAACCATTTTGTGTTGCCCGGGTCGAGAACGCTGGTACCGGAAAGACCAGTGACCTCACGAAGCTCGCTTCAGAAGGGTGGAATCATACCTCCCACACCGGTTACTGATGTGGAGGTATGATGCCAAGGTGTTTGATACCAAACACAACATATTTTGTTTCAGCCGTTTTCAAGATAGCATTTACCGCGAGGTTATAATGCACCTCTACCTATATGTCTTGCTGAGTCACAGACAACCCGGGAGAACGGTTCTCGAAGGCTGCAGAGGGGCCCTGCTCATGCAGGGGCACCCTCTCAGGTAAAACCCAGCACCCTGCCTTCATGATTGTTAAGGCCTGCTATAGGGGTGACTTATACGTTTTAAGTGTAGTGACCTATAGATATAGTAAACCTATATCTAAAGTAAGTGGTGCAAGCACCAGCTTACATAGGCTGCAATGGCAGACCTGTAGTTCCATTTTGCATGACCTCTCATGGGTGGCATAATACATGCTTCAGCCCATGGGAGGCCTCTGGGGTTCCTATGCCCTGGGTACATGGGTACCATATACTAGGGACTTATAAGGGTACCCCAGTGTTCAATCTGGAGTGTACCAAAGTACATTGCATAAAATTTTATGGAGAAAGCAGATAGACTGGGGTCCTGATTAGAAGGATCCCAGTCAGACTAGTCAAAAAAGTGTAACAACCAGCAAAAATTGGGGGTAACCATAAGAAGCAGATCCTACTTTCCTACAGTCTCCAATCCAGAAGAGCATGCATATCAATCACATGGAGCTCATAGCCATCTTTCTCAGTCTCCAAGCTTTCCTACAAAGGATAGCAGGGTCTTCAGTGTTGGATCGCACTGACAATACCTCCAGCATGCATTACTTGAACAAAAGAGGGGGCACAAAATCTCTGATGCTTTCTAAGGAAGCTCAGGAAATCTGGAGCTTGCTGACAAAACACAAGATAACTCTTTGGGCCGAACATGTTCCCGGGACAAACAATCTCTTAGCAGACATGCTCAGCAGAACCAAGGACAGCTACCACAAGTGGGAGCTGGATCAGTCAGTGCTGGACAGAAAGTTCTTTTTCTGGGAGAAACCAGCATTGAAACTCTTCGCAACAAGTGAGAACTGCAAATGCCAGGTCTATGCAAGTCGGTATCCAACCCTGGGTCTTGCGAGAATGCCGTTTTGATCAGATGGTCTGGGATTTATGCATATCCTTTTGTAGTGTAGTTCCTATATTCCCAATAGGCTCTGCACATTGGAATAATATATTCAGCAGTGTAGACGTAGGACTGAGGTTATCTAGGTCTCTACTGACTATATTAGACTTAAGGTTTGCCAGCTAGCTCAGAGGTCACTAGAAACTTTCTCGAATAAACGAGGAGGAATTTAACCTCCCTGGATAGACAAGAAGGGATTAGCTTCTGACAACCATAAAACATGACAACTTTGCTCTCCCTGAATAAGAGTGTATCTCTAGAGTTGTGTGAAAACAAAAGACAGCTATTTCACTCAGCCAAATGTGCGTAATTAGTTTCACCAGAATGCAGAGAAAAGAGAGACGGGCGTTTTCAATAAAAGGTGTTATTTATTGAGCAGTCTTCTTCCTCATACAAGAGAAATGAATTGCCACGATTGTAATGCTCATGGTAAAGTAAAGTGCGTACAGTAAAAGGAGGATTATAAAATAATACTGTAAAAGCATTGATATGGTTTCTTAGCCATATGATACTTTAAAATAGATACATACATATATACATTGACTAATCGTACTCAACTGGTGCTTCTAACTACGCCTATCCCGGTGTACCTGACCTAAGCCTAATACGTGGGAGGGAGTAAGTAAGTAGCAGTTTAAGTTAAGTTTGTTTTGCCAAGAATCTGACTCAAGAATTCTCTGTAAGGGTTTAGTCAGTTCCGTACCTGGGTAATAGAAAGCAGGAGGTCTGGTATCTCTCTCTCTCAGGACTCGATATCCCAGCAACCCGCAAGGGTAGGCTGGAAACGCCGGAGCTGGATTTCTCGGCAGGATAAAAGAGAGCGTCTTTCTCAGCACGTCAAGGAGGAGGGGCAGCGTCCGTGGGCTCTCGCATCAGCTGGGCTTTCGGAAGTAGATAGCTGCTCTGATCCAGAATTACCACCGTGTGTTTGCTTAAGGCAACGTTGGTATATTTATACCTGAAAGGTGCCTGGGTTTGACGTAAGGTTGGACATAAGACGTCAATAAAGATGTCACTAAGAACTGGCCGTTCTTACAGTGCTTTACAGGAGTTCTAGGACGAAATCAAAACAATAGCAAGGGGGATTTCCCAGGTTGCTGGAGGCTTGGTTTTGTTTAGAGAACTCGGTGTGCTTTACTAGGGGGCCGGAGAAGTAGCCTTGCTTAATGTGACAGCATGTGCTACGACTGAATTATGGATATGAATATTAATATCGATTCAGGTTTCCTAGATAAAACACTACACCCACTCCACGAATTAATGTCCATCATTACTAAAACTTAAGCAATAGTAAACATAAAAGGTGCATGTGTATACCAACCCACCCCAAAATACATTTTTGCATTTGAAATGGTGTATGCGAAATACATGAAAATGATTATAGGTACTGTACGCTTTCTAAGCAGTGTAATCATTCATTAAAAAGGATGCATATATATATCGGCATGAATGATTTGCGAAATTTACACATGAAATGGCTCTTAATACAGAAAAAAGGGTCGAGACCATTCCATCACATATAAATACAGTTGCTGTAAATGTGCTAGAGGCTGACGTGATATATTGTCTTTTAGAGTTCCTAAAATAGAAGCTCTGTTCTCTAAGAATAGTTTTACTTCAAGCAGAGTACATGTGCCAAAAAAAGGTAAATATTTTGGAATCGGGAAAAAAAATAATTTCGCTTTCAGGGGAGAGAGAAAAAAATATAGTTCCAAATATGTTCAGTAGCTTGGTTTATCAAAGCCGAAGGCCAAATTCAGAGTTCAGGGAACGCTGTGTACTAGTTTGCTTAAAAGTTATTCCTTTTGTTTGGGGGAAAACATCATTTCAGACAGACTTTCAAAAAAGCAGTTTACCGCTTCAGGTGAAAGTTCGACCAAGTTGGAAAATGCCGCAACTGTGCAGTCGTGAGCATGATTGCTATCATCGATGACAGGATCAGCAGTGCTCACAGAAGGTCGTACCTGGGTGATGTTGCTCTCATCTCGCACTTCACTACCCTTTAATCGCAGTGGTGAAGTCTCAACGAATGCCGTCATCAGGATGGGTAACCGCTGGGGACAACACGATGCATGAGCCGTTACAGGACGTAGCAAAGTATCTGTATCCAATGGTACTTCTGATTGTTAGTGTAAGACAGACGTCCAACGCGCATTCTTCTCCGCATAGCATACATCGAAGCACAGGTGTTAGACCTGTCTGCTTCTAAGAGTCCCCTCACCATTATGATTTCTTTTGTTCCCCTGTACCTCCCAAAATTTGTCGCTTTTCTTTGTCTGCCAGGACTTTTTATGTGTTGTTTCATGGGGTTAGATGTTCCTTGAAGCCTAGTTGCTCACCAGGTTTGTGGCACCTATTTACAAGACATGGTGAAACCGGTGGCATTACAAACTGGGGTTGTCAACCCAAAGATATGGCCCTAAAATGGTAGACACCCTTTTCCTTCATGTGAGTGACTCCCATTGGAGCCTTCATGAACCTTGACCTTTGGAGGTTTTGGCGCCCTTTGTTTAGCGCGTTCTTCTGACAAGAATTTCTTTATTTCCTCTCAGGTACACAAAATGGCTGCTCCAGAACCACAGTACGGTGGCTCTGTGTGGCCTAAATACACCTCCAAAGGGCCATGTCATTGTCACAGCCAGAGAAGGTTCTGGAACCTTCTGGCTCGTGCCAGCACCCCAGGGCACTGGCTATATAAGGCTCAGTCCCTGGTGGCCATTTTAGATTCATTTGAGATTCCTTTTAGATTCCAGACTTGACACCAGATTGACACTGTTGGACAGGCCCCATGAAGGGCTCGCTCCCTCCCCGCATGACAGGGCCCTGGTCCCGGCCTTCCAGGTCCTACCCGCAGAAGCAACCCCCAACCCGTCCCCCATGGGACGTCTGCTCCCGGGAATCCCTGTGTCCCTGGCCTGGGCCACCGTCAGCACCCTTGCCCGGACCAGCCGCCATCTTAGACACTGCGCCACGAGGCCGCGTGGCCTCAACTCGACCCCAACCCCGGGCCTGGCCAGGCCCCGACATCCCGGCACCACCATCCACCCAGGAGGGAACGGACCACTTGGCAGGTCAATAGGAGTAAGGAGTGTCGATGGCTCTCTCCCGCCAGGTGCCGATCACCCCCAGCCTCCCCGGGCGCTGGCTCCACCCCCCTGCTGGGTGTCTGGACTCCCTCATCCCGGACCTCCCGACCTCCAAGAGCGAGGGTCCGGACATCAAAGAGCGCCAGACCTATAACTGAGGCAGCCCCAGAACAGGAAGGCAGTTGTATCCTGGAGTCGAGAGACACCGCGACGAACTCATCCTTGACGGACTGCTGGCGCTGCCGCAGCCCTGCCTTGTGAACTATTGTCCTGCCTGCTGGCGCTGCCGCGGCCTTCTGCAACCTTCATCCTAGTGGGACCTGCTGGCGCTGCCGCGGCCCGTTGTCACCTTCATCCTCGTGGGACCTGCTGGCGCTGCCGCGGCCCGTTGTAACCTCCATCCTCAAGGGACCTGCTGGCGCTGCAGCGGCCCGTTGTAACCCTCATCCTCGTGGGACCTGCTGGCGCTGCCGCGGCCCGTTGTAACCTCCATCCTCGAGGGACCTGCTGGCGCTGCCGCGGCCCGTTGTAACCCTCATCCTCGTGGGACCTGCTGGCGCTGCCGCAGCCCGTTGTAACCTTCATCCTCGTTGGGACCTGCTGGCGCTGGCGCTGCCGCGGCCCGTTTCCACCTACGACCTCTTCGGGACCTGCTGGCGCTGCCGCGGTCTGACCCGCCCGAACACCGAGCTCGAGGATTGTGAGCTATCACCATTTCACCTCCGTACCTACGGGTACCAAGACTGTCCCGCTACCCCCTTTCCCTAATAGAGACTAGAAGTGAGAGGATCATCGTGTCCTGATCTCATTGTACCGTACTACCTTACTTCAAGAACGGCCTATAAAAGGTGTTAATCTGATCTTCGTGTGGTGTCCATCTGTGGGGGGGAAGTTACTTGTCTGTACGATCGCTGGAGACGGCCCTCACCGGAGGCCTCTCCCCTTGTGCTCGGCCGACCCTCCAGGTCCCCGTCTAACATTGGTGGCCAGCGGCGCGATCCGAACCAACGCGTACCGTACAGACAGTAACTCACCCTACGACTAAAACCACAATGACGACCAAAGAGAGCGGATCGGCAGAGAAGTTCCAGATGGAAAAGCTGGAAGAATACAACCACCGAGAGCTCAAACAATTTTGCATGGACTTAGGCATTGCTACCACCGGGCTAAGCACAAAAAAAGACTTCAAAAACGCCCTAGAGGCCTGGACAGAGACGAATACCGCCACCCCCCGGGACCCCGAAGCCCCGGAAGTCAACACCACCCTGACGGAAGAACGGAGAACAAGCCCCTCCCGAGAGGAGATCCAGGAGCGGGAAAAAAATAGACTACATAAGTTAGACTTGGCACGGCTCAAATTAGAAGGAGAATTGAAGCTGGCGGAACAAAAAATAAACTTAGAACACTTACGGCTCAGAGAAGAGCGAGAGGAAAAACAGAGACAGAGGGATCTCGAAGAAAAAAGACTGGCATACGAGCACGAGTGCAAACTAGCAGAGATAGAAATGCGCAAACTGAACAAAAACCTAGGGGTGCCCGAGTCACCGCGCTCCCCGGGTACTACCGAGCAGAAGGTCCACATCCCCAAGGATGTGGTCCGAGAATATCACCGAAACGACGACATACAGCAGTGGTTCAAGGCCTATGAGATCGCCATGACTGCCCACCGGGTCGCTCGAAGTGACTGGGGAGCCGGTCTATGGGGGAGATTCGTCAATGAGGGCCGTGATGCCCTGCTGCAGCTTCCGGACCATCAAATGACGTCCTATGACCACATGAAGGCCGCCCTCCTCAGTCGATATGGGCTTACGCCCGAAATGTACGGCCAGAGGTTCCGCAACTGCACCCGGATCCCAGGTACAACTTGGTTGGAATACGTGAACTATTTCAGCCGGGCCTTCGAGGGATGGATCAAGGGTAACAACGTAACCACTTACGAACAACTCTTCAATCTCATTGTGTGGGAGCACCTCTCCAACAACTGTTTCGTCGAGCTCAGGCAGCACCTCCTCGACAGTAAATTGACTGAACCACGGCAGCTCGCCACCGAGGCGGATCGGTGGGAGAGCACCCGAGTGGCCCGGAGTGGGCCGAACGAGCAGAACAGAACCAACCAAGGTCATCATCGTCCCCGGGGAGGAGGAGGAGGACAGGGCCGGGGCAGAGACGCTGTCCCAGTCGCTCCCGCTAACGCCACCCCGCCCCCAGCAGGCCGGGGAAACCCCCCGATGCGCCCGGGGTTCCGAACCCACGTTACGTGTCATCGATGCCAGCGAGTCGGCCACTATGCCAGTGACCCGACCTGCCCGAAGAACCAGGTTCCCGGGCCCCGCCAGGTGGCGGCCGCCGCCCTAGGAGAAGAACAAGTCTCCGAAGACCCTGAAGCATACGAGTCGGAGCAGTTCGAGTGGGAACCCGCCGCCATGACCCTGGCCTGCCTAGGAGGAAGAGACATGGTCCCGCGGACTCCCCTGCCCGCCAACACTCGGAAGTACAGCCAATGGGTGAGCATAAATGGGCGCAAGGCCGAGGCACTGCGTGACACCGGGGCCAGTGTGACGGCCGTCCGTTGTCACCTGGTGACCCCAGAACAAATCCTGCCAAACGTGCTTTGCCCCGTCCGATCGGCAGACAATTCGGAGAGCCTGTGTCGGATGGCCTGCGTCCCCTTCGAATGGGGAGGAGTGTCCGGCATGCTGAAAGTAACTGTCCGTGACGATGCCCCCGTGGACTGCCTCCTGGGGAACGATCTCGAGAGCTCCCCGTGGGCAGCTGTTGAAAGAAGAGAGCATCTGGGGATGTTGGGTCTCCCGGACTGGGCGTGCGTGACCACCCGGTCCATGGCCACCCGCACCATCCCTAGAACCGAAGAACCGGAATGGTCAGCACCTCCGCCCTCGATCGCTCCAGAAGAAGACTTCATCCATACCGACCACCCGGAACCCACCACAGAGGGGTCCGCACAGCCCCCCGAACTTCCCGACCTGGCTCAGTGGCGTCAAGAAGGGGGGCCCACCCAAGAACAATTCCGGCAGGAGCAAAAGACCTGTCCCTCCCTCGAGGGACTGCGACAGCAAGCGCTCGCCCAGGGCCAAGGAGACACCACCGGGGCCCACTGGGTTTATTGGGACAATGATCTCTTGTACAGCGAGCAGAGAATCGCAGAGCTGGGGGCCGGTCGAGTGCTGGTGGTGCCCATCCACTTCAGAGACTTCCTGTTGAACTTGGCCCATGATGTCCCCCTGGCTGGGCACCTGGGGCAAGACAAGACCTACCACCGCCTGGTGACTCATTTTTTTTGGCCCAAAATGAGAAATGACGTCTCCAACCACTGCCGGTCCTGCCCGACCTGCCAGGCCAGCGGGAAGAGCGGCCGCAAACTCAAGGCACCCCTACAACCATTCCCCGTGGTGACCACCCCGTTCGAAAGGGTGGGAATAGACATTGTGGGGCCCCTGGACCCCCGAACAGCATAAGGGCATCGCTTCATCCTGGTCCTGGTGGACCACGCCACCCGCTATCCTGAGGCGGTCCCCCTTCGTACTATAACAGCCCCAGTAGTGGGTCGAGCCTTAATGGGGATCTTCTCTCGAGTGGGTTTCCCCCGGGAAGTCGTCAGCGACAGGGGTACGAACTTTATTTCAAAGTATATGAAATCCCTCTGGCAGCAGTGCGGGGTCACTTACCGATTCACAACCCCCTATCACCCCCAGGGAAACGGACTGGTCGAGCGGTTCAACCGCACTCTCAAGGGGATGATCATGGGGCTAGAAGAACCCCTACGCCGCCAGTGGGACGTGCTACTACCGTGCCTCCTCTTCGCCTACCGAGAAGTCCCCCAGAAGTCCCTCGGCTTCAGCCCCTTCGAACTCCTGTACGGACACCCCGTTCGCGGGCCTCTCAGCCTAGTGAAGGAGGAATGGGAAATGGCCCCCCTAAAAACCCCTCCAGACGTCTACAAGTACCTCCTGACCCTCCGCAATCAGACCCGGAAATTCAGGGAGATCGCCAAAGCCAATCTTGAGGCCAGTCAAGAGGACATGAAGAAGTGGTACGATCAACATGCCTCCTCCATCGAGTTTGAACCGGGTCAGCAGGTATGGGTGATGTCCCCCATCGAACCGTGTGCCTTGCAGGACAAATGGACAGGGCCCTTCAAGGTGATCGAGCGCAAGAGTCCCGTCACCTACCTCATCGACCTGGAGTCCCCCCGGAACCCCCTCCGGGTTCTCCACGCCAACAGACTCAAACCCCACTTCGTGCGCTCGGAGCTCAGCCTGCTGATGGCTACCGACAGTGGCGCAGAAGGAGACTCCGAGCCCCTCCCTGACCTACTGAGGACCCGTGAAAAAGATGGTTCGGTGGACGGGGTCCGACTCTCCGAGGCCCTGACCCCAGAGCAGCGTCAAGATTGTCGGGCCCTCCTGCTGCCGTTCGCAAACCTGTTCTCCCTCGCACCCGGAGTCACCTCCTGGTGCCTGCACGACGTGGACACTGGGGACAGTCCTCCTGTCCGACACCGGGCGTACCGAGTACCGGATCGGGTACGTACATGCATCCAAGAAGAAGTCTCCAAGATGCTCGCCCTCGGGGTCATCGAGCCTTCGGACAGTCCCTGGGCCAGCCCGGTCGTCCTGGTCCCCAAGGCCGCGGCCCCGGGCACCACACCGGAGCTCCGATTCTGCATTGACTATCGGGGCCTGAACGCGGTCACTCGAACCGACGCTCACCCTATCCCCCGAGCAGATGAACTAGTCGACCGCATGGGGGCAGCTCGCTACCTAAGCATCTTCGACCTGACAGCGGGATACTGGCAGATCGGCCTCTCCCCCAGGGCCCAAGAACGTTCCGCTTTCTCCACCCCGGATGGGCACTACCATTTCAGAGTGATGCCCTTCGGCATGAAGAACGCTCCAGCCACTTTTCAAAGACTGGTGAACCAGGTATTGGCGGGCCTCGAAGAATTCAGCGCCGCCTACCTGGACGACATCGCGGTATACAGCCGCCACTGGACAGACCACCTCCACCACCTCCGAGAGGTCCTGCAGGCCCTCCAACAGGCCGGCCTCACCATAAAGGCCAGCAAGTGCCAAATCGGCCAGGGGTCCGTGACCTACCTCGGACACCAAGTGGGGAGCGGTCTGGTGGCCCCCCTCCAACTCAAGGTAGCTGCCATTCAGTCCTGGCAACCCCCCGAAACACAAACCGAGGTCCGAGCCTTCCTGGGGCTCACCGGATACTACCGGCGGTTCGTGAAGGACTATGGCAGCATTGTGGGCCCCCTCACGGAACTCACGTCTAAGAACCACCCAAAAAGAGTCAACTGGACTCCCGACTGTCAAGCGGCCTTCGAGAAGCTGAAGGCCGCCATGTGCACCGCCCCTGTACTCCAGGCCCCCGACTACAGCCGCAAGTTCATCGTGCAGACCGATGCCTCCGACCATGGTATTGGGGCCGTCCTCTCCCAACTGAACCCCGAAGGAGTCGACCAACCAGTGGCCTTCATCAGCAGACGCCTACTGCCCCGAGAACAGCGCTGGAGCACCATTGAGCGAGAGGCCTTCGCAGTAGTATGGGCCCTCAAGAAGCTCCGGCCGTACCTCTTCGGAACCCATTTCCGGGTACAAACAGATCATCGGCCCCTGCAATGGCTCATGCAAATGCGGGGGGAGAACCCCAAACTATTGCGATGGTCCATCTCCCTGCAGGGGATGGACTTCACTGTAGAGCATCGCCCTGGTCAAGACCACGCCAACGCGGACGGCCTGTCCCGTTTTTTCCGCCTCGACGAGGAAAGTCCCCAAGAAGATGGGTGACTCTCCCCGCCTTCAGCTGGGGGGGACGCATGTTGGACAGGCCCCATGAAGGGCTCGCTCCCTCCCCGCATGACAGGGCCCTGGTCCCGGCCTTCCAGGTCCTACCCGCAGAAGCAACCCCCAACCCGTCCCCCATGGGACGTCTGCTCCCGGGAATCCCTGTGTCCCTGGCCTGGGCCACCGTCAGCACCCTTGCCCGGACCAGCCGCCATCTTAGACACTGCGCCACGAGGCCGCGTGGCCTCAACTCGACCCCAACCCCGGGCCTGGCCAGGCCCGACATCCCGGCACCACCATCCACCCAGGAGGGAACGGACCACTTGGCAGGTCAATAGGAGTAAGGAGTGTCGATGGCTCTCTCCCGCCAGGTGCCGATCACCCCCAGCCTCCCCGGGCGCTGGCTCCACCCCCCTGCTGGGTGTCTGGACTCCCTCATCCCGGACCTCCCGACCTCCAAGAGCGAGGGTCCGGACATCAAAGAGCGCCAGACCTATAACTGAGGCAGCCCCAGAACAGGAAGGCAGTTGTATCCTGGAGTCGAGAGACACCGCGACGAACTCATCCTTGACGGACTGCTGGCGCTGCCGCAGCCCTGCCTTGTGAACTATTGTCCTGCCTGCTGGCGCTGCCGCGGCCTTCTGCAACCTTCATCCTAGTGGGACCTGCTGGCGCTGCCGCGGCCCGTTGTCACCTTCATCCTCGTGGGACCTGCTGGCGCTGCCGCGGCCCGTTGTAACCTCCATCCTCGAGGGACCTGCTGGCGCTGCCGCGGCCTGTTGTAACCCTCATCCTCGTGGGACCTGCTGGCGCTGCCGCGGCCCGTTGTAACCTCCATCCTCGAGGGACCTGCTGGCGCTGCCGCGGCCCGTTGTAACCCTCATCCTCGTGGGACCTGCTGGCGCTGCCGCGGCCCGTTGTAACCTTCATCCTCGTTGGGACCTGCTGGCGCTGCCGCGGCCCGTTTCCACCTACGACCTCTTCGGGACCTGCTGGCGCTGCCGCGGTCTGACCCGCCCGAACACCGAGCTCGAGGATTGTGAGCTATCACCATTTCACCTCCGTACCTACGGGTACCAAGACTGTCCCGCTACCCCCTTTCCCTAATAGAGACTAGAAGTGAGAGGATCATCGTGTCCTGATCTCATTGTACCGTACTACCTTACTTCAAGAACGGCCTATAAAAGGTGTTAATCTGATCTTCGTGTGGTGTCCATCTGTGGGGGGGAAGTTACTTGTCTGTACGATCGCTGGAGACGGCCCTCACCGGAGGCCTCTCCCCTTGTGCTCGGCCGACCCTCCAGGTCCCCGTCTAACAGACACCTGCCCTGTTGACCCCTGAGGTGGCTGGTAGCGTGGGCAGTAGAGTGGCAAAGGTCATTGGCATTGACCCTGACTGGCGTTCCAGTTATCTGCATTAGCGGTGACCTTGCGCCTACAGCGCCTGCCCAGCGAGTGCCTCATCATCCCCAAAGACTGTGGCCTATATCGTGTGCCTCCCCGCCCCCCGGTTGTGAATTGCGACAGACTTCACGAGTCGCGTGGCGAGAGCAAGTTCGCCGCGACCGCGATCGTCGACTGTGCCCCCTTCGCGACAGGCGCCTCTAGAGGGGAGCTCGGACGTCTCCGAGCCCCACCAGCGTAGAGCGCTTCCTGAGACTTTGTACTGGTGCCGCCTGAGTGCAAGCGATGACAAAGCCCGTAGGCGCGTAGAGACTCCACCGGCAAGCAGAGATCCTATCCCGGTGGTAGCCGCGTGCAAATGAGATGTTCACTGTGTTTCCTTGCCTTTTTAGATACACGCGCGTACTCCTTGAATGAGCCTTAAAGAGTCCCAAAACGCATTCTGTGCCCAGAGAAGCCTGTATGCATTGTTATTGAAACCAACACAAACTGTAAGAGTTATCTTTCCAAATTGAAACGTAATGCAAATGAAATGTTCCTAAAATATTTAATTGGTGGCAGCGATACCAGAATGAACATGTGTTTATTTATGTAAATGAACCAGTATTTATTCTGCTAGGCGAAAGTGATATATAATCTATTGACTTGTGATATTTATTCCTGATATTTATTCCATTTATTGATGCTATTTATTCTTGATATTATTTATGGAACTACTCATTACAGAATTGAAGCCCTGAAATGTGTGACTAAAAGAAATGTATATGTGCTATCTCAATCATCCCTATTTACAGAGAATTTTTACATAAAGGAATCGTATTTTTCTACAGCAGTGGTGTGGTGTCCTTCTTTTTGGTGTGGCTGCACAGGGGGTTATTATTGTGTCAAAGCCGGCTTAACACTACAGCCTTCACTCGCCTTGTCACTTGTGCCAAGCTACCCCCTTTGTGCTGGGCTTGCCCATCGCAGGTCCAACATAAAATTGGTGCTCAGCGGGTGGGATTGCGAGCCGTGCTTGTTTTGTACCCCATAATAATTCAGTGTGCACCACAGGTACACACCCGGAGTTTTCTCCTAGCGGCCCTCAAATTCAACGTTTTGCTTTTTCCAAATTCTTTCCTGGAGGTGGGGGGAAGTGACCCTCAAAATTCTTATCCTGGTCACCTACTTCGGGGTGGTTGTCCACACTTTTCACTGACAAGATGGAATTCGAGATGTCAGAGCTGGAGACCTATACAGTGGCACAGCTCAAGGATTTCTGTCAGGAGAGGGGAGTGTTTGTCAGGCGAGGGGCCAAAAGAGAGGAGCTCCGTACTAGTCTGCGAGCATGGGTGGAAGCACACACGGAGGGAACGGTGGAGGAGGAGGAATCGGAGAGAGGTACTGTCATTGATAGGACTGCGGAATGTCTCCCGGGGGTGGGTGAGATAAATGTAAATGTACAGGAATTTATATAGCGCAAATCACCGAGCGGTTTCTAAGCGCTTGCTTAGGGAACCCGTCCTGGTATTCCCCTGTGAGATAACCCCGGCAGGGTATCCACAAGGTGAAAGCCAGGCATCCCGCCGCGAGGGGCCGTTGTGGAGATTAAGCAAGCTATTGCCCAGAGTCGCAGAGTGTGAACCCGTGAATCGAGTAGGCACCGGAGCGAGAATTGTCGAGTCCATGGACATTTTAGGACTCAAGACCCCGCCGAGCTGGGAATTGAACCCTGGTCCCAGGCTGACCTCTGCTTCCAGGTCTGCCTCCTCTAACCAGTGAGCCACACTTCTCCTGTCGATCAGCCCCAAGGTAACCTCACGGGAGGGCAGCAGTGTGTCATCGAGAGGGTTATCAGAGACCGAGTTAGCTGACAGGAGAGAGGAAAGACTGTTAAGGTGGGAAATAGCAAAAATGGAGTTGGAAGAAAGGAGGGAGGGGAGGAGGTTGGAACATGAGTCCAAGCTGGAGATGGAAGGGAAAAGAATAGAACATGAGTTCAAGCTACGAGAACTCGACTTCCAGGCCCATAACATCACTCCGAAAGGTGTCGAGTCAAAGGAATTTGCCAGGGAGTCCAGGCCCCATTTACCCAAGGACGTAGTCGCCAGTTATACCGCTGGAGACGACATAGCCAAGTGGCTGGCAGCCTATGAGGTCTCCTTAAGAGCCCATGGGATCCATGAGAAGCATTGGGGTGGTGGATTATACCGGTACATGCCTCCGACAGGTAGGGATGCCCTATTGGCCCTAGACCGGGAGGAACAGGTAAATTAACCCGCCATGAAGGTGGCGCTCATCAGAAAGTTTGGGTTGACCCCCGAGAAATACCGGCAAAGGTTTAGGGGCAGCCACAAACTGAGCTCACAGAATTGGGTTGACTTCCTGGATTTTGCCAAGAAAGCCCTGGATGGGTGGGTCCAAGGTAATGAGGTGGAGGACTATCGAGGGTTGTACGACCTAATACTCAAGGAACATCTACTCGAGAAGTGTCTTCCTGAGCTGAGGCAACACCTGGTAGACAGCAAACTTACTTGCCCACGTAAGCTTGCTGAGGAGGCGGACATTTGGGCAAGTACCCGAGTGTCCACGAAGGGGACGGGAGGAGATTCTCAGAAGTCCGGACAGGGCGCTTCCCAGAAGAAAGAGGGGGGAGATAACAAGAAATAGGAGTTCTCCAAAGGCCCCCAAAATACCTTTAAGGGGAAAAGTTTCTTCTCCACTTCTAAGGCTAACCCGCAGAAGAACCCTAATCCTGGCCAGAGTCAGCAGCCAAGGGTTATCCATTGCTTTGAGTGCGGTGGTATTGGACATTATAAGGGAGACGTGAAATGCCCAAAGAGACCACCCCCTCCCACTGGAGGAAAGGCCCCGGGATTCGCTAGTGTAGCGCTCGGGGAGGAGATGCCCTTAGTTAAGGGGAGGGAGTGGGCGGGTGTCACCTTAGTGTCCCTGGGTGATCGGGAGATGGTTCCAAAGATCCAGGTGCCCTCAAATACTACCAAGTATGGGCAATGGGTCACCATCAATGGCCATAGAGGGGAAGCTCTGAGAGATACAGGAGCCAGTATGGCTATGATAAGGAGTCATCTGGTGTCCTCAGAGCAGGTGATTCCAGGCGTACTTCATCCAGCCGCGATGGCTGACGGCAGAATGGGCCACTATCCTGTGGCCGAGGTTCCCTTTGAGTGGGGAGGGGTTGCAGGTTCACTTCGAGTTGCCGTAAGCCCCACCGTGCCAGTTGATTGTCTGCTGGGTAATGATATGGAGCACAATGCTTGGAAGGAGGTGGAATACCGGACTCATACTGAGATGCTGGGTACACCTGCTTGGGCCTGTGTGAGTACCAGGTCTGCGGCTGCTCGGGAGGAGAAGTCGCGTGGGTTGGAGCCTGGAACAATGGCCCACCCAGCTGCTGATGAGGGAGCGTCTCGAGGACAGGAGGAGCCTGCCTCGATGTCTATGCCCCGTGAGACGGATAGGCCACCTGTGGAGGTGGACCCGGAGTCCGCGGAGGAGGACATAGTTCCGTTGGAGGACTTGCCTATCCCCGCTGAGTGGCGAGTGGAAGGGGGACCATCCAGGGAGGAACTAAGCAAGGGACAGAGGGAATGTCCCACCCTCGAGGGTCTGAGGCAACAGGCTGAAGCCCAGGCAGCAGGTAACGAGTCTGGGAACTATCGTGTTTACTGGGAGGATGGTCTCCTCTACAGTGAACCCAGGGCACCAGTGCACGGATTGTCACGGGCCCTGGTAGTCCCACAGTGTTACCGAGCCTTCCTATTAGAGTTGGCTCATGAGATTCCCTTGGCAGGACACTTGGGTCAGGACAAGACTTTTGCCCGGCTTGTCCCCCACTTTTATTGGCCTCGAATGAGGGTGGCGTCCGACGCATACTGTCGGTCGTGCATGTCATGCCAAGCCAGTGGGAAAACAGGGAGGAAGCTGAAAGCTCCCCTGGAACCACTTCCCGTCGTTGGCACACCCTTTGAAAGGGTGGGCATCGACATTGCTGGGCCCCTAGATCCACCGACATCATCCGGTCACAGGTTTATCCTGGTACTGGTGGATCACGCCACAAGGTATCCAGAGGCAATTCCTCTGAAAACCATTACTGCACCGGTAGTGGCGAAGGCCCTGATGGGGATCTTTACCCGAGTGGGATTCCCCAAAGAAGTTGTGTCTGACAGGGGGACCAACTTCATGTCAGCGTATATGCGGGCCATGTGGAAGGAGTGTGGAGTGACCTACCGGTTCACCACTCCTTATCACCCACAGACCAATGGTCTCGTGGAAAGGTTCAACCAAACCTTGAAGGGTATGATCAGAAGTCTACCCGAAAGCTTGCGGAGGAAATGGGACGTCCTCCTACCCTGTTTGCTCTTTTCCTACAGGGAAGTGCCACAGAAGGGAGTGGGCTTCAGTCCCTTCGAGCTTTTGTACGGGCACCCTGTACGTGGACCTCTCAGCCTGGTGAGGGACACCTGGGAAAAATCTCCCCGGAAAGTTCCCCAGGATGTGGTGAGCTACATGCTGGCCTTCCGAAGCTAAATGGCTAAGTTGTGGAAGCAAGCTTCTGACAACTTGGAAGCCAGCCAGGCAGTCATGAAAGCGTGGTATGACCACAATGCTCACCCAGTGGAGTTGGAGCCTGGACAGAAGGTGTGGGTGATGGAGCCTGGAGAGCTGAGCGCCCTCCAGGACCGATGGACAGGCCCTTACGAGGTGTTGGAAAAGATGGGCAAAACTACCTATCTGGTGGACATGAAAACCCCTCGGCACCCGCATCGGGTGTTACATGCCAATCGCCTCAAACCCCACTTTGAGAGGCCCGAAGTCATGTTGGTAATGGTGACTGACGGTTCAGAGGAAGAGGACACTGAGCCTCTCCCTGACCTTTTTGCGTCTCAAGAAAAGGATGGGTCGGTGGAGGGAGTGAAACTCTCACCATCCCTGACTCCTGAGCAGCAGGAGGAATGTCGCCAGGTCTTGGGATCATTCGCTCCTCTGTTCTCCCTTGTCCCGGGCAAGACCCACCTGTGTACCCATGACGTGGATACTGGAGACAGCCCACCTGTGAAGTCGAAGTCTTACCGGCTGTCTGACAAGGTGAAGGCCAGTATCCAAAGCGAGGTAGCTAAGATGCTGGAGCTAGGAGTCATTGAACCTTCAAGTAGCCCTTGGTCTAGCCCGGTGGTATTGGTTCCCAAAGCTGCCCCACCTGGCGCCACACCAGAATTGCGATTCTGTGTGGACTACCAAGGACTAAATTCAGTAACCAAGACAGATGCTCATCCAATCCCTCGGGCGGATGAACTAATTGACCGGTTGGGAGCTGCCCAATATCTCAGTACCATTGACCTTACTGCAGGGTACTGGCAGATTCCCATGACTGATGGAGCCAAGGAAAGGTCAGCCTTCTCCACACCTGATGGACACTACCAGTTCTGCGTTATGCCCTTTGGGCTCAAGAACGCTCCTGCCACTTTTCAGCGGCTGGTGAACACGATCCTCACCGGGATGGAGTCATTCTCTGCTGCTTTCTTGGATGACATCGCTGTCTTCAGTAACAGCTGGGAGGATCATTTGCAGCATTTGCAAGCTGTTCTCCAGGCCCTGGAACGGGCTGGCTTGACGATCAAGGCCAGCAAATGTCAGATTGGACAGGGGTCGGTAGTGTACTTAGGTCACTTGGTGGGCAGGGGAACGGTGCGGCCCCTTCAGGCGAAAATTGAGGCAATCATGGCCTGGAAACCCCCAAGACCCAGACTGAGGTCCAAGCCTTCCTGGGCCTCACAGGTTACTACAGACGATTCGTAAAGGGGTATGGCACTATCGTGGCACCCCTTACAGAACTCACAGCCAAAAAGCAACCCAGGAGAGTCATCTGGACGGAGGCTTGCCAGCGAGCCTTCGACACTCTGAAACAAGCATTGTGTAAAGCTGCAGTCCTGAAGGCTCCAGATTTTTCGAAAGAGTTCATTGTCCAGACAGATGCATCCGACATTGGCATTGGGGCGGTGTTATCGCAACTCAATGAAGAGGGTCTGGATCAACCCGTGGTCTTTCTGTCACGAAGACTGCTTCCCCGGGAACAGAGATGGAGTACCATTGAGCGGGAAGCCTTTGCGGTGGTCTGGGCACTGAAGAAGCTGCGACCATACTTGTTTGGTTCACACTTCCTTGTTCAGACAGACCACCGACCCCTTCATTGGCTCATGCAAATGAAGGGGGAAAACCCCAAACTGTTGAGGTGGTCTATCTCCCTACAGGGAATGGACTTTCGGGCGGAACACCGGCCCGGAGTTGACCACGCCAATGCAGACGGTCTCTCCAGGTATTTCCGCCTTAGTGGTGAGGACTCCCAAGAGGTTGGGTAGTTCTCCCCACTTTCAGCTGGGGGGGACGCGTGTTAGACCTGTCTGCTTCTAAGAGTCCCCTCACCATTATGATTTCTTTTGTTCCCCTGTACCTCCCAGAATTTGACGCTTTTCTTTGTCTGCCAGGACTTTTTATGTGTTGTTTCATGGGGTTAGATGTTCCTTGAAGCCCAGTTGCTCACCAGGTTTGTGGCACCTATTTACAAGACATGGTAAAACCGGTGGCATTACAAACTGGGGTTGTCAACCCAAAGATATGGCCCTAAAATGGTAGACACCCTTTTCCTTCATGTGAGTGACTCCCATTGGAGCCTTCATGAACCTTGACCTTTGGAGGTTTTGGCGCCCTTTGTTTAGCGCGCTCTTCTGACAAGAATTTCTTTATTTCCTGTCAGGTACACAAAATGGCTGCTCCAGAACCACAGTACGGTGGCTCTGTGTGGCCTAAATACACCTCCAAAGGGCCATGTCATTGTCACAGCCAGAGAAGGTTCTGGAACCTTCTGGCTCGTGCCAGCACCCCAGGGCACTGGCCATATAAGGCTCAGTCCCGGGCGGCCATTTTAGATTCATTTGAGATTCCTTTTAGATTCTAGACTTGACACCAGATTGACACCTGCCCTGTTGACCCCTGAGGTGGCTGGTAGCGCGGGCAGTAGAGTGGCAAAGGTCATTGGCATTGACCCTGACTGGCGTTCCAGTTATCCGCATTAGCGGTGACCTTGCGCCTACAGCGCCTGCCCAGCGAGTGCCTCATCATCCTCAAAGACTGTGGCCAATATCGTGTGCCTCCCCGCCCCCCGGTTGTGAATTGTGACAGACTTCACGAGTCGCGTGGCGAGAGCAAGTTCGCCTCAACCGCGATCGTCGACTGTGCCCCCTTCGCGACAGGCGCCTCTAGAGAGGAGCTCGGACGTCTCCGAGCCCCACCAGCGTAGAGCGCTTCCTGAGCGATCTAAAGGTGAGGTGGTGCGCCGGGGCGGGGAGCGCCAACCCTTGTTGGGCGGGACTAGCGTCCTTGCCACTCCCCAGTGACCCAGAAGTTGTGGCCGTGGGCGGGAACCACCCGGAACGCGGAAGTCAGAGGGAGGTCCGGTGAGCCCCTGAGAATCGTGCCGCTGGTGTGAGGAGTGCTGAGCCCTGACTGAATCGCTTTTCGATCACAGCCAACGTGAGGTGGGCCCGTTTCTTCCAGTAATGTGCAGCGTTGTGAAGGAACTGTGAATCGGCATTGTTTTCCCTAAGCGCGGAAGTTACGTGACCTCGCCGGCAGCCTGTTCGTCAGTCTAAAGACTTTGAACTGGTGCCGCCTGAGTGCAAGCGATGACAAAGCCCGTAGGCGCGTAGAGACTCCACCGGCAAGCAGAGATCCTATCCCGGTGGTAGCCGCGTGCAAATGAGATGTTCACTGTGTTTCCTTGCCTTTTTAGATACACGTGCGTACTCCTTGAATGAGCCTTAAAGAGTCCCAAAACGCATTCTGTGCCCAGAGAAGCCTGTATGCATTGTTATTGAAACCAACACAAACTGTAAGAGTTATCTTTCCAAATTGAAACGTAATGCAAATGAAATGTTCCTAAAATATTTAATTGGTGGCAGCGATACCAGAATGAATATGTGTTTATTTATGTAAATGAACCAGTATTTATTCTGCTAGGCGAAAGTGATATATAATCTATTGACTTGTGATATTTATTCCTGATATTTATTCCATTTATTGATGCTATTTATTCTTGATATTATTTATGGAACTACTCATTACAGAATTGAAGCCCTGAAATGTGTGACTAAAAGAAATGTATATGTGCTATCTCAATCATCCCTATTTACAGAGAATTTTTACATAAAGGAATCATATTTTTCTACAGCAGTGGTGTGGTGTCCTTCTTTTTGGTGTGGCTGCACAGGGGGTTATTATTGGGTCAAAGCCGGCTTAACACTACAGCCTTCACTCGCCTTGTCACTTGTGCCAAGCTACCCCCTTTGTGCTGGGCTTGCCCATCGCAGGTCCAACATAAAATTGGTGCTCAGCGGGTGGGATTGCGAGCCGTGCTTGTTTTGTACCCCATAATAATTCAGTGTGCACCACAGGTACACACCCGGAGTTTTCTCCTAGCGGCCCTCAAATTCAACGTTTTGCTTTTTCCAAATTCTTTCCTGGAGGTGGGTGGAAGTGACCCTCAAAATTCTTATCCTGGTCACCTACTTCGGGGTGGTTGTCCACACTTTTCACTGACAAGATGGAATTCGAGATGTCAGAGCTGGAGACCTATACAGTGGCACAGCTCAAGGATTTCTGTCAGGAGAGGGGAGTGTTTGTCAGGCGAGGGGCCAAAAGAGAGGAGCTCCGTACTAGTCTGCGAGCATGGGTGGAAGCACACACGGAGGGAACGGTGGAGGAGGAGGAATCGGACAGAGGTACTGTCATTGATAGGACTGCGGAATGTCTCCCGGGGGTGGGTGAGATGTCAATCAGCCCCAAGGTAACCTCACGGGAGGGCAGCAGTGTGTTATAGAGAGGGTTATCAGAGACCGAGTTAGCTGACAGGAGAGAGGAAAGACTGTTAAGGTGGGAAATAGCAAAAATGGAGTTGGAAGAAAGGAGGGTGGGGAGGAGGTTGGAACATGAGTCCAAGCTGGAGATGGAAGGGAAAAGAATGGAACATGAGTTCAAGCTACGAGAACTCGACTTCCAGGCCCATAACATCACTCCGAAAGGTGTTGAGTCAAAGGAATTTGCCAGGGAGTCCAGGCCCCATTTACCCAAGGACGTAGTCGCCAGTTATACCGCGGGAGACGACATAGCCAAGTGGCTGGCAGCCTATGAGGTCTCCTTAAGAGCCCATGGGATCCATGAGAAGCATTGGGGTGGTGGATTATACCTGATATTTATTCCATTTATTGATGCTATTTATTCTTGATATTATTTATGGAACTACTCATTACAGAATTGAAGCCCTGAAATGTGTGACTAAAAGAAATGTATATGTGCTATCTCAATCATCCCTATTTACAGAGAATTTTTACATAAAGGAATCGTATTTTTCTACAGCAGTGGTGTGGTGTCCTTCTTTTTGGTGTGGCTGCACAGGGGGTTATTATTGGGTCAAAGCCGGCTTAACACTACAGCCTTCACTCGCCTTGTCACTTGTGCCAAGCTACCCCCTTTGTGCTGGGCTTGCCCATCGCAGGTCCAACAACAGGTAAGATACAATTCTGCCAGATGGGTCTGAATGAAAGAAACCAGGTCATATTCAGATCTCTTAGCCGGGCTAATCCAAGGACTTTAGTTATGCGGTCCCGATAGCGTATAGCTAGGATCGTTTCTTCCATTGTTGCTGCAGTCTTGTCTGCGTTTTGGCTTGCCATAACGAAGCAGGAGAATCAAAAATAAAATGCCTGCTACGAGTCCCAACAGGAGTGGTAGGCCACCAAAGACAGAATGGACAAAATTAGGAAAAATGCCCAGAACTGTTGTGAAGGGTGTTAACAGTCCCGAAAAAATTGTCTTAAATACATGTGGGATACCGCCAGTATCGGATATATTTAGGATTTGGCTTAACATTTCCGTGAAATGTAGGGGGCAATTTGCTGATAAAAGGTATGTATCTCTGCCGTTGTCCTTGCGACTTGCAGATCATACGTTTCTTTTGATGACGTCAAGGGCACAGTTGTCTGCAAAAGGACAGACTTTATTCTGCTTAAAGTATCAATTCGAATAGAAGAGATATTAAAAAATGGCCAAATGTTTTCCTCCCTGTCTGGAGTGCTGTTTGGAAACAATACTTGCATACAGCAAGTGACCATGGAACTAACGCTAACTAGATAAACTTTTCCTGGCACCATGCCACAACATCTGTGGTCCACTATTAGAATATAGCTCCCGTTAGAAAGCCGTCTAAAGAATGGCTCTATTCGAGTTGCAGGTGTGCCATGCTGGTGACATGAAAGGTTATTTGAAGTCCCCTCACAGGCCCCATGCAGGTTAATACCTTGACACAGAAGTATACCACTTAGTGATCTTTTACAATTATTACCACTAAGAAATACATTCTGTTCCTTTTCACTATAACGTGTGTGTGTAAGGTAATTTCCATGATGACTTAATGTACCCTTTACCCAACCTTTCATACTGGCCTGCTGGTATATTTTCTTGACAGAATTTAAATTTGAAAGTTGTTATCGGAATAGTTATTATTCCGTGTATTATCCATTCAATGACAGGTCGTTCTGACATTGTCAATGGTAATCTCTCAAGTTTTTCAATGCTCAGAATTGTATATTCCGCTCCTTTCTGTGCCAAGCTGATTTGTGTATCAGTAAGGTTAAAGATAGAGAATTATGACGTTGTGTTGATTAAACGCCAAGGCACGTAGCCTGAACGCAGATTTTGTAACGTCCAGCCTAGCTGTACAATAGAACGTAATTGGGACTGACCATGTTGTAACATTAACAAGTCCTGTTCTATTATATCTATAGCAGATGATACAATACTGTCCAGTGAATATATTCTGGAAGACAGAGTCATTAACCCATTGGCCACAACAGAAAGTGATTTTTCCAAATTAATACGGTCAATTTCCCATATTTTTTCTGCTGTTTCAATTTGCGTTTCTTTCCAAGCTTCGTTGTAAGCTGCATATATACCGGCCACTATGAAACGTTTTTGACGCTGTTTGCGTGGTCCCATTATGAAATCACGCAAGTCAGCACCGTCTTTAAGTAAAGTCAAGTGTTGCTTAATTTCTGCCAGTGTGGATTTCTGTAGCCATTCGAGGCAGAGTTTTCCTACACTGTATGTTGTAACTATCCCTGGATGTTGTCTCTGGGAGTATCTAGGGTCTGGCCTAGTCAATTTGAACCCCTGTATTTTGTTCAGTAATCTATCTTGACAGTTATTTGTGTCTGTGGGCCAGATCAACCATTTCTTCCAATCAGGATGTGTTCTGTTTTGATTAAAAATATGGGATACGTCTATTTCAACATCTGTAGTGCTATTATTGTCAGGTGTTGGCTTTGGAATAGACGGTTTGTTTAAGTCTTTAATTTTGGCTAGGCCAAGACAGGTTGTCTGTTGAATGCTATCATTCAAGAATATAATTTGTTCTGGGATCATGCAGGCTCTAAATAATGATTCTATACCTTGGACCTGCCAATCTTTGGTACCGCAGATGGTTTTTGTTTCAATATTGTTTTTCCAAAAATCAAAACCAAATGTAGTCATTTTTTCATAAAATGCTTCTGAATAGATTAATTTATTGTTTGTCAGCATTGTTTTCATTCCTGTCTTATTTAACATTTTGAAATAAAAGGCTTCTGCTTCACTTGTGTTAAACCCTGAGAAGTATGGGAATTTCTCATAAAATGTTTTTGAACTGCCTTTTGGTGGAATTGCACAATGTTCCCATTGATTATAGTTTAAAACATTTCTAGGTTGAGCAGATTTATGCAAATAGTGATGTGCATAGTGGTTGTAGCAGTACAATTCTTCATAATTAGATGAACCCTGCAAGTAATCATGTTCTGTAAATTTTGCTGACATTACTAATTCTGACATCATATCATTAATGCTTTCAAAGTCCCAATCATCAGAGAATGTGCTCGGTTTTACAAAGTCACTTAATGAAATCTTGAACTGGTATGGATACTTCAAGAGCTCGACCGGGCCATAAATATCGTATTCTGTTTTGTCCCAAGCTACCCCACCGGGTATTGGATTGGCTGTGACATTCACGGATGATAGTTCTCTTTTCTCGATGTGAGATGACTTGTGTGGCTTTAGGACCAAGTTGATGTTCTGACTTGCTGTGTCCATTGTACTGTATTTTCCCTCAATGAATTTTCCCAAACAAAGTACCATGATGAGCCAAAGCAGGAGGAAAAGTACACCTAACACAATCCAAAATTCAATCCATGGAGAAATCAGATAGGTTTCTTTGAGTTGATGAAAGAGTTCTGTTACTTTGTTTTCAAAAGATTTCGTTGTTGGCTGTTCTTCAGGCTCGCTTGGATCCTCAGAGAAGTCATCGAAGTTGATGAAGCAGCCAGATGCAGTTCTATCGATTGTTGGAATCGCTTCCGGATTTTAATTTGCTTTTGGAATTTTCTTTGTTATATTAGCATAGTCTGTGGCTACATCGTTGTAGACAGGTGTTTCTTGATGAACTGTTTCAATTTGGGCTTCAAGAGGCACAAGTTCCATGGCATTATTGCATAGTCCCTTTTTAATCAGTGCAGGTTTTTCAAATGTGATTAATCTCTCAGTTTGAACCTCTTGGATTGTAGCAAGATTTGGTCTTCTGCTATTTCTTGGGAGTCCACTGGGCCTACTACTTATTATTGGCCACATGATTGTGGTTTTACCAGGTCGATGGATACAACTCGGTTCTCCTTTTTGCCAGCAAGGGGCGGTAGTACAACTGATCTTGTTCCGTTGACAGCTAAGACAGGTACTGCTTTTCTGTAAGAAGGCCCAAATTCCTTCTTCACCGCGATCTTCTCTCTGACCAGATCCCCAATCTTTGGAATCCAGACAGGCCTTGCTGGGACAGGTGGTTTCTCTTCAGTGGCTGTTGGCTGGTGTTTTAGCTTTACGTTGCTCAGGTCTTTTCTTGTTTCATTTAAGTCCTGTAAAATAGCCAAACGATCTTTGATATCAAAGCATTTTTCTTCTACCACTGAAGTCTAACTATTGAGGTCCTGAATATGCATTCTAGTCCCGAACAATAGTTCGTACGGACTGAAACCTTTTAGAGAATTTCTTGGCAGATTGTTAAGACTACGTTGGACACTTGTTAAATGTTGGACCCACCCAGTACCTGTACCTAATACCCTCGCCATTATAGATTGCTTTATGTCTCGGTTTTTTCTTTCCACAATCCCGTTTCCCTCAGGATGGAAGGGACAAGAATACCGCAATGCAATGCCCATGCTAGTCATGGCCTCCTTATAAGCTCGAGAGCTAAAAGCAGGACCCTGGTCAGAATGTAGCATGCCAATTGCGTATGTGCCGATATAGACTCGCAAATCTTTTATAACAGTTCTGGTGTCATCCGAGCGCTGGTGTCTACATTTTAAGTGAATCTAGTATTAAATAATATACATAGGGACGCATGTTTCCTGTTTAATCATGCGAATAGATCGCCTTATGCTTTCTATTAGGTGTTCTGGCACTACTTCGGCCGGTTCGCCACTGCGATCTCTGTTGCAGTTTTCAAAATTTTTTGCAAATTTGTGATTATCCACGCTCATTCCCGGCCACCAGTATTCTGATTGTAATTCTGTCAGAGATTCCTTGATCCTACAGTGCCCTAGACCTTCACCCATGTGTGCGTCTGCTATTAGCAAGACTCTCCTGTTCGTGTTTGGAATTACTCTATCCCCCCACTCTACGGATTCGAGCAAAAGGAACGGAGTTTGCATCGATTATGTATGTATAATTGAGTGGATAGTTCACGGGTAATGCTGCACAGTCGCCTTTTGAAGACGTTTTTACCGCCAGCATTGTTTCCCCGTCTATGTATTTTTCTGAACGCTTTTTTGTGGGTACGGAAGCCGGATTAGTTGCTTCCGCTTTGGCTGTCTCAGCCAATGAATTCCCTGCAGCGTGAACGCCATCACGCTGATGACTCAGTGTATGTATCACGTGAGTCTTTTGTAGTTCTTTCTGTAAAAGAACTACTTGTTCCCAAAGCGATTTTTGCTTGATTGTGGCACCTGTGTCATCTTTGTAACCGTTTTGAACCCATTTCTGCAAGTCATTATTGTAAGATTTGACGCAGGAATGCGAATCGCACACTATTAGTGTCGGGAATTCGCGATCGGCAATGTCGAGCGCCATTTTTAAAGCTATTAATTCAGTTTGTTGACCTGAATTATCTTTTACAGATTGTGACATTGTGACCAGTGGCATCAATTTACCTCTGCGCCACCGGCATTTGACAACCTCGCACGTAGCGTTATAAGCTTGTTTTCCCCAAACTGAGGGTTCTGCATAACTGTTTGTGTATATTACGCAGGCGTAAAGTTGTATGGGCAGAATGTCGTTAGGCAGAGGATATTCTTTTTAATATGTTAGATATTTCAATTTTTTCATTTCCGGGTCAAAATAGTATTTCACTTTTTCTGTAGCAAGAGAATTCTCCCATTGTATCCATTTTGGATCTAATGCCACGGTAGTTAAATTACGTGGGCTTGTTAATACCTCGAAGGCTGATTCTGCTGTTAAAACAGTTATCCTTTTGCCTTGGGCTTGGTCTCTTTCGCTGGCTACAGCTGTTTGAACCACATTTACAACATTTTTCGCAAGACTGAATGATTTTTCAGCTTGTGAGTACAAGTGTGATTTGTATGCTATTGGTACCTTTTCTCCCTCATTAGAGGTCCGGTACGTGAATCCGCATCTTCCTGGGATGACTCGGATTACAAAGTTGCGTGTATTATCGCGAGTTTGCAATTTTGTTTTAGCTAACATGTCTGTTTGCAATGATCTAAAAATTTCTGTGTGTTTTTGAGTCCAATTGATTGGTTTAAAATCAGGTTTTATTAATTCATAGAGAGGTTTAACCCTCTCTGCATAATTTAGAATGTAAGTTCTTCCGAAATTCAGGAAACCTAGTATTGATTGTAAGTTCCTCAGCGTTTTTGGTGCTTGGAGTACAGCACACTTCTCTAAGAAATTGTCTGCTAGGCTTTTGCCTTCACTTGATAATTCATATCCTAAAAACAGGACAGTTAGATGGGCAATTCGTGACTTTTGAAAGTTGAATTTGTAAACCTCTGCTGCGAACCCAAGTATTATGGTGTTCACTCTTTTCAAGTGAGTATCCAAGTCATCATCTGTTAGATAGATGTCACCGACATAAGATAATGCCTCATCATCATACATTTGTAGTAACTCTGTTACCCTTGCTGAGAATAATCCTGGGCTATTCTTTTTTTTTTTTTTTAAAGTTTTTATTGAAAAGAAACAGACATACAAATAAACAAACCAAACCTCACAAGGCAGAGACATAATAGTACATTGACATGAGACCGTGCAGGCAAAGCTCAAAGGCTAAATGAATATAATGCAATCAGATAGAACGGGGGCAGGGGCGGACAAGGAAACAAGCGGAATCATTAACCATAGAGGACGAGTGAATGCCAATTAGGGGGACGAAGACACATCAATGGTCACATCCTGTGGGGGGGTACATATATTACCACGATAAGCATTCCACTGGGACCAGATTCTACCCCATTTCCTGGGCCGTCCCCGGGAAAGGTACACAGTCTTCTCCCGGAACATGCACCAGTCCATGTTTTCTTTCCTCTTGGATAGGGTAGGCGGTCTATGTGACCCCCAGAGCTGGGCAATGTCTCTCTTTGCGACCATATTTCCAAGGGTCGCCCATATAATCTGTGCTGAGTTGTAGTCATTAGGCTCTCAGACATTCAACAAACAACGCCTGGCCTCGGGCAGCAGGGACACACCCGTGACACTCTTCATGACTTCATGCACTCGGGACCAGAACCTGACCATCTCCGGGCATTCCCACAATATGTGGAGAAAGGAACCAGACATACCACAGCCACGCTTACATAACCCATCCAAGGAAAAACCCATTCGAACCAGACAAGGCCCAGTGACATACACTCGATGAAGAATCTTAAGTTGGACGAACCTCAAGCGAGCAGGAATGGCGACCTCCTTGGGCGAGGACAAAGCAGTTTGCCAGTCCTCATCGTCCAATTCAAGTCCGTCCGCACACCATGCAGCCCAGAGGCGGACCAGCAAGTCCGCTCTGTTATTAATGAGCTTCTTATAGATCAAGGAGATCGTGCTGTCGGGCACATGACCATCCAAAATGCTGTCCTCCAAAGGGGAAGACTCAGGAATATCAGCACCCGCAGCATACACAGACAACAGAGCATGACGAATCTGGGCGTATCTAAAGAATTCATTGTCACTAAGCTCATACTCCACTCGCAGCACATCAAAGGAGTTGACAGTACCCTTCGACCACAAATCACCCACTCTACTGATACCAATCGTGTCCCATTTATCAAAACCTTTCGTTTTCCACAGATGGCCCAAGCATTCCGAGTCATACAAAGGGGTGGCCCGAGTAAACCTACCACACCAACCCAAGGCCGCATTCGCATCACGCCACACTTTCACCGCAATCTTAGTGGGATTGGTCAGTGTTCCACGGAGACTACCAGAATACAACGCTCTGCTGAAGGTCCCCCCAGGCAAAATAAATCTGTCCATGGAGAACGCCGGGGCAGGGCCCGGTGCGTAGGTCGCATGATTAATCGCACTTAACTGGGACGCCCAATAGTAACGTCTGATGTCCGGGAGGGCTATACCGCCATCATACCAAGGGAGCGTGAGTTTAGAAAGCGAAATACGGGCACGCCCATCCCAGACCAATTGTCTCTGTAGGCTCTCCACTTCTCGAAAATAGCCCGAAGCAATCGGGTCAAAGGAATTCTGAAGTACGTAAAGAAATCGAGGCAGAGACATCATCTTGAAAAGCGCCGCTCTACCGAGGGGCGACAGCGGCAACCTACGCCAGCGAGCCACATCAAGCTTGAGCCGCTGAAGGGGGGGCAAAAGATTAAGCTCATAACGCCTGGAGGGGTCCAAGGAAACATAAATCCCCAAGTACTTAAACCCGGTCTCCGCCACGTGAATCGGAAATCTACGCGGCAGTGGAGGGAGATCTCCAGCCAAGACGTAGACGCAGGATTTAGCCCAATTGATGACAAGACCGGAGTTCTTACCGAAGGAAATAAGAACATCGAAAAGCACATTAAGGGACTTTTTAGGGGAGGTGAGCTATAGGAGGATATCGTCCGCATATAACGAGACTCGATCCTCAAAATCAGGAGCCCATCGGATACCCCGCATAGAAGGTTCCCAACGGAGCCACTCCGCCAGAGGCTCGAGAGCGAGAGCAAAAAGCAAAGGGGACAGCGGACAGCCCTGTCGGGTGCCCCGTCCAAGCGTAAAAACGCGAGACACTCTGCGATTAACAACCACCTGGGCCAGGGGATTTTCATAAAGAAATTTCACCCAGGCTATGAGGCCCGGCCCAAACCCGAATTTCGAGAGGGCCGCCCAAAGGTAGGGCCATTCGATAGTGTCGAAGGCCATGGTGGCGTCGAGAGAAGCCAAAATGGGCGGTTCAGTAAGCGTCTCGGCTCTCGCGAGGACCCCGTGGAGTCTGCGCAGATTCAAAGCAGTGTTGCGGTGCGGGATAAAACCGGATTGATCCGGATGGATCAAGTCCGCGATCACAGTTACCAAACGATTAGCCAACAGTTTGGCCAAAATTTTAGGTTCGGCATTAAGTAAAGAGATGGGTCTGTATGAAGTACAACGATCCCGAGGCTTACCCTCCTTGGGAATGACGACGATGGTAGCGAGTCGTTGGTCCAAGGGGAGGGAGCCAGACTCCAGAGCCTCGAGGAACATGTCTCGTAAATAGGGCGCCATTTTGTCGGGTCGCAGCTTGTACAATTCAATAGGCAAACCATTGGGGCCGATCGCCTTACCCGAGCGGAGGGAACGAATAGCAACCGCGATTTCATCTACTGTAAGCGGAGCGTCCATGAGGTCTCTGTCAGAGTCAGAGAGGCGAGGCAAAGCAATGTCTCGCAACAACAAACGGGAGTCTTCCTCATCCCTGTCACAAACGGAGGTGTACACTGTCTCAAAGTGAACCGCGAAACACTGAACGATCCCAGCAGGGTCAGTGTCACATTCACCATCAAGCCTCTCAATCACGGGGACCACACGATTCACTCTCTCCGTCTTATCCAACCACGCTAGCAATTTACCCGCTTTATCACCCACATCATACAGTCTTCCCTGCTGCTCCCTATACATCACTTTCGCAGCATCCGTTACAAGAGCCTTGTAGTCGGCTTGTTTCAAAGCAAGGGAGTGCAACTTGGTACTGGAGACGCCCAACCGAAGATCGTCTTTCAAAGCGGCTATCTCGGATTCGATGCGCACAACCTCCACATTAGCAGCCTTTTTAGCAGCAACAATCAAGGATAAAGACTGACCACGTATAACAGTTTTAAATGCTTCCCATAACGAAACAGCAGAGAAAACAGACCCCACATTGTCTTCAAAATAATGATCAATAGCTTTCACAAGGTCCGAGCGGGTCTTGGGGTTATGAAAGTACCACGGGTTAATAGGAGCTACTCTACCCTCATCGCCCGCCCCCACCTCATATCGGAGCCACAAGGGGGAGTGATCGGAAATACCCCTAGGGAGGTGACGAATTTCTCTGATGGAGGAGGACTGGACCGCTGGCAGTAAGAAATAGTCCAATCTAGAGAGGCTGCCGTGTACCCCAGAGTGGAAAGTGTACTGTAGCTGTGTAGGGTGTAGTAGCCGCCAGGCGTCCACAAGCCCGAAGGTCTCTAGCAAGTCACTCAACCATCTTTGCGCCCGGGGTAGATCCCTGGGAGGGTGACGATCAGAGGTGCCAGAGACAACTGAGTTTAAATCGCCACCCAGGATCAGAAGCCCCTCGGGAAGGTCGACACAGATCAGCACAAGTTAAAGCCTGCAGACCCGGGGGGACATAGACTGACAGTATGGACAATGTCTTCCCCTTCCAACTGCCAGTGAGCACAGCATAGCGCCCCCTGTCGTCTAGTCTCACCTCGTCGACTGCGAAAGGGAGAGAGGACCGAATGAGAATACCAGCCCCCCTGGACCCAGAAGTAAACCCCGAGTGGGCCACCAATCGATAACCGCGCCTATTCAGTGCCTGACAAGCGTTGCCCACTAGGTGTGTCTCCTGTAGGAGGACAATGTCAGGGGAGTGACGCCTAAGGAATCGCAAAACAATACTACGCTTAATTCTGTCCCCTAACCCATTGACATTCCAGGATAACAGTCTCAACTCGCCGCCCCCATCCCCGAAAAGTAGAAAGAGCAGGACCCACACAGAACCCCATGATCAATATAGATAAGAAAAACAATACGATGCCTTGTGAGTAAACAAAAACACACACACGCCCACCCACCACCCCCCAACTTGACCCCGTTACTCCCCCCACCCTGCACCCCTGCGTAAGACTAATAAGCTACCCCAACTTGCAGTGTGCCTGTCGCCCCATTACTAAACTTAGCTACGCAAAGAACCCAGGAGGAGGAAGAGTCCCCATTTACCCCCGCCACCCCCAGGCTGATCTAGGCCTAATAAAAGACCCAAGTCCAGACTCAGCTGAAACAGCATAAAAGTTCAGACGCCGGGATCCACAGGTGAAGTTCTCAGTCAGCCACACCGCCCTCGGCGCCTCCGGGGTGCTCAGTATGTTCATTTCTCATAGGCAGGGAGTCGAGCCAGTCACTGACGTTTTCAGGGCGATCAGAAAAGAATACACGTTCCCGATATTCAATCCGGAGCCTGGTAGGGAACAACAAGGAGTACTTGAGACCCAAGTCCCGCAATCGCTTCTTAACTCCCTGAAATCCAAGTCGTTGTTTTTGGACAAGCGGCGAAAAATTAGGATAAAAGGAAACGGAGGCATTTTCAAAGTGCACTGGGCCCTTGTCCCGAGAGGCCTGCAGAACAGCGTTCTCTGAAGTGGAACAACCGGGCAATGATGGGCCTCGGGGGGCGCCCGGCTTAGCCTTCCCGCCGGGAACACGATGAGCACGCTCAACCGCAAAGAACTTGCTAAGTCCAGCGGGAGAAAGGTAGTTGGCAATCAAGTCCTCTACCAAGAGGTCGACCCCCATAGTCTCGGGATTCTCCGGGACACCAATAAGGCGCACATTGTTACGACGGGCCCTATTTTCATAGTCCTCGAGACAGCGAGCCATTTGGTCATGTGAGGAACGCAGATTGCCGATGGGCCTCTGTGACATCCGCAGTAAGACTAGATGTCTTCAAGCCCAATGACTCGACCCTTTCATTGGTCTTCGAAAGATCCGCTCTAATCAGCGTAATGTCGACGGCCACCGTATCGATCTTGGAGGCTAAGGCCTCGTACTGCTGTCCCTTAGAGGCCTGCATGCTGGCGATGGCACCCATGACGTCATGCAAGGATTGGCCTGAAGACGCTGAAACGGGGGTCTTAGGGTTATCCGAAGCACGGCCCGCAGCGCCGGGCGACCCCTTGACCTGCGAATAGTGGTCCATGATATTAGTCTGATTTTGGCCGCCACGGAGAGGTGCCTTAGTCTTGCGCTTCTCAAGTGGCTGTCCGGTGGCCATTTTGGAAAAGGGACCCCGAAGGGGTCCTCGCGACCTGGTGAAAATGGCCGGGCGCAAAGTGTCCAGATGGTCAACAAGACTAATTCCGATAAAAGTAGGCACAAAAAAGCCGAGTTGCAGGCAGGTAGTCGTGCCAGTACCAAACAGAGAGGAGACAACAGGCCAGCTAAAGATGGTGAGAGGCTTCCCCCCTGCCCTTCAAAGCCGGGAGCAGAAAGCGAAACCGAAAGTCAGGAGGGATGGACCAAAGGGGGATCCCTGCAGCCGTTGTTGATCAACTGCTCCACGGCCAGCAAAGGAACTGAGCCCCCGGTCCGCCACGGGGTGGGCCCCAAAAAGTAGAAACAATGTAAAAGTGGACCCCGGCGTCCAAATTCGATTTTTCAAAGTGTTCGAAGATCAGCAAGAATGTGCGAACAAAAGCCCGTCCTCGAAATCAGGATGTTGCCAGGATAATCGTGAAGGGCGGCGTGGGTCCGGGGAGCTCTGTGCTCACGCGACCATCTTGGATGCCCGCAAAGCTCCTCCTCTCCTGGGCTATTCTTGAACCCCTGTGGGAGTCAACAGAAATTTTCCTGCGAGCCCATTATTGAGAAAGCGGTCAAATACCTGCTTTCAGGTGCAATGTTTTGACAAAAGAATCCATTAGAGATGTCTAATGTTGTTTTGTATTTTTTGCGCACGATGTTATTCATTAGTGCTGCACTGTGTGAGTTTTGTACTGCAAATGTCTTGCAACATGAGTTAAGGTGTCTGTAGTTCAAAACTAGACGATATGAATCGTCTGGCTTGGAGACAGGAAACAAAGGATTGTTCATTTGTGAGGTGCATGTTTCAATCACCCCCTGGTATTCAAGTTGATCTAAGATCTCCCTGACCTGTTTTTTAGCTTCTTGCTTAATTGGGTACTGCCTTTGTGCAGTTGGTTGACATTTTAATTGGATTTTGTGAGGAGGAGAGTCCTCATCCCATCCTCCATGATTTTTATATAATGCAAGAGCTTGGGCTACTGCCCACTTTCTTGCAAGTGTATATTTTTTATGAATTGGAATGTGATTTGAGAAGGCAGGCATAATCATTTCTTCGCCATGAGGGCACTCCCTGACAAACTCTGGTGGCCAGTCCTTTTCAGCTAAAAGGATGTCATAGCCTTTGGAAAGGTTATCCCAAAATAGACCCCTTACTTTCCTAGTCTTATCTCCCTCTATACGTAATGTTATCTCGTATATTTTATGAGGTTTGCTAACTCTGCTGTCTGCAGTTTCCACTTGAATGTATTCATTCGTGTCCACTGTCTCCAGATGATTCATCAGGATCTTGCGAGCTATGGTCACTTCTGCTGCGCTGTCTAGCATTGTCTGGGCCCACTCTCCGTTTTTCAGCTGTGTCCTCAGTATCCTCTGCATGTTTGTCTATTTTAATGCTGGCTACCTTCTTTCTTGGAAATTGTAATTTTTTACTTTGATGAGCAGGTTCCTTGTCTTTGGACTTGACGTGCTCTTCCCTTTGTTCTGACCGTCCTCTTCTTTCCGATTTCTGCGAGGAAGTCTGAAAAGATCGAGAGGGACGTGTATCAATATCTTGATATCTATCAGGTTTCTTTAGATTATCCCTATTTCTAAGGTTGTATCTTTTCTCAGAGGGCTCCCTCTGGGGAGACTTGTGTCCTTGGTCCGGAGATCTTTCTCTCCGTCGAGGAGACCTTCCTCTGGACTGGAATCTTTTTTCCTTGGGAGTGGATTGTTTATTTCCATCCCAGCTCTTTTTTGGAGTGTTTAGATTATTTTTAATAAATATTTTTTCAGGATTTTCAGTTAGTTGGGGTTTTACTGGTTTCCCACCCAAACTATCCCTTCCTAGTTCTTCATAGGATTTTTCTATGATTCTGGCAAGTTCAAATGGTTGTTCTGCTATATCTGTTTCTTTCAATTTCTGGCGGATCGCCACAGATGCTGCTTCCCCTTTTATGTTGGCTAATAGTATAGCCGAGACCTGCTTGAAGTCTTTTAGTAATTTCATACCCAGAGTTAAAGCAGGTTCTGGACCGTATTCATTTTGAATCTGTCTTAGCACATCGGGTATGGACGGAACACCATGTGTTTTTGTGTAAATGGAAGCAAAGACTGTGCCCCAAGTGTCACAGTCCTCCACATGTGGTGCGATCCCCATTGGAAGGCAGATAGTCAGAATTCTGTGTTTCTCAGTAGGGGTAGTATCCGGAAATACCGCCTCTATTTGAGTGATTTTTTGTGCTAACCAGAATGGAATTTGTTCCCGTTTTATGGGTACTTTACCCAGACATGATTGTATGTTCTGTGGTGTTATTTTATTTGTATTCCCCTGATGAGGGGTCAGCTGTGGAATGTTAATAGCTGGTTGGACTGTTGAAGTCCACATTACATATTGGACTAATTGTCTAGGAATTTTAATCAGTTGTTTTAGCTGTGCTAAAAGTTCTGGTATTGACATTTTTTCAATGTCTGGATGTGGTGTGTAGCTGGCTAGAACCGGCCACGTTGCTCCTGGTCTACCTAGTGGACCGAGCCTGGTGATGTGATTATTATGTTTTAGGGCGCCTTTAAACCAGAGCAGGTGCTCTTGGTATTTTAATGGGATTTCCACCTCCTCGAAAGGAGTGTACTCATCCGGAGGTTCCTCTATTTGTAATAGTGGAATTTGTGTGTGACAGAATTTGCTGCTGGAAAGTTTATCCATGAATAGAATACCTCTGTCTGCCGATATTCATGTGCCTCTATTACGAATACGACTATTCCACCTCTCGGTGTTAGTCTATTTTCTATAAGTTTAAGAGTTATAGTTTTTCTTATGTTGATCGGAATGAGTATTGCGTTCGGGTCGGTTTGCAGGAGACTAGTGTCATCCTCTAGGAGTGGAGCTGCTATTCTAGCTGTCTCCCTTTCATCTTCACTTTCTGCCATTTTACTGACAGAAAGGTTTTTGTTGCAGATCAAGTTTCAAGGAAACAAAGATTAGGTGCACAATATTTTTGGAACACTGTATCCTTCAACGTTGAATAAACCAAAAACTATACATAGAAAACTCTTCCTACTAAGTTCCGGCGGATTTTTAACCTTTTACCCACTCCAGACGTCTTTTGGAGTATTTACGGGAAAAAGAGTCTGTGTGAAAAAGCACGACTGAGTTACTCTAACGTCTTGCGTTAGATTTATCGCCTTACCAAACGTTGGGCGCCATGTAGTGTAGTTCCTATAGTCCCAATAGGCTCTGCGCATTGGAATAATATATTCAGCAGTGTAGACGTAGGACTGAGGTTATCTAGGTCTCTACTGACTATATTAGACTTAAGGTTTGCCAGCTAGCTCAGAGGTCACTAGAAACTTTCTCGAATAAATGAAGAGGAGTTTAACCTCCCTGGATAGACAAGCAGGGATTAGCTTCTGACAACCATAAAACATGACAACTTTGCTCTCCCTGAATAAGAGTGTATCTCTAGAGTCGTGTGAAAACAAAAGACAGCTATTTCACTCAGCCAAATGTGCGTACTCAGTTTCACCAGAATGCAGAGAAAAGAGAGACGGGCGTTTTCAATAAAAGGTGTTATTTATTGAGCAGTCTTCTTCCTCATACAAGAGAAAGGAATTGCCACGATTGTAATCCTCATGGTAAAGTAAAGTGCGTACAGTAAAAGGAGGATTATAAAATAATACTGTAAATGCATTGATATGGTTTCTTAGCCATATGATACTCTAAAATAGATAAAATAGATACATACATATATACATTGACTAATCGTACTCAACTGGTGCTTCTAACTACGCCTACCCCGGTGTACCTGACCTAAGCCTAATACGTGGGAGGGAGTAAGTAAGTAGCAGTTTAAGTTAAGTTTGTTTTGCCAAGAATCTGACTCAAGAATTCTCTGTAAGGGTTTAGTCAGTTCCGTACCTGGGTAATAGAAAGCAGGAGGTCTGGTATCTCTCTCTCAGGACTCGATATCCCAGCAACCCGCAAGGGTAGGCTGGAAACGCCGGAGCTGGATTTCTCGACAGGATAAAAGACAGCGTCTTTCTCAGCGCGTCAAGGAGGAGGGGCAGCATCCGTGGGCTCTCGCATCAGCTGGGCTTTCGGAAGTAGATAGCTGCTCTGCTCCAGAATTACCACCGTGTGTTTGCTTAAGGCAACGTTGGTATATTTATACCTGAAAGGTGCCTGGGTTTGACGTAAGGTTGGACATTAGACATCAATAAAGATGTCACTAAGAACTGACCGTTCTTACAGTGCTTTACAGGAGTTCTAAGATGAAATCAAAACAATAGCAAGGGGGATTTCCCAGGTTGCTGGAGGCTTGGTTTTGTTTAGAGAACTCGGTGTGCTTTACTACGGGGCCGGAGAAGTAGCCTTGCTTAATGTGACAGCATGTGCTACGACTGAATTATGGATATGATTATTATGCCGTTGTATGGATATTATTGATTATAGCCGGACAAGGGCATAGAATAGGAATTTCGATTCAGGTTTCCTAGATAAAACACTACACTTTTCCCCGCTATCTCTCATACCTTTTCCCCCCGATACCTCTCATACCAAAGGTTCTCAGCAAAATGAAAGCGGAGCAGTGTCGCCTCACCCTGACTGCCCCCAGGTAGGCCAGGTAGCATTGGTTCATGGAGCTTTTCATACTATTGCAATCCAACTACATTCACCTACAAGCATCCCGACCACTTTTGACAATGAGTCAAAGCCAGGTCCTTCATCCAGACCAAGCTTCTCTCCACTTATGTGCATGGCTCGTGAGTTCCATGAATTCAAATATCTGAATATTCCTCAGGACTGCAGGGACATTCTCTCAAAGGCAAGGGCAGAAGCCACGATAAAAACATTTAAGCTAAAATGGTAACGTTTCTGCCTATGGTGCCAGAAATCAAACCTACTTCCTCTCCAAGCATCACCTGAACAGATACTACCCTATCTCTTCTCGCTAGCTCAATCAGGGTTGGGACATGTGTCTATTAAAGTGTATCTTGCAGCAAAATCAAGATATAGATGCTCATCACATTCTCTTTGCATTCAAGAAGAGTCATCAAATAGTTCATAAAAGGGTTTTTCAGAGTCTTTCCTCCAGTAAGGGCTCCTCCATCTGGACTGGCACCTGAACATAGTTCTGTCTCGACTCATGAAGAGTCTATTCGAATCCATACACAGAGCCGACCTTCAATTTCTCACATGGAAGGTTGCATTGTTGCTAGCGATCACTTCGACCAGAAGGGCAAGTGAGGTGCAGGCTCCACAACTCAAGAACCCTTCTTACGATTTATAGACAATCCTGTAATTCTCAGAACCAATCCAAAATTCATTCCCAAGGTCTCTTCGGATTTTGATCTCAATGAACCTATAAAATGACAGACTATCTTACCAAGTCCGACACCACCAGCAGAGAGGGCTTTTAATATTCTTGATATCAAAAGATGTCTACAATTCTACTTACATAGCACTAAACAGCTTAGAAGAAATGTCCAACTTTTGTCTCATATGGACACACTTGTAAGAATTCCACAATCACAAAAGCAACCATTGCTTGATGGATCTCAGCCTCAATCCAGTTCTGCCACTCATAGGCTGGCAGGCCACTCAAAACGAAAACCAGGGCACTCTTGGCGAGGGCAGTTTCCACCTCTACTTCTTGGCTTGCTGGAGTTCCTCTGGAGAAATTATGTTGTGCTGCGACTTGGAAGAATGTCCCTTCTTTCACGCATTATTATTGCCTGGAATCGGGGCAGCGCAGTGATGCAGCGGTTGGACAGGCTGTACTATGCCACTAATTTCAATAGGGTGAGCCTCTTTTAGTTACATGTGTTTGCTTATGCATTTATGCAAATTTTAATATTTGATTTATGTTTATTGAATTGCATATGAATATTATTTATATATTTTCTACCCAACATACGCTATCTGTACTAATGCTATAAAATATACCAATACAGTAACTGCTTGCTATTCTGATCCAAGCATGTGAATTTATGAAAGATCCAATACTGGAGAACTGCAGTCAGAAGTAAGTAATTATTTTCTTATTTTCTAAACTCTCCGAGCTGGAGTTGTACGCCCATCAGCAGGAGCGCAGGGATCCCTTGTTGCTGGTCCTATGGCTGCGTTTTGTGTCCTGAAAAATGTTTTTTTTTAAAAGACCTAAAAACATGTTTCTGGTTGTTTTAAAAAAACCTTTATTTAAAATATTTTGAGACAATTATTATTAAACGGTCCAATGTGTGTATTTATAAAATATAACTCTTATAATAATAGTTGACTTTTTGACAGTCAGTTGGTCTGCTTTATATATGTTGATGTGTTCACCTACTGATAAAGCATTTTATAGATGATATATTTTTAAACAAGGTGGTTGGGTACAGGCCTGGCCGCAATAACTATAACTCACGCTCTTACCATACACTGCTAGTTACCTCATATAGTCCATCGTTCATTACATGTTCAGTGACATCATTGATAACATCACTGTAACATCTGAAATGTCATCACTGTGCATGGCGTAAGTGTGACTTATTATTAATTTAGGGCACAAGTTATAATTACTTGAGATAACTATAACCTGGGAATTTCTGTGGTTTTAAATAACATGTTCAACTAATTTTAACGTCTCTTCAACCTTTGTTTTTTTCAGTTAATTTAACGTTAAAACATCATTGTTTTGTTGTTCTCTGCTGCCTTTGTCTGTAACAGTATGTGGAAATATAAAAAATAAATGCAGTTTTACTCTAAAAAACTTCAGATCGTGCAGCGCTATTAGAGCTCCCCCTTGTGGGACAGCACTGCTGATGCCGTTGTTTGAATAAGATAGCTGCTCCTCATTTTCTTTGGGCAAAGTGGTCTGATTTTAAGGACTATAAAAGGTTTATGGTGTGTATGTCATATATGTAAGTCACAGTTTAGCAGCTGATGACTGTTTAATCTGGAGACAACAGAAACTTCAGCTATCAGATCTTCTTTTGCAGATCTATCTGTCCCTTCTACAGCTCCTGAATGATGACCTAGGACAGTCTAGACTGTTAAATTCAAATTCTATAAATGCTAGAACTGAAAGTCCACACATTTATCTCCCTTCTGAAATATATGATTTAAACAAAATTAATATATAATTGTTGGTAAATTACAAAGATAATTATGTACATCTGTTAACTCTAATAAGGAAATGCATACTGCATTATAATTTAACCATATACATTTTCAGGATTCTGGTAATATTATTTTTTACATTTTCCATCCTGCAGGGCCTTGTATTACTCTGTTTGTAATTTTGCATATACCTCAAAATCCATTTGCTTACATTTTTCACTGTTAAAACATTGGACCTGATTACGATGGCGGTCGAATGAGTGCCGGACCACTATCGCAGCGGGTTAGAAATCAGCCGACAAGTAGTTGGTGCTTCCACCCACCAAATTAAGATGCAACCACTGTGTAGGTGGTCGAAAACATTCCCTTTTCCATTGTGGCTTGTGCTGCGGTCCGGAAAAGGGCCACAGCACAAGGCACTGTGGAAAAGAGGATGTTTTGAAACATCCATGCATGGATGTTTAGGGACCCCCAAAGTGCCTTTCGGACAGCCTTTCTATCACGGTCGTACCGCCAGGGAGAGGCGGTCAGAAAGGGACATCGTAATCCCTATGGTGGTGCCTGCATAGACACCGCCCCTATTGTAGGGATTACAATCCGATCAACGGTCCGATGGGTTCCTTGAGCCTGTCAGACGCATCGGTCGGTCCCTCCGACCGCAGTGGTCGGACCGACTGCATCATAATGCAGCTATAGAGCTGCTATGCTGGATGGCGGTCGGACCGCCACCAACAGCTTGTCGATGACCTTCTGACTGCCATGCTACTCAGGCCCATTATTAAGAACTTCAGTTATTTAGGTGCCTTAGAGTAATTACCTTGTGTTTCACGACCAATCCCCTTTCCTCACGACTACCTAGTCCTCAGTGTCAGGTTGTAGACCCATTACTCCCTTTCTCATTGTTCCTTTCATGCATTCTTTGTTTAACTCCTACCATTGTTTTTAGTGTCTTTCTAGCCTCCAAAACTTGATGACAGGACATCCGTAAACAATTGATGGCTGTCCCGTCAGTTCTCTTTGTATGTAGGTATACATTCTAAAAAGGCTAGATGGAACATGCTCCAGTTTTTAGTGAATGCCCTAAATCTGCTAAACTCGAAATAACTCCATTTGTTTTTCAGACATAGCCACTTGGAAGCTTCTCTTGCTGCTGGCTCTCTTCGTTGGAGTGCAAAAAGAACTATTGATGGACAGAATGCAGAAGAATGTCATACATTCACCCCAGTACAGAGAGCTGGGCCTAAATCCATCGTTTTTTTGCTCACCATGCCAATCCAGTTTGGACCCAGCCATATGCAAATCAGTCTTGACCCTGCGCCCAATGGGAACAGTCCAGCCTGAACTGCCAGGCCAGGCCAGGTCCTCCCTGGACTGGAAACAAGCGTCCGGGGACCGGTTTCGGGGTTTCACCCCTCTTCGTTTGAGTGCCACAAAGGCAAGATTCTTGTTACTGTTTCGGGAATTACTCTATTTGCCCACATCATTTTTTCCAACTCTCTTTTCCATGTAAGTCCACTTGCCTTAACTAATTGAATGATCTCCATCGCCAAGCGATTCACTCTTTCGGCATGAAGATTTCATGGCAGCCTAGGCTATGCAGTTCTTTCATGTCTTCCAGTAGTTTTCTACAAAAATCTTATCTGACTGTCTCTGTACTCACAAGTTCTGCTTAAACAATAAACCACTTGCAATGACAATCGCCTAACACCATAATAAATGTTATCCTGGCGCTCAGGATTTCCACGGGTCCCAAAAAGTCAATAGTAATTTTCCAAGGTTTAACAAGTATGCTCATGTTGTTTGAAGAAAGTTGCATCACTATTTTTACTTTGTCACAATTTGTACATGGGTAATTATTCTTTACAACAGTTCCACCTATATTCAGCCATCAAAGAAATTGCCCCAGCATTCATATTTTCGTATAATTTTTCCTGACTTACACTCTAGCGCAATTTTAGTAATGCATCTGCCTGGACCTGAAGGAAGTACAATCTGGTAACGTTTCAGCAGTTTCCCACTAGCTGCCATATTACAAAGAGGGTGCACTTGTCATGTTCGTTCCACAGCACACCTTCAAGTCTGGGTGCTATCAGGGACTGTGCGCCCATTAATGATAATGCTCTGCCCCAAGCGCAGACGCGAAATCACGGCTGACCTAGGACACCACTGTGCCAGAGATGTACTTTTTAGCACTTTTACAAAAGTTTCTTCACGCTCAGTACTCTATTCAAAATCCATGAAATACTTCACAGTTTGTATAATTTCCACACAATTGTACACACATTTAAAGCAATACTCTGCTAATCTTAAAATGCATTTCATATGTTCCTTATTCTGTGGTTGAAGAGCTTCTCTAACTGCATTTACTATTCTTGTTTTCGATCTTATTCTTTTGTTCCCAGTATTTAGTTTAACAATTTAGTAACCTTCCCCGTTTAACTGCCATTTCTCTTTATCGTCATCATAACTTCTTCAAATATGTTGTCATGTTCCTCCAAATTACCTGTGGCATACTTTCTAACCTTTTCTAAATGATTCTCTGAAGCAAAGCAGCACAGAGGTGAGACCAGACAGAATTATGCAGTACCCAAGTGCTCCTAAGGGTGTCACTAATAAAGTAAATCACCTTGATTCCTCATGCAGATTAACTTGATGATATGCTGCATACACACCCAAGACACCAAATACCTGCCTCCTCCTACCACTCCTAATATTTCTGATATGCTTGGAACAGTCTATAACCTCAAATGTTCTTGTGTAGCCCTCGGAGATCAACGCATAGTTCTTTCTTTGTGGTTTTTGCGCTAAAACAACTGGCCGGCCCAACCATTGCCCTGATGCAATAGGCTCTATGAATTTCTTAAATTCAAGGTGTCTAGATCCTTTTGACGTGTTGTCCTATTGAATGTGGGCTAGAGCTGACTGTCTATACTACTTGTGTCAACTTTGTTTAATAAAAAAGACTCCTGTGCGAAAATTTCAGTAATCCAAGTTTAATGGATAATACTTTACCATATCTCTTAAAAATTCTCTGTTCTTTTTTAAATCATTATAGTTGGTTTCTATTACCATGAATGGTTCCTCAAAATTTAGTTTCTGTGCTATCACAAGATCATTTTAGTGATGTCATTCTAATAAATGTGACTTTTCTTTTGTCACATAAATAGACATATAAACTCCCCTGTCCTTATAAGTTATTTCTGTCCACTGCATTCCAATCATTCTATTTTCTTGGCGCAGTAGCCCCCTGTTTTCGTAGCAGACTCTACTACATCATCCATTTTACTCTGTTGATCACTTGTATATGAAAACTTCAATATAATGTTATGCAATCTTCAAGAATCAGCCAGCACATTTAATAATGCACTCCTCATATCTACATCATAAAATCTCCACCTTTATGTTTCTACATTTCATTCAGTCTTTAACTTCCTTTAATGGTCCCTCTCTACATTCCTCAGCCCTTACTGATTATTCTGCCATTAATTCGATTTCTCAAGCATTTTTATATGCACCACCAACTTAATTTACAATATGGAGTTGGTTTCTTTTACACGCTTTTGCAAAATAGCCTCTTGCCACTATTTCAAAAAAATACTTTACGAACCTCAACATGTGCTACTTGGTCCTATGGGTCCTGGATAACCACATCTGTAACATTTTATCATTGTTCTTTCACTGCTACGTGTTATAAGTGTATTTCTTTTCCTGCTAGATTCTACTTCTTTGACTGTTCCTTCACATTTGACCTCTTCTATTTCTCTTGCGCTCCCTGTGGAAGTATTACTTTCTTATAGCCATATGGCTGTATTATAAACTCCTCTAGCACTCTGGATTGCTTCATCGACTGCTGGCTACTTTGACAACAGTTTCTCATTTTTCTTGTTAATATTTGTGCACCTGATTATTTGATCTCCTATAAGGGAGTTATTCAACACTTCATATTCTCAAGTTATTGACTGTCCTGTTAGTGCTGCTACATAATTGACGATGTCTTCATCCATTATATAAATCCCTCTCAGGAACTTGTGACATTGGAACACAACATTCAATTTAGAAGTAAAGTGTCTCTCGTTGTCTCATTAGACATTTTATAAATGTTGGTTTGTTGCCCATCACTATCTCCTAAAAGAATCTAAGCTACATTTTCATACACTCTTCTACCCTCAACTGCCAGATTGTGAATAAGTACAACCAGCCAACGCACAGCACCACAGTGGTCTCCAGCAATAGCCAGCATATAATTCAGCAATATTTTTTCTGTTGCTTCCAAAGTAAAGGCAGATCACCACACGTAGCCAGTAGAAGGGATTTGGAGACATATTGTGTTCTGCCGTTAAACTAAATATAAAGAAATATACAAAAATAAAATACTTAAATAATGAATTAATATATTACAATTAATTAATACGATTTTTCTTTATGCTGTACTGGTCGTGCCTATTTTCCCAGGACTCTCATGAAATTATGATGCTTCCAAATGCACATTTTTCTGGTATAGGTTCTCCTTTTCCTCTATCTTCCTTGTGCTAGTTCTCTTTTTTAGGTCTCGTGACCTACAATGCGCGCAAGCGCATTGAGGGATCGAGAATTCAAGTGCTCGAAATCCTCGTCAAACCAAGGGCTTCGTTCCTTGCAGTTTTCTTGAAGTTCACGTGGCCACAGGCACGCGCTTTTGGGCCATAAACTCTGTTCCCCCACAGCCTTACATTCATTTCTCCTCCCCCTCCCCAGCCAGCTTCCCCCAGGCCGTAGCAGCACTCCTCCCACACTCCCATACTTCAAAGGCTTATCACTTCAGAACGGCCTATCACTTCACACGGCCGCAGGCCGTGCAACCAGAGCACTTCAGTTGGTGAGCAGCCCCCCTCCCAGCACTGCCTTGTTACTCTCGGCAGCCAACTTTCGTTTCATGGTGGAACAAACCTCACTGATAACTATCGTCTATTGTAGCGAACAACACCAGGTTCAACTTGTGACTTCAGGCGCTACACGCATCTTTGCAGGGTGTGTGCACAACCTAACGCCATTTTTTGTAGCTACCTTTACGAGTATCATTGGGTATTACGACCCTGTCTATGTGCCTTGAAGTAGCATCCTGATGGCTTAAGGCGCTTGCTCACAAGTCCGCACTCGATGCACTCTCTTATCTTCTCCTTCCTGCTACCCAGGCTCCGCATTTCACCCATTGAAATAACTTTAGAGCAGCATAAAAGGGTATACAAACAAAGTAATGTAACTAAACAGAACATATATTCTTAACTAAATGTGGCATATACATGGATAATATATGGAACGTATGTAAGCATAACATACCATATGTAGAGTGCAGAGTGTAGATTCAGAGTGCAGTGTGCAGATTGTGAGTGCAGATTGTGAGTGCAGATTGTGAGTGCAGATTGTGAGTGCAGATTCAGAGTGCAGATTCAGAGTGCAGATTGTGAGTGCAGATTGTGAGTGCAGATTGTGAGTGCAGATTCAGAGTGCAGATTCAGAGTGCAGATTCAGAGTGCAGATTCAGAGTACAGATTCAGAGTGCAGATTGTGAGTGCAGATTCAGAGTGCAGAGTGCAGATTTAGAGTGCAGATTCAGAGTGCAGAGTGCAGATTTAGAGTGCAGATTCAGAGTGCAGAGTGCAGATTCAGAGTGCAGAGTGCAGATTGTGAGTGCAGATTCAGAGTGCAGATTCAGAGTGCAGATTCAGAGTGCAGATTCAGAGTGCAGATTCAGAGTGCAGATTGTGAGTGCAGATTGTGAGTGCAGATTGTGAGTGCAGATTCAGAGTGCAGAGTGCAGATTTAGAGTGCAGATTCAGAGTGCAGAGTGCAGATTTAGAGTGCAGATTCAGAGTGCAGAGTGCAGATTTAGAGTGCAGATTCAGAGTGCAGAGTGCAGATTGTGAGTGCAGATTCAGAGTGCAGATTCAGAGTGCAGATTCAGAGTGCAGATTGTGAGTGCAGATTCAGAGTGCAGATTCAGAGTGCAGATTCAGAGTGCAGATTGTGAGTGCAGATTGTGAGTGCAGATTCAGAGTGCAGAGTGCAGATTTAGAGTGCAGATTCAGAGTGCAGAGTGCAGATTTAGAGTGCAGATTCAGAGTGCAGAGTGCAGATTCAGAGTGCAGAGTGCAGATTTAGAGTGCAGATTCAGAGTGCAGAGTGCAGATTCAGAGTGCAGATTTAGAGTGCAGATTGTGAGTGCAGATTGTGAGTGCAGATTGTGAGTGCAGATTGTGAGTGCAGATTCAGAGTGCAGATTTAGAGTGCAGATTCAGAGTGCAGAGTGCAGATTTAGAGTGCAGATTCAGAGTGCAGAGTGCAGATTTAGAGTGCAGATTCAGAGTGCAGAGTGCAGATTTAGAGTGCAGATTCAGAGTACAGATTTAGAGTGCAGATTCAGAGTGCAGAGTGCAGATTCAGAGTGCAGATTCAGAGTGCAGATTGTGAGTGCAGATTGTGAGTGCAGATTGTGAGTGTAGATTGTGAGTGCAGATTCAGAGTGCAGAGTGCAGATTTAGAGTGCAGAGTGCAGATTTAGAGTGCAGATTCAGAGTGCAGAGTGCAGATTTAGAGTGCAGATTCAGAGTGCAGAGTGCAGATTTAGAGTGCAGATTCAGAGTGCAGAGTGCAGATTTAGAGTGCAGATTCAGAGTGCAGAGTGCAGATTCAGAGTGCAGAGTGCAGATTCAGAGTGCAGATTCAGAGTGCAGATTCAGAGTGCAGATTCAGAGTGCAGATTGTGAGTGCAGATTCAGAGTGCAGAGTGCAGATTTAGAGTGCAGATTCAGAGTGCAGAGTGCAGATTTAGAGTGCAGATTCAGAGTGCAGAGTGCAGATTCAGAGTGCAGAGTGCAGATTTAGAGTGCAGATTCAGAGTGCAGAGTGCAGATTCAGAGTGCAGATTTAGAGTGCAGATTGTGAGTGCAGATTGTGAGTGCAGATTGTGAGTGCAGATTGTGAGTGCAGATTCAGAGTGCAGATTTAGAGTGCAGATTCAGAGTGCAGAGTGCAGATTTAGAGTGCAGATTCAGAGTGCAGAGTGCAGATTTAGAGTGAAGATTCAGAGTACAGATTTAGAGTGCAGATTCAGAGTGCAGAGTGCAGATTCAGAGTGCAGATTCAGAGTGCAGATTGTGAGTGCAGATTGTGAGTGCAGATTGTGAGTGTAGATTGTGAGTGCAGATTCAGAGTGCAGAGTGCAGATTTAGAGTGCAGAGTGCAGATTTAGAGTGCAGATTCAGAGTGCAGAGTGCAGATTTAGAGTGCAGATTCAGAGTGCAGAGTGCAGATTTAGAGTGCAGATTCAGAGTGCAGAGTGCAGATTTAGAGTGCAGATTCAGAGTGCAGAGTGCAGATTCAGAGTGCAGAGTGCAGATTCAGAGTGCAGAGTGCAGATTCAGAGTGCAGATTCAGAGTGCAGAGTGCAGATTCAGAGTGCAGATTCAGAGTGCAGAGTGCAGATTTAGAGTGCAGATTCAGAGTGCAGAGTGCAGATTCAGAGTGCAGAGTGCAGATTCAGAGAGCAGAGTGCAGATTCAGAGTGCAGATTCAGAGTGCCGAGTGCAGAGTCAGAGTGCAGAGTGCAGATTGTGAGTGCAGATTCAGAGTGCAGATTCAGAGTGTAGATTCAGAGTGCAGATTCAGAGTGCAGATTCAGAGTGCAGAGTGCAGATTCAGAGTGCAGAGTGCAGATTCAGAGTGCAGATTCAGAGTGCAGAGTGCAGATTCAGAGTGCAGATTCAGAGTGCAGATTCAGAGTGCAGATTCAGAGTGCAGATTCAGAGTGCAGATTCAGAGTGCAGATTCAGAGTGCAGATTGTGAGTGCAGATTCAGAGTGCAGAGTGCAGATTTAGAGTGCAGATTCAGAGTGCAGATTCAGAGTGCAGATTCAGAGTGCAGATTGTGAGTGCAGATTCAGAGTGCAGATTCAGAGTGCAGATTGTGAGTGCAGATTCAGAGTGCAGATTGTGAGTGCAGATTCAGAGTGCAGATTCAGAGTGCAGATTCAGAGTGCAGATTGTGAGTGCAGATTGTGAGTGCAGATTCAGAGTGCAGAGTGCAGATTTAGAGTGCAGATTCAGAGTGCAGAGTGCAGATTTAGAGTGCAGATTCAGAGTGCAGAGTGCAGATTCAGAGTGCAGAGTGCAGATTTAGAGTGCAGATTCAGAGTGCAGAGTGCAGATTCAGAGTGCAGATTTAGAGTGCAGATTGTGAGTGCAGATTGTGAGTGCAGATTGTGAGTGCAGATTGTGAGTGCAGATTCAGAGTGCAGATTTAGAGTGCAGATTCAGAGTGCAGAGTGCAGATTTAGAGTGCAGATTCAGAGTGCAGAGTGCAGATTTAGAGTGCAGATTCAGAGTGCAGAGTGCAGATTTAGAGTGCAGATTCAGAGTACAGATTTAGAGTGCAGATTCAGAGTGCAGAGTGCAGATTCAGAGTGCAGATTCAGAGTGCAGATTGTGAGTGCAGATTGTGAGTGCAGATTGTGAGTGTAGATTGTGAGTGCAGATTCAGAGTGCAGATTTAGAGTGCAGAGTGCAGATTTAGAGTGCAGATTCAGAGTGCAGAGTGCAGATTTAGAGTGCAGATTCAGAGTGCAGAGTGCAGGTTTAGAGTGCAGATTCAGAGTGCAGAGTGCAGATTCAGAGTGCAGAGTGCAGATTCAGAGTGCAGAGTGCAGATTCAGAGTGCAGATTCAGAGTGCAGAGTGCAGATTCAGAGTGCAGATTCAGAGTGCAGAGTGCAGATTTAGAGTGCAGATTCAGAGTGCAGAGTGCAGATTCAGAGTGCAGAGTGCAGATTCAGAGTGCAGAGTGCAGATTCAGAGTGCAGATTCAGAGTGCAGAGTGCAGATTCAGAGTGCAGAGTGCAGATTGTGAGTGCAGATTCAGAGTGCAGATTCAGAGTGTAGATTCAGAGTGCAGATTCAGAGTGCAGATTCAGAGTGCAGAGTGCAGATTCAGAGTGCAGAGTGCAGATTCAGAGTGCAGATTCAGAGTGCAGAGTGCAGATTCAGAGTGCAGATTCAGAGTGCAGATTCAGAGTACGATTCAGAGTGCAGATTGCAGATTCAGAGTGCAGATTCAGAGTGCAGATTCAGAGTGCAGATTCGGAGTGCAGAGTGCAGATTCAGAGTGCAGAGTGCAGATTTAGAGTGCAGATTCAGAGTGCAGAGTGCAGATTCAGAGTGCAGAGTGCAGATTCAGAGTGCAGAGTTCAGATTAAGAGTGCAGAGTGCAGAATCAGAGTGCAGAGTGCAGATTCAGAGTGCAGATTCAGAGTGCAGATTCAGAGTGCAGAGTGCAGATTCAGAGTGCAGATTCAGAGTGCAGAGTGCAGATTCAGAGTGCAGAGTGCAGATTCAGAGTGCAGAGTGCAGATTCAGAGTGCAGAGTGCAGAGTCAGAGTGCAGAGTGCAGATTCAGAGTGCAGGGTGCAGATTCAGAGTGCAGAGTGCAGATTCAGAGTGCAGATTCAGAGTGCAGAGTGCAGATTCAGAGTGCAGAGTGCAGATGCAGAGTGCAGAGTGCAGAGTGCAGATTCAGAGTGCAGATTCAGAGTGCAGAGTGCAGATTCAGAGTGCAGGGTGCAGATTCAGAGTGCAGTGTGCAGATTCAGAGTGCAGAGTGCAGATTCAGAGTGCAGAGTGCAGATTCAGAGTGCAGATTCAGAGTGCGGAGTGCAGATTCAGAGTGCAGATTCAGAGTGCAGAGTGCAGATTCAGAGTGCAGATTCAGAGTGCAGATTCAGAGTGCAGAGTGCAGATTCAGAGTGCAGATTGTGAGTGCAGATTGTGAGTGCAGATTCAGAGTGCAGAGTGCAGATTTAGAGTGCAGATTCAGAGTGCAGATTCAGAGTGCAGATTCAGAGTGCAGATTGTGAGTGCAGATTCAGAGTGCAGATTCAGAGTGCAGATTGTGAGTGCAGATTCAGAGTGCAGATTGTGAGTGCAGATTCAGAGTGCAGATTCAGAGTGCAGATTCAGAGTGCAGATTCAGAGTGCAGATTGTGAGTGCAGATTGTGAGTGCAGATTCAGAGTGCAGAGTGCAGATTTAGAGTGCAGATTCAGAGTGCAGAGTGCAGATTTAGAGTGCAGATTCAGAGTGCAGAGTGCAGATTCAGAGTGCAGAGTGCAGATTTAGAGTGCAGATTCAGAGTGCAGAGTGCAGATTCAGAGTGCAGATTTAGAGTGCAGATTGTGAGTGCAGATTGTGAGTGCAGATTGTGAGTGCAGATTGTGAGTGCAGATTCAGAGTGCAGATTTAGAGTGCAGATTCAGAGTGCAGAGTGCAGATTTAGAGTGCAGATTCAGAGTGCAGAGTGCAGATTTAGAGTGCAGATTCAGAGTGCAGAGTGCAGATTTAGAGTGCAGATTCAGAGTACAGATTTAGAGTGCAGATTCAGAGTGCAGAGTGCAGATTCAGAGTGCAGATTCAGAGTGCAGATTGTGAGTGCAGATTGTGAGTGCAGATTGTGAGTGTAGATTGTGAGTGCAGATTCAGAGTGCAGATTTAGAGTGCAGAGTGCAGATTTAGAGTGCAGATTCAGAGTGCAGAGTGCAGATTTAGAGTGCAGATTCAGAGTGCAGAGTGGCAGATTTAGAGTGCAGATTCAGAGTGCAGAGTGCAGATTCAGAGTGCAGAGTGCAGATTCAGAGTGCAGAGTGCAGATTCAGAGTGCAGATTCAGAGTGCAGAGTGCAGATTCAGAGTGCAGATTCAGAGTGCAGAGTGCAGATTTAGAGTGCAGATTCAGAGTGCAGAGTGCAGATTCAGAGTGCAGAGTGCAGATTCAGAGTGCAGAGTGCAGATTCAGAGTGCAGATTCAGAGTGCAGAGTGCAGATTCAGAGTGCAGAGTGCAGATTGTGAGTGCAGATTCAGAGTGCAGATTCAGAGTGTAGATTCAGAGTGCAGATTCAGAGTGCAGATTCAGAGTGCAGAGTGCAGATTCAGAGTGCAGAGTGCAGATTCAGAGTGCAGATTCAGAGTGCAGAGTGCAGATTCAGAGTGCAGATTCAGAGTGCAGATTCAGAGTACGATTCAGAGTGCAGATTGCAGATTCAGAGTGCAGATTCAGAGTGCAGATTCAGAGTGCAGATTCAGAGTGCAGATTCGGAGTGCAGAGTGCAGATTCAGAGTGCAGAGTGCAGATTTAGAGTGCAGATTCAGAGTGCAGAGTGCAGATTCAGAGTGCAGAGTGCAGATTCAGAGTGCAGAGTTCAGATTAAGAGTGCAGAGTGCAGAATCAGAGTGCAGAGTGCAGATTCAGAGTGCAGATTCAGAGTGCAGATTCAGAGTGCAGAGTGCAGATTCAGAGTGCAGATTCAGAGTGCAGAGTGCAGATTCAGAGTGCAGAGTGCAGATTCAGAGTGCAGAGTGCAGATTCAGAGTGCAGAGTGCAGATTCAGAGTGCAGAGTGCAGAGTCAGAGTGCAGAGTGCAGATTCAGAGTGCAGGGTGCAGATTCAGAGTGCAGAGTGCAGATTCAGAGTGCAGATTCAGAGTGCAGAGTGCAGATTCAGAGTGCAGAGTGCAGATGCAGAGTGCAGAGTGCAGAGTGCAGATTCAGAGTGCAGATTCAGAGTGCAGAGTGCAGATTCAGAGTGCAGGGTGCAGATTCAGAGTGCAGTGTGCAGATTCAGAGTGCAGAGTGCAGATTCAGAGTGCAGAGTGCAGATTCAGAGTGCAGATTCAGAGTGCGGAGTGCAGATTCAGAGTGCAGATTCAGAGTGCAGAGTGCAGATTCAGAGTGCAGATTCAGAGTGCAGATTCAGAGTGCAGAGTGAAGATTCAGAGTGCAGATTTAGAGTGCAGAGTGCAGATTCAGAGTGCAGATTCAGAGTGCAGAGTGCAGATTCAGAGTGCAGAGTGCAGATTCAGAGTGCAGATTCATGGTGCAGAGTGCAGATTCAGAGTGCAGATTCAGAGTGCAGAGTGCAGATTCAGAGTGCAGATTCAGAGTGCAGATTCAGAGTGCAGATTTAGAGTGCAGAGTGCAGATTCAGAGTGCAGAGTGCAGCTTCAGAGTGCAGAGTGCAGATTCAGAGTGCAGATTCAGAGTCAGAGTGCAGATTCAGAGTCAGAGTGCAGATTCAGAGTGCAGAGTGCAGATTCAGAGTGCAGATTCAGAGTGCAGTTGCAGAGTGCAGAGTGCAGATTTAGAGTGCAGATTCAGAGTGCAGAGTGCAGATTTAGAGTGCAGATTCCGAGTGCAGAGTGCAGATTCAGAGTGCAGAGTGCAGATTTAGAGTGCAGATTCAGAGTGCAGAGTGCAGATTCAGAGTGCAGATTCAGAGTGCAGATTGTGAGTGCAGATTCAGAGTGCAGATTCAGAGTGCAGATTGTGAGTGCAGATTGTGAGTGCAGATTGTGAGTGCAGATTGTGAGTGCAGATTCAGAGTGCAGAGTGCAGATTTAGAGTGCAGATTCAGAGTGCAGAGTGCAGATTTAGAGTGCAGAGTGCAGATTTAGAGTGCAGATTCAGAGTGCAGAGTGCAGATTCAGAGTGCAGATTGTGAGTGCAGATTGTGAGTGCAGATTGTGAGTGCAGATTGTGAGTGCAGATTCAGAGTGCAGAGTGCAGATTTAGAGTGCAGAGTGCAGATTCAGAGTGCAGATTCAGAGTGCAGAGTGCAGATTTAGAGTGCAGATTCAGAGTGCAGAGTGCAGATTAAGAGTGCAGATTCAGAGTGCAGAGTGCAGATTTAGAGTGCAGATTCAGAGTGCAGAGTGCAGATTCAGAGTGCAGAGTGCAGATTCAGAGTGCAGATTCAGAGTGCAGATTCAGAGTGCAGAGTGCAGATTCAGAGTGCAGAGTGCAGATTGTGAGTGCAGATTCAGAGTGCAGATTCAGAGTGCAGAGTGCAGATTCAGAGTGCAGAGTGCAGATTCAGAGTGCAGATTCAGAGTGCAGATTCAGAGTGCAGATTCAGAGTGCAGATTGCAGAGTGCAGATTCAGAGTGCAGATTCAGAGTGCAGATTCAGAGTGCAGATTCAGAGTGCAGAGTGCAGATTCAGAGTGCAGAGTGCAGATTCAGAGTGCAGATTCAGAGTGCAGTTGCAGAGTGCAGAGTGCAGATTTAGAGTGCAGATTCAGAGTGCAGAGTGCAGATTTAGAGTGCAGATTCCGAGTGCAGAGTGCAGATTCAGAGTGCAGAGTGCAGATTTAGAGTGCAGATTCAGAGTGCAGAGTGCAGATTCAGAGTGCAGATTCAGAGTGCAGATTGTGAGTGCAGATTCAGAGTGCAGATTCAGAGTGCAGATTGTGAGTGCAGATTGTGAGTGCAGATTGTGAGTGCAGATTGTGAGTGCAGATTCAGAGTGCAGAGTGCAGATTTAGAGTGCAGATTCAGAGTGCAGAGTGCAGATTTAGAGTGCAGATTCAGAGTGCAGAGTGCAGATTTAGAGTGCAGATTCAGAGTGCAGAGTGCAGATTCAGAGTGCAGATTGTGAGTGCAGATTGTGAGTGCAGATTGTGAGTGCAGATTGTGAGTGCAGATTCAGGGTGCAGAGTGCAGATTTAGAGTGCAGAGTGCAGATTCAGAGTGCAGATTCAGAGTGCAGAGTGCAGATTTAGAGTGCAGATTCAGAGTGCAGAGTGCAGATTAAGAGTGCAGATTCAGAGTGCAGAGTGCAGATTTAGAGTGCAGATTCAGAGTGCAGAGTGCAGATTCAGAGTGCAGAGTGCAGATTCAGAGTGCAGATTCAGAGTGCAGATTCAGAGTGCAGAGTGCAGATTCAGAGTGCAGAGTGCAGATTGTGAGTGCAGATTCAGAGTGCAGATTCAGAGTGCAGATTCAGAGTGCAGAGTGCAGATTCAGAGTGCAGAGTGCAGATTCAGAGTGCAGAGTGCAGATTCAGAGTGCAGATTCAGAGTGCAGATTCAGAGTGCAGATTCAGAGTGCAGATTGCAGAGTGCAGATTCAGAGTGCAGATTCAGAGTGCAGATTCAGAGTGCAGAGTGCAGATTCAGAGTGCAGAGTGCAGATTTAGAGTGCAGATTCAGAGTGCAGATTCAGAGTGCAGAGTGCAGATTCAGAGTGCAGAGTGCAGATTCAGAGTGCGGAGTGCAGATTCAGAGTGCAGAGTGCAGATTCAGAGTGCAGATTCAGAGTGCAGATTCAGAGTGCAGAGTGCAGATTCAGAGTGCAGAGTGCAGATTCAGAGTGCAGAGTGCAGATTGAGAGTGCAGATTCAGAGTGCAGAGTGCAGATTCAGAGTGTAGATTCAGAGTGCAGAGTGCAGAGTCAGAGTGCAGATTCAGAGTGCAGAGTGCAGATTCAGAGTGCAGGGTGCAGATTCAGAGTGCAGAGTGCAGATTCAGAGTGCAGAGTGCAGACGCAGAGTGCAGAGTGCAGAGTGCAGATTCAGAGTGCAGATTCAGAGTGCAGAGTGCAGATTCAGAGTGCAGGGTGCAGATTCAGAGTGCAGAGTGCAGATTCAGAGTGCAGAGTGCAGATTCAGAGTGCAGATTCAGAGTGCAGATTCAGAGTGCAGAGTGCAGATTCAGAGTGCAGATTCAGAGTGCAGATTCAGAGTGCAGAGTGCAGATTCAGAGTTCAGATTCAGAGTGCAGAGTGCAGATTCAGAGTGCAGATTCAGAGTGCAGATTCAGAGTGCAGATTCAGAGTGCAGAGTGCAGATTCAGAGTGCAGATTCAGAGTGCAGAGTGCAGATTCAGAGTGCAGATTCAGAGTGCAGAGTGCAGATTCAGAGTGCAGAGTGCAGATTTAGAGTGCAGATTCAGAGTGCAGAGTTCAGATTCAGAGTGCAGAGTGCAGATTCAGAGTGCAGAGTGCAGATTCAGAGTGCAGATTCAGAGTGCAGAGTGCAGATTCAGAGTGCAGATTGTGAGTGCAGATTCAGAGTGCAGATTCAGAGTGCAGATTCAGAGTGCAGAGTGCAGAGTGCAGATTCAGAGTGCAGAGTGCAGATTCAGAGTGCAGATTCAGAGTGCAGATTCAGAGTGCAGATTCAGAGTGCAGATTCGGAGTGCAGAGTGCAGATGCAGAGTGCAGATTTAGAGTGCAGATTCAGAGTGCAGATTCAGAGTGCAGAGTGCAGATTCAGAGTGCAGAGTGCAGATTTGGAGTGCAGAGTGCAGATTCAGAGTGCAGAGTGCAGATTCAGAGTGCAGATTCAGAGTGCAGATTCAGAGTGCAGATTCAGAGTGCAGAGTGCAGATTCAGAGTGCAGATGCAGAGTGCAGAGTCAGAGTGCAGATTCAGAGTGCAGAGTGCAGATTCAGAGTGCAGATTCAGAGTGCAGAGTGCAGATTCAGAGTGCAGAGTGCAGATTTAGAGTGCAGATTCAGAGTGCAGAGTTCAGATTCAGAGTGCAGAGTGCAGATTCAGAGTGCAGAGTGCAGATTCAGAGTGCAGATTCAGAGTGCAGAGTGCAGATTCAGAGTGCAGATTGTGAGTGCAGATTCAGAGTGCAGATTCAGAGTGCAGATTCAGAGTGCAGAGTGCAGAGTGCAGATTCAGAGTGCAGAGTGCAGATTCAGAGTGCAGATTCAGAGTGCAGATTCAGAGTGCAGATTCAGAGTGCAGATTCGGAGTGCAGAGTGCAGATGCAGAGTGCAGATTTAGAGTGCAGATTCAGAGTGCAGATTCAGAGTGCAGAGTGCAGATTCAGAGTGCAGAGTGCAGATTTGGAGTGCAGAGTGCAGATTCAGAGTGCAGAGTGCAGATTCAGAGTGCAGATTCAGAGTGCAGATTCAGAGTGCAGATTCAGAGTGCAGAGTGCAGATTCAGAGTGCAGATGCAGAGTGCAGAGTCAGAGTGCAGATTCAGAGTGCAGAGTGCAGATTCAGAGTGCAGGGTGCATATTCAGAGTGCAGAGTGCAGATTCAGAGTGCAGATTCAGAGTGCAGAGTGCAGATTCAGAGTGCAGAGTGCAGATGCAGAGTGCAGAGTGCAGAGTGCAGATTCAGAGTGCAGATTCAGAGTGCAGAGTGCAGATTCAGAGTGCAGGGTCCAGATTCAGAGTGCAGAGTGCAGATTCAGAGTGCAGAGTGCAGATTCAGAGTGCAGATTCAGAGTGCAAAGTGCAGATTCAGAGTGCAGATTCAGAGTGCAGATTCAGAGTGCAGAGTGCAGATTCAGAGTGCAGATTCAGAGTGCAGATTCTGAGTGCAGATTCAGAGTGCAGATTGCAGATTCAGAGTGCAGATTCAGAGTGCAGAGTGCAGATTCAGAGTGCAGATTCAGAGTGCAGATTCAGAGTGCAGGGAGCAGATTCAGAGTGCAGAGTATAGATTCAGAGTGCAGAGTGCAGATTCAGAGTGCAGAGTGCAGATGCAGAGTGCAGAGTGCAGAGTGCAGATTCAGAGTGCAGATTCAGAGTGCAGAGTGAAGATTCAGAGTGCAGGGTCCAGATTCAGAGTGCAGATTCAGAGTGCAGAGCGCAGAGTCAGAGTGCAGATTCAGAGTGCAGAGTGCAGATTCAGAGTGCAGGGTGCAGATTCAGAGTGCAGAGTGCAGATTCAGAGTGCAGATTCAGAGTGCAGAGTGCAGATTCAGAGTGCAGAGTGCAGATGCAGAGTGCAGAGTGCAGATTCAGAGTGCAGATTCAGAGTGCAGAGTGCAGATTTTGAGTGCAGATTCAGAGTGCAGAGTGCAGATTCAGAGTGCAGATTCAGAGTGCAGATTCAGAGTGCAGATTGTGAGAGCAGATTCAGAGTGCAGATTGTGAGTGCAGATTGTGAGTGCAGATTCAGAGTGCAGAGAGCAGATTTAGAGTGCAGATTCAGAGTGCAGAGTGCAGATTTAGAGTGCAGATTCAGAGTGCAGAGTGCAGATTCAGAGTGCAGATTCAGAGTGCAGATTGTGAGTGCAGATTGTGAGTGCAGATTGTGAGTGCAGATTCAGAGTGCAGAGTGCAGATTTAGAGTGCAGAGTGCAGATTTAGAGTGCAGATTCAGAGTGCAGAGTGCAGATTTAGAGTGCAGATTCAGAGTGCAGAGTGCAGATTCAGAGTGCAGAGTGCAGATTCAGAGTGCAGATTCAGAGTGCAGAGTGCAGATTCAGAGTGCAGAGTGCAGATTCAGAGTGCAGATTCAGAGTGCAGAGTGCAGATTCAGAGTGCAGAGTGCAGATTCAGAGTGCAGAGTGCAGATTCAGAGTGCAGATTCAGAGTGCAGAGTGCAGATTCAGAGTGCAGATTGTGAGTGCAGATTCAGAGTGCAGATTCAGAGTGCAGAGTGCAGATTCAGAGTGCAGAGTGCAGATTCAGAGTGCAGAGTGCAGATTCAGAGTGCAGATTCAGAGTGCAGATTCAGAGTGCAGATTCAGAGTGCAGATTCAGAGTGCAGATTCAGAGTGCAGAGTGCAGAGTGCAGATGCAGAGTGCAGATTTAGAGTGCAGATTCAGAGTGCAGATTCAGAGTGCAGAGTGCAGATTCAGAGTGCAGAGTGCAGATTCGGAGTGCAGAGTGCAGATTCAGAGTGCAGAGTGCAGATTCAGAGTGCAGATTCAGAGTGCAGATTCAGAGTGCAGATTCAGAGTGCAGAGTGCAGATTCAGAGTGCAGAGTGCAGATTCAGAGTGCAGATTCAGAGTGCAGAGTGCAGATTCAGAGTGCAGAGTGCAGATTCAGAGTGCAGATTCAGAGTGCAGAGTGCAGATTCAGAGTGCAGAGTGCAGATTTAGAGTGCAGATTCAGAGTGCAGAGTTCAGATTCAGAGTGCAGAGTGCAGATTCAGAGTGCAGAGTGCAGATTCAGAGTGCAGATTCAGAGTGCAGAGTGCAGATTCAGAGTGCAGATTGTGAGTGCAGATTCAGAGTGCAGAGTGCAGATTCAGAGTGCAGAGTGCAGATTCAGAGTGCAGAGTGCAGATTCAGAGTGCAGATTCAGAGTGCAGATTCAGAGTGCAGAGTGCAGAGTGCAGATGCAGAGTGCAGATTTAGAGTGCAGATTCAGAGTGCAGATTCAAAGTGCAGAGTGCAGATTCAGAGTGCAGAGTGCAGATTCAGAGTGCAGAGTGCAGATTCAGAGTGCAGAGTGCAGATTCAGAGTGCAGATTCAGAGTGCAGATTCAGAGTGCAGAGTGCAGATTCAGAGTGCAGAGTGCAGATTCAGAGTGCAGATTCAGAGTGCAGAGTGCAGAGTGCAGATTCAGAGTGCAGAGTGCAGATTCAGAGTGCAGATTCAGAGTGCAGAGTGCAGAGTCAGAGTGCAGATTCAGAGTGCAGAGTGCAGATTCAGAGTGCAGGGTGCAGATTCAGAGTGCAGAGTGCAGATTCAGAGTGCAGATTCGGAGTGCAGAGTGCAGATTCAGAGTGCAGAGTGCAGATGCAGAGTGCAGAGTGCAGATTCAGAGTGCAGATTCAGAGTGCAGAGTGCAGATTCAGAGTGCAGGGTCCAGATTCAGAGTGCAGAGTGCAGATTCAGAGTGCAGAGTGCAGATTCAGAGTGCAGAGTGCAGATTCAGAGTGCAGATTCAGAGTGCAGAGTGCAGATTCAGAGTGCAGATTCAGAGTGCAGAGTGCAGATTCAGAGTGCAGATTCAGAGTGCAGATTCAGAGTGCAGTGTGCAGATTCAGAGTGCAGAGTGCAGATTCAGAGTGCAGAGTGCAGATTCAGAGTGCAGATTCAGAGTGCAGATTCAGAGTGCAGATTCAGAGTGCGAGTGCAGATTCAGAGTGCAGAGTGCAGATTCAGAGTGCAGATTCAGAGTGCAGAGTGCAGATTCAGAGTGCAGAGTGCAGATTCAGAGTGCAGAGTCAGAGTGCAGATTCAGAGTGCAGAGTGCAGATTCAGAGTGCAGGGTGCAGATTCAGAGTGCAGAGTGCAGATTCAGAGTGCAGATTCAGAGTGCAGAGTGCAGATTCAGAGTGCAGAGTGCAGATGCAGAGTGCAGAGTGCAGATTCAGAGTGCAGATTCAGAGTGCAGAGTGAAGATTCAGAGTGCAGGGTCCAGATTCAGAGTGCAGAGTGCAGATTCAGAGTGCAGAGTGCAGATTCAGAGTGCAGCTTCAGAGTGCAGAGTGCAGATTCAGAGTGCAGATTCAGAGTGCAGAGTGCAGATTCAGAGTGCAGATTCAGAGTGCAGATTCAGAGTGCAGATTCAGAGTGCAGATTCAGAGTGCAGATTCAGAGTGCAGAGTGCAGATTCAGAGTGCAGATTCAGAGTGCAGAGTGCAGATTCAGAGTGCAGAGTGCAGATTCAGAGTGCAGATTCAGAGTGCAGAGTGCAGATTCAGAGTGCAGATTCAGAGTGCAGAGTGCAGATTCAGAGTGCAGATTCAGAGTGCAGATTCAGAGTGCAGATTTAGAGTGCAGAGTGCAGATTCAGAGTGCAGATTCAGAGTGCAGAGTGCAGATTCAGAGTGCAGAGTGCAGATTCAGAGTGCAGAGTGCAGATTCAGAGTGCAGATTCAGAGTGCAGATTCAGAGTCAGAGTGCAGATTCAGAGTCAGAGTGCAGATTCAGAGTGCAGATTCAGAGTGCAGAGTGCAGATTCAGAGTGCAGAGTGCAGATTCAGAGTGCAGAGTGCAGATTCAGAGTGCAGTTGCAGAGTGCAGAGTGCAGATTCAGAGTGCAGTTGCAGAGTGCAGTTGCAGAGAGAACTCAGCAGCACCACCACAGCATCACTCAGCAGCACCACAGCATCACTCAGCACCACCACAGCATCACTCAGCACCACCACAGCATCACTCAGCACCACCACAGCATCACTCAGCACCACCACAGCATCACTCAGCACCACCACAGCATCACTCAGCGCAATCCCAGCATCACTCCGCGACATCCCAGCATCAATCTGTGCAACCATTCAACAACAACTGGTTCAATTATGTTCTCTCAATGTTTCAAGCTTTATTACAAATGTCACAAAAAGATGTTATTTCACTTCTGTTCTTGGATTTTCATCACAATAATATACACTGAACATAATCTTCACAAACGTTATTTACAAAAGTTTAAGCTATTGCCAATATAAATTACAATCACTTTTATTTAAGTATTAATTATTTTAAAAAATTAAAAGCCGTTGCTATTTGTAATATCAATACATCTAAGTCACGTAAATACAAAACATGTTGCATTACAAATGCTATAGTCGTCACATGTGCGAAAGTTATAACTATTGGCATTGAAAATGACAAAGCTATTAATTTAGCTATTTTCAAAATCAACACATAAATAAAAAAAATTGTCATTTACAAGACCAATAGCTCAAACTTTCATAATGCGAGACCTATTGCATTGCAAATGCTTGTCTTTCCTGTGTCCGACACCTTCTTCCATCTTTTGCGTCCAATGCTTCCTAATCCTCATTTTTTTTTCTGTTAAGTCTGTTTGTTTTGTAATTGAATTTATGGAGCCTTTACTATGCTTGGCGAGGCATTGAAACACTTTATGGAAAGTAGCACACTGCTCCTGAACCCAGAGTTAGTGGTTAAACCTTTTTGTTTTGTCCAGAGATGATGTAATATGGAGGGTGGAATTTCAGTGGATTTCATTAAATCTTCAGCTGGTGCTAGTAGAAAAAGACAAGCGAATTTTCATGTTTTTTTTTTACATAGTTTTATATAGCGCGAACTTGATCCGAATCGGTATCAGAGTGCTTTACATAGCACCAGTTAGGTAACATGAGGACACACATTCATTTTTGTTAGGCACGGGGAGATTAAGTGTTTTGCCCAGAATCACAGGATGTTCAGCGTCATTGCCAAGAATTGAACCCAGTTCCCCAGATTTGAGGTCAAACGCCCTAGCCGTTAGGCCACATTCTCTCCCCAAATAATACTAATCTTTAATAGTACTTCTATTTTCCATTTAATGAGACAGACATTGGTTGATGATGATCTAGTTTAGAATAGTCAGCTGTGAATCAGTCTTCTAAATCCAGATTGTAGCTAATGCCTCCTATTTTTACTGATGGGAATTCTATAATTTGGCAACCTTATGTTGTAAGAAGGACCACTGACTACTTTGTTTTTGTATGGGGGGAATATTTAATAAGTGTGCTAGTCTGGAATATAAATTCCTAGGTTGGGAGTATTTGTTGAATTCATCCAGACAAATTCACTGCCCTTATAGTGTATTGCCTTGTGACTGATATATTAAAGTTTGATTGAAGATCTTCTTGCGACTGGAACAATTGGACAGCCTCAAGGCAGGGGATATGTGTGTGCTTGTCTTTAAATGTAAAAGTAATCTTGTGTCTGAGCTCTGAATTCTTTCAAGTCCTCTCATGGTTGAGAGAGGAATCCTGTGATGCAGACCATGTGCGTCATCAACTTTTGAGAGGATGAATTATGTTGTTGCTTGAACCTTTTCTGGAAATCCACCATGTGAAAATGTACAGAAGTGTCTTCATAGTGTAGACGGCTGATTTGGTTAATTTGTCCTCTTCGTCGTACATTAAGAGTGCAGAGTCCATGATCATGCCAAAGTTTTGTGCATCTTTTTATGTTTTTGGCAGCAATCCTAGATCATTCGACCAGAATGTTAATACATCATAACATTCCCTCTCTCCACAAGTGAGTATTTTGTTTGTTGATGCATCTAGCTTAAGATAGTTCCCTCTCCTTTATCGGTCTACGGCTTTGAGACCGTTTTTGAGTTTTGAGTTTAATGAGTGTAGTAAATAAGGTCAACACTATTGATAAACTCTAGTAGTGGTTTCATGTATATGGTAAAGAGGAGACGAGAGAGTATAGACCCTTGGGGAACTCCTGTTTTTATTTATTAAGGTTTCAGGGATAAGCAGGGCATATACATATCATGTTAGCCCAGTCATCAGGGCAGGAGGACTTCACAGCAAGTTATGCCATAAATACCTATTTCTTTGAGTCTGGGAATTAAGGTCTGAGGATGAACTGTGTCGAAAACCAGAGAGATATCCTGAAGTAGTGTTGCTATGCCATTTTAGTCAAATGTGTTTTTTTAAGTCATTCCATGTGGAGATTAAAGCAGATTCTGTGCCTCTTCTCTTGTTTAGTAGCCTGAGAATAAATGGTTGTCTTCTAGTAATTGAGAGATCTGTAGAAATGCTGCTCTTTCAATGAGTTTGCCAAGTAAGGGTTCATTAGTGTGTGTGAGAAGGACACCACAGAAAGTAGGCAGCTCCTCTTTGCCTCCCTGGAATAAGTCCTACTTTAGTGGCAAGGGAGGCAAGTAACCTAATCACGTGACTGTGGGGGCTGCAAGCTCACCTGGGAAGGAGGAAGGGAGAGATTTAGCCACTATGACCATGCCTGTTCCTTTCACCCGGTCTATGTTCATGCATCTTGCACCATATTTCCTTCTGTCACACACTGACGCAGTGTCTCTCATAATGTCAGAAGGTTACACAGAAGCGGTGAAAGTGTAAGTATGGGTGCCAGCCAGGAATGCAACCTGCACCGAAAGGATAAGGTTATTTGAGTTGCTGGTAGGAAATACATACAGTTCACAGGAGCAAGAAAACAACCTTTCTCCTCCCTGACAACAGCTGGTTGTGACACAGTATTGATGGTGCACATGAGTGAGCTACAGGTGTGTGCATGAACAATACATGAAAACAGAAAACAATGCATGGCACAAGATTTTACCAATGGTAAGAGATCTGTTGGTATCCTGCAATCACAGCTTCTTTAATAGGTTCCTAAATTCTGCTACTATTTCTCAATGAAGCAGATGGGTCTACAATAGTAATGTAAGTATCAATGAGGACTAGCTAAATTTAAGGGGAGGGGGGATAAAGGGTGACTCAGGTACGTCCGACAATAAAAGGAAAAAAGCAATGTTTTCCTTTGAAAGCCCTCACCCACCGACCTAGTCGGTGGCATGCTTCATCATCGGGCCCACCACAGTGGCACCGAATGTGCCCCGGGTGTGCTGCAACGCCAGGTGACTGCGGAGCTGGTATATTGCTGCGTGTGCAGTGAAGGAGTGAGAAGTGAAAGTTTAAAAAGCTATACAAGCGGTCCCAGCACCCGAGGGTTAACAAGTATTTAATAAAATGGGCCTCCGTTAGCTGTTTTAAAAAGGCGAAAGGACAAAGTGGAGTAAATAATGATCTCCCATGTTCAGTGTGGTCTACATGTTTCTGCCAGTGCCTTTTCTATTATAAGCTGGCTTTCCTCAGGACCAAAGAGTAAAGTGAAAAAGTGCAGTTAAATAATAAACTAATAAACTATATTAAGTGTTTGTGTTATTTCATTGGCTATGTGTCGCGCTCGCTAAGCGCTGTAGCTGTTAGAGGGGGATTCCCTCAAGCTTTTTCTGTTATTTCTTTGTAAAAAGCCTCATGGGTCGCCTGGCAGAGAAAGAGACCGAGTAGTTCGGTCTGGTTCCTCCTTGGACCTATTCGTCCTTCTGCGGCGCCCGGTGTGAATAGTAATGACAGTAATTTAACATGCAGGTTTTCACCGCTAAAACTTTCCTTAGTAACCAGAGCGGAGTTAGAACTGCGTGTCCCCTGCTCAGTGTCGTTTGTCGCCATTTTACATCACTTGGACGTGTACACAGTACACAAGGTGATGCGTACTTAATGTGGAGACAACATTACCTGCAGCCAGGGGCGTAACTAGATCCGATCTTCAGAGGGAGGCTAACAGGTCACCCGATAGAGGTGGCACCAACACTTCAAACTATGGGGCACATCTACCTTTAGAGCCAATACAAGAACGTAGAATGATAAATTGTGTACTTTAAACATATTGGTCAAACCTGATACAATTAAAAAATATATATTTCAGTGGATTTGATGGCATTCATAGTCTACTGACCAAGATCTTTAAAAAGGGCAATGAGTGATTTGACAACTAACAGGCAGCTTCTCCATATTTTAACACCAGCACTTTAGAACCTGTCGCTACAAAGGTATTTCAAAATCACAACCCCTTTTGCCAATTCTTTGAAAATTCAGTGAGCTCATGACATATTTTTAATTCCATCTTCAGAAAGACACTCCCGACTGTTGACCAACGGTATGTGTTGTATCTGCCTATTGGGACATTGCAACATATGCTTGCATGAGGCTTGACACATGCCTTAAAATATTGAGCTTAATGGGTTAAAACACCTGATTTCGGGATGTGGGACTGGCAAGCCCTGGGTTTGATTGCAAAAGCATCTTCCATTTCTCCTGAAATTGCGTGAGTGCCAATCATTTGGCAGTATCACTGCCTGTCAATTACTTGCCATGAATCTGCACTATTCTAAATAAAAATAACATATTTGTTAGAACCCCAACATTGAACAGCTCTCACGTGAGATGACTGAGCTACATCCGTGCAGGAAGCCACCAGGCATAACAAACTGGCAAAAAATGTCGTTGTCTTGAAATAACTTTGCAACAAATGGTATTCCATCACGCAGAGGATCAAGTATTTCTTCAAACTCCAGATCACATCGAATGTGTGGCTGATGGGCAATGTCCTGCAAAGAGGCTACTCCAACAGAAAGAGAAATAGTGCCTCTGAATAGCAGATGTTATAATAACAACAACCACACAATCAATGCTGTACTGAATTGGAGACAACACAACAATACCACTGCAACAGCCATATGAGGCAGGTGGAAATGCCACCATTGTAATGTAGACAACCATCGGTCAATACGGCCACAGAGGCAGTCTTTCCTTAACCAGATCTTTAACCCATCCTGTTATCGTGAAGATGCTCTTTGTGCTATGTAGAGAGCTTGTGAGCCAGAACTTATCACCATTATTAGTGACAGCTGGCAAAAGAAAGGTGAGTCTATAGTTAACTTTTGCCCTGCGGTCTAAGTTTGTCTTCCTTAAAAGAGGATAGATTACCCCTTTCGTCCATCCGCTAGGGAAGATGCCAGATGAAAATAGTTGTTAAAGTTCAAGGTAAAGCTTGAAAAGGGTAGTAGAGTCCTGACTGGACAAACACCATCTGGAGAGCCCAACTTTAGTGAGGTAAGCCAGCAGGAAACCTCCTCCTCTTCCTTTATCGTTGGGGGATCTGTGAGAGGGAAAAGGTTTGCAATCATGGTGTATGAGACAGGAAGAACCCAGAAACTGGGCAATGCAATCAGGAATGGTCTTCCTCTCAGAGAACAAAAGAAGCCACTAACAACTTGGGAGGGCGGACTGTCATTTGGACACAGGGCAGACTGGTGCGGTGGAAGGCGTTCTGGAAAGAAGCCTGTGTGGAGCTGGAGGCCTGAGAAAGAGAATTTGAAATAAATGAGCTTAGCAGTAAGAGACAATTTATAATCTCTGTCATGTGCACCTTTGAGTACCTCTTGCTAAAATGGAAGGGGGGCGGTCTCATGTTCCGTGAAGCCCGGGTAGAGGTAGGCAGGAAAAGGAGAAACAAGCCTTCTCACCAGGGTGCCTGCTGCCTGAAAGAATTGTAAATGCCTGCAATTGGTTACTCAGCAAATCTAAAGGCTGTTTGGGAGCCAGTGTATGTTTTAACCGCTTGGGCGCGGCCACGATTCTGCGCCTGTGCGGCCGTTTTGAAGAATGGGCGGGTTCATGACGTCCCCCAGCCGTCATTAGCACACGCCCACCGTGATGCATGACGGCGGGGGCCGTCATCAGCATGGAAGGGGTTAACTGATGGAGTCTTTTGTGGCATGGTGACCAAGATCTGTTCTTTTCTTAGAGGTAATGTATGGGCATTATCAGCTGAGTTCTGGAGTGTGTTCTAACAGAATCTTATCAAAACAGGTTTGAACTAGGTGCAATGTGGCTGCATGTTACTTTACAATATATATCCTTAACACATTTGTTTTATATCACACACCACAGGGTAGATTTAGTAACATTTGGCATAGGGTTTGCGCACAAAAGTGACACAATAACTGATTGGCAGGATAAGTGACACAACTAGTTGGCATATTACTTGGGCACAGTAACCGAGTGGAAGCTTACAGCACCACTATAAGTGATTGGCAGCTTTCTTGAGCACAATAACTGATTGATAGCTTACTGTGGCACAATAAGCGATTGGCAGCATAAGGTGACACAGTTACTGATTGGCTGCAGACTAAAACATAATAACAAATGTATGTGGCACAATAACTGATTGTGAGCTTACTAGAGAAAACAACTGATTGTCAACTTTCTATAGCACCATAACTGATTAGTAGCTTACTACGGCACAAAAACTGATTGGCAGTTCACTGCGGTACAGTAACTGATAGGCAGCTTACTGCGGACAGTAACTGATTGGCAGCTTATTGAGGGACAGTAATTGAGTGGCAGATTACTGCGGGAAAGTAACTGATTGGCAGCTTACTACGGCACAGTAACTGATTGGCAGCTTACTATGGCACAGTAACTGAGTGGCAGCTTACTGCGGCACAGTAACTGATAGGCAGCTTACAGCGGCACAGTAACTGATTGGCAGCTTACTACGGCACAACAACTGATTGGCAGCTTACTACAGCACAATAACTGAGTGTCAGCTTACTGTGGCACAGTAACTGATTGGCAGCTTACTACGGCACAGTAACTAAGTGGCAGCTTACTGCGGCACAGTAATGATAGGCAGCTTACAGCGGCACAGTAACTGGTTGGCATCTTACTATGGCACAGTAACTGATTGGCAGATTACTACGGCAGATTAACTGATTGGTAGTTTACTGCGGCACAGTAACTGATAGGAAGCTTACTGCGGCACAGTAACTGGCAGTTTACTGCGGGACAGTAACTGATTGGCAGTTTACTGCAGGACAGTAACTGATTGGCATTTTACTGCGGCACAGTAACTGATTGGCAACTTACTGCGGGACAGTAACTGATTAGCAGTTTACTGTGGAACAGTAACTGATTGGCAATTTAATGCTGTACAGTAACTGATAGGCTGCTTACTGCGGGACAGTAACTGATTGGCAGTTTATTGCGGCACAGTAACTGATTGCCAGCTTACTGCGGTACAGTAACTGATTGGTCATTTACTGCGGGACAGTAACTGATAGGCAGATTACTGCCACCCAGTAAACGATTGGCAATTTAATGTAAAACAGTAACTGATAGGCAGCTTACTGCGGGACAGTAACCGATTGGTAGTTTACTGTGGCACAGTAACTGATAGGCAGTTTACTGCGGGACAGTAACTGATTGGTAGCCTAATGCGGGACGGTAACTGATAGTTTCCTGCGGGACAGTAACTGACTGGCAGTTTACTGCGGGACAGTAACTGATAGGCAGTTTACTGCGGTACAGTAACTGGCAATTTATTGCGGGACAGTAACTGATTGGCAGTTTACTGTGGGACAGTAACTGATTGGTAGCCTAATGTGGGACGATAACTGATAGTTTACTGCGGGACATTAACTGACTGGCAGTTTACTGCGGGACAGTAACTGATTGGTAATTTACTGCGGGACAGTAACTGGCAGTTTATTGCGGGACAGTAACTGATTGGCAGTTTACTGCGGGACAGTAACTGATTGGTAGCTTAATGCGGGACGGTAACTGGTAGGCATTTTACTGCGGGACAGTAACTGATTGGCAGTTTACTGCAGGACAGTAACTGATAGGCAGTTTACTGCGGCACAGTAACTGGCAGTTTACTGTGGGACAGTAACTGATTGGCAGCTTACTGCAGGACAGTAACTGATTGGCAGCTTACTGCGGCACAGTAACTGATTGGCAGCTTACTGCGGGACAGTAACTGATTAGCAGTTTACTGTGGAATAGTCACTGATTGGCAATTTAATGCGGTACAGTAACTGATAGCCAGCTTACTGCGGTGAAGTAACTGATTGGTCATTTACTGCGGGACTGTATCTGATAGGCAGATTACTGCCACCCAGTAAACAATTGGCAATTTAATGCAAAACAGTAACTGATAGGTAGTTTACTGCAGGACAGTAACTGATTGGTAGTTTACTGCGGGACAGTAACTGATTGGCAATTTAATGCGATACAGTAACTGATAGGCAGCTTACTGCGGGACAGTAACTGATTGGCAGTTTATTGCGGCACAGTAACTGATTGCCAGCTTACTGCGGTACAGTAACTGATTGGTCATTTACTGCGGGACAGTAACTGATAGGCAGATTACTGCCACCCAGTAAACAATTGGCAATTTAATGCAAAACAGTAACTGATAGGTAGTTTACTGCAGGACAGTAACTGATTGGTAGTTTACTGCGGGACAGTAACTGATTGGTAGCTTACTGCGGCACAGTAACTGATAGGCAGTTTATTTCGGGACAGTAACTTATTGGCAGTTTACTGCGGCACAGTAACTGATTGGCAGTTTTCTGCGGGACAGTAACTGATTGGCAGTTTACTGCAGGACAGTAACTGATTGGTAGTTTACTGTGGAACAGTAACTGATTGGCAATTTAATGCGGTACAGTAACTGATAGGCAGCTTACTGTGGGACAGTAACTGATTGGCAGTTTATTGCGGCACAGTAACTGATTGCCAGCTTACTGCGGTACAGTAACTGATTGGTCATTTACTGCGGGACAGTAACTGATAGGCAGATTACTGCCACCCAGTAAACAATTGGCAATTTAATGCAAAACAGTAACTGATAGGTAGTTTACTGCAGGACAGAACTGATAGGCAGTTTACTTCGGGACAGTAATTTATTTGCAGTTTACTGCGGCACAGTAACTGATTAGCAGTTTTCTGCGGGACAGTAACTGATTGGCAACTTAATGCGGTACAGTAACTGGCAGTTTATTGCGGGACAATTACTGATTGGCAGTTTACTGCAGGACAGTAACTGATTGGTAGCTTAATGCGGGATGGTAACTGGTAGTTTACGGTGGGACAGTAACTGATTGGCAGTTTACTGCGGGACAGTAACTGATTGGTAGTTTACTGCGGGCCAGTAACTGATAGGCAGTTTACTGCGGGACAGTTACTTGCTGTTTATTGCGGGACAGTTACTGATTGGCAGTTTACTGCGGGACAGTAACTGATTGGTAGCTTAATACGGGACGGTAACTGGTAGTTTACTGTGGGACAGTAACTGATTGGCAGTTTACTGCGGGACAGTTACTGATTGGTAGTTTACTGCGGGCCAGTAACTGATTGGCAGTTTACTGTGAGACTGTAACTGATTGGTAGCTTACTGCGGGACAGTAACTGATTGGTAGTTTACTGCGGGAGAGCAACTGATTGGTAGTTTACTGTGGGACAGTAACTGATTGGTAGTCTACTGCGGGACAGTAACTGATTGGTAGCTTACTGCGGGACAGTAACTGATTAGTAGTTTTCTGCGGGACAGTAACTGATTGACAGTTTACTGCGGGACAGTAACTGATTTGTAGTTTACTGCGGGACAGTAACTGATTGGTAGTTTACTGCGTTACAGTAACTGATTGGCAGTTTACTGTGAGACAGTAACTGATTGGTAGTTTACTGTGAGACAGTAACTGATTGGTCGTTTACTGCGGTACAGTAACTGATTGCCAGCTTACTGCGGTACAGTAACTGATTGGTCATTTACTGCGGGACAGTAACTGATAGGCAGATTACTGCCACCCAGTAAACAATTGGCAATTTAATGCATAACAGTAACTGATAGGTAGTTTTCTGCGGGACAGTAATTGATTGACAGTTTACTGCGGGACAGTAACTGATTGGTAGTTTACTGCGGGACAGTAACTGATTGGTAGTTTACTGCGTTACAGTAACTGATTGGCAGTTTACTGTGAGACAGTAACTGATTGGTAGTTTACTGTGAGACAGTAACTGATTGGTCGTTTACTGCGGTACAGTAACTGATTGCCAGCTTACTGCGGTACAGTAACTGATTGGTCATTTACTGCGGGACAGTAACTGATAGGCAGATTACTGCCACCCAGTAAACAATTGGCAATTTAATGCATAACAGTAACTGATAGGTAGTTTTCTGCGGGACAGTAATTGATTGACAGTTTACTGCGGGACAGTAACTGATTGGTAGTTTACTGCGGGACAGTAACTGATTGGTAGTTTACTGCGTTACAGTAACTGATTGGCAGTTTACTGTGAGACAGTAACTGATTGGTAGTTTACTGTGAGACAGTAACTGATTGGTCGTTTACTGCGGTACAGTAACTGATTGCCAGCTTACTGCGGTACAGTAACTGATTGGTCATTTACTGCGGGACAGTAACTGATAGGCAGATTACTGCCACCCAGTAAACAATTGGCAATTTAATGCATAACAGTAACTGATAGGTAGTTTTCTGCGGGACAGTAATTGATTGACAGTTTACTGCGGGACAGTAACTGATTGGTAGTTTACTGCGGGACAGTAACTGATTGGTAGTTTACTGCGTTACAGTAACTGATTGGCAGTTTACTGTGAGACAGTAACTGATTGGTAGTTTACTGTGAGACAGTAACTGATTGGTCGTTTACTGCGGTACAGTAACTGATTGCCAGCTTACTGCGGTACAGTAACTGATTGGTCATTTACTGCGGGACAGTAACTGATAGGCAGATTACTGCCACCCAGTAAACAATTGGCAATTTAATGCATAACAGTAACTGATAGGTAGTTTTCTGCGGGACAGTAATTGATTGACAGTTTACTGCGGGACAGTAACTGATTGGTAGTTTACTGCGGGACAGTAACTGATTGGTAGTTTACTGCGTTACAGTAACTGATTGGCAGTTTACTGTGAGACAGTAACTGATTGGTAGTTTACTGTGAGACAGTAACTGATTGGTCGTTTACTGCGGTACAGTAACTGATTGCCAGCTTACTGCGGTACAGTAACTGATTGGTCATTTACTGCGGGACAGTAACTGATAGGCAGATTACTGCCACCCAGTAAACAATTGGCAATTTAATGCATAACAGTAACTGATAGGCAGTTTACTTCGGGACAGTAATTTATTTGCAGTTTACTGCGGCACAGTAACTGATTGGCAGTTTACTGCGTTACAGTAACTGATTGGCAGTTTACTGTGAGATAGTAACTGATTGGTAGTTTACTGTGAGACAGTAACTGATTGGTCGTTTACTGCGGTACAGTAACTGATTGCCAGCTTACTGCGGTACAGTAACTGATTGGTAGTTTACTGCGGGACAGTAACTGATTGGTAGTTTACTGCGGGACAGTAACTGCTTGGTAGGTTACTGCAGGACAGTAACTGATTGTTAGTTTACTGCGGGACAGTAACTGCTTGGTAGGTTACTGCGGGACAGTAACTGATTGTTAGTTTACTGCGGGACAGTAACTGATTGGTAGTTTACTGCGGGACAGTAACTGATTGACAGTTTACTGCGGGACAGTAACTGATTGGTAGTTTACTGCGGGACAGTAACTGATTGGCAGTTTACTGCGGGACAGTAACTGATTGGTAGTTTACTGCGGGACAGTAACTGATTGGCAGTTTACTGCGGGACAGTAACTGATTGGCAGTTTACTGCGGGACAGTAACTGATTGGTAGTTTACTGCGGGACAGTAACTGATTGGCAGTTTACTGCGGGACAGTAACTGATTGGTAGTTTACTGCGGGACAGTAACTGATTGGCAGTTTACTGCGGGACAGTAACTGATTGGCAGTTTACTGTGGGACAGTAACTGATTGGCAGTTTACAGCGGGACAGTAACTGATTGGTAGTTTACAGCGGGACAGTAACTGATTGGCAGTTTACTGCGGGACAGTAACTGATTGGTAGGTTACTTTAGCACAACGACAGCAGGATAACTTATTAAAGTAAGCAGGGGAAGCATTTAGTGCAAACCTGCAGGGGCTGGGGCAGTGTGAGTATAACCTTCAAAAATCTCCAGCTCCTTGAGAAGTGACCCTGCCTCCCTCGGCAACCCCAGAACCAGGCTAAAGTGCACCTTGCTTCCTAAACTGCTCATTTGGCCCTTTCGGCCTGAGCTCCTGGGGCAGGGGCCAGACCCAAACATGAGGAGTGTGAGACTAAAAGCAACACATTCATGCTGACACCGCACACAGGGCCGGCCTCTTGAAGTCTGAAAACAGCAGTTTTCGGAAGCGCATAATGACTGCCTTTCGGTTCTACACTGGACGCAGGCCAGCGCGTGTCGGTGGCAAATTAAGGCCTTGCTAGCAGTGTGGAATTCACAGCTGCAGCCTTGCTAGTAACAAATGCCTCTGTAGAACTCGAGAGAACTCTTCGGAAACATCTGGAATTTTAATGTCTCGATCTGAGCAGCCGCTCTGCAAAACATAACGTTCAAATAATATCACATTTTAAATATAACTGCTTGCATGGGCGTCCGTCCACCGTGGAAGGAAACCACCATGTGATAAATATGAGTGAGGAACGCCTCTCTTCCAGGATCTGGGCCAGGCCTGTGCACTGCTGCGAATGGTGGACCTCGTCGCCACCTGCGACGACGCCTTCCACCCAGCCCCCAGGCACTGGGACAGTCTCGCTGAGGAGATTCGTGCCTGCACCGACCTGTCTCGATTTAAGAAAATGCGTAAGACTTGGCTGTTTTAACCCGTTCCGTGCGTCGGCCAATGGCCGACGGAGCCCCACCCACCCTTTAGAACGCCCGCACCGCGGCAGGAAAACCGCCCTGCGGTTAAGGCATTAAGATTATATTGCTCAGTGGGGGTCTTCTTCTCAGGCGCCGAGAGATCCCCCTGGGGATGATTCGCAGCGCTGTACAAATGAGTAAATAAATAAAATATAAATAAAACCTGCTCCTCAGATTAAGCCGAGGATGCTGGGATCTGAAGAAATGCCCTTCCCAGGTTCAGGTCATTCCTGATGAGTAGGACTCACATGGTCAAATGTAAGACATTCCTGTCCCACACTGTAATACTGTGGGGTCCCACCACGATGGGTCCTATCCACTGGCGTAAAGAAACTTGAGGGGGCCTCCCTGCAAGGCAATTGGAGGGGCCCCCTCCGGGCTCAATCAGGAGCTCTGCAGTCAGAGTGCTGTGGTGAGGGGGCCCCCTGGAGCTTGGCCTCCCCCCTGCGGGGGCCTGTGTTACGCCCCTGGTCCCATCCCAACCCCTTTTCAAGTACGTGGCCTCCTTAGCGTCCATCATCTGCTTATTTATTTGACGCATACAAAACATATATAACTATCTCTATGTGCCTAGTTCCAGTTAGCGATCAAGCTTACAAATAACAGGGTGTCCGTACCTTTAAGGGACACCGTCAACAGAAGACTTAGGAGCTGACCACTTTTCTGAAGATTAGAAGGGTGGCCTTAAATTTAATTTGCTCTGGAAGAAGGTTCCAAATATGTGATCCCAAAACCGCAAGCCTGCAGCCCCCTTCCTCTGGGCTTGGTTCTTGGGACTGCCAACAGCATCTGGCGGCTTCATCGCAACCGCTGTATCGGCTGATGCTGTGGCGATTTCTGCCATTGACTGACAGAGGCGTTTTCTTTTAAACTCCGAAGCATCGGACTGGCCAGCTTAAAGTTGACCCGCATTGCTACTGACAGCCAATGGAGAGAACAAAGACCAACGCTGATACTTGCACACATAATCCAGCTTCCATGTTTTGAATGCATTGTAGTCTTTCAATTTGTCTTTTGGGTAATCCTGCGAGTATTGCATTGGATTACTTCAGTATGTGAGTCCCTACATTTGCTTAAAGGTTTAGCTTTTTCCCCTCACAGAAATTTCTTGCTGTTTCTGAAATGGTGGTGGGAAAATGGCATCGTTTGGATTGAGCCCATGTGGAGAACCATTTCTGCCCCGTTGAGTTTTATTCTACTGTTTCTCATCTAGCTATCTACGCCCTCTAGTCCTTATCTAAATATTCAAGAGTTATCATCAGGACCCTTGATACCCTTATAAATCGTGTATCATCTGCATAGAAGTGGTATTGCAGCCCTTTACCCATATTGTATGTAAATCTGAATTTGGCTCGTTGTATATGACCAAGTCCAAAATGGCGGCCTCCAAAGCCAGCGTTTCTTGCAGCAGGTCCAGGTCCACTATGTCAAGTGCCGCTGACAGATCCAGCAGTACAAGGAGCGAGGTACTTCCCTCATTTTTTTGGGAAAATATTTTTTATTGCAGATGTACAAATTTCACAATTCTTCCACGCAAAACTGTTACCTCTGGCTGCAACAGGGCGCTGGACTCTGTTCAATTCTGTACACTGCCATTAAGCCCACATCCCAGGGGTCGGGCGGCGTCAAGTGGGAGAATGACATAAGCAAGAGCACCACAACAAGCTGTAATCAGTTTATAGAAATTTTCCATATCCGCTTTTCCTTGTTTTTATTTTCCTCCCCCAAATTGTTCCCTCCCTCCTCCCCCTTTGAACTCCTAACCTCTCCCCGACTACCCATCCCTCCCCCCGAATCTCACCACCTACGCATGTGATCTTGTCTAGTCTACATCTGTGAATGTGGTCAGGAAAAAAGAAGTGTCTAATCATGTGATGTGCCTGGCGTGTCTTGGGGAGTGTCGAGCGAGGTACTGCCCTCATCTACAGTAGCAAGTGCATCATCGAGCAGCGTCACCAGCACAGCCTCGAACAACACAGTGGTCTGAATCCTGGTGGATAGGCATCTACCCGCTGATGAGAATTTTAGAAATCTTGTAGGTGAGAGGTCTGTATCCTTTCTGTAACATTTTCTAGCCAAGACAGGTCTACTGTCTGGTGATAGGCTTTCAAGATATCTCGATCCAGAGATGCTATTATTATCAGTGGTGTCGGTGACGACTTCTTTAGGCTGTTAACAAGGCTGGTCTTGCAGCACCGGGCGGTTCTCCGGGAGGCTGGAAGGGTGGGGGGCAGGCTTACTGGGGGTCGTTTTTGTAGCAGTGCAGCAGTTTTGAAAGCACCCCCTGTGGAGTTCCTTGTATATCAGGTCATTTTAAGGCAACAATAAAAGTGTCAAAATAACTGGTGATTTAATGTACCTGCTGGAGAGAGATCAAACTCATTTAAGGTAGCGCAGGGGGTTAATATGCCTGCTGCAAAGGACCTGTACCATGCAGACCACAGAACGGTATTTTATGTGCATAGCTCTGTTGGTTACTGCTTTTGTCACAGAGACCTTTTTGTTACCATGCAGTTCACAAGTTAAAATCATAATCTAGCACAGTGAGCTAAGAAGTGTCACCAAAGAGCTACATGCAAACTAGATGGTACTGGTTAGAAAGTTGTTTTTTTCCCCTGAGACTTTCATTATCCTAATGTTGCTAAAAGGGTTTGTTTGGGTATAAATATATTCTTATTAGTATCTGAATGCTGGGTTTGTATTTCTCCAGACCAAGCTCTCTTACAAAATGCCTACCAGTATGGATGACATCAATCCTACACCTTGTAGTCCCCTTTGCTTTATGTACCATTTTATATACACTGAATTACACATGTGTGCTTTATTGTATCTTTATTTGTGTGTGATGTAAAGTGCTCCGACATCCTACACATGTATGAGAGGCGCTATAAAATCAATCATATACATGGGAGAGTGGGTCTGTGGAGAGAGGAGGGGCACTGTTGGAGGGTGTTAGTGTGGGAATCACTGAAGAGCCTTAACAATGATTGTTGATTACTGGTGCTCTGTAAGGTCATCATTTACTATGTTTTAAAAACAAATATAATTGAATATATAATGAAAAATATGTTGTAGAAAGCAACCTTTTTGCCTATATTTTCTTGGGGAGAGAACCCCTCCAAACCCTCTTAGTAGTAGTCAGGCTTAGCTGCACTCAATATGCACCGGATGAGGGCGGGTATCACAAAACTTTCCATGGCTGCTTTGGGCTCTCAGTCCGGCCCTGGCCGTCAAGGAAGTCACCTGTACGCGATGTGATGTATTATTTGGTGATGCAATGCATGCTGCCGTAGTGGATAAAATTATATTGTATACCAAGCCTGGTAAAGCATCATTGCCATAAGAAGTATTTTAATTTGTTTAAACAGTTTTTTAAACTCTGTAATGTTTGTTTCCTTGAAATAGAACTGAAGTATGGGACTACCGTGAAAACTGCATGAATTCGGGCCACTCTCGACCATTTCTTTAATATTGGTTTGTGCTCTCTCTGTTGCTTATAGATAGACTATTAAATATCAGCAATATGTTGAATTAAAAAAATATTTAATTCCCCTGCTTTTTCTGTAGATGCCAACGGGCAAGGCGGGAGACATCTTGGCTTTGAAGGCCTACAGCGTGGTTTATTTCCTTGTGCTCTAATTCTATAAATTGAGATATTGCATTTTCCCTTTGAATATAGATTTTAAAAAAATGAAACTGCAGTTGACTTCTGTTTATTGACGTTCTACTGAATTACAAACATCATTTTTTATGTTTAAATCGGTTTTTGATTTTGATTTTACATCTCCATGAAAGGCAACTTACATTGTGGAAAGCCAACCATATACTGAACCATCCATCAATATTAAAGAGACATTCCAGTTGAGCAGGTATTAAACATAACATGCATGTCAATGACATAGTTGGCTCAAAAATAAGTTAAACCTCAACAGTTAGTCCATTTCATCAAGGGTAAAGGGTACAGTACAATATTGGCGCGGTTCCATTAGCATGTTGTACAGAGTCCTTTCAGAACATTCAGCGTGGGCAATTAAACAGATGTTATAGACAAGAACAAACATAACTCAAAACCAATAACGGCAGCATTAATCGATGTGTGCTTAATCATCTCTCATGTTCTCGACCCCATCATCTCGTCCCGTGGCACCAGCCAGACAGCCGTCTCCACTCATTGACTGCGGCGATGCCCACCCAGGTGTCAGATGGTGTATGTGCGTGTACATGGTATTACGGTTATCTACTGGCGGGATACCTGTCACTCTCTGCAGGCACGCATCCCTTGTTCTCGGGCTGTACTCTCGAGGCTGTCCCCTTCTATTTGCTTTAAGACCCGGAGTGGTCCCTCCCACTGCGCCGCTATAAGCTCCTTCCACAGCCCCAACGTTTCCTCCCGCAGGATGGCAATTCCCTCTGCTTTGGCCCATGCCAGGAATGAGTACCTCCATGCCCGTATATGTGGCGGGTCCTGTGCCTTCCACCTCTTAGTTAGAAGCCGCTTAGCGACCACCAAACCCAGGTCAAGGAACCGAGATGAGACTTTTGTTGCCGGGGTTCTGTGGAAATGGTGTACAAAGTAAACAGGCCACTCAAAGGGTATGTCGCAACCTGTACATGTGTGTAGTAGCCCACTGACTACCCGCCAATATGTATGTAGTTTGTGACAGCTCCACAGCATGTGTACCAGTCCAGTCCCTGGTTCGGTGCAGTGAGGACATACTGCATCCGTGCGGTGGAAGTACCTATTAACCGTCTCGGGTGTAAAGTATGCTCTGTGGACTATGAACAGTTGTATTTGTCTGAACCTCATGTTTCTGGGTATTCGCACTGGGCTCTCTATTATCTTTTCCCATTCCCTGTCCTCCAGTTGTTGCTCTAGGTCTGCTTCCCATTTGCGGCCGAGTAGATCCAGACCTATCACTGCATGTGTGTGGAGGGACGCCGCAAACCAGCGAACCAAGTGGCTGCCACGCCACATAACGTGGCTGAATTACAAACATCATGTGTAAGATCTCTGCACCAGCCTTTCACAAGCACAAATATCTTCATTGTAACATCATAGCGTGCCTTTATCAAGCAATAGAATGAATATACCATCCACTTTAGGTTTTGCCATTGAATATGCCACCCCGGTCGTCCATTTAACCACGATGTGTGAAATCATAAATCAACCAAAGAAGGAACAGTAGTGACCCAGAATAGTAAGGGGGAGAGGCTTGGTAGGGGAGGGGGTTAGGTAGGGGAGTGGGTAGATGCAAATTAGCTCAAAAATCAGCAAATGAGGAACTCCGGAGCCCCTCAATTACTGAACTGGTCAATGCGTTGGGGGAGAGAGGGTAGTGATGTACTGCATTTGAGTTTAGTTTTCCTTCACCTTGTTTCCAGCCTACTACAGATGCACTCTGCCAACGAGGAATTAAGCAGGTAAATTGCACAGATTTGTTTTTTAAGAATGCAATTTTATGGCAACAGATAATGTCAAGACAAAAGTAGGAGAACGCTTAAATTTTAACAATAGAGGTAATACCATGAACGCCCCAGAAGAAGCTGTGCCTTCATGTACACAAAACTGGTATTCTGCTTCTGGGCTCAAGGACATCACAGCCTGTTTTGCTGACGTGCATCCAAGGATCTCTTCCTCCAACTCAACCACAAGGCACAAAACAACAGAGTCCTGTTCAAACATACCCTCGTCCCATTTCTAAGGCCATCTTCAAGTGCGTCTTGCAGAATCTGTGACTTTATAGGGTTTTCCCCTTCTAACCCTGTCCTGCAGTCACTCAGATGCCACAGGGGTCTTCTTGCCAACACCATCAGCAAATGTTAAAAGACCTAGAACAGCCCTGCTTGTATAACCTTTATCATGGGTCAAGTTGATCACATCACCCCAGTTCTCAAAGGCTGGCACTGGCTGCTGATCAAAGAAAGACCACACTTGAAGACACTATGCCTAGTGCAAGAGACATTTACAGAAGGGGCACCAGACAACGTCACCAATATCCTGTGTCGCTACAAGCCGGTCAGTTAGACATAGTAAGTAGCCAGTGTTGTGATTGGCCAACCAACGGGCTAAATACATGCCGTTCATTCGGAGGTCCCATCACTTACAAGGCTCCACCTTCTCGAAGTCCATCCTCCTTAAACGGATAGGGCTGAAGCCTCGCCTTTCCACAGCTGCCTGTGCCCTATGGATGGTATTGAGGTGCAAGCCCTGCAACCCAATCTGGGACAATCCTTTGTCCTTAGAAGACCCCTCACTCACCAACCTAGTTGGTGACATGCTTCATCATCGGGGTCCCACCCGGACAGCCGAATGCCATCCAGGTGTGCTTCGACACTGATTACAGTGGAGCTGGTTATTTTGTTTATAAGTGATAAGGGTAGGTAAAGGTGTGGTTAGAAGTTGTCGCAACACTACTCACTCAGAGACTTTATTCTGGAGTGATTGGAAAACAAATACATTCGAATCCGTGCAGTATCGTGAAATGGTTGAATTGGATCGCCGCTGTTCCAGTGCGTGCGAAAGGCATAATTTGGTAAATCCCATGTGCGGTGAAAGAAAATGGTGTCTATGCCCCGGAATTGGAGCATGCCGTAGCAAGTAATAAATAATGCGGCGCGAACTAGATCTCAAGTGCAAATGATTAAGATCTGGTTTAAAAAAAAAACACTCGCAACACATTACATTCCATGGTGGGCAGCACAAACATTCATACACATGCGAAAACAAGGGGATTAATTCTTACTCGAAGCACGCTAATTCAGGGCTTCATGAGCTTTCCCGTCCCTGCATTAACGCTCAACCACCATCTAGGAGGAAAGCGATGAGGAAGTGTCAGGGTATATGTGGTTCCGTCTAACCTGGGTAAGCAGGGTCGGGTAGTTAAAGGACTTACTTATGGCATGAGGAAGTGCGGCAGATTAGCCTAGCAGCAGATCGGTCGGGAGCTCCGTTGGAGTGAATCACGGGCTCCACACACGGAGCAAGAACCAACAACCAGACCCGAGCAGCAGCAAGACTTAGTAACCAACTTGGCTACTAGACCACTGTCCCCCATCGAAGTTGAAGTCCTGAATAAAGGACTCGGATTTGTCCCGACACCTATATTGGACAAATTTCTACTACATTGTGAACTCACAATTTTTTTTCGAAAACTGAAGCTCAAAGCTTTCTTTGAGAAGAAAGGTGACAACCCCACCAACGACGATCCTAATGAGACTGGACTCCGAATCACATCGACTTTCTTACCACCTCCTCATACCACCCCGGTGGAACTAGCAGCTTTCGAACAAGCAGTGTTCAATGATATTGAGAAACTACAACCACCCAAACCGTTCACCAACCTCAATAAAAATTAATGGAAGGCTTTGGAGGATTTGAGAAACTGTACCACAATAGTAATCAAACCAGCCGACAAGGGCGGAGGGGTGGTTATACAAGACAAGACAATGTACCAGAACGAATGCCTACGATTACTAGCAGACGAGCAGAACTATCCCAAACTACCTTGTGACCCCACACAGGAACTAAAGCAGGAAATAAAATCCCTCATGGAGCATGGGGAAACTATGGGTTTCATCTCAAAACAAGAGGCCGATTTTTTGAGGAGTAATGAGGGAAAAACACCGTACCTCTATACCCTCCCCAAAATGCACAAAAATAAACCCCCCCCCCCCCGGGAAGACCTATAGTCTCGGGTATAGGATCACTACTGGAGCCACTGTCCCGCTTCTGCGACGTATTTCTTAAACCACTGGTGCAAAAAACTACAACGTACCTACGGGATACTAAGAACCTTCTGCAACTGCTCGACCAGTTTGAGGTCGATGAAAATATCCTGCTTGTGAGCTTTGACATAGAGAGCCTCTACACGAGTATACCCCAAGACGATACTCTAAGAGTTCTGGAAAAGGCTCTCAACAAAGAGGAATGGACACATAGGACACCCAAGAATTTCATTTTAGAATGCGCTAGACTGGCCCTAAAAAAGAACTTTTTTGAATTTGAAGGAACACTGTACCTCCAAACAGGGGGTACATCTATGGGCAGCACTTTTGCCCCAAGTGTAGCTGAACTATACATGTTTGATTTTGAGGAACAGTTCATTCTTAACGACAACACCCCCTTTGGATCATATATAACGTTTTGGAAACGTTACATAGATGACATTCTGGTCATCTGGCAGGGACCAGAGACTACTCTGGTATCCTTTTTTGCTCACTACCCGGGACACAAACTTGAGATTCACCTACACAAAAGACCCCACAACCATGATCTTTCTGGACCTAGTCATCAACAAGGAAAATGGACGACTACATACGAGAACTCACTACAAACCAACAGCAAAGAATAACTTGCTACGGTTTGAGAGCTTCCACCCCAGACCGTTGAGAGAGAACCTTCCGTACGGGCAATTCCTGAGAATACGCAGGAACTGCAGCAATCTTAATGACTACCGTGAATAAGCAAGGGACCTTACCTCGAAATTAGAGACGAGGGGGTACCCGACCAGAATTCTGAACGAATGCCAGAAAAGTGCCAGAAACCAGCAACGTGAGACACTACTGGAAGATGTCACAAAGACTAACAATGACATCCCACTGACCTGTGTGATCACCTACAGTCCGGCATCGAACAGTGTGACTAAAGCCATTAATATATTTTTTTTTTACGTGTAGTACCTTGTCCTGGTCCTGACGAATCGCCGGATGGCGAGAAACATGTTGACCACACCAGGGGGTAGAGTTAGGGTCTGATACTTACTACAGTCTCTAGCTCCCCTCTCACCCCCTTTTAACCAGGGAAGCAGCCACGCTAATAAATCCTACTGTGGACTGGTTACCCTTTTTAACATCCATACTTTTCACACCGACTACACTTATTTCCTTTTGACTCACACACACCATCGGCAAGGAATAAAAGACCTCCGTCAAAAGGGTGCTTCCAAGCACCCCGTCAGACATTGCAGCGCCGGTCTGACGAGGAGTGTTGGACTTTGGCCCTTAGGGCAGGTTCACCCCGAGACTTTTTGCTTGAAATGGTGACCTGGAGATGGTGATTTTTGGATTCTGCGCACTTTCACTGTGTCCCAGTGGAAAGTGCGTGCGCACTCTGAGTGCATGTGCTGAGCTAGGCCTGCCCGCCCATAGGAATGCATGGGGAATGTATGTGTCCCTGGTAGTTCCTGATGCGTGGGGTGTACAGGCTTGAGTCTGGTATGTGTGAACTCGTGAGAGTGAATGCTGCGAGATGGTGTATGCAGCATGTATGTGTCTAGTAGCGAAGCGCCATTTCTAGACATGGCTGTACGTGTGCTGTGAGGGTGCTGGCGTGTGATTGGCTGGAGCTGGCTGGCATGCCAGGCTCCAGGAAGTCTGGATGGGTCTGCCCGGTGGTGAGTGGGAGATTAGCATGAGTGATGTGTGGGAGGAGTGTACCTGTGTCCTGGATGGGCTGGGTTTTCCCCACACAATGCTGGCTCCGCCCCCCTGTGGTGTGTCTAATGACCCAAGCCCTGCCAGTGAATAGAGAGGGTGGTTGAGGTAAACAGAGTACTCAAGAACCAGCTGCGACTGGTTCCGCCCCCACTCTACACCCTTGAACAAAGGAATGCACTGTATAAAAATGGGGCTGTGTCCCCACAGATGTTGTTCTCTTCCAGGATCCTGAGGGGGCTGCTGCTGCTGGGCCAGAGGACCGCCACTTGGGGTGTCTCCCTGCCTGGAGACCCAGTGTGCTGGCTCTGGGCCCAGCCTTGCCCCCCCCTGCCTTGCTGAAGGACTGTGGGGGTCTGAACTTTCCTCTAGCGCTTGATTTCGGCCCCGGGCGCTTAATAGCGCTTTATTTGCATTTAGCGCAGGGAGCGCTGCATTTGTTGCCCTGTAGCGCTTGGGAGCGCTGTGGTCACCCCTCTAGCGCTGAGAGCGCTTTGTCTTCAGAGGCCGGTGCCCACCCGGCATTGTCCGTCCCAAGCGAGTGCCACCTCGCTTATTTTTGATTAATTTGCCCCTGGCAGGAGCCCACCCTGCCAGGGACCTTGCCGCTGTATTTTGAGTTTACCACGAGGGAGCCCACCCCTCGGTAAACTCACCCCCCGCCTAGAAGTGCTGGACACGGGCCGCCGCGCTGCCCGCGACGACCCGGAAGTGTTCGGCGTGCCGGCCAATCACAGCGCGGCCCCGGGAGAAGAAACCGGAAGTCCCGCCTCGCCGCCGGGAGAGGAGAGCCCAGCAGCGAGGAGAGGCGGCGGCGGAAAGGTGCAGGCGGGGCCCCGTGGCGGAGAGGAGAGCCCCGCCGCCCAAGAAGAAGAGAAGTGTGGTAAAGGAGCCCCCGAGGAGCGGGAGCTCCCGTGAAGAGCCGCCGGGCAGAGGAGGCCCCCGTGTCACGTCCCGGTGAGTGCTGGGAAAGAGGAGAGGGGGGCGTCGGGACACTTTGCCGGTGTCCGCCCCGCCCCCTCTCCATAGCGCGACCTCGCGCCTGTGATTATTGAGAGCCTGTGAGGCTCTTGGCAGCCAGTTATGGTCTAAAGCCCTGAGGGGCTCCGGGAGCATTTCGGAGAGCTCGAGTCCCCCGAGTGGGACTCCGGCGACCTGGGCATATCTGTCACGAGCCCAGAGAGGCTCAGGGGGCCATTATTTCACGAGCCCTGAGAGGCTCAAGGCGCCCCAGTGTTTAGAGCCTGCGAGGCTCTTGGCCAGCATTATTGCTTTGGGTCCCCAGAGCGAGGGACCCCCCAGCCCAGCGAGGCTGTACCTTTCTGTTACTGGAGCCCTGAGAGGCTCAGCAGCCCCCCTTGCTGGTGAGAAAGCCTAAGAGAGGCTCACCAGTGCCACAGTGGTGGTTCTTTGAGCCCAGAGAGGCTCCAACTTTGCGCTAACTTTCCCTGCTCCAGTTGCCCAGCACTTTGTGGGCAACTGCCACGTTTAGGCCCTGACATTGGGACACCGGGACAGTCACAGGTGGTGACTGGTGAGTTTGGGGAAGTTGGTATTTGTTCTGCACCTCTGAATGTATTGATTATGCGTCATGTGCCTTACACCTCTGAATGTATTGTGATGCATCATGTGTTTTCCTCCTTGCACCTCTGAATGAATGTTATGCATTGCATCATGTGTTTTCCTCTTACACCCCTACAGGTATTGTAATACATAGGTGGTTGTTTTCTCCCTAGTACAGGTGGTGCTAGTGAGGTCCTGGTTACCAGTGATTACTGGTTGTGTGCTATATTGTGCTATATTCTATGTACTAAGTGCTATTTCTGAAAGTGCTACTTCTGATTCCTGACAGTGGTCCAGGTGGCCCTGTCTTGTACATATCCCTTGTAAATTCTGCCCGTGCCCCTGGCACATTGTAAAGTGTGTGTTTTATCTAATGTGTTTTGGTGTAATACAAAGGCTATTTTTATATAACCTTGTGTGGAGTTTCCTTTGTGGTGGGCCTTTGGTTGTTGTTGCTGGGGTGCGTGCTCAAATACTTAACCTACATCGCCTCCAAGTTTAGCCTTGCTGCTCGCGCCACGTTACCTAGAGGGTGAGTAGGGGTTATCTTGGCGTGTAACTCCCTTGCCCTGACTTGGGTGTGGTGGTCTCTGACTGACTTTGGCGAAAGCCCTGGCCAGCCGGGGATCCCATTTCCAACTAGGAGCAGTGAGCCAATGATGACACTGGACACCCTACGGTCAGGGTGTGTTCCACACCTAAACGCCCTGGGTGTGTGAGGCTCTCTAATTCCGATAGAGGAACTACTTAGTTCCTTGACTGCACACTCTGCTTGATTCTCTCTCCACGCAAGTAAAACTAAACCTCCCCCTCTTCCCCCTCCCCCCGGGGAACTTTGTACCCTTCTGTGCGCCGTTAAAGCCATTAATAAGCATTGGAAAATACTAAACACAGGCAACCTGAAATGGGATAAACCCCTGTTCTCGTTCAAACGTGCCAGGAGCATAAGGGATGCAGTCGTGAACACGAGACCTAAAAACATAGGAACACAATCACCCACAGTCCTTAACGCTTGGGGTTTCCCCAACGTCACTGGCCACTACAAGTGTGGTAACTGCAGAGTGTGCCACCTGACCGAGAACACCAAAACCCTTTCTCTGGAACCAGGAAAAATATGGACTATCAGGTCCCACACCCACTGTAACAGCACTAATGTAGTGTACCTGATTATGTGCCCATGCATCCTCCGCTACATAGGCATGACCAGCAGGAAGGTGAAGCAGCGGATTTGTGAACATAGAAGCACAATCCGGTGCAAAAAGTCTATGACAAAATTGATGGAACACTACCTCACTCAAAACCACACGCCCAATGACATGACATGGACGGTCATAGAACAGTTGGACCCTGGTGACAGACTATCTCAACGACTCTATGAGAAAGAACAACGTTGGATATATAGACTGTCCACCCAAAGAACAGGCCTGAACGATAACATCCCTTGGAACACAGTGCTCTCCAGGTAGAGCCCACCTGCTGAGCTCTTGACTAACATTGAGATCTACCCACAGGCATCCGTATGATCGCGAACTAGTGATCGTTCTGGACTCCTGACCATAGCTGGCGCTCCAGACAACCACCTTGAATTGATCCGTTATAAGATTCTTTCTCCCTACTGCCCTCTAAAACAACTGAGTGGTCAAAGAGGTGTTTCATCTGAACACCGTCTAGATGCAATTCTGCCATCCCTTACCAATACCCCTGGACCTCCTAAATATATGTATAAACCCACATGACCCTTGCCCACCACTGCGCTGACGAGCGCTTACATTATTTTTCGAACGTGCAGCACAAATGTGGCCGTTAAAACCCCCTTTTTTTCCATCTCCTACCAGTGCTCCTAACGACACTTGTTGTAGCTCAGCCGTCTGAGGCTGCGCAGGTTTGGCGTCCCACGTGAGCCTGAGTTGCCCTAGAAACTGGGCCACACGTGACGAGCTTCAGTTTTCGGAAAAAAATTGCGAGTTCACAATGTAGTAGAAATTTGTCCAATCTAGGTGTCGGGACAAATCCGAGTCCTTTATTCAGGACTTCAACTTCGATGGGGGACAGTGGTCTAGTAGCCAAGTTGGTTACTAAGTCTTGCTGCTGCTCGGGTCTGGTTGTTGGTTCTTGCTCCGTGTGTGGAGCCCGTGATTCACTCCAACGGAGCTTCCGACCGATCTGCTGCTAGGCTAATCTGCTGCACTTCCTCATGCCATAAGTAAGTCCTTTAACTACCCGACCCTGCTTACCCAGGTTCGACGGAACCACATATACCCTGACACTTCCTCATCACTTTCCTCCTAGATGGTGGCTGAGCGTTAATGCAGGGACGGGGAAGCTCATGAAGCCCTGAATTAGTGTGATTCGAGTAAGAATGAATACCCTTGTTTTCGCATGTGTATGAATGTTTGTGCTGCCCACCATGGAATGTAATGTGTTGCGAGTGTTTGTTTTTTTAAACCGGATCTTAATCATTTGCACTTGAGATCTAGTTCCCGCCGCATTATTTATTACTTGCTACGGCACGCTCCAATTCCGGGGCATAGACACCTTTTTCTTTCACCGCACATGGGATTTACCCATTTATGCCTTTCGCACGCACTGGAACAGCGGCGATCCAATTCAACCATTTCACGATACTGCACGGATTTGAATGGGTTGTAATAATCCTGATGGCAGTAAACGCCTGTTTCACGACAGCATGCATACCTGTGTTACTCACGGATGCTCCAGTCCCGTTTACGGGCAAATATCCTCACATGGTGCACCATGACTCACCTTCCATGTATGTTTGTACATGAGTATGTCGCCCCTACCCCACCCCCTTTACTGTTTTATTTCCACAGGTTTTTTCCGAACATTATGGAGAAAAAGAACACGTTTTTATTGAAATCACCTATTTGTGATTTCACCACACATAGTAGGCGAGGGCAGGGTGCACCTTAGCGTGTGTAGACCTCCCAGCCTACATTACACTGGTCCTGAAGAAAACCTCTATAGTTACACGAAGGTTGAAACATGTAGACCTTATTTTTTAAGTAAATCACCATCATCTTACTTCTTTTGACACCACAGCCTACCTAATCAGGCAATAGGTGCCACACGTAAATACCTTTTATTTGTTTTCCAATCACTCCAGAATAAAGTCTCTGAGTAAGTAGTATTGCGACAACTTTAAACCACACCTTTACCTACCCTTATCACATATAAACAAAATAACCAGCTCCACTGTAATCAGGTGTCGAAGCACACCTGGATGGCATTCGGCTGTCCGGGTGGGACCCCGATGATGAAGCATGTCACCAACTAGGTTGGTGAGTGAGGGGTCTTCTAAGGACAAAGGATTGTCCCAGATTGGGTTGCAGGGCTTGCACCTCAATACCATACTAATGTATAGGTATTAAGTACCTTCAGTGGTTACTCCTCCATTTGTTTAAATAATGAATCCAAGGGGACCAGGAGTTCCTACTAGACCCTTAAGGTCAACCACCCTTTCTCTCCTAATTGATTTCCAATGTGCCCTATGGATGCCACAATGCTCTCAAACAAATAAAAGCTGGTTCACTTGGAAGTGCGCCTCAGCAACTTCTAAGCGCTGTAAGTGCTAAACCATAGCCCCAATGCGTATAAATAAGTATGTGCTCCTGCTCTTCTTGGCGTGGACAGGGGATCATTCACTTTCATGGGAAAAAAGTTTTAAAAGTTAACTATGGAAGAAGGCTTGTTATAGCCTCCAATACATTTATTTAAGAAAGGGTTCCTGAGTCTTAACCCTCTTGGCAGTGCAGCAGGGCACTGCAAATGTCCTGGAAATGGCCTTACAGTCGTTTTCACTGCTCCTCTTTTTAATAAAGGTGCACTCCGCAGTAACTGACTACAGTGTTTAAAGTGCACGGAGCAGATGCAGAATTGACAGGTGATAATCAGTCCCACTGGTATTATGCGATTGTGAGGCTGCAACGATTTTCGCATGGTTATAGATTTGCCGCATTTGCCTGATAATTATGATCCATCATCTGCAGCATAATCTGTAGATTTTAACAAAAAAATTAGTTTCCTGCTCAAATGGTTCAAATAATGAATAAATACGCAGCGGCACGTGTTGCGGCTCATTGGAAGGCCTTTTCCCTTACCACCTCTCTGTTGCTTGTTGCTATATTTAGGTATTAAACTGGTACTAATGAGATGTGACTGATGCTCAGACAGTGTTAAGTGGAGAAAGTACAAAATAACGATGTAAGACTATTTAAAAATGTGCCGCATTACGCCGCATAATTTGCCTTTTCTTACCACATAATTTACTCAACCCTACTGCATTGTTTACCCGTCTCCAGCCGCTTAACTCCAGTGGCCCTGGTGATAACCTACTTGCCGCAAGTGACTCCCCGGCACTTATACCAAACCTCTAAAAGGAGTGGTCATACCTTCCACTAATGGTATCACCGCTGCGGACCACCACCTGTGGATGTATCTATCGGTCATTAGCAAATTATGGCTCACATTGGTATGGTGCCAGAATACTGGAGTTGGAATATCACCTGATATGAATATGTTACCCTAAAAACTGTTTAGAAAAATATTAATAGTAGAAAATATACACTCAATGGGATTATATTTTTGCGTATGATCTTTTTGGTTACAATATGTTTGTAAACAATATCTAAAACAGAACATTTATGCCCTGACAATATTTTTGTGTACAATATTGTGACGTTCAGCCTTCGGATTACATGCAGTCTATGAGATGTAGAGCAGTCCAGGGTACTAAGCGTATGACATTGGGGAGAGGAGTGGGCCTAACGGCTAGGGCGGGCAACCTCGAATTATCTGGGGAACTGGGTTTGAGTCTCTGCAATGACGCTCAACATCCTGTGATTCTGGGCAAATCACTTAATCTGCCCGTGCCTAACAAAAATGAATGTGTTTCCGCATGTAACGTATTTCTCTATTTACTTTGTGTCCAGCTTTGTCAATAGCAGCCGGCTTTAATGCCCGTGCAACACCCCTTAGTGAAGTCATCTGAGTCCAAACAACTCTTGTACCTGCCTACAAGCGCTTCAACGTTGCTGTCTTCATGTCTTTCCCCAAAACAATGTGTGTCAGTGCCCCAGCAAGGTGACAGAGCCTGTTTGGATTTTTATTTAGCTGAAGCAAAAACCCAAACAGCATCTGGCTAAATGTTGAGGGACAAATGTTTGATTCTGTGCCCCTGCATAGAGCCAAGGCATGTTTAGATTTTTCTTAGACCAAGAAAAAACAGTGTCCAGATCCTTGCTTGGGCGAAACAGTATCTGTCTCCATGCTGGAGCACAGGCACTGTTTGGATGATTTTGTGAACCAGTCTCCTTGCTGTGGTACAGACACACAGCCTCTTGTCTTTGGTAGAGGGAGGAGCTGTGGGAAAATGAATCAGGAGGTTGGGTTTGGAATGGGAGGGACTGGGAACAATCCTAATCTGTCCCCTTCCAGTCCCTATCTCCTGGTTCATGTAGGATTGAAAGAGAGGATGGAGGGTGGTGGGCAGCTGCTCCTGCCTTCTCTCCCATTTACCACCAACTAAAAAAGTGGGTTGAGCTTGTGGGCTTGGCTAGGAAGGAGCCGGTGCCAGTAAAAGCAGTCCTCAGTCCCTCCCGTAGCCCCTCTAGTGGCTTCATCCTTGAATGGACCTAAAAGGGGCTAGAGAATCCTCCCAGGACTATCTGTTATGTGTGTGAAGTTATGATTGACGTCACATCAATGAACTGGCCTGAACTCCCTCCCACCAGCCCCACAATGAAAAGGATAATATGAAAAGGATAATGTTCCATATCGGGCAAAACAATTGAAACAATTGTGAAGCATATATAACTCCTTGGCTGCCATGACATTTGTGTATGTATATATATATATATATATATATATATATATATATATATATATATATATATATATATATATATATATATATATATACATATATATATACATATATATATATATATATATATATATATATATATATATATATATATATATATATATATATATATATATATATATATATATATATATATATATATATATATATATATATATATATATATATATATATATATATATATATATACACGCTCCAAAATCCCAGGAACATCAATCCAAAAGGAAGGTAGCACACTCAGGGGAGGTTTCACAAAGATTTAATGAGGAAACCAACAGCAACGACGCGTTTCACCTTAGGGCTTCGTCAAGTTGTGCAGAGAGCCGAGGCGCGCGTCCATTTAAAAAGGAAATTACATGCACAATCAATTACAATTCATTGAAATAAACATAGGACTGTACAAACAAATGTTTGGTCGCCATCTTAGAACGGAGGAAATAGTCATGTAATGCAGGCGAATACGAAACATTTATGATTCAACTTAAACGCCTAAACCATTGGTTTGCAGTCGATTATGATGCATTTTATCAAGCCCTAGATGGGCATTCAAACACCAAAGCGGTATCATCCGCGCCTATCCTATAAAATTATGTCATAGAATCGCACATCACACAATTATGTACTCCAAATATTATGTTGGGAGACATCAATACCTATGCCATCATCAATGAAAAAACGTATAATTTGAGTGTGACCAACTATCATGAGATGATTTTAAAATGGCATAATGTTAACATGCTTAACACAGATGAATATTTGTTCTTAAGGTGTTTGAGTCCTGTGATCCCTACCTTTTATTATTTACCTAAAGTTCACAAGAATTTGTTGAATCCTCCTGGTAGGCCGATTGTTGCTTCCAACGGCAGTTTGACGGAAAATCTTTCCATCTATGTAGATTCTTTCCTGTCTCCCTTGGTAATGTCCCTCAAATCGTATTTAAGAGATACTAAACATTTTCTTAATTGTGTTGAAGAAATTGTCTGGAAAGACTCATATTGCATGTTGGTGCTTGACATCGCCAGTCTATACACGTGTATAGTACATGGGGATGGTCTCAAGGCAATGGGGAGCTTCCTGGAGCACAACTTGACGAAGCCCTAAGGTGAAACGCGTCGTTGCTGTTGGTTTCCTCATTAAATCTTTGTGAAACCTCCCCTGAGTGTGCTACCTTCCTTTTGGATTGATGTTCCTGGGATTTTGGAGCGTATATTTTGATTTCGGGCACACCCCCGAATTGGTGTGCACCCACTCGAGCAGTGCAACTGGCTGGTGTTTGTAGCTTCTGTATATATATATATATATATATATATATATATATATATATATATATATATATAGATATATATATACATACATACATACATATATATATATTTTACACAAAAAGGGAAAACCAGCACTCCGCTCGTTGAATGTTATGAACAAAATAACAAGCACAAGACTGCATGTCCCACAATGCACCATTATAATCATTAGTATTTAAATAATTGAAAGTGAGATAGGACAGCTTTGTAACCCTGCCGTGAGAAGGAACCATTTGGTTCGAAACGCGTAGGCGATAACAGTGTGGTGAATAAAGTCAATTGCATTCAACGAGCGGAGTGCTGGTTTTCCCTTTTTGTGTAAAATTCAAACGGGACCCGGCCCTGGCCCCGAATCCAGCACCGACTCACGAAGACGTTCCCTCTGCGACAGGACCGAGTGTGAGAAACATATATATATATACATACATACATACATACATACATACATACATACATATATATATATATATATATATATATATATATATATTTTTTTTTTTTTTTTACAATACAAGAAGGGCGGCACAACCGGATACTTTTCAAAGGGTATTTATTTCACCAACACTCCACCGACGCGTTTCAGCCTCACGGCTTTTCTCACGGTCAGCAAGTCCCTTTTTGCTTTCTCTTTTTATACTGGCCCACATGAGCCTCAAAGTGGCATTGTGGGATATGTAGTTTTAAGGCAAACATAATTAAAAACAAAGTAATAGTTGAAAAAGGACTAGTGCGTTCTGTTTACAAAAGTATAGTACTTAACGTCCACAATGCAATTCCACTTGGGGGTAACTTAAGATCCATTATTATCATATAAGTATGACTTATGTTTTTCAAAAGTTCACAGTCTTGTTTGAGGTGTCGGGTATAGTACCCTGGCGCACATTTAAGTTACACTGCAGTTCATTTTTACTCCAGATGTATGTGGAGATCTTCCCCAAAGTTCATTCCTCGCGGCTGTTTCGTGCGAAATCGAATGATCAAACGAGATTCCATTTGTCGAAGGAGGCGCACTGTATCTCCCCCTCTTTCAGATTTGTTCAACATTTTCAGTCCGTAGAAAGACATGGCTCGCCAATCCCCATTTTGGCATGTACTCAAATGTTTAGCAGTAGCATACAGCATGTTTGAGTTTTTTACTGCTCGGATGTGCTCCAACATTCTCTTTTTTAGCATGCATGTGGTAGATCCAATATATTTCATGCCACATTTACATTCGACCACATACACCACGTTTTTCGATGTGCAAGTAATGTATTGATTTATCGACATGTATTTGCCGTCAGGTTCCATCACCCTCTTCATTTTTTTGCCTATTTTGCATGCTTTGCATGTTGCACAGGGTTTGAAGCCTATGTTCTGATCAGTCCACCATTTGGGTTGTTCTTTGCTCTGGAAGTGACTTTTGACCAATAGGTTTTGAAGGGATGTATTCTTCTTGTACGTGATAGATGGAAACTTGCCCGCTAGTGGCCCAACATCTGGATCGCTGTTAATCAAATGCCAATATTTTTTCATTTTCTTGGCAATTAGCTCGCTTTCTTTACTATATGTAGTAATGAATCTTGGTGGATCCTTTTCTTGTTGTGGTTTTGGTTTTTCCACTAGCGTTTCTACTCTGCTGATTTTATCCACTTTATTTTTGCAGTCTTTCAGAACATAGTCCTTATATCCTCTCGACTGGAATCTCATTTTGCTTTCAAGAATGTTCTTTTCGGCATCTTCTGGTTTGGAACAGTTTCTTTTGAGTCGTACAAACTCCCCATATGGAATACTTCTCAGCAGTGGCTTGGGATGGAAGCTGCTGCCATGGAGAATGCTGTTTGTTGCTGTTTTCTTCCTAAACAGTGTGGTTTCCAATTTGCCATTTGAGATATAGACTTTGGTGTCCAAAAAGTCTATCTCCTTTTTGTTGGTTGAACATGTGAATTGAAGACCTATTTCGTTCTGGTTCAGTTTGGTAAAGAAATTTCTGAATTGTTCATCAGTTCCATTCCAGATCAGAAACAGGTCATCGATGTATCTGACCCATAATACTATACGATCTGTTTCTTCTGGGTCAGTGTTGGTCCATGCTATCATTTTCTCCCAGTATCCCATAGTGATGTTTGCATAATTCGGAGAAAATGAAATGCCCATGGCTGTGCCACACTCTTGCTTGTACAGATTGTTATTAAAAAGAAACACGTTGTTAGTGAGGCATAATTGTATCATTTGTAGTAGCATCGCCGTATGTTCCAGTTCTTTTATACTTCGCTGTTGCAAAAAATATTTGCACGCTTTTAAACCTACATCATGCCGTATAGATGTGTACAGCGACACAACATCAATAGTCACTAGAAGATACCCTGGGTTCCATGAGGTGTCCATTATAATTCTCAAAAAGTCTCCAGTGTCTTTTAAGTATGATGGCATACTCTGTGCGATAGGAGCGAGGAAAGTGTCAACGTACCTAGAGACCTTCTCATACAGTGAGTCACAAGAAGAGACAATCGGTCTCCCTGGCGGATTGATGAGTGTTTTGTGAATTTTAGGTAAGAAATAGACACACGGAGTGATGGGAAATTCCGTGGTCATATATTTCAACTCCTCCTCATTTATCAATCCCTTGATGCGCCAAGTTTTCAGTTGTGCGTGTAAGTCAGACGTCATTTTCAATATTGGATTGTTTTTCAATTTGCTGTAGTGTTGAGATACATTCAACTGTCGTTCCGCCTCCAGAATATAATCACTCGTATCTTGGATCACAATATTCCCCCCCTTATCGGCGGGTTTTATTGTTATGGTGGCATTACTCATCAGATTTTGTATGGCTTTTCTTTCTTTAAGTGACATATTTTGTCGTTTGTTATCCTTTACTTTAATCAATTTGTCGATTTCTTCTGACATAGCATCTGCAAATAAATCAATTTTGTTTCCAGGTGATAAAACTGGGCAGAAACGAGATTTCTTTTTTAATCCAGTATTTTTGCTTAAGTTCGTTTGAATGTTCAGTTGTTGTAACATTTGTGAGTCTGTTACTGTGTCTCCATCAGGATTAAACATGGCTTCGAATGTTTCTCTTAGGTCAGGTAGTTGTTCAATGGTCGTTGTGCATTCCTCTATCGTCATTTCTGATGTTGCATGTATATCATCACGGACAACTTTGTTGGCATGAATTTTGGCCAGTTTCAGTTTTCTCACAAACTTGTATAAATCGATCTTTGTCTGTGGATAGTCGAAATGGGCTTCTGTTAGATGATATTGTGATAAGTTATCACAATATCATCTAACAGAAGATGAACAAAATGTCTTAAATAAAGGCTTATCGTTTTGTCCAGAAGCCCATTTCGACTATCCACAGACAAAGATCGATTTATACAAGTTTGTGAGAAAACTGAAACTGGCCAAAATTCATGCCAACAAAGTTGTCCGTGATGATATACATGCAACATCAGAAATGACGATAGAGGAATGCACAACGACCATTGAACAACTACCTGACCTAAGAGAAACATTCGAAGCCATGTTTAATCCTGATGGAGACACAGTAACAGACTCACAAATGTTACAACAACTGAACATTCAAACGAACTTAAGCAAAAATACTGGATTAAAAAAGAAATCTCGTTTCTGCCCAGTTTTATCACCTGGAAACAAAATTGATTTATTTGCAGATGCTATGTCAGAAGAAATCGACAAATTGATTAAAGTAAAGGATAACAAACGACAAAATATGTCACTTAAAGAAAGAAAAGCCATACAAAATCTGATGAGTAATGCCACCATAACAATAAAACCCGCCGATAAGGGGGGGAATATTGTGATCCAAGATACGAGTGATTATATTCTGGAGGCGGAACGACAGTTGAATGTATCTCAACACTACAGCAAATTGAAAAACAATCCAATATTGAAAATGACGTCTGACTTACACGCACAACTGAAAACTTGGCGCATCAAGGGATTGATAAATGAGGAGGAGTTGAAATATATGACCACGGAATTTCCCATCACTCCGTGTGTCTATTTCTTACCTAAAATTCACAAAACACTCATCAATCCGCCAGGGAGACCGATTGTCTCTTCTTGTGACTCACTGTATGAGAAGGTCTCTAGGTACGTTGACACTTTCCTCGCTCCTATCGCACAGAGTATGCCATCATACTTAAAAGACACTGGAGACTTTTTGAGAATTATAATGGACACCTCATGGAACCCAGGGTATCTTCTAGTGACTATTGATGTTGTGTCGCTGTACACATCTATACGGCATGATGTAGGTTTAAAAGCGTGCAAATATTTTTTGCAACAGCGAAGTATAAAAGAACTGGAACATACGGCGATGCTACTACAAATGATACAATTATGCCTCACTAACAACGTGTTTCTTTTTAATAACAATCTGTACAAGCAAGAGTGTGGCACAGCCATGGGCATTTCATTTTCTCCGAATTATGCAAACATCACTATGGGATACTGGGAGAAAATGATAGCATGGACCAACACTGACCCAGAAGAAACAGATCGTATAGTATTATGGGTCAGATACATCGATGACCTGTTTCTGATCTGGAATGGAACTGATGAACAATTCAGAAATTTCTTTACCAAACTGAACCAGAACGAAATAGGTCTTCAATTCACATGTTCAACCAACAAAAAGGAGATAGACTTTTTGGACACCAAAGTCTATATCTCAAATGGCAAATTGGAAACCACACTGTTTAGGAAGAAAACAGCAACAAACAGCATTCTCCATGGCAGCAGCTTCCATCCCAAGCCACTGCTGAGAAGTATTCCATATGGGGAGTTTGTACGACTCAAAAGAAACTGTTCCAAACCAGAAGATGCCGAAAAGAACATTCTTGAAAGCAAAATGAGATTCCAGTCGAGAGGATATAAGGACTATGTTCTGAAAGACTGCAAAAATAAAGTGGATAAAATCAGCAGAGTAGAAACGCTAGTGGAAAAACCAAAACCACAACAAGAAAAGGATCCACCAAGATTCATTACTACATATAGTAAAGAAAGCGAGCTAATTGCCAAGAAAATGAAAAAATATTGGCATTTGATTAACAGCGATCCAGATGTTGGGCCACTAGCGGGCAAGTTTCCATCTATCACGTACAAGAAGAATACATCCCTTCAAAACCTATTGGTCAAAAGTCACTTCCAGAGCAAAGAACAACCCAAATGGTGGACTGATCAGAACATAGGCTTCAAACCCTGTGCAACATGCAAAGCATGCAAAATAGGCAAAAAAATGAAGAGGGTGATGGAACCTGACGGCAAATACATGTCGATAAATCAATACATTACTTGCACATCGAAAAACGTGGTGTATGTGGTCGAATGTAAATGTGGCATGAAATATATTGGATCTACCACATGCATGCTAAAAAAGAGAATGTTGGAGCACATCCGAGCAGTAAAAAACTCAAACATGCTGTATGCTACTGCTAAACATTTGAGTACATGCCAAAATGGGGATTGGCGAGCCATGTCTTTCTACGGACTGAAAATGTTGAACAAATCTGAAAGAGGGGGAGATACAGTGCGCCTCCTTCGACAAATGGAATCTCGTTTGATCATTCGATTTCGCACGAAACAGCCGCGAGGAATGAACTTTGGGGAAGATCTCCACATACATCTGGAGTAAAAATGAACTGCAGTGTAACTTAAATGTGCGCCAGGGTACTATACCCGACACCTCAAACAAGACTGTGAACTTTTGAAAAACATAAGTCATACTTATATGATAATAATGGATCTTAAGTTACCCCCAAGTGGAATTGCATTGTGGACGTTAAGTACTATACTTTTGTAAACAGAACGCACTAGTCCTTTTTCAACTATTACTTTGTTTTTAATTATGTTTGCCTTAAAACTACATATCCCACAATGCCACTTTGAGGCTCATGTGGGCCAGTATAAAAAGAGAAAGCAAAAAGGGACTTGCTGACCGTGAGAAAAGCCGTGAGGCTGAAACGCGTCGGTGGAGTGTTGGTGAAATAAATACCCTTTGAAAAGTATCCGGTTGTGCCGCCCTTCTTGTATTGTAAAATTAATTTTGGGGCTCTGATCCAGCCCTCGGGTCGAGCACACACTGCTGAGCGCGCTCATGCCTGAAAGGATCGTTTTTGTCTAACAATATATATATATATATATATATATATGTTCACAGGTCCGGTCCAACACCGGGGGTAAGGAGGCACCCAACGGGCTAATCAACTCAGCATCGGGAATATAACCTAAAACTGACCAGCAAAGAAAGAGTGAGTGCAAACATTAAAGAATAGCCAGCTCCCAAACCGGCCAAATGCACCTCTTAAAACCCCTGACCTCCATCTTTCTGATCCTCTAATCTGCTCCTCCATCAATCCCCACCTATCTGCCTCCACTGGTGCTTCAGTCCTGAAGAAGCAAATACGAAACTCCTCCACGTCAAACCCAAATCATTAACAGTCCAACACAAAATGCTCACAAACTGAAAACTGGATTGTGGTATAGAGTCTGCCTTTACAAAAACATGTACACCTAGCCCCGGGAAGCAATGCAACCACACATCTGAACAAACCAAACCAAGCCTGAAATTGAACAACCACCCCCCCTTCGCTCTAGTATGTTTTAGATTTCTTCTGCCTTTTATTGATCACATCCACCCCCCATTTACACCACAACAGCTCAGAAATCTTAAAAGCCTGAATGTAGAACCAACACCTGCATTAGGGCAAAAAGGAATCTCCTTCTCCGTGCTCAACACAGCCTCTTAAAATGACCCAATGATCAATCTAAGCAAAATAAAGATCACTAGACACCTTACTCTTACCTGCCCCCAAATTACCTGGCAATCTTTCCAAAATCACTTACCCCATCTCACCTGCTGAGGGCTCCTTGCTCCAAAACAACTTACCATAGAACATTGTTGCTGCCAACTTATCTGCTATCATCGCCGGTGGCAAACCCTTGTCAGTCAACAACAGCATAAAAACCAATACCTCTTCCTGTCTCGTTTTAAATTGCCAGGGTGCGTCATATTGCTCCTTGCCTCACTAGCCATGAATTCCAGCCTTGTTGGAAGGTTCCAGCGTCTGGTAGAAGGTTACACAGCCTCATCCACCTGTCTCCCACAGCTCTATAGGCCTCTCTGTCCTGCATGATCTGCTCCCATTGCCAGCTCAAGGAACTTCCTCCACCATGGCAGAGACAGCCACAATACCATTGTTAATTCCCAACATGTGTCTCACCCGGGACATCATTTTGTAATGCATAATGACCAAGAATGAAGAACTGCCGCAATCCGAAAACCCTAATATCTCTCACAGGCTCTCTATTTACAGACTTGCCATCTGCTGCATTGTGGGTCACCTTCATGTTAGTGGAAACCTTTCCCCAAAGCACTAAAAGAACCAACAATAGAAAAAACACCAGGAACACTATACTTCTTCCTCCCTTCAACCAAGTCTCTTGCCAACACTCCATATACCACACCCCTTGCCACACAAGCCAAACCCACATCTAACAGCCACACCTTAAAATATGTGTATTTTATTTTATTTTCTGCCTTGACAGTCTCACTCTGTGATGGGGTAAGTATATCCCTGCCAGCGCCAAATCTAAGCGTTTTACAGAAGGTCATGCCAGCTCTCACCACTCTACAAGCAAAGTGAAGATGATCCAACAAAGCCTGCACAGACCGCTCTTCCACCTTTCTTCATGCCAACATGTCATCAAACATCTGTAGAACTGTCTCTGTCATCTTTTAGCCTCCATTGTCATCAATTCCAGCTCTGAATAATCCACCAACTCCAGAACTGGACCCACCATCTTCTTGATGGTCCAATTGGACCCCTAATTTTCTTATCAAGACTTGAAAACTTTACAATGCCAACCTGCAGCAATCCCCGCGCTTCAAACAAGTGAAGTCACCCAAATAGTGGGTCACAGACCAACAAACAGTTACATCAGGTGCATGCCCATTGTAACAAGCATTGAAAATGCAACAGGTCTCGCCTTTTATGAAGTTAAAGCCATTTGCTTTGCTATTCAATACCATTAGCAAAGCAAATGACTTTAACTTAATCAAAGGCGAGACCTATTGCATTTTCAGTGCATGTTTTGTCTAGGTCTAGCTATCTGCCCACGTTTCACTTAGTTCCAGGTCTTCAATCTCCTTCTTTATTTATGGCCTTTTAAATAAATTTTATTAAGCACCTTTACATTTCCTGTTTTGTATTTAGCTTCTCAGACACTGCAAGATGCTCACCAGAGGCCTTTTGGGCCCAATGCTTGATCTGATACTGTAGCAATTAACTTGAAACTTTTTATTGGTACATGCAAAGGCGTAACCTTCACCTCAAAGACTCCATCTCGAAGGACTAGGGTGAGGTCTGGGCTATGCTATGTAGGGGCGAGTGATAAAGGGTAGATATTAAGGCATAGTTTAAGTGCAATTTCATGCAGACCCCAGCAGAGCACCAGTCATGCTGCTTAAATATTTTGGTCCTTCACGTAATTCCTTAGTCCTGTCTCTAGAACCTTTCCAAATGTATTCTCTGTTAAGTCACTGTCATACACCTTTTGGGGCGCCATGGTCAAGTAGGGGCTACTGGGCTTCAACCATGGGGTTTGAGGTTGTTTGCCTCTGATATCCTGAAGTCCATGCTACTATGGCTCTGCAAACTGGGCCAAGTACAATCCTTTCCCTGCTTGTCCCTCAATGGTAGCAATGGCGAGCAGTCACGGGCTTGTTAGGGAGATAAGTGTGAGGGTGCTGAAGCTAAGAGTTCATAATCAAGCGACAACTCAATAACGGAATGTTCATCCCAGTGCTTTTCTTTGTAAGAAATGAAAATACTTTATAACACATTAGAAGGCAATACTACACACTACTTATTAATATAAAACAGCTTGCACAAGATTCTCTTTTTCCTACTTGAGATCTGCATACTGCTTGTACATTGACTACGGCGTGGATCTTATCTCATCAGCTACATTGATTTCCAGAAGACTTCCTTGCTGACCGCAGAGGTCACATCTACCCCTGGGTTCTGTATATCCATTATTCTTGTCTGGAATGGCATGGTGCTATGGTTTGTCCAGCTGTGAAGGACCTCAGACGCTGCAATGTTGAATATCTGAACACACCTATCTGAAACCGACAAAGGAACTCTGACCTAGCGAATCCACCTGAAAAGAACATTAAGACACGTGCAAAGGAAGGTGGCTTAATGTAGTTTCATGTGCCATAATCTGATGGTCACAAGTTTGAATCTAAGCAAGGCAGACCTAGCCTTCCGTACCTCTGTGATCAGTAAATTGAAATACTATTAAATTAGGTAATAACATCTGTTATGTCCACTGCTAAGACGGGCACAGGTGTGGCATAACAATTTTTTTCTGTGCTGGAAAAACCTGCACCTGCACTGTACCACCACACTGCTTAGTTCCTTCATTGTAGTTAATGTTAATGCATGCAGGGTCCCCCATGTTTTTTTATTGAGCAGAAAAAACAACCATGGATACAACAATACACTTATAATCATGTCAGAAAATATTTTTTGTTCTGGAGATTGTGTTACAGCACCTAGCCGCTAACAAAATCCAATTGTAACCTATCCATAATGCAAATGAAATTAGAATGACCTAGAATCCAACTTCGCTCCAGATGTCTATGCCTATTCTCACCATCCAAAGAGCAGCCCCTGATCGAGAAAATAAATTTGAGAGCAAAAAAAGTGCTAACGTGCTATTTAACTGTAAACAATGCTATACCTACTTTATAATAAACCATCTCTAATAGCTACATTTCACAAGAAAAATACATTCCGTCAATGAAAAGTGCAGCAGTGCTTTGGAGAGAGACCGTCAAAGATTCTAGGTAGAAATAGCTTAATCATGATGAATAAATGATCTAGAATCTTAATTCTTCCCAAGTATCTAAAACTATAAACAACAGCGTTAACATTTTTGTTGAGACGCAATAACGTGCATATGAATAACTAGAGCCAATTCTCAGTTGTAATCACTATTTTGTCGCCTCTGATCTCCTTTCGAAGGGCAGGTCATGATCACCAACATGTGCAAAGAAGCAATTGAAAAGTGCTAAAGTGATTTTCCACTGTAAACAATGACCTAAACAATCCTATACCATTCCATTCCTGAGACAAATACCTTCAGCCAGAAGAGTGGATTGGTGCTTCTAATAACGCAATTATGTATGAGCTTATTCAAGTGAGATAAAAGTGCAAGAGTGCTTAAAGAGTACAATTATGTAAAAAGGGGAAGGAGCTTTGGGATTCTATTTCCTGATGGCTTAATATACCTTATATTGAACCATGCTTCCATTTTATATTATCTATTGCTATTTGCTAACATAAACTCCAAGAGCTCCCCCTACTGGACAATTTTCACTGGATTGAACTGAAACATTTTCCGTTACTTTTCTGGCGTACTGCCAGTATTGCCAAATATCTTTAAACTTTTCAGACCCCCTACTCGCATGGCATAAGCCTCTTCAAAATTCATAGTACGAAACATTTTATCCTTCCATTCTACGACTGAGGCGACCTTATCTGTGCTCCAATTCTGGAGAATAAGTGAGTGCGCGATGGTTAGAGCTATCGACATAACATATTGTTGACCCTTTACTAAATGTTGGCTAACTTTAAAAGCGCCAAATAAAACACGGGTGGTCTCCGTCACAATCAAGCGATTAATTGCTTAGCTGATAGCCTTGAATACTCGCCGCCAAAAATGTGTAAGTTGCGGACATATAAAACAAGCCATCCATCACAAATATAGGCTGTCCTGAAGAGAAACTTTACATTTTCCATTCAATGCCGTCCAAAGGGAATTATTTGTCTGCAGCGGGAAATCAGGTAGGTGTGCATAAAAAGCGCGTCTGCGGCTGGCTGGGCTGAGGGTCCATTCAACTCCTCCTGTCCCGTCCCTGGCAGAAGCCATCTCAAAGGGGAGCTTTTCCTATTGAGCCATGCCTGCCGGTAAACTCTCCTCAGCTCAGCAGTGCCTACAACGTGATGCGCATCACGCTGCTTCAGCGTCCTCATTCACGCCGCTTCCTTTCTGACAAGAATAAAAATAAAAAAGCATTACCCTGCTGCCGTTGTCCTCGTGGTAGGCGCCCACGTGGGACGTGCTCGTGGTGCCTTGGCGGGGCTTGCTGGGCTTGCTTGTGTGCTTCCCAGAGAGACAGGAGATTGGGAACGCGTGCGCGCGGCCGGCGCCGATCGCTTTCCAGAGCGTGCGCGTGACATCTCCTGTCTCCTGGGAAGCAGACTCCGCAACTATAGTATCGCGCCTGCGCGATGCATATGGCTACGCCATATGCATCGCAGGCGCGAGACCTAAAAAGGAGCTCCAATGAGCAGAATATCCAATAGTGCAAAGGTATTGCCTTTCCTACTCAAAAATGTTCCTGAAGCTGCAAATTTAACAACTGATAGTCTTTAGGATGTCCAGGTGCAGCTAACAAAGGAAAGGCTGATTTAATATCATATTTTGCCCTCAAAGTCTGTGGTGGCATACAGACAACTTGAACACAATGCTATGAACTTCACTGTGAGTTTATTCTCAGATACATCAAAGACCTCTGAACCCACTGCTGTACCCTGACCCGAACGTGCTCTAACTGTCCCCAGAGGAACGCTCACCCAGAGTACGCAGTGGTGAAACCCTCATATATACATTCTAAATACACCTACTGGCGTATGAACATAACATATTAGCTCTTTTTTTCCAAAACCAACATATCATTGTACCTACCCAAATAATAACACACTAATATTGAAGACAAAACAAAACTCGACCCCAGTAAAGCTTAACCAAAAGCCTATCTAGACAAATAACATGAAAATGTATCCTGCGAATGGGAAATATATTAGAAACACTTTGCTATCAAATAACATCATCCTTAGATTGTGTTCTTCAGAATATATACCTGGACAGAATTTTACAGATAACCCTCACTGAGCTTCCATCGTATATGTCTTTCACGAGTGGATCTCCGTAGAACATGTTGATCCAGGTTCCAAGAACAGACATATCAACTCAGTAACATATTTTTCCTATCATCAAACCCATTCAGGGCATCACCTCGGACCTTTGCAATGTTCCCAGCATTTCACCATTGCAGCATTCCCAGATATTTTTCTCACCGTCACACGTTCACCAAAACTGGCACCCCCCTTTATTGACATTTAACACATCCCACATTTCTGGTCGAAATATTAGCTGTTTGGTTGACATTTTGATATCGTACCTGTCTATTATTTTATTCTGTGCCTCTTCCACCCTACCAAGCATGGTCCTCTGATCCACCTTACTTGTGACTTTACTTTGTACGGCTTTGGCTAACCAAGGGGGGGTGAAGTATTGAGATAGAACGGTGTCCTTGGAGTACCTCAAAAGGGGACACCTTAGTAAGTGAGTGGGGTGTTGTGCAATAAAACCACAACATGGATTTAAAGGCTTCATCAACCTCATATTTGTTTTTCTTGGCTCACTTTATACATTCAACCACAACTCTATTAATTCTTTCCACCAAACCATTGGTTTGTTGATAGTAAAGTGAGCTCCTCAAATGCTTCACACAAGATTGTTCCAGAAACAATTGTATTTCATGATTCACAAATTGAACACCACTGTGGATGTTCATGGTGGACTCTGGAAACCCTCCCTCATGAAAATATCTTTCAGAAAATGTCCTACATTGCAAGCCGTGGGACTTGAAAAGAAACAAACTTCTGGTAATTTACTATGGTAGTCCATCAACACGAATGCATAGCATAAATTATACGAAGGAAAAGAAACGGTCCTACCATATCAATACCCACTTTCATTCATGGTCTCTTAAGCAGAGGGATCGGTTGTAGAGATGGCGTCTCCACCTTAAACCCTTTCGCAGACCTGCTACACACCACACACTCTTTCACCACCATGTCCACATCCCTGTCCAGAGATGGCTGCCAATAAAGGGCTCTAACACTTCTCTGCGTCATTGTTGAACCAATATGCCCTTCATGTGCATCGTTTTGTTTTTTACTTGTAATTATTAATCACTGCTTCCAGCGTATTCAGAACAAGGACATACATGTACATTTCATGTGCATTGTTAACAAACATGAAGTGAATGATTTCTTGTGTCACACATTTATCACTTCTCATCACCACCCCATCTTCAATGGAAATATCTTCTGGAACTTTGGATAAGGGTTGTATTTCTGAACACAAGTTCCTTTCTTTTGACCATCCATTCACAATAAACTCTTTGACCCTTTTCAATACAGCATCCTACTCACCTGCTGTTTTCCAGTCAAGCTCAATACAAGCTTTACTCTCACCTACACCCAGTAGCTCCATGGAGAAATCTTCTTTATCATCTTCAGGATACATGGAATCCTGATCACTGACAGGTAACCTTGATTAAAAATCTACAGTGACATTTTTCAACCGGTATGTACTTCACTGCAAAGTCATTTTGAAGCAATTTGGTTGTAAGATGAGCAATACAAAAAGTGGTGTACTTAACATTCTCCTCACTCAAAATGTACACAAGAGGCTTGTGATCAGTCTGTAGTACATATTTTCTTCCCCACACTACTCCTACATGTTTCACTCGCCCTGTAACATGCCAGCAAGTCTTCCTCAATAACAGAGTAATTTAACCCTTACTCTCGAAGTACTCTTGAAGCATAACTAATGTCAGTTTCATCATCACTAGTACAGGGAATTAGATCTGCATCTACTGTGATGGTGCTGGGTGTACCAGGGTCATACGCACTCAATGCTCTTGCATTTGTCATTTCCAGTTTAACTCGGTCAGATGTGTTTTGGCATGCTCTGTCCCATATGAAAGCAACTTCGTTTTTCAACATATTGGATAAGACTTTTATCTTAGTGGCGTATCCTGGAACAAACCTGACATAAAATTCACAAATCCCAATAAACGAACACAGCTCTTCCTTCTTCTTGGGACTGGGACATTCTACCACTGCTTTAACTAACCCAGGTCTAGGGGGAATGCCCTTACTCAAGTTACAGTGTGTCAAACATTAAATGTCTCTTTTCCAGAATCCGCACTTCTCCTTCTTTACAACCATCCCATTCGTCTCAAATATGTGCAGTACAGTTCTAAGAATCCTGCCATGATCTTCCAAATGCTTTGGAAAAACCAGAGCATCATCTTGAAAAGCTAAGACTCCCTTAACTTTCTGCAACAATTGGTGCATTATGCACAGAGGCCAGGCCAAACGGCATTCTGCAAAATTGCAAAGTTGAAAATGGGAAATTCAAATGCTGTGTAATGGCGGGACGTATCCTCCAACACAACTTAGTGATATGCGGAAGCCAAATCAATTTTGTAAAACCACTCAGCGCCTCTAAGTTCCTCCAAGAGATCACTAATCTTGGGTAGAGGATAGGAATTTATGATGCAGAACAACTCTTCTTCCGTTGGCTTCACCAGATTGGGTAGGTGTTTGAAAACTTCCCTACCTTCAAAACCCAAAGAGTTTAATAGGAGATATTTTTTCCTTTCTGGCCTATATCACGATGCCCCTCTGGCAGGCACCAAGATACATTTTAAATCTGTCAAACCATTGTTTCTATGGCATGCTAGGAGTACCAGGTGAGACTGCATGAAAGACTTGACAATGAACTAAAGAAAAATATATATATGGTTTAGAGATTATGTAGGGGAATCTATGGTACATGAAGAACTACTCCCAGTCAAAGTGTTTGCCACTGTTAACCCAAGGTGTGTGTATCACTGTATAAACACGACAAAACGCCCAAAACTGTTGTGCGTGTCACCGCAAAATCTTTGATAAATGCTGTGTAGAAATAAACACACAATTGTATAAGAAACATTATGGAAAGACAAATATGTGCACCGCTCCTTTTTGTAGTGGCACACTGTATTCAAATGTACAAAAATATGCACAACACTATTTTAGATGTCTAAAGGTGTGCCTGTCACTGTTTGAGTATGCACCAAACTTTTGAAGACACAAGTGCAAATGTAGAACAAGGTGTGCATCCCTCTATTTTGTGCACCATACTAAATGTCATGGAGTAGCGATACTAGTACACAACACTGTTTTAGATAATGAAGGGTGTGCACATCACTGTTTGGACATGCACTACAATACTGCAGAAAAATATGTAAATGTCAAAAATGATGTGCACATCAACGTTTTTATGCACTGTTATCTATGTCATAGAATAGCACAGCGCCACCTTACACACCCAACTTGCTCAATGCATCCCACGGTGTGCGCATTTAAGCTTTTCTTTTTCTCTAACAAATGACACGATACATGTACTGGATGCTGAATTTGCTTTTAAGCTAGCCTCGGACAGAGGTAAAAAGTCGGCCAGCTAAATGCACAGGCCTGCTCCAGGAATTTTTATTTGGGTGGGCCAAGGGTGCATTTGGGTGGGCCACTGCGGGCTTGATTTGTCGCATATATGTTTAGGCAGGCCTGCTTCAGGGCCCTCTTTTATCTCTTCTTAGTCTTACAAGGCCCAGTAAAACTCACTCTTTTCCAAATCTCATTTTAATGTTATCACTCTCAAAAAGTGCTTTTTCCATGTAATGTTACTTTGATGGGAAGAGGAGGTTTCTGAGGTGAGAGTATCAGGCAAGTGACACTCCTCGGGCTCCCTCTGTGCAAGCCTTCAGGGAGAATTCCTCTTCATTACTACTTCCACCTGACCACGGACTCTGCACCGCACTCCCTTACAGGCTTGATCAGCCACTATTCCTCTCCAGTGCACTTTATCTCACAGATGACCTTGGGCCTCAGCCCCATATCAGGCACCATTGGGCTCCACTTTAATTTTTTCCGGTAAAAACATTAGTAAAATCACCTTTATACTTAAAACATTGAATATAGCAGTAAATATAATTAGCACGCACTTTAAAGTATGTTCCACAGTAGCCCTTATTGCCCGACTGCTAATTGAGTAAACAAAAACAGAAAGGCCATGTCAGGGCCGGCTTCAGCGCTGATGCGAAAGTCTTTTTTGGCGCCGCACCAATAACCTCATTCTCCGTAAATACCTTTACTGCCACCTTCCAACAGTGCCCCTCATCCCTCCATGCCTCCCCTGTTGACTTCTTCCTCGGATTCCCTCACTGCCACATGCCCCTCATCTCCTCGTAGCCCCTCCCTCTTATGATCTCCTCCTCGGATTCCCTTACTGCCACCCTCCACCAGTGCCCCTCGTCTCTTTGTAGCCCCTCCCCCTCATGACCTCCTCCTCAGGCTCCCTCACTGCCACCCTCCACCAGCGCCCCTCATCTTTACTTAGCCCCTCTCTCATATGCATTTCGTTTGTTGTATAGCGCTACTCATATCAGTGTAGTGTGTGTCAGTACTTTACACCACGCACAGATTATACAGAGACAATGAATCATACAACTATGTAAATCAGTCTACAGGGAATGTCACATAAGCCAATGAGGATTACATGGTGTAAGAATCACATGTCATCCATACTGGTGGGCAGTATATTTTAAGAGGGCTTGGTCTGGGGAAACAACCTTAAGATTTAAAGAATATTCCATGAGGGTCAGCTTTACTGATCAGAATGTGTATGTGACCAAACATACTCAGTTTAGCAACATTAGAATAATGAAAGACTGGGGAAGTTCTAACTGTATCACAAAACAAAAAAAGCGAAGTTCTAACTATACCATTCATGTTTTTTATGCATCTCTTTGGTGACAGTTCATTGGTCACTGTCCTATGTTAGGATTGTAACTTCTGAACTGCAAGTAACACAAGGATCTCTGTGACAAAGGCAGTAACCCACTGAGCTCTCCACATAAAATACAGTCCATCTGCATTTAAAAACTACTAACAGACAAATAATTGCTCTCCAGCAGGATTGATTATTAATCACCAGCGTTATATGGGCATTTTGTATTGTCTTATTGTTGTGTCCTGCATTGGCCATGATAATGATAAAAATTGTTTAAATTAAGCACACACGAAGTATGTGTCCTGCTTGGCCTGTGCAGATTTTAAAAAGAAAAAAATGTAGTAACACATTCTCTTACCTACTCCATTAGTCAAACTTTGTGTCACAGCCTGATGTGATCAGCCGCTGCAGGGGTCAGGAAAGGTGACTAGGAATAAACAAACTTCTTTTTTCCTGTGCTGCATAGAACAATAAATATCAATGCAGCAGGACAGTAGCCAAAGGTTACCAAAGATTACCATTGTCAAAGAAAGGATTTGTCACCTTTCGCCATGCAGAGATGAAGGGGTGAAAAAATAAACAACGCCTTGTTAACATTTAAAGACCCGTGAAGTACTCGGGTGCGGCTGCGACAATCTCTAAAACTGTCTCTGTGTGTGTGAGCCCGGGAAGCTGTCTCGGCCCGGGCTGACACCCACGACCTGTGCGTTGCGCGCCTGCCTTCAAGCCCTCACTGTGAGGGTCAAGGCTCCTGTTTGCTAGAACAGGGCCTGTAAATGCATGTTCCAGCTTTTACTCAGGGAGACCTAAAATGGTGGTGGGTCATTCGCAGACACCACTCGGCTGACTCCAATATAGGCCAACATTATGTTGGCCCACGCGGCGAAAGTATCTGCATCGGCACTGGTGCCCGACCACATCTTTCCCCTCAGTGGGAGTGCTGCAGGAAAATCTTAACAAGCATTGAGGGCAAATTGAACAACAGCAGCCGCTCTCACCTGGATAAACGTTAAGACTGGTGGCACAGGAAATGTAGCAGCGCGGGCTCTGCTCTGTGACTTCAACTCGTCGCCAAAAACAACGTTGTGGCATACAGACAACACGAACACGATGCTGTGGACTTCACGGTGAGTGTATTCTCAGATACATCATAGACCTCTGAAGCCCCGCTGTAACCTCAGCCCGACGCGCTCCAACTGTCCCCAATGGAAAGTTTATCCAGAGTTTGCAGTGGTGGAACCCTCATATAAACATTCCAAAAACACCTACTGGTGTATGAGCATAACAAAGTTCCTTGCCCGTACAGCTGTATTAAAGCCACAGCATCATCCACAGGGGGAGTTGGGAAGGTGTCGGCCTGGACCAATCCCCGTCCACCACACCATGGTCATAGTGGCCATCACGATGGCTGCCATGTACGAGTCTATCTGCAAATATGTATATCTGTCCACACACACACCCCTGTGAATTTTAGGAGTTTTGGGGGTGGGGGCAGGTGCGAGGTAATAGAATCACATAAAGTATTCCAAAGAGAAGCTGTGACTGTGATACTGCTATTGACGATTTGTTTTTATTTGCAGTGTATATTTCTGAAGGTGAACAGCCATTACAACGCAGCTGTTTCACCGCAAGTCATTACATCGCATGCGTTACAACGTATGCGATGTAACAACGCGTACCATTACTACACATACCATTACATCGCGTGCGCTTTTACAACTCATGCGATGTAATGGCTATCCACATCGTTGTGCGGAAACTGAGGCTCTTCTGTTTCCTCACAACGGCGTGCAGCGCCCCTCAGACGACGCTGGAACCAGGAGAGAGGAACAACGAGAAGAGAGAGGTAAGGGGGATTGGGGGTAGGGGAAGGGTCGTGCTGGGGGTAGTGTTTCAGTGTAGGGACCGGACTGGGGGATGGGTGAGGGTCTTGCTGGGGGGGTAGTGTTTTAGGGTTTAGGGTAGTATTGTGGTGTTTGTATAGAGTAGTGTTTTAGGGTTTAGGGTAGTGTCGGTAAGTCGTGCAGAGTAGTGTAAATGTAGGGAGAGGACTTAGGGTCAGGGAGGGTCATGCAGGGGTACTAAATTAGGGTTTAGGGTAGGGCAAGGTAGAGTCACTTACCTTTCAAACTTTTGCCATAACCATACCTTTTCCACGCATGCCTTTGCGTTGTAATGGTATGCGTGGTAAAGGTATAGTCATGGTAAAAGTTTGCGATGTAATGGTATGTCGTTCTCATTGACAGAGCGTAGTAATACCCACGTAATGGCATGCGTGGTATTGGTATGCAATGAAATTAGTCATATTAATTTCTGAGTTAACCATTCCAGTCCATATTTTGACACCTCTCGAGGTTTCTCTGTAATGCGTTTTTGAACATGTGCCTATAATTTGAAAGAAATGGTACCGTCGTTGTTAAATATTTTGTGAATTTCAGTGATATCTCTTCATCAGGATCTGAATAGTGTGCCGTATTACCTATAATTACCAGATTGCCGTTCCTACGAAATCAGCGTGGGATGTCGTCTCTTCTGTATCGATTCCATTTGCTGAACATCATACCCGTGTACACAATTTTAAAAATGACAGTGCTGCTTATGTGCCACCAGAGGGAGCACCTCGCATATATATTTAATTTCCGAACCCTGTCTGAGTATTTCCTAAAGTGGCTGAGTGAAATCTACAAGATTTCACTCAGTCACTTTGGGGCCCATGCTGCGTCAAAACCCTGCGCCCGCTTGAAGCAGGCGTAAGGATTGACGCAGCATTGTAAGAATAGGGCCCCCCCAGAGCATTGCTGGAGCTGCGTCACGCTTGTGATACAACTCCAGCAATGCGCCGCCTTTACGGCACAGATGCATGAACCATCTGTGCTTTTTTTGCCCCATGGTGCGCCACATTGTAAATGCGGCGCATCAATGGTGGCGGAGGCATGGCGCACAATAAGTGGCGCATCCCTGCTGATATGCAGGGATCCGCCACTTATTGTAAATCTGCCCCTGAGCACGTTGGTGGTATTTCCATGTGCAATTATTTTACGTCATTTTCCAACTTAAGGGTTGGTTACAATTTGCGGGAAGCGTATTTCCCATGGGGAACTGTAGGCGCGCCTGTGTTGTGTGTTCCTTCCCCTGTATTTCTCGGGTGCTGGAGCACCGGACTCCGTTTATTTTGGAGTAAATTCCGCCCTGTAAAATTGTTTTGTGAAAAGAACTGCCCTGCATCCCAGGCCTGTTTCCTTGCTCCTCTTGACTCTCAGCCTCGGAGGAGTATATAAATCTCCCCTGCCAGGCAACATCCATGGAAATGAGAATTTCGCTAGGAACCCCCCCCCACTTCTGCACAGTTATTCTCCATTACATGGGGTTTAATAGGTTTAACTCATAATTTCAGCAATTTCTTGTTGAGATTCCAGCCGGAAGTGGACATGCCGGCTGCCTGGAACCTCCTAATGCAATGCCACATTTTGCGTGATTGGACCCAAGAAGTTACTGTGCTAATTTCACAAGTGCGATCAGTGCACATGCTAAAATCATGTGAGAAAACTAGGGGTGGGTGATACTTGCGTAATTTGCTGTAGTGCTATTATGCGAAATTACAACATAATTACACGGGATTACGTAAGAAGCGCAGCCCTCGTTTAGCACCGTTTTCTTAGCACAAAATTCTCCCTTGCATCCAAAATAGACCCAAGGATGCATCTTGCTCTAAGATAAGAGCACCAAATACAACAGAACACGAAATTCATTATTCTGGCGCGCTCCTGCGGTAGTTGGTACCAAATTACGCTTAATTATGGGAACAGGTGTAGTTGCGTAATGTTTGGTAATTACTCTGTTGTAATTAAGATGTTAGCCATGCCTAGATGTAACTACAAGCATTGTGTGTGCACACACCCTTAGATCATGTTTCCAAGACTCACAGAGCCTGAAAAGAATGTTGGACCTTGGTGGCAGTGTGTGGGAGTCAGGAACACTCCTGAACACTCATTCCTCACCCCTCACAAACATGTACAAGCAAAGAGAGAATCCTTTTGGGAGCAGACCAGTGCAAAAAACACACCAGGAAGCATGCAGTGCCATCCTTAGGCCCCTAAGTAGATCTGTGTGAAATTCTTGTAATTTGCTTTTGCGCAGTTACATAAAACTTTGGCCAAATTAAGCAAATTTGTGTGAATTTACATAGAATGCAAAACTGTCATTGTACGCTGTACTTCAGCAAGAAATTGGTCCTCGTGTTCGCTTTTGAAGTAAGGATGCATTTCGTGCTAAAAAATCATTAAAAAACTAAAGTAATACGAACAACAGAAACTTGTGCTCTGACTTTCACATTGTTCTAGTGTGTTTACATTAAATTTATACTGCAAATCGCACATTCGTGGTACTGTTTTCCGTAAACAGCATGTAGTGTAATTTTGGAAATGAACATAACAAGAGTAATGTGAAATTAGCGGAATTACGCCAGCATAGCACAAACATTGCCTGGGCCTCGTCTTAAACTACATTGCCTCTGATCTGTCGAATTGGTCACTGTTAGACCTGGCACCATAGGCGTGGGTCTCCCTTCCATTTTTGCTGTTGCCTCATGTGTTTTTGCTGATGTTTGATGCTTTGGGCACTGTGCCACTGCTGTCCAGGGCCACAGTGCAAGTGCTCCCTACTGTAAATTAATGTATTGATTAGTGATTCCATGATTGACTGATTTGGTTTACTTGTCAGACCCGTAAGTGAGTATTGTGTATTTTTGTCGTTTATGGTCTTGTGTTACATCTATATAAAGACTGCTTATTTTTTATATAAACCTTGTGTGGTGTCCATTTGTAGTGTTGTCACTGGGTTACTGTATGTGGTCACAAATGCTTTACACACTGCCCTGAGATAAGCCTGTCTGCTTGTGCCAAGCTACCAAGGGGGTAAGCAGGGGTTATTTTAGGAGTGTACCCCCTTACCCTGACTAGAGGCAAGGGTCCCTATTTGTCACACGTACCTACCTGTGCCAACTAGAGACCCCCAAATCTAACAGTCACATTCTGTTACAACTGGGATTTTTTTTGTCAAGTCTTGTCAACCAGCAGCAAGTTGGTTGTCAAGGTTTCATACTAGCTCCTATCCTTTCCACTCTTAACATGCCTTGATCCTTAACAAATTGGGGTCCCTCACAAATCTGTTGATGACCCTCATCTTTATCTTAAGAATCCTCCTGCCAGTGATATCTTTCAACTCTTTCATACCCTTAGGACTGTACAAGCGTGAATGGCCGCCCCCACCTGAAACATAGCCCTTTAAATCCAGAGTTCGCGTTTGTATCTCCTGCAAAGACCAACTTCCCTGTGTATATGGATCGACTCCTCTAGCTTCCTTGACCGTAACCCGCCCATCACTGACCATGATAAATCGCTGGGTTTCATTTTCGATAAAATCCTTAGGCTCTGATTAGGAGTTCCCTGGTACTTTGGGATTTATTGGATGCGATAAATTGCCCCTGTTCTAAGATTTTGGGGAATAACATAAGATTTTGGAGCTCATACCACCAATATTTTGGAGCTCACCCCACCAAAATCTGCATGGTATGGTAAATGCCATGCTCTTTTCCCCTATTAAATTTAATCTGGTTTGACCTTCCAGAATTTCACAAAGAGAACAGTTTTTACATAACTAGGAATTCCGAGCCCTGTGCAAAAAGGTTTTTGCAGAGGGTTTGGCAAACTCCGGCCCACTCATGATCAACACCTAAATGAATGCTGTGGCTAGGAGTGCAGGTACCAATTGAGGGGTCTTTGGAAGTTTATTCTTGAACAAAATCCGAAGAACATAGTGCAAACTCTTACCTTTGTTAACTTGATTATGGTAATTAATGTGTGATTGGCTTACCAAGCATTTACCCTGTTCTGCTCAGGGCAGGTCTGCAAGCAGCTGCTCCCTTTGGCCCAGGTTTGTGTTATTTTGGTAACATAAGCCCATCGTAAAGTGTTATGCTGGGATTTACTATTCAGAGTAAATTTGGATTTGTGTTTAATAGTTTCTCCTTGTAACACAAGGTTGTGCTGTGCGCTGCCTTGAGTCCAGAGGGCATTCCGTGGGTGGTACATGGGCATTCCCATGCAACGACCCATGGGGTTTAACTCAAATTCCTATGTACAACATTCATAGATGGGGATTAGCAGGGATTTGTGGACCCAGATTAGCACCAAAACCTTACGCCTCCTTGAGGCGGGCGCAAGAGGGGAAATGCTTTCCATTCCAACTTTGTATGTTTGATGCATTGTTAAAGGATAGTTTTTTTTATTGGTGCAGTACCCTTTCAGTACAAAAATGTTTCCTTGCAGAATGCAAACACAGGAGTGTACCCATTGGTACATGTCAGGTTAAAGTGTGCAGGAAAACAGCACTATACCTTAGTAGATATGACGCTGCTCTGCTCTCTTTCGTTCACGTGATACAGCACAGCAACATTAGTTGCTGCATTGCGTTGCATGAATTTTTTTTGCAAATGTGGGCCTTTGTTTCTAGAGACACAAAATATAAGCGCCTCACTCCGGTGTTATTAATACCCCCAGTGGCTGCTCATAGAAGCCAGAGCACGGTTGAATACAGATTCTATCACACATACAGTCTTGTCCATGGCTGCTCCAGTTTATCTGACTGGAAAGCTGGAAACCTCTGGAGGCAAAAGAATGCTGCACACTGAAGAATCACTTCTCCTCGAGCCTCTAGCCTTAAAAAGAGAACACACACTTGTCCCTATGGTTTTCCTGGGAGAACAACAAGGTTCTGGAAGTCACTATCACAGTTTCTAAGCACCACTACCTCTCTCGTAACATTTACAATCTATTGGACACTTCAACTCTGGTTCCAATTGATTTTGTGTTTTCCAATGCTAGCCCTGTGTGCTCAGCACCTCTGCAGGGAGCTGTCAGGATTCTCTCTTTCTGTATTGATTGCACTGCTCTGAGGTTTACCTGAAGTTCATCAAGACAAGACCTTCTGAATGTTCTTGCCCGGATGATGAGGCCTCTTGGTGACCAAGTGGTACGTTCATTTTTTTTCCGAAGTTTTTATTTAGTGCAAACTTGACCCGAAGGTATCAGAGCGCTTTACATGAGCACCAGTTGCTTTACAGAAGGACACATCCATTAAAAAAAAAAATTGGTAGGTACTGGTAGATTAAGTGATATGCCCACAATCACAGGATGGTGAGCATCCCTGCCGAGTCTCGAACCTTGTTCCCCAGCGGCGAGGTCGACGTGTCAATTTACCTTACCTTGGAATACCAGTTCTATGCGTTATTCATAGCGCTTTCTTTCTTCTCTTACTTGTGCTTCTTCTTATTTTGCCACTAAACCTTAAAGGGCAAAATATACACATACACTCCTACACCTAGATTCCAACCGGATCTCCATCGTATCGTCCCACTAAGCGGCTCATCACTGCACGAAATGACTCTAAAGCCCACAGCCGTGAATCTACCCTTTTGCACATATGTTACATTTTCAGTATGGTCTGCCTGTATATGTTTTAAATGTAATTCTCTTTTTCTCTTTTTTTCCCCCTTCATTTTTCTTCCCATTATGTAATAGACAAACATGTCATTTAATGTTTGCACACAGGCACGTTTATTTTTACTGTCCTAAGGATGATCCCATGATTGTCTCTTTAGGGATCGAAACGTCGTTGACACCACTTGTACCATATGTTTCTAAATGTTTTGTATCTCAATTTACAATGGTACTCTCTTGTAATTTAAGTCTGAAAAGCAATACTGAACACAGACTTCATGTTCTTGCCTGAATATTTTCCCTCCCTTTCTTTTTTCCCCCCCACCCGTGTATGTTTTTGAGCTGGATGCAGGTTGCGTCCCACTTGTATGTGTTGTTTATTGTTTCGCTAAAATATCCATTGTTATATAAATAAATGCTGTTCGGCTGGACAGAGAACATAGTGCCTATCTAGCATATGTTGACCAGTTGTTCCTTAAATGTATTTGTCTAGGGACCACTGTCTTTAATAACACATAATATACATATACATCACCACCATTGTTCAGCCAAAAAACACAGCCATAGCCAAATGAACAGGCATGGAATACCTGTTGAGATCGGCCACACCGCGCTGGACAATTTGGAGGCATTTGATGTAGTCCACCACTGCTGGTCTCAAATAGCTAGACAATCTGACCGCTTCTTTACATCTCACAAAGACACTTGTATATGGGATGGTAATAAAAATGCCCCTCCCAAGAGATCTCTTCACTTCTCTCTCCCTCCAGCCATGCCAGCTCTGGACCACAACTATACACAAAATCGTACACAGGACAACCCAATGCAGTGACCAGCTAAGCAGACTATATCATATGAAATACCATAGAGGGACCCGCAGAGCTGTTTAAAGCTGCCAGCATACTGAAAACCTTAACGCTGTGAGTCTGTCTCTCACAATTCATCATCTAACACACTGCTATACGCTGCGTCCCATAACACAGAAACCGCATCTCAGTGCTCATTACTCCCGACATGGAAGCACTTCCTACATAGGTTCAAAACAAAGACAACATCCTTCCAATGACACACCCTACGCAGTGTTGCGTGCAACTCATGTAGGGGTAGTAAGTGCTACATAAATGCTGCAATACAATACTCTCACGTCTGTTTCTTTTATCTGTACTTGACCTCATGTGACAGCTTGAAGGCTTTCGCTCCTGTTGTCCCCCCTGTATTTCCATTTTTGTTCCTGTATTCCTCAGTCCTGCCTTCCTCTTGAATGCTGCTCCTGTTCACAGCTTCCCAGCTTTTCTACTTATCAACACAAAACTTTATATTCAAGCTTGTGACGTGTATGGCCCACCTCAAAGCCCTGTAACATCCTTGTGCTAAATAGAACCACACAAGTAAATACAAAAAATAAAACTACAGTTAAAAGAGGTCAGCTCTACAGCGACACCCTGTGGGAGTGTGGACACAGCTCAGATGCAGACCGTGAGCCCCGCTTACCACTGACCGCACAATGTAGCTTTTTTTTAGTTGAAGCATGAATTTCTTTATTCTGCTATGGTTCATGATGATCTCCAAGAAGGAACCTGATACGCATGTTCTCCTGATGGCTTAAAGTGTAAGTTCTTTGACCATCTCTAGAAATTAATCTTAGTAGGGGCATACATTGGGTCACAGATGCACATACATACACGCATGTGCATAATGCAAAAAGATGGGGCGCCAGTACAGAGTTTGATGAGGGTCCTCAAGTCCAACAGATGTTCATTGGCTGAATGGGGGGCTAGCTGAAGGGTTTTTTACACTCCTGAAAAAAAAAGGAAAAAAAAGTAGCAGGTCGCCACTCTGAAGTTATAGTTAGGGGTACCCAGCGATAGGAATTCGTCAGATATTTTTACCCTTAATAACTTTGCACCCATGTGATGAATTTCTGCAAAACTTTGCAGACCTATTGCACCTGTTATATTGGTGGAGAATTGAAAGTTTTGAGGTGTTTAGTGAATGGATTGCAAAGAAAAAAGGGGAAGCCCAAAACATACTTGCACGCCAATGCATTTTACATAGACGTTTTGTACTTCATTTAGGGCAAAAGTTGCCAGTTGGATTTCCATGAAATTTGAGAGGATTGAAGATTATGGTGTGCAGATGATCCTTTTTCTGGTTGCGACTATTTTTAGAGATATTCGCATTTTAACCTTAATGATAATTCTTAGCATGGTAGTTTGGAGGAAGAACTGCGGTAAATAGCAATGAAAAGTCATTTTCTGATTGGATAAAGGTTATCTTTACAAAAAATGCTTCCAGTGATGCTGTTTTAAGGCTACTTTGCCAGTGTTCTAGCTTAGGACCTTAAATATAGGTTAGTATTAGATTTGATAGTTTTCTCTACCTATTACCACTAATTAAAGTGGTAATAGGTAGGGAAATATGATAGGTTTCTATATATTTTAAAAAGCTGAGGTGCTACCTAGGTAGTGCCACGACACCTTACAAACATTACAAAAAAAAAGTATACACATTGAAAAAGACATTGTGATACACAATATTTCACAAATATAGTGTACTACAGAGTCTATAGAATTTTTTTTTAAATGTGATTCTTTCAAAAAAATCTACACACTACTGCGGTAATACATTCAAATTACTGCATTACTTAAAACTGTTTTTTTTTTCGTTTTTTTTAAACTTTATTGTCAATAAGGCAAAGAAGACATTTACAGTTACAGCATCAGTTTTCAGTTTCACAGTAGTACCTAAAGCAGTTCAGGATCTGGTAAATTCTCAGCATATTCCAACGTTTGCGATAATTATATCAGTACAGACGAGAAGGAAAGAAACATTTTTGAGCTGTATATATTAGTAATCGACAATACTTCCCTCCCCGGTCCAGTGCGCAATTCGCCCACTTAAAGTACAGCCATGACTGCTCAGCAAGTTCAACAAGTAGACTTAAAATCACAACTATGAAAACCTAACAGGTGTCATCTTCACAATAAAACGTTGTAGCCATACATACACAAGTCCCCACCTACTGCACACATTCCGTATATACTGTTAAATGTGTCCTTCAGGTCCCGCTCCATCCCACCACAATTTAGAGGAGCATTTATTAGGCCCTTTCCCCTATTCTTCTTCCCCATCCGACTCCATATCATCGTCCTCCGGCAAGGGTGCACACGGCTCCCCCCTGTATTTGTTCCAAGGCAACCATATTTTATTCCATTTACGGGGGCAAGCCCTCAACACATACACCGCCCTCTCTTTCACCAAGAGAATGTCCATATTTCTAATCCAGCCATGCACCGTAGGCACGTCTGGGGCTCCCCATTTCTGTGCAATGTCTCTTTTGGCTACTGTCACAGCCAACGTGACCCACAGCCGGCCATACCTGTTCAGGTCAGTAGGGTCCCAAATGTTTAATAGGCATTTACGGGGTTCAGGGAGAAGTGACACCCCAAGGACTTGGGATATCGTGCGCATGATTTGTCTCCAGACTTCCCGGATCAATGGGCAGTCCCAGAGTGTGTGGAGTAGTGTACCCTCCTCCCCACAGCCTCTCAGACAGAAGGGGTGCAGCGCCCTCTGTATCCTGTGTAGAAGTGTCCTAGTGTAATAGGTGCGGTGTAAGATCTTGAACTGCACTAATCTGAACCTAGCCGATATGCCCACTTCCCTCGGTGACGCCAGCGCCTCATTCCACTCAGCGTCATCCATGTCCCCTATATCCCCAACCCACCTCTCTCTAAGTTTCTGCGTGGGGGTCGCCAGGTTGTTAATCAGTTTCTTGTACGTAAGAGAGGTCGCCTTTTGTTCCATAAATTCCGTCAATAACCTGTCCTCCAAAGGCGACGACTCAGGGAGTGTGGTGTCAGGCGGAATGGCTTGAAGCAGGGCGTGACGAATTTGCACATATCTGAACGTTTCAGTGGGGCCCATACCATACTGCCGCTGTAGCTGCGAGAATGCAATTACCGAGTCCCGATCCCAAAGGTCTCCCACTACCGAGATCCCAATTTGATCCCAGCGTGTAAAACCCTTACTGGACCTCAAGTTCCCCAATGACTTCGCGTCCCACAACGGCGTCATTCTAGTGATCTTCCCCTTCCATCCCAATCGAGATTGTGCCGTATGCCATAAGGTAGCCGTATGCAACGTCGGGCCAAGCAACGTTCGAACCTGTGAGTGATTGTATAACACTGACAGCATGCCATCCGTCCCTAATTGCGACCAGTCCGCTTTATAAGCGGGGTCCTCCCGCGGGACATGGATCCAGCAATTAATCACCTTAAGTTGGGATGCCCAATAATACAATTGAAGGTCAGGAAGGGCGATCCCTCCATCGTACCAGCCCTGAACCAACTTGGCATGTGCTATACGGGCTGGGCCGTTGCTCCATAACAGGGCAGATACCTGTGCAGCCACCTGTCGGAAGTAACGTGGAGCCACCACGTGGGGGGTGTTTTCCAACACGTAGAGAAACCTAGGGAATGCCATCATTTTAAATAACGCTGCCCGCCCTAGGAGGGTCAGCGGAAGGGTTGCCCAATATTCAACGTCCGCACGTAAACGTGTCAGAGGTGGCACCAGGTTCGCCGTGTAGAAGTCCGCCGCGGTAGCGGAGATGAAAATGCCTAGGTATTTAAACGAGCCGGTCGCCAACTGCAGGGGGCAGTCAGGCCTCAACAAGGGTTCCTGGCCCTGAAGGACGAAGATTATGGATTTGGACCAATTCAGGGTGTAGCCGGACGCCTTCCCGTGCTCGTCGCACAGGGCCAGTAGGGCAGGAATACCCTCATTGGGATTGGTCATGTAGATCAGCATGTCGTCCGCATATAAGGATACTCTATCCTCCCATCCGTCCTCCCAGGTGATGCCCCGAAACAGTGGCGTTGCCCTGAGCAGAATAGCCAGTGGTTCCAGCACCAGCGCAAAGAGCAAGGGTGATAGCGGGCACCCCTGCCGGGTTCCTCGCCCCAGGGGGAAGGCTTGTGAAATGTGGCCGTTCGCCACCACCTGCGCCATGGGCGACCTATAGAGTAGCCGTATCCACGCTACAAATTTGGGGCCGAAGCCCATACGAGCAAGGACTGCAAAGAGATACTCCCACTCCACCAGATCAAAAGCCATCTTGGCGTCTAGAGACAATATGACTGCCTGGTCTGAGAGGAGATGCGCTCGCGCCAGGACTCCATGGACTCTCCGCAAATTTAGTGCCGTACCTCTGTGCGGCATGAAACCTGATTTGATCGGGGTGTATCAAGGTCTGCAGATGTTTAATCAGGCGACTGGCCAAGAGTTTCGCTAGTATCTTCGCTTCCACGTTGAGCAGGGAGATAGGTCGGTACGAGGAACATGCCGTCAGTGGCTTGTCCGGCTTAGGAATGGCTACTATCGTGGCTATGCGTTGGTCCAGAGGGAGTTCAGCAATCCAATCCAAAAATTCTTTATTTCGGTCATATAGACCATAAAAGAGACAGTAAAAAACAACACATACAATAAAATACACATTATATTTAAGAGAAATACATATTATAAAATACTCCATCCCGGCGTGAGAATAATTAAGACACTAAAAGTTCAAGAGGGTTCAGCAGATATTTTTTTCCTGATCAACCATATAGCCATAAGAAATTTCGAGACGGCAAACACAATGTGACCCAAGGTACTGGTTTTCAGAATCCTGTATGCCTGTGCATACTCTCTAAACCCTAGGTTTTTACAAAGTGGTGCTATCCAGCGTTTCCTGGGCCTTTGGTAGGCGAGGCACACAAACAAGATGTGAAGGTCGTCTTCCAAGTGGGTTTTACAGCAGGGACAAGATTTATCAGCCGTGTTAGACCACTTGGATGTGAAAGTTTTAGTAGGCAGTGTGCCAAGCCTCCATTGGACAAAGAGTTTTCTCGCCAGGATGGGAAAAATAAGATCCATAAAAGGTTCAAAAGTGTATGAATTTTTGGATTCTAAAAATCGCAAAGTAAGAGTGCCACTGTGTTGAGCGTTTACCAAAAGTGCAAGAGACCTGTCCTTAAAAATTTTTGACAGGGCTTTGCGCGAGATTGCTTGGCAGCCTCGCGCTGGGTCCTCCCACAGGTCACGGAGATTCATTGCAATCAGTTCGTTTTTCACAGAGACAAGCCAAGGAATTTTTCCACCACAATTAAGGCTCATGACGTGGGTAAGGTCCTCCCTATAATGGTGCAGTTCATTCGTAGACCAGAGCCTGTGCCAGAACTTCACTGGTTTGGACACAAGCTCCTCTGCAATAGGGGGGAGCCCCAGGTCCATTCTCAAGGGCAAAAGTGGCGTTGCACGTGGAAGAGCCAATAAGCACCTTAAAAAACTGTTTTCAACTGTAGACAAGTCCTTCGCCGCTTTATGCCCCCAAAGTTCACTGCCATAAATGGCCGCTGCCTTGGCCTGGGCCCTGTAGGTTTCGAGGGCCGGGCTCACAGGCTTAAAGGACGAAGAATTGGCCACCTTCAGAATTGCACCGGTCAGTTGAGACAGTTTTACCCTTGAGCGTGCTATCTGGTGGTCCCAAGATAAGTGTTCCTGTAATGTTACCCCCAGATATATGAAGGTGGACACCCTCTCGAGGCTGACCGTCCCCAGGGTAGGATTAGGCCTTGTTTTAATGGGTGGATTAAAAATCATATACTTTGTCTTCTCTGTGTTTATCTCCAACCCGTGCTGAGCACAGAAAAGTCCAAATCCATCCAGGATCCTCTGAATCCCCATGGGGGATTTGGAAAGAAGGAGGGTATCGTCGGCAAACATAATTGCCGGTACCCTCCTTCCTGCCAGGCAAGGGGCGTCGTTGTTATTGACATTTTCCAGGTGGGAGATGACATGGTTGATGTACAAACAAAACAGGGTTGGTGCCAGGACACAACCCTGCCTCACCCCTCGAGAAACGGGGAACGTAGATGACAATTTGCCATCTTTCCCACACCTGACCTGCGCATAGTTGTTCTCATGCAGCCTGACTAAAATGTTAAGTAGCTGGGGGGGAACTCCTAGCTTTTCCAGCACCTCCCACAGCTTTCTGCGCGGGACTAGGTCAAAGGCTGACCTCAGGTCCACGAAGACCATGTACAGTCTTCCCCCCTCGATGATCACGGTCTTCCAGTAAAGGAGGACGAGGCGGAAGATCTGGTCCATGGTCGACGTGTTCTTCCTGAAGCCAGCCTGCAGAGGACTCAGGATGTCATTGTCCTCTACCCAGTCTAATAAATGGTTCAAAATAAGACGCGCAAAGAGCTTTTGGGGGACGTCTATAAGGCTGATTGGCCTATAATTTATTGGGTTCAGAGGGGAGCCTTTCTTGTGGATTGGCACAATTTCGGCCCCTAACCAAGAGGGAGGAACCACCATACCTCCTAGTATAGCGTTAAATAAAATGAGAAGGTACGGGGCCCAGATATCGGGATGGTGCCTAAACAGATCACCGGGTAGCTTGTCCAACCCCGGTGCCTTCCCCAAGGCCAGACACTCCAGTGCTGTCATCACCTCACCTAGAGAAAACTCCAGGGTCGAATCTGAGGGACAGGGAAACTCCGCCGCCAACCCATCGGGCCATAGTGTGGTTGCATGGTATAATGCTCCGAAGTGGGCCTCCCAAACAGAGGGGGCAATATTAGGCTCTACAGCAGACGTGAGCACCCCTGTACCGTTATTAACCAGAGCCCAGAACTTCCTAGAGTCTCTTCACTTCAGGGCTTCAAACAGTTCCTGCCAGTGGTTCCAATCCCACTCAGCCCTAGCGCTGGCCACTGCTGACTTGTACTCCCTCCTCAGGGTTGTAACCCTCTCCCTATCACTACCTTCTTTGATGGCTGAAAGTAGATCGGATTTGATTTTCCTACAGGTAGGAGTGTACCAAGTCGCAATACGGGTAACTTTCCTTCTTAAGGGCACCACCGGGTTGAAAACATCTGCAAGGTCCCTGACCAAAGTCTGATGGATGCCGGAAAGTCTCTCATTGTAGTCAGAGAGTCTGGGTTGACTAATGAGAGCATCCACCTCCTGAAACATGGGGAGTGCTATACCATATAACTTATTCATGGCATTTTCATTATTGACCAGCTTCCCCCATTTCACCCGTCGCCTACTTGTAGTGAGGAGTATGTCCCCCTGGTCACCTCCGGCATCAATGGTTGCCAGCCCTACAACGGAGGTTGGGTGCTGAATTTCCAAGAAAAGAGAATTATGATCGCTCTCTGTTCTTGATACCACTTTGAAGTCTTGCACTTTAGGCCATAAGGATATATCAATAAAAATATAATCCAGCCTGGACTCGTGCCCCTTTCTATTAAATGTGCACACCGATGGAGTATCGGAGGGAGTGCGCCCATTACACGCCCTCAGTGCGAAGTTCAAAGTGAGGGAGGTGAGTTGTATTGCCAACGGGGACCATGCTTTGGGGTGAGGTGAGGAGGAGGGGGGAACTCCCCAATAATCATCCTCAGCTGTGAATGGTCCCTCCATTAGACCCTCGAGTGGTTCAAAGTGGCAATTGAAGTCCCCTCCCATCACTAATTTCAGGTCAGCTGGTAGTTGACCTAGAAAGGATGAGAGTTCGACTAAGGTGGAAGATTCATTGCCCACAGCAACTGGTCGAGAGTAGACATTTACAATTGCCCAGGACCCTTTACCATGCCAGTTGAGGAGAACACACTGGATGTCCTGGGAGAGAGTATCCATACTTTCCACCTGACACCCAATGTGGCTCGCCACCCAGATTGCCAAACCGCCCGAAGGTCTCCCCCTGCCATTCCACTTTGCCGGGATTTCATAAATATCGTACCCCCTCATAACATGCGGTTCCCTTGCCCACGTCTCCTGTAGGAGAAGAATGTCACTCCCATCGACCAGGGTCTCCCACTCCGGAGTACCCACCTTATTCATAATGCCCGCCACGTTCCATGACAGAATAACCAGCCCTGAGCCTCGGGGTTGCGGGGAGACTTCACTTAGTGCTAAGCCTTGGGGTTGGAGGGAAACTTCGCTTAGTGCGGGCACAGTATCGCATATGTGCATTGCCAAATCGCCCAACCCGGGTGTGGTGGGCTGCAAGATGGATAGTACAGCACGCTCCTCCTGTTGCGATATGGGGACAGAGCTTGAGTAGAATGGTTCCTGTACTTGCACTTGGGTACATCCCTCAGAGATCCCCCCCTCATTGGGAAGAGCCTGGGTCTTTACCTCAGCTGCAGGGTGGGGAAAGTCCGCCCCTCTAACTGAGACCGCATGGGGAGATTTTACAGAGTGTTTTGGTATAGCTCCCCATTGTGGTCAATCTACATGGTCCAGGCAAGAAAATCTGTTCTGGTGAACAAAGTTACCAAGAGCGGGGATTGAGTTATACTTGGGTCTGTACCGTGAGCCGTCAATTGCGAAGCCCACTCTAGTCCAGCTCTGCTCCCTCCCCATGGGTAAGTTGGTCACATGTGGATAGAAATCTGAGAGGGGCACTAGATCTATATTGGACTTATCCGGCCTTGCCAGCCAGTTGCAGATGTAGGGAGCAACTAGTGGGCTTTTAAAGCTAATTATAACACAGTCCCCAGCCCTATTCTTGGGAGTGACTCCAATCCATGGAATCCTTCTAACCATTAGAACATCTCCTTTGATATTGGGGGGGAGGGGTCTGTTAATATTGAGCCAACTAATTACCTTATTACGAAGTGAGTCCTGTGGCTCTCTGGTGCCACCAGTGAGCTCAGGAACTCCCACCATTATTGCCGTATAGGGCACTGCCTCCGGGGGCAGATTAACCACCCTACGCCTGGTATTAGGACTGGTAGTGTGACCAGAAAGTACATTAGTGTCGCGCCCCACACTCCTTGGTTCAGGTGCTACTGGTGGCTTAGATCTTCTTGGTGCGGGGATAGGGGGCCTACGGGTTTGTGAAGGAGGAAGTGGGGGGGCATGGTTGACTGTAGTGCTATGTAGTACCCCAGTCTGGGCCTGTGTGCATGTTTCAACAGTAAGAGGACCATTCCCCCCAGGTTCTCGAGGAGCCAGCTGTGCGCTTGCACCCAACCCCCCACCAGAAGTGTTTCGCATATGCGCATTTTCTATAGCTGTGAGTCTCGCGTCTATAGAGTCTAATTTTATAGATAACGGTTCCAACAAGTTCTTAAAAATGACCGTAAGTGAACTAATTAGAGCATCTGAAGGGTTGGGTGGGGGCCCTCCAAATATGAATGGCCCCAAGCACCCTGGTTCAGCTATGACATGAGGTGAATCTGGTTGGTCAGACTCAAAGCCCAAACCAATACTATCAGAAGATGCCGACATGTCCGTGCTGGCATCCAGTATTGGAGTAATCGTATCCACTTTAGCCCTTTTTGAGCCTGTTATCTCTCTTGACCTTTTCCTTTTCGGTGGGTGAGACCTTCCACGACCTACAGAGTCTGCTGCCAGTAAGGCCTGGCCCTCCTCCATTGACTCAATTGATTCCACACAGATCTCATACGGAGTGGTTTCCACTACCCCGGAAGGACACAAGGGCGGACTGTCCCTTGGTTGAGTTGTCGGGGTCCTCAATTGTTGGAGCACTGACTCAATTGTCTCATCAATGCTATCCAGTAGTGATAGATGGGTGTTATGGAGGATTATTGGAGTACTGGCATCATTTAACGGAGAAACCAGGATTTCCTGAGACAGATCTTCGGTATTCGCCTCAAGCAGTGTATCTGGCACTGTGGAACTTTTCTTGGCCGCAGCGCTAGCCTTGGGGAAGAAATTTTCAAGAGTGTTAGCATGCTGTTGGGCAGACTTACTCCGGGATCCTCTGAAAGCCATGGAGGGGATTCAAGCAGGAAGGGCAAACTTAGCAAAGCAAGGGCAGGTATCGGAAGAGGCCAGGAGTCAGAGGGATGGCCCGGTCCGGTCTCTTCCGGCCTCTAACGGCCTAGAACGGCCCGCCCTTTGCCCGGGCTTAGCCCGGCGCCCGCCCGCGCGCGTCCCGCGTTGCGCGTCTAGGGGCGTGGTTCTATAGCCAAAGGTCTATGGAGGCGTGGCCAGCCGGGAAGAGCCACCAGGTGCGGCGTGTTAGGAGCCGCTTGGATTCCTGGGACTCGCAGTCCCGCTGGTGCGCCGGTGGTGAGATTCCGCCAGCCAAAGCCCCGCAGCCTCCTCAGTGGGTGTAGTCCTGGTCAATAGGGGTCAGAACAGCTTGCTCCCAACTTCGAGCGGCACCCGCGGAGCGGGGGCCGCGAGTCGCGGTTTTAGCCTCCCAGGCAGGAGGCGCGGCCAGCCGGGAAGAGCCACCAGGTGCGGTGTGTTAGGAGCCGCTTGGATTCCTGGGACTCGCAGTCCCGCTGGTGCGCCGGTGGTGAGATTCCGCCTGCCAAAGCCCCGCAGCCTCCTCAGTGGGTGTAGTCCTGGTCAATAGGGGTCAGAACAGCTTGCTCCCAACTTCGAGCGGCTCCCGCGGAGCGGGGGCCGCGAGTCGCGGTTTTAGCCTCCCAGGCAGGAGGCGCGGCCAGCCGGGAAGAGCCACCAGGTGCGGCGTGTTAGGAGCCGCTTGGATTCCTGGGACTCGCAGTCCCGCTGGTGCGCCGGTGGTGAGATTCCGCCTGCCAAAGCCCCGCAGCCTCCTCAGTGGGTGTAGTCCTGGTCAATAGGGGTCAGAACAGCTTGCTCCCAACTTCGAGCGGCTCCCGCGGAGCGGGGGCCGCGAGTCGCGGTTTTAGCCTCCCAGGCAGGAGGCGCGGCCAGCCGGGAAGAGCCACCAGGTGCGGCGTGTTAGGAGCCGCTTGGATTCCTGGGACTCGCAGTCCCGCTGGTGCGCCGGTGGTGAGATTCCGCCTGCCAAAGCCCCGCAGCCTCCTCAGTGGGTGTAGTCCTGGTCAATAGGGGTCAGAACAGCTTGCTCCCAACTTCGAGCGGCACCCAGCCTTGTCTAAACTCTCCACATACATATCGAGCAGGGGTTTGCTCAACAGGGGCGCCGACGCTTTGTACCATTCCACAGGTATCCCGTTGGGACCCAGCGCCTTTCCAGATCGTAACGACTGAATTGCCAATTGGATTTCATCTTCGGTTAAGTCAGTGTCCAGTTCCCGTTGCGCGTCCTGCGAAAGCTCGGGGACCGCTATGTTACTAAGCGACGCTACCGCCTCCCTTTCCGTGACCTCCCGTACCGGTGTGTATATGTCTTGATAATGTTGTGCCAGGGTGTGAACTATCTGCTCAGGGTGAGTCTGCAGCCGGCCATCCGGCGTGTACAGCCTCTGAATACCTTTGTTACATCCACTCTTTTTATCTAACCACGCCAGCATCCTCCCGGCTTTATCACCCAGGTCATATATCCTGTGTGCTGTGGCCGCCAAGTGCCCCTTGGTCACCGTTGTGAGATGAGATAAGTGCTTTTGTTGACTGAGGTGCAACGCATGAGCAGAGGCAGGGGTGGGATCGGCCATGTGTTGTGCATTCGCAGCATGTAGTGCCAATTCTAATTGAGCGAGGTCATGTCTGGATTCTCGTTTATGCCCTGTAATGGCCGCTATCGCTGCACCGCGCAAGACAGTTTTGTACGCCTCCCAAAGCACCGAGGGCGAGGCGACTGTGCCCATATTTTCCGTAAAGTAGTGTGAGGAGGCCAACTTAAGCTTTTTTCTAACACCCGGGATTTGTAAGTAATTGGGGTAGATTGGATAGATCCTGGCGCGCTTCCTCTCTTTAGTCGTAATGTGAAGGGACATTGGGGAGTGATCAGATACACCTCTAGGCAGGATCTCTAATTTGTCCACCGAGCCCAACCCCAACCCTAAAAAGAAAAGGTAATCAATGCGCGAGAGGCTGTTGTGTGTAGCTGAGTAGTGCGTGTATTGAGTTGCCGTGGGGTTCAATTGACGCCAAATGTCAGTGAGGCCTAGCGCCATCAGAAAACTAGGAAGAGTGGCCGTCCTTCTCAAGCTTTCCCGTACGGGAAAGGTGTCCAACAGCGGGTCAGATATGGCGTTGAAGTCCCCCCCAATGATCATGTCACCCTCTGGGAGTTCAAGTAGAAACTGACCCAGCGCTGGCAGGGCCGTAGAGTGCAGCGCAGGTGGGATGTAAACTGATACTATGTTGAGGGGCCTCCCCTCCCACTGGCCAAATATCGCCGCAAATCTACCCTGATCATCCCTCTTGCGGCTTTCCACCATAAAGGGGGAGTTCTTCTTAAGGAGTATCCCGGTGCCCCTGGAACCCGTGGTGAACTCGGCATGCGCCTCCATGGCATAACCCCGTCTGTCGAGTGCTTTGCATGTAGACCCAGCAAGGTGCGTTTCTTGCAACATCACCAAGTCAGGCCCGTGGCGTTTGATGGTTTGAAGAACCAATCCTCGCTTAATCTTGTCTCCCAGTCCCCTAACATTCCACGTGAGCAGTTTAAGGGGAGACACCATTGTCATCGGCAGGCCAGAGTCCGCGGGCGTGTCACTAGCTTGTTGGGCCATACGGGGCTATTATCAGTGTAATGGACATGCGGAGTCGAAGCGGAACACAGATATAATGATGTGTGCTAGGGTATCTCGAGTGTACAGCTTGTATTCTGACCTTGTGCCACAGTGAAGAGACGAGGACTAAGAACAGTAACCACAACAAAACAACCCAACCCCCCCTCCCCCTCCCTGCTTCCCTGCACCACGGACTCGAACCCGCCCGCATCCCCAACTTGGCAGAGTGCATAATCCCATCCCCGTTCACCTTACTTGCTCGTGGGGTTGGTGAGCCCCCTACAGGCACCAGCCGATGCCCGCCCTACTCGGCTCCATCAGCATCAAGTCCCCAAGGTCCATGTTATATTGTCCTTCTGGCCGCCCAGTCAATTCAGCCCTGTACAGGTTGTCCAGAGTCAAAGGGGTCCCTTTCAAGATCCGAATCCAGTGCTGTCGCGCCCTCTTCGTTCGCGGGGCTCCTCGACGGGCGATCCGCCGGTTCACCGCTGTGCTGGCGTCTTCGGTCCCTGTGCGGGCGGTTAGGCCGACCTACTTGCCTCCATCCATCAAGCCATTCTCTAGCCACCTCCGGCATGTCGAAAAACCACGTTTTTCCTTCGGCCACAACGCGCAGCTTGGCAGGGAAAAGCATGGAATACTGCAGGCCTTTGTCTCATAGTGCTTTCTTCACATCCGTGAATGATTTCCGGCGCCTAGCTACCTCTGCTGTGTAGTCCGGAAAGAAAGCCAAAGTGGAATTCTGAATTTTCACAGGCGGGGAGACCCTTGCTGCCTGTAGGATGGCGTCCCGGTCCCTAAAATTGAATAATCTGGCCAGCACAGGTCTTGGAGTGGCTCCCGGTTTCGGTGTTCCACCAGGAACGCGGTGCGCTCTTTCAACAGAAAAGAAGTGGGACAGACCTTTGGGTTGTAGCTGGGATTTGATCAGGTCCTCAACGTACAGGTCCATAGCAGCTTTTCCTTCCGATTCCGGCAGGCCCAGGGTGCGAACGTTGTTCCTCCGGGAACGCCCTTCCTGATCATCGAGCTTCTCCTGCAACTGTTTAGTGACTCTCTCCATGCGTTCCCTGGCCACCTGCAGGTCCGAGGTGTCTTCGACGAGCGATTTTGTAACCACCTCCACTTGCGTCACTCTCTCCGCCATTTTTTTAAAGTCCGCTCGGAGCAGAGTGACCTCCGAGGAAATGGAACCTACCGTCGTTTTGACCTCCGTGAGGGTCTTCATAACGTCATCCAAGGTTACCTTGGGAGGGCCCCCCACGTCCGGGGTCGCTCCATTCGAGTGGCGGCCGCCAGTGTGGGCTTGTCCATGTTGGCCGTAAGCAAATTTGTACAGCTTTGCCTGCGTTGACGTACTTCTTGTGCCCTTACCAGCCATGCTGGCTTGGCAAGTATGTAGGTAGTCGAAGTGGGCCGGCAGGGAGGGTCGTGGCCCACGCGTCGTTCACTGTCCTCGAGTGGCAGGCAAGCAATGGTAGGTGTCGCCGGTTCTAAGATGGCGCCTCGTATGTCTCACAGGGCCCAGACGCTGCGTAGCCAGCCGCCTCGAAGAGCAGCACCCCGGTCTACTTGTAGTTGCAATGCGGTCTTCTACGTGGTCGAATCAGCCGTCCACACGCACTGCAGTGTTAGTAATTGCGTTGTTTCTGTGCGCCGTCAGTGGGTTCTTGCAAGGGGGCCCCCAGCAGAGAGCGCCTGACTTCTCCCGCAGTTCACCACGGCCGTGCCAATGCGGGACCTCTCACATGCACTGGGTGCCTCACGATGATCCCTCTCAGGCAGGGAACTGGGGCTCATATGTGCCCCCCCTCCAAGGCGGGGTGAGACTCTGAGTAACGGACGCGCCGGACAATGACAGCGCCCTCAAAGCAGTCCGCTTCACCTCGCCGCTGCACCCGAGCCTCTGGCTCCCGGTCAGTCTCCCACTCCGCCGGCTGGGACTCAGGATGATTTCCACTCTCGCCGGCCGCCTCCGTGCCTCCCGACGGCTCCCCAGGCCAGATACTCCCCTCAGTCACACAGGGTGCACGCTCGCTGTGAGTGGTGCGGGTACTCACGCTACCGGACAGTATGTAGTTGCGGCCGGCCGACTCCTCCACGCTCGGCCGAGGAGGATACACTTCCGGTCGGGTCCGCCAGGCACTGTGGGTCAGTGCTGCAAGGCTGGTTCAGGCCCCAGGTCGCCGCTTCCAATTGTAGCTGATCCCGGTGTGCAGTCACCACCAGGGTCGGAGCAGTACGTGCCGCTCGGGTTCCTGAGCCGATGTCGCTCCTTCGAGCGGGCTTAAGAAACGGATCAGTGACGGATAGTCGCTGCGGGCCGGTTTGCCTGGAGGAGCTCCCTCTTCAAGCTGCCACCATGTTCGGCAGTTGGCCACGCCCCCCACTTAAAACAGTTTTTAAAAAAAGGTACATTTGGTTAAAAAAAATGGTACTTGGTAGGTACAACTGTGGTGCTGCGTAAATTGGTTAAATAAATATAAAGAAAATTATTTTAAAAAATCCATACCTATTTCCACTTTGAAAAATAGTAATAGGTTGGGAACAACAATAAAACCTGCTACATACCTATTTGTAAGGCCCTAAGGAGCAACAATCCAAAAGTCTACTAAAAGGGTTATGGTTGACTATTACATTTGTAAAGGTATACCACTAATGTACCACAGTATACCATGGCACATTATATCACTAGGGGACAAATTTGGGATTCTACTGTGTTACCCTTATGTTAACCATAGTGTTGCAAGGACAATGCAATACTTACATAATATTTACAAAACTACGCAAAGCCCCCGTACATTGCCCTGCTTTGCTTGGTACATGTACAGAACCTCAATGCATCATAAGTTGCTGCCTTGTGTTACTCTACACACCATAATCTGCAATTCTCCAAAATCTCGACTACGTCCACAACCCACTACACTGTATGTCTCTACAATACACACCACTCAACGGTACACTATTCCATTGTACACCACTGCAGTGTACACCACTCCTTTGTACGTGACTCCACTATACGCTATTCCACTCTATGCCACTTCACTGTACGACATTCCACTACATGCCACTCCACTGTACGCTATTTCACTGTTTGGCACTTAAAAGCACGCTACTCCACTCTACGCCACTTCACTCTGTCACTCCACTCTATGTCACTCTACTCTACGCCATTCCATTCTACGCTATTCCCTTCGACACTCCACTCTGCGACACTCCACTATATGCTATTCCACTCTACTCTACGCCATTGCAGTATTCACAATTCCACTGTACACAACTCCACTATACGCACTACACTGGATGCCAGTTTAGTCTACACCACTCCATTCTACCCAACTCCGAATTATGCTATGCAACTATACTCTATTCCACTGTACGCCATGCCACGACACTCTATGCTATTTCGCTGCATGGCACACCACTGTAAGCCACTCAAAAGTATGCCAAACCACTCAACGACACTCCATTCTAGGCTATTACATTGGACGACACTCAATTATATGCTATTTCAGTTTACCACACTGCACTGCATGCTACTCCACTGTGCGGTAATCCACTGTACGTCACGCCACTGTACTCTATTCCAGTATAAGGGACTCCACTCTGTGTCACTCCAGTGTACGCTATTCCACTTTCTGCCAATCCACTCTTCTACACTCCTTATACGCTATTAGATTGTACGGTATTCCACTGATCACTATTCCACTATATACTACTCCACTGTACGATACTCCATTTCACTCCACTACAGTGTTTGCCACTTTACAACACTCTGCTCCACTTCTAGAACTGTACTATATACAACTATACTGCAGTTTATGCCACTCTACGAGACTCTAGTTCACTCTATCCATGTACACTTGACTGTCTAACTCTAAAGTCCAATCTATGTCCATACACTCCATTGTACAGTACTCTATTCCACTAAGCAACACTTGTCATTACTTTGATACAGCCTCCACTCTACTGTAGGAGACGCCACTCCATTTTAGAAGAGTTTACTATACGCTATGAAACTACACAATAAACAACTCCACTCTACTCTACTACACGCTAATACACTGTAATTATACTTTTCTCCACACTACGTGACATAACTCCACTGAAGTCTACTCCACTCTACTCCACTGTATGAGACTTTAACTCACTCTGAGCCACTGTCCAATCATCCACTCACTTCACTGTACAACACACTAGTATACTCTATACAAGTCTACTCTCAAAACTCTAGTAGACTGTTTACCACTCTTCCTCAATACATTCTAGTACACTGCACTCAATTCCACTATACAGTACCCCACTGTACGACACTCCACTGTACGACAGTCTCCTTCATTTTACTGTACAACACTTCAATTAACGATACCTTAATAAATAGCACTCAGTACTGTGATTTGAAACAGATTTTCAATAAAAACATAAAAACAATTGAAATTCCACGAAAAAGCCAAAGGTTACCGATAAGTTATAGTTAGAAAAACTTTATTTAGTCTTTTCATACAAATCATACTTAAAGTACACAAATATTACAAATTCAAAATTTATAGTTATAACTATAATTTTGAATTTCCACACCACCTTCTAATTACTATAAGTTGCCACCTACGTACAGTGTTACTTATATCTTAATTTTTAACTTGACACACCACCTTCAAATTACTAAAAGTCATGCAACTTCGTACAGTGTTCTTACCTCACTTGCCATACTATATGAACTATAACTCGTGCCTTTTCAACACACTCATTATACCCTTGCATATGACATCAATAATACCATGTTAAATCATAGCTTTCATAACAACACTTTTGACATCTCAATTGAAATGATTGTTCAGAACACAGTGCATGGTAAAGTGCGATCCTGCATGTTCCTCCGCGTGCAGACCCCCTGTTTGGTGCCCCTGCCGCCTTGTCCCCCCACTGTGCTAGGAAGTGAGTGTGAAGCCTCAGTGGCGTCACTAGGGTTGGTGTCACCCAGTGCGGGTAAAGGTGTCACCCCATGTTATAATTGAAAAAACGTACCTTACCGCCTGGTCCCGCTCCGCGCCGCTTCAACGCTCCTGACCGGGCTGCAGCGTTTTTTCCAACAGGAAGGGAAGTAGGCTTCAAGCAGCCTCCCTCCCTTCCCTGCGCCAATCACAACGCTGCAATGGCAGCATTGTAATTTGCTAGAGCAGGGAAACTACTTCCTGCCGATAGGAGACCGAGGGTTGCTGCATGACATGAAGCAACCCCCGGTCTCAACCCAAAAATTGGAACATGCGTGCGCTCCTGGGCCTGCCTGCAGGCTGTCAGTCAACTCTAGACTGCTGCAGCAGCGCCACCCACCCATCTCCTTAGAGTCGTACGGGGTCGCAGCGTTGCCCCACTAACCACGATCACCTGGGGTGACACCAATCACCTGGTGCGTGGTTGGTGTCACCCCAGGTGATGGTGTCACCCCGTGCGGTCCGCACCCCCCGCAACCCCCTAGTGATGCCACTGTGAAGCCTACAGCTGTGGGGATAGCCATGGGGGCACCGGGACCTGGAAGCTGCCAGCCAGGCAGGCCTGAGCAACACACCCAAGGACAGCAGATTGCTGGATGGCTGTTGTGAGAAGTTGGCCTGGTATATGATGTTCACTATTCTAGTGAACACACCGGCGTAGCTAGGGGGGGGCGAGGGGGGCGGTCCGCCCCAGGCGGCACTATTTTGAGGGCGGCCGCGCCGCCGTTTGAAGTGTAAGCGGATTGGCATTCACGTGACATGGACAGGTCACGTGAATGCACCTAACAACTGTCTCTGGGCGCGAAGGCAGGGCAAGCGGCAGTTAGACGGTGGTGTTGAAGAGAAAGGCAGCCGTGTATTTTGCAGTCAGGCAGTTTCCAAAGAGAGCATAAAAATCGGAATCGAATTAAATAAGTGGGCGAAGCAAACACAAACGGCGGGAAAGCGTCAATGAAAGTGTGCATCTGGGTAATGTATTAGATACAAGGCAAACTATGTGTAAAATAGATTAACAAATCTCAGAATGTCAGTACTTCAGAATAATCACTTGCAGCAAGGAGAGGAGGTGCTTACGTAAATCGGCTTGTTTATGGAGGCTCAAAGGCACTGTCTGGAAATTGGGCCTTAATGCTGGAAGTTGTAATTCATGTTGGAACTCTGGGTTTTGAAGTTTTTTGTACCATAACTCTATGGTTATTCTGTGTTTGTTTACATGGCTGCTGTTTGACTAAAGCAAAGAGGAGAATGAATAATCTTTGCCTTATTGAATTGAAAATTCTTGTTCACGAAAACTATAAAACATTTTGATTCCAAGACAGGGTGATGAAATGCGAAAGAATTGTTGTTGCATAACAGTGTGCACACAAACATGCGATATAATTTGCTTTGTGACATGCTTGCCGTTTCCGTAAATGGTTTCTTAAATAGTTTTTTTTTGGGTGCAATTCTTGATATTTATGTTTTCCTGGTCTTCATTGCTTGATTTTGCGTGTGAGAAAGTGTCACTCCTAGTTATTGGAATGTCACTCAAAATTGCACTGAAATTATGAAAATGTCACACTTTGCAATCTGAAACCTTGGGCAGCTATGTTGTATGTCATCTTAGGTTGGGCAGGGCAGTTAGGTTTGATGCGCAGTGGGGGAGGAAGTGTAAATTATGCAGCTTGATAGATAAAGCACTGACGCATTTTACCTGGGCACAAGCAGTGTATTTTGGGATATGTAGTAGATTTAGATTTTGGCAAATATCACGAAGGACGGGTCACTTCGATTGTTACAAGGTTACCAGGGTAAGATGAAGGGGAGGTTACTATTGTGAAAAGACGTCCGAACGTTAAATAAATCACTAATGATTATGAAGTACATGAAAGGAAATGTTACTGCCTAACGCAGCATGGAAGAGGGAGAAATAGGGTTAACGGGGGTGGTTACGAAAAGGAGGAGGGTGAGCACAGGTGTTAAAAGCACAGGTTTAGGAAAGCATGCAGTACGTGGGGCCTTGTATTTCAATCGTGAGGTGTTTATGGAAGCTGATTTAGAAGGTAAAGTTCCGGGGTGACTTACCTGTTGGGCAACAATTCGTTTATGAATGGGTGTCACGTAACTGTATTGGAATGCAAGGGTTTGAAATGTGGGAAGTGGAGAGGTGTGTTTGGGCATCAACTTAGGGGTAGCTCTAGGGTTACTTTTAGCGGCTCATAACAAGCTGTGATGTTATGAGTGAGATGTCACAAACAAGGTAGGTAGAACTGATGTAAGTTTTTTTTTTTTCTGCTTCTCCTTCAGCGGTGTAGCTAGGTGGGGGCGGTCCGCCCCAGGCGGCACTATTTTGGGGACGGGGACTGTCTAGCCCTGGACCGTGTCATGTATGTGCATGTAATTTGCATGATTGAGGTAACTATTAGCAGCGATACTACGTGTCTCTCGGACCTCTTTCAGGTGCTCGCCGTCCTTTTTCCGCAGCACCACCCCAGGGGGGCGGCAAGCTGAAGGATAGCCCCGGGCGCCACAAGCTCTAGCTACGCCCCTGAGTGAACACCTTGCACCAGTCCAAACAACCCTTATGGTGATGGTTGTAAGTCAACCTTATAGACCAGCTATCCTAGTGGTAGCGTGGACAGAACAGTCTTAGGCTAAAAGACTGTTGAGGGCGTGTAAAGCCAGCTGTTTTACCATATGTAACCCCTTGAATACCAAATGAAAGGACACCACACAGGATATATATAAAATATATATGTATTTATTTACTAACACACTCCTCTGAACTCTTTATGAGATCAGAGGCCAAAGCACATAACAAGATACTTAGTCAGAATACGTTAAGTTGCACAATTTATGGTTAGGCCCTAGGGGCGCAGCAAACCATATATTAAGTAAGTGGTATAAGTACCACGTCACAAGAAAAGGAAAGGCCTAGGGCCTAGGTAATCGCTGGGGCTACACTATGTGAACCTTAGTTTAGAAGTAGGAGGCCCACAGGCGGCGCGTGCAGTGTCTTTACACACATGCGTGAGTCAATGCAAAGTCAATGGGAATTTAGGAGTTAGATTTAGAAGGATTTAGGACACTTCCGGTTTAGCTAGGAGGAAACAACTAAAAACCTAGACACTTGGATAGTCAATACCTTTGGGAGCACCGAAGTACTCGCGTTACCTCACCCACGGACGGCGGGTGCATAGGTGTGAAGATGTGCCTGGTTTCGCCGTTGAGTCCTATGGAGCCTTTGAAGAAAGATGCTGCAGGCGACCAGGAGGAAGATGTCCGGGTGGATCAAAGGGTGGATTGAAGATGAAGAGGACCTGAAAGCAGAGGGGACACTAGCCAGTGACCGGGTGGAACCAGGATTGAACCAGACGATGTTGAGGAGCAATCAGGTGCTGTCTTGAAGCTTGTCTTTACAGCCACGTGGACCAGGAGGCGTCGACGACGACCAGGTGCTGGAGACGAGCTGTCCCACGAAGGTTCTCGCAGATGAAGGGGTCGACTTCCGGATTGGAGTCAACAAGCCTTGGCAAAGGCAACCCACGCAGGATACAACAAAGGATTCTGGTGCAGACCAGCAAGGTCTGTGGTGCATTACCTTTGCCGGGAAGCAAGGACCAGTCTGGAGCAACTAGACCAGCGAGGTGGTTCAAAAGGATTGTCGTCACAGAGGCTACTAGCCAACGGGCCAGCAACCGGACAACGCATCGAGCAGAACACAAGCAGAAGGGCCCCACGCAGAACTCGTGGAGTGTGGAGGGCTGATCTTCGGTGCAGGTGGAGCTCGGGTTCGGGGTTTTTCAGTCCCCAGTGCACAGCTTCGAGGATGCCTCAGGAGCTGCACAGTTAGCAAGTTGCAGGCTTTCCAAGATGTCTGGTCCCACGTGTCTCGTTGCCTCCACGGATCTCAGCTGTGCTGCAGTCGTGAAGAGAGGATCAGAGAGGTCTGGAAGTCTGGGTCTTGTCAGGCTCTGTGCTCGGATTCCGGCGGGAACGTCGATAAAGCAAGCCGTTGATTTGCTGGATGGTGCTTGGTTGCCCAGGGTGGTCACTCCTTGGCCACAAGGGAGATTCTTCAGTCTTCAGCTTCAGCAGAATGTCGAAGGTCCAGAGTTTCGTGTCAAGTTTCGGTTCAGAATTATTCTAAAGTCTCAGGACTCAGCTCCTACCTTTTTACAACTAAAAGGGGCTGGATTACTTTCTAGGTCCCTCCTATGGGTGGGACCAGGAAGGGGGGTGGTTACACCCCCTTTCCTTTGTCCAGTTTCGCGCCAGAGCTGGGGCTGGAGTGCCCCAGCAACCGGTTTGAACCGGGGTATGCATGGAGCACCTAGGGTGCTCCAGGCAGTGTCTCAAACTATTCAGCCCTCCCTGTCCCAATACACAAAGTCCTGTCTGGGGTGGTGCTCGCACCTCCCTAGGCAGGAAACCTATTGTCCAAGCCTCCCTGGCTGGAAGGACTCCCAGCAGCAGGAGGTCAGACTTGTGTCTGTGGTAGCAGCATCCATTTTGTGATGCTGGGCTCTGGTTAACTTTAACCAGGTACAGTAGTTTCAACATGTCTTCTCCCTCTAGAAGGGTGGAATGCTACCCCGTTGCCAGAATTGGCGAGGGGGTAGTATTCCAAAGCGTATGACACCTTACACGACATGTTTGGATAAAGCCAAACCAAAGTTAGCATTAACTGCGAGGATTATAATGCACTTAAGAGTATATGGTATGGCAAAATCATAGAACAGCTATAAGGACATGGTTCCGAAAGCTGCAGACAGGCTCAGCTCAGGCTAGAGCACCATCTCATACATAACCAAGCACTCTGCCTCCAGGATTGTTAAGGCCTGCCATAGGAGTGACTTATAGGTTACTATGTGTCTATATATAAGGTAGGTATAGGGATACTATACCTAAGCAAGGGGTGATTACACAACCTTGCCCCAGCTGAGTGATCAGCCAGTGGTGTCAATTTAGGTGGCCAGCCAGGGGTGGCACAATATATGCTGCAGCCCCTGGTAGGCCTTGGGTGCACCTATGCCCTGGGTACCTATGGTACACTATACAGGGACTCACAAAGGTGACCCAATATCCAATTTGGTATGTACCTACAGTACATGGAGTCCATTTTACAGAGAGAGCAGATAGCCTGGGGTTCTGAATAGCAGGATCCGAGGCCAACTAAGTCGAAAACCAGCTAAACACTAGGCAAAAAGTTGGGGGTAACCATAGTCAGGTATCCACCTTCCTACAGCTGTCAGCACTCGTGGGGGCGAGCGGGAAGCCCCTTTCCAAACGCGGTTGCTGTTGGGACCATGTCTGCTCCAACTGGCTCCTTGACTAAGTGGGCCAACTGGAGATAAGGCCTGCACAAGTTGCAAGGCTGGCAGGCTGGAAGATCCACCGCGCATAAGACCCATTGGTGTGTCCTGAATTGTTGTTGGCCTCCGGCACCGTGCCCATCTTCGGCCTTGTGTTCCTGCATGGCTGGTGATGGGCCCGTGTCAGAGGGTGTGAAGTGCTCATTCCTGATACTGCGGAACCCCCCACTATTATCTTTGGCCTGGATTACACTCCCTGTCAGCACCCCAGGTGAACATTGGGCCCTGGACACTGGGGAGGGGGAGATAGAGGTTTCCCAGAGTGGGCCTCCACGTTGGATAATGACCTGTACCTGCACCAAGCCGCAGCACCCGCCGACAACACAACCGGGTCTTGACTGCTGCTGGAATAATTGTGATCTTTTGTTGCTTGTGGGCCAAGTCTGGCAACAGTACAGTAAGTGTACAGATCGGTGATCCTTCACAGGCTCACTCCATGACAACGTGAACCAGTAGCTGACGCTCTAGTTGGGCTGCCTCACACCTGAGAGAATTAAACGTATGTTCCCAAGAGTGTCATCGGGCTGCCCTACGTGCAGGACGACTGACGCAGGAATCTGTCACATGGTGTGGGACTGCCCGGTGATACACCAGATTTCAGCCCTTGTGGAACACATACTACCATCTACACCAGTATGTTGTCTACTAGGTATCCGGTTTATATCCAAGGGGGCCTGATACCTACACAAGTTTGTCAATTTAGCCCTTGTATTACATAAATTGTGGTAAATAAATAATTAATTACCGGTTCTATTTTTCGGGATACTCATATAAACAGATAGCTCAATAAATAAGAGTCAAGATTCGAGGTAGCTGGAGTTTACAGGCTTTCCTGAAAATCCAAGGGAAACATTTTTAGAGCCTGAGAGCGGAGCCCCTGGAACCTCGTCATGACTGATAGTAGTCCTACTTGCCCCTGTATCAATCAGAAACTTTCTGTCTTTCCCTAATACTTGACTGTGTACATAGGGACCCTCTTGTTCTACAGGTATCTCGATGAGAGGCAAGCCTACCTCCCTCTCTAGGCTGTTTCATGAATACTGTTGATACTCTGGATACCCTGACTGGGCATACTGATACATTTGCTGTGTAACATGCTGTGTTGCAGCGATAGGCTGCGGTGCTGGAACTGTCTGTTGTGCGTTCTGTGGTGACTGAGAAGTCTGTGAAACTTGTTCTTGTCTAGGCGGACGTGGTCTTTCTTTAGTCTTACCAGTAGCTATGTTGTGTTTCAGAACTGCACACTCGTTTATAAAATGACCTGGCTGTTTACAATAATTGCAAGTCCCTTTAACGGGAGCTGCAGGATGACTGGCTTGATTTGGACCCCTCTTCTGACTGTCTTGTGGAACAGACTGTGCAACTAATACTTTCATTTTCGTGTCTTTCATACGTCTCCTTTCGTGTTCTTGCTCTTCCCTGATTCTATTCTGGTGGTACTGGAGCATTTGGAGCATTTGTGACGGGGTACTAGCTTGCCAGGTACTTTCGACTTTCAAAACTCGATTTTTAACTTGTGGACTTGAATTCTCGACTAATTTAGTAACAAAAAGATGAGGGTATGACTCGCTACTCGTCTTCAACCCACTGTTGATAATAAAACATTTCTCAAATCTAGAATAAAAATCACTAGTGTCTTCATCCTGTTTCTGTTTGCATGCTGAGATTGCATCCCAATCTTCCTTTTTCGTGGCTAGTAACCTTGGCAAAACCTGTATCAATAACTCGGGCAATTCTTTACATTTGTCCCCAAGACCGGTACCTGGTACTCGTATTTTATCTTCAGCTTCTAGAGCTGTCCAATCAATCTTTTTCTCTCCCACCTCCCATTCTTTTTCCTTGAGTTTTTCATATACCCCTGCGGGTAACAGGACCTTTAGCATTTTAATGATATCTGGATATGTGTATTCTCCCATACGGAGCATGTCTTTTAATTCTCGATGGAACCCTGCTGGATCTTTGTCGTGACAGGGAATTAATTTCTTCATCTCTAAGAGTTCCATCTTTGTAATAGGGGTGTAAACAAATACTCGTTGCATTTCACCACCCGCTGTCCTAACTGGGTGTACTTCTCGTAACGGATGCTGTCTATCTATGTAAAATGATTTACTTTCTGGGGGTGGGACATGAACAAAATGCGGATTCAGAAACGTTCTATATTTGTGGCGCTGTTCTAGAATGACACTAATTAAATCGGTACCAAGACCTCTCCATCTATACTGGAGTAACTCGTTCAGAACATCATGTAACGGACCTGGATCAGAATGCTGACCCTCATACAGTGTAATGAGGTGCTGGATCATATACATACCCACCAGTCGCTGTTCGGCTGGGGGCAGTTTCAGAAACATTTGTGCCACTATTTCGTCTGGAAAAGTGGTAGAATCAGTAGCCCATCGGACTGCTGATCGGGCTAGTTCTTGTTCATGCATAGTACTAAGTTCACTATAACCGATTCGTGATTTCAGAATGTGATCGGTAGCTTGAAATACTTGCTCAAGAGAACCTTGTTCTGTTACTGGAAGAGGAAAAACTTTCTTGTGTTCTAGGCGTGAATGTCGGTCGGGAAGTCTAGTTTTACCTACATACGCTATTCTGGTGGGATTCTCGTCGTCTACCTCTTCGGTAGGAGAGTCGTCTTCTTTCTCGGACACTTGTGCTGCTTTGCGTTTCTCGTGTAACCTTATTATTTCCTTGCGGATCTTCTTGTACATACTGTCTATACAACCTAGTGTCTTGTGTCTTCCCTCGGCTATATGGTCACTCCACCTTGTCAGGACTCATTTCGGTCGGATCTTTATCTGGATAATCTTGTTCCCTTATTAAACAATTGATTAGAAACTTTAAAAGCATGAGCTGAGTCTCAGCTTTCCTTTGAGACATGGCTTCGCCAATACTTTCTGGGTCTGTTCCTGTACGGATGAAACGATACATTCTGTCTAGATCTTCTTTCATATTGGGTAGGGTGTCCAAATACTCGGTCACCCGTCTTACACGCAATGAATATATGACCATATTATCATCGCCTGGGACTGGATCATAACGGCATTCGGTGAGAGCTCGTTTGATATCTGCAACGGACTGCTGTTTGGGCGTACGCTGTAACGCACGTTCATGTAACTCAAGTAGTGTCACACGTTTGTGTTGGGGCGGGGTACGAGGAGGATCTCCCCCCGCGGCTCCTAAACTAGAATCATCGACGGGTACTGTACGGGCTGGCAGAGTGACTGATGTAGCGGGTACTTGTACTGTGGGCTGGACCGGGGGTACCGTAACAGGTGCTGTAACAGGTGCCCCGGTGGCTGGAGGAACAGGAATTACATTATTTACAGGAGCTGGCGGAACAGGATTTGCATATTCTGGGACAGTGTCGTCCAAGTAGGACGAGAGAAAAATATCAGCTGCGGTCGGTTTGTGACGTAGCTTAATCGGAACTAATGGCGGCGGAAAATTACATGGTGCTTCCGGGGTTGCTTTCGGCAAGCCCTCGGCAAGAAGAGGATACATACCCTTAATAAGGGCATTTCTCTGTCTGTCTGACTGTTCGGCTTTAACTCGTTCACCTACTTCCATTAATTCCCTTTCTTGGGCTCTTTCTGAGGATTCCCTACTTAATTCTGACTTTCTGACTTCTTTTTCGGTTCTTTTATGAGATTCTTTGCGCCATAACTCGATGGCATCTTTCTGGGACTGTCTGGCTTTCTTTTTCCATAATGCTTCTTCTACTCGCATGATGCACTCGGCATCCCACGTACCTGATACGGGCCATCTATATTTCTCTTCTAATTCCTTGGTGTACTCCACCCATAAGTCTAGATATAATATGGCACTTATGCCATGCTTATGATACATAAAATGACCTGGACTGTCCCTAGGCGGGACAGGAACTGCTTCCTCTAGCAGACCTTTTCTAGTTCTTAACTGACGTAATTTCGAGAACAAAGGCATAATTTAGGCTGGAGTCTGGACACAATACAATACACGATAAACACAATAATAACTAAGAACACGAATCATTCATACCACGACATTGAAAACACATAAAATAACATTTATAATAACAGTTCGGACAGAATACATGAATTTCCTCGAGAACAGAACTTACTGGAACAGAAACTTACTAGAATGACTAGATGTACTGCTAAAACAGTACGAAACTTACCGGTCCCATAAAGAGACACGTCAGGACCCGCGTCCACCTAGGTGAACACTTCGTGTTGGATCTGTGTACCCAAACCCACGGACCAGAGACAAATTAATTGACCCTGTCTAGATACTACCCCAGCAACGGTACTCACCGGGCAGCAAGAACGGAAGGCCTCGGACTGGACTGGACTGCTACGACGACGGACGGACGAACTTCGGACTTCAGTTACAGGTGGGCCTCTGGATACCTCGGACCTTGGACTCTCGGCTTGGGCTCTGGTCGGGACTCGCCGCGTTCCTCCACCGCCTCGTCTGGATGCTGGACCGCAACCTCCGTCTCCTCCGTGGGCCTGAGGGATACTTGAAGCAGAAATATCTGCACGTGCACGGTATGGTTCCGTCACGGCTGCAGAGGATCAGGGGGCCTGCGTGGCTTCTCCGGCGCGTGGGGAAAGGGCAAGTCCCTATTCGGGCGCCATTATGTGGTAAATAAATAATTAATTACCGGTTCTATTTTTCGGGATACTCATATAAACAGATAGCTCAATAAATAAGAGTCAAGATTCGAGGTAGCTGGAGTTTACAGGCTTTAATCAGGCATAAAGGACAGGAACAGGACAGCCTGTACGGGAATAGGATGGCAGCTGCCGGGGGCAGGAATAGGCTAACTTTTAATAACAGTGCACAATATATATAGTTAAACAAATACATTACATTCAATGTAGTAGGCGTAGCAGTGGGCGTGGTTTCGTAGCAGTCGCGAAAGATAAGGGCAGAATGATGTAACAAGAAGGCGTGTACAGGGCGTATACATAGACATGTGATGTAAACGTAACAGAATATGTCACAAACGGGGCGGAAACATGGAGGGGGCTACCTGAGCAGCTGGGACCTCTAACCTAGTGGTGCGCGCAAACTGACAATGACGTGTTACCAGGGAGAACTGGGGGCTATGACTTCTGCGCTAGAAGAGGAGACTAAAGTCTGGAGTGTCAGAGCGACATGTACCCAGGCATATCTAGTATCTAGTGTTTAGAGTACATGTTGATAGAATCCAAAAGTTATCAGGGCAAAGGCTAATAGACTTTAAGACTGGTGCATGCATAATTCTATATGTAGTGCGTGTGCGAGGAATATTCCATGAATATTAATACAGTATTTCTCTTACATGGAGACATAAAGGCTAGACCATGACGGGACTATTGATGCGATTCAGTAGCTTAGGAATGCAGAGAAGGAGGGCTGGACTGATAACTAGAATCATAACATACTCTTGGCAGACTGGGAGGCAGAGCCAGGCCGAGCCGGGCACTGCGAGGCATGAAAGTAAGTGAAGGGTCAGGGATACAGGTGGGGGCTGTATCGCTCCTCGGAGAGGGTTCAGGAGACAGGAGCTGAATCTGGGTCCGGGCCCTTTTGAGGCCTAGAAACGGGGATAATTCAATGAATTAACGTGCACACTGTAAAATGTGGCAACGTAGGTTTACATAGGCCTAATATTCGTTGTTTTCACGAAGACTGGAAACTGGCATACTAGAGATGGACACAACTGTAATTGCGTCTTTAATCGATCAGAAGGGAAATACATGCATATCGATCATGCACATATAGCAAAAGATGGGGAACACGTAGGCACATATAACATGGCAAAATTTACTTTTCCACAAATCAATGGCATGGAAATCTTGTGCAGCGCCCTACATGAGGAGCTGGCTACAAGTGCTATTGAAATAGGCAAAGGTGGAAATAGATGTCATTGCCTCGACTAGGGCAAGTTGGTACTGACCAGACTGGGATGTCACGGGATACGCACATCAGAACTTTGGAGGCTAAGAATGATGCGCTTCCCTCTATGAGCCTTATTGGGTTATCCCAAAGGAAAGGAGTTATACAATACATTGTATAATACGGAGGATTCAGTAATCCCTGTATAAACACCAGTCTCTAATTTCTTTATAATCAGTGACTTGTGACACACCTAGTTGCTGATTATAAAGAAAATCCGACTGATATGTTATTACAGTCGAGTTCTGACATCACTATGCCTGCTGTCAGGGCTAGCACCTGAAGTTAAAGGCAGGTCAGGTCATACAGCATAATTGAAGCAGCTGTTTTGCAATGAAAACAGATGTTGCTTTTCTTTCTTCTGCTCAAATTTTTAGCTTACACTGACAAGCACTTCTTAGATAGTTAGAGAAAAGCTAGAATCTTTCTGCATGTTTCTAAACATTCCAAGCTAGTGCAGCTTTTTTTTCTCATTGACTTGTACTGAAGTTTTTCTAAATTCTGTTTGCAACACATATCTAAAAGGTTTTTGATGTGTTTCATTTTGCACTAGAGGTTTTATTTGTATTCTTCATGTTTACAAACATGTTCGCTCTTTCATATGAAAGTGCTATGCACCAAGGTTTTAAGTGATTTGTGGGAAAGGTGATGGTGGAACCATGCATTTTATATGGGATAAAGTACCCCGTGCCATACATAATAAGGATTTTGCAAGTCACCTCGAAGGTCCACAACCTTATAAAGGAACTTGCTCTTTGGCCTCATTCCTCTGTATGGTTATGGAACTCCCCTCTGACTTGTAATATCCTTATCGGGAAGCAGCCTTTACAACAAGGCCGTTAACAAGCAATACCTTTACGACACATCCATTACAATGCATACGCCTTTCCCACGCATGCCTTTACGATGCAAATCGCTACCACACATATGCCTTCAAAGACATGCCTTTACAACGAAAATGTAAGATTTTCACAGGTAAGTGTATTATATATGTATATGTTAATAATGTACTAACCCGGTTTGTGAATGACAATAACATCTTGGATCCCTCCCAGAATGGGTTCCGACCGGGTCATAGTACAGAGCCTGCTCTTTTGGCCACGACCGAGCAAATGCGATCTCTCATGGACAAAGGTCAAAGTGCGGCGCTGATCTTGCTTGATCTCAGCACCGCCTTTGATACGGTGTCTCATGAGATTCTACTCCGGAGGCTTGAGGAGGCAGGGATTGAGGGCTCAGCATTAGACTGGCTTCGCTCATTCCTGACAAATAGATCTTTTCAAGTATCAGTACCCCCTTATTCATCTCAGACTCACGCTATTGATCAGGGGGTGCCTCAGGGCTCAGCTCTGAGCCCACTGCTCTTTAACTTATACGTCCAGCCTCTAGCTGCGGTCGCCAAGCTATGGGACCTTACGATAGTCTCTTATGCTGACGACACGCAGCTAGTAGTCACCTTGGCGGACGGTTCTTCCCCCTCGGCCTCCAGATTCAAAAACGGCATGACGGCAGTGGCCGATTGGATGGCAGCCAATCGTCTACAGTTAAATGCCGGAAAAACAGAGGTTCTGTTGGTTGGTAAGAACGTTAACCTATGGACAGAGCAGTGGTGGCCATCAGCCCTAGGAGCAATTCCATCCCCAAAAAATGTAGTTAAGAACCTTGGGGTCATGATGGACTCTTCTCTCTCTTTTCAGGTTTCAGGTGCTTTGGCACTTTGCGTGGTCTGAGACCCATTTTAAAATACTTTGCTCCATCTGTTCGCCAACTTATTATACAAGCTACCATCCTCTCACGCCTCGATTACGTGAGCTCTCTTCTCCTAGGGGCGAACAAGGAGGAAATACTGAGAATGCAGCGCATTCAAAATGCTGCTGCCAGAGCATTGGTGGGCTTGCCGCGTTTCTGCTCAGTTTCTAGTACCATCCGTAAGCTACATTGGCTTCCCATTGATAGACGCATCCTTTTTAAAACACTCTGTCTCTCTTTTAAAATCCTGAAGTACACGAGTCCCGCCCTGTTGGGCGACCTGATCTCCCTTTATGTTCCTTCCCGCCCTCTCCGTTCGGCAGAGTCTCATTTGACGGTGGTGCCTAGAATTAGACTCTCCAGGACGGGCGGCCGTGCCTTCCGGTACCTCGCCCCCAAACTATGGAACTCCCTTCCCGTGCATATCTGCGCCATTGACTCTCTGTCATCGTTCAGGAAGACTATTAAAACCTTCCTGTTTCCTCTACCTTAGGTTGTTTCCTTGCTGTCTCTCTTGTTAGCCCGGTCCACATAGTTGGTGTGTCCTCCCGTGGTCAGCGCCGGGACGGCCCTTTGCTGGGGCAGCCGCGCGCTTTATAAAAAGGATAACATAACATAACATATAAATATGCATATATTTTTATATTAAGGGTATTTTTATGGTTTAATTACGGGTGAGGGTATTGGGTGGCTAGGGTATTTTTAGGGTAGGTGAAGATATTTGGGTGGCAAGAGCATTTTTAGAATTTAGGGTAGATAAGTGTATTTGGATGGCAAGGGAATTTCTGGGGTATAGGGTGGGTGAGTGTGTTTAGGTGGCAAGGGTATTTTTAGGGTTTAGGGTGGGTAGGCCTATTTGAGGGGCAACAACATTTATTAAGTTTAGGGTGAGTGAGGGTATTTGGGTGGCAAGGGTTTTTTAGGGTTTACGGTGGGTAAGGGTATTTTTAAGGTTTAGGGTTAGTAAGGGTATTTTGGTGGCAAATATATTTTTAGGGTTTATTGTGGGTGAGGGTATTTGAATGGCAAGGGTATGTTTAGGGTTTAGGGTGGGTAAGAGAATTTGGGTGGCAAGGGTATTTTAGGGTAGGTGAGGGTGTTTAGGTGGCAAGGTTTTTTTAAGTGTAGAGTGGCTAGGGGTATTTGGGTGGCAAGGGTATTTTTAGGGTTTAGGGCAGTTAGAGTTAGGGTTTAGGGGTCAGTATATATATATATATATATCGAGAGAGAGGTCCTGGGGTTGAGCATTACGGATGTGGCCAATGCCATGCCGCCACTTTGAAGCCACATCCCATACACGTAGACCGGACGTCGCTATTACCTGGATACACACGAAGTCCTGATTTTCACCGTATATGATGGAATGATTCCTGGGCCCAGGTCACATACAAAGAAATGACCGAGGAGCACATACCCATGAAGATAAATGGTCCCTAGTGTTGTATTATTCTCACACGAGGCACTAAGCAGAAGATTTTTTCGTTTTATCTTCAGTGGCTCGTAGGATGGTTTGAAGCCACATGTTAGGACTGGACCAAGGACTTTCCAGATATCCCTGCTCCCCCTTCTTTTAATATAATCTTTGTACAATCGAATCATTGGTTCTGATGAAGGTGTTTTAAAGAATGTGGAGGGAGGAGCCACGCTAGCAACCAAGATGGCCGCATAAGCTCCCGGCTCCGCTGACCTCCGCCAGTTGCTCACAAATCTTGACGATTATCCTGATTTCTCACCGGACTCCCGTGCAGCTGAGGTGTTCCTGACTCTAAAGGTGCAATCCCGGAATTTCTAGCTGCTTGAATAATGAAGATAACCCGTGTTCCATTCTCGGCCTAACCCAGAGTTGAAGCCGGGGCCTTGATTTCTAACCCAGCCAGGTTGGAGTTGAATAACATCGGCCGCGGGACGTGAGTGGCGTCCAGTCTCCCGAAGTGGAGTATTACTTGTCCGTTTCGGATGGTGGCTCGGTGGCAGTTTTATCTCGCAGCTAAGGCGGCGTGACGCATCGGTTGCTGTGGTCGGGGATCCGCTGCCCGGAGGCCCCGTTGGGCTCCCGTGGTCGACGGGCTTGGTTCCTCGCTGGCGGCGACGGTGTTGAGATCGCGCTTTTGAGAGTGCCCACAGTTGTCATCCGATTTGCCTGTGCGTGGTGCCCCGGAGTAGTCGACCTCCGGGGTTCTGAGACCTGCTTGGTCGCTTCACGAGGGGCGATGGAGCGGGTGGAATGTATACCGTCGCTGCATACTGTAATGGCCGCCATTGGGGAGCTCCATTCACAGGTCACCGCCATCACCCAGAGCATGGTCGTAGCGGCTGATATCATCTGCCGGAGACCGGACTCCGACCCTTTGTTGGTTCTGGAACACGCTGTTTTACCCGTGGAGCAGGAAGCGTCTGAGACGGAGGGCCCAACGCTGAAGCCAGACTTTGTATCTTTTGTCGACCCCCGAACGACGGCTAGCAAGCCCCGGACTATTGAATCCACATCATGCCCTATGCCGATGCCGCCCCAGATGGACATGGATGATCTTATATTTCAGAATGAGTTCTCCAGTGACTGTAGTATTGTTACCTCACCCTTTTTCTCCTAGATGGTTCGAATACGCACTAGCGATTTATCTCTGGTGGACAGCAGACATTGTTTGACTCTTAGACTTTGTGTACTATCCTTCCGTACTGACTTTGAACTTTTTCAACACTTTGATACTCTCATTGGGATGGCGGATCGAGCGGACAGGGCTTGCATGAAAAATCGCAGTGGCCAGGGTTGACTTTGACTGGATGGGTTTGCACAATGACTTCATTTGATACGGGATTTGTAACCTATACTAGCGCGGGAGTTGGGTGGTTCTTACAAGCTCCCCCCGTCTGACTTTTATCGTTGCATTGTATTATGCTGGATACGTGTAGGGGCGGGTTGCTACTGGCGGGGAGTAAGGGAGACCGAGGGCCTGTTAGATATTTCCTCCTCCACTCTTTCTTTTTCCTTCTTTTAGGTCTAGTTCCGGGGCGACAGGCACGCTGCTAGTGGGGATGGGCCGTAGCCATTGCAGGGGTGCAGGGTGGGGGGATCGGGGAGGGGTTTGTTATTTTGCCTTAGTTTAGTTCTATGGCCTTTTTTTCTTTCCTTTTTTCTTTTACGAGAGACGGGTTGTATATCCTGTATTGATTTCTTATGTATCGGGGTGTCTGACTTGATCTTCATTATCCTGAACTATGGGTGGGTGAGCCCTGCTGGCTGCTACTTTGCTAGATTGTTGATCGTACTTCTCCTTATTGATGTACCAAACTAGGTTGACATTGCATACTCCTCTGAATTGAATTTTCCACATTGATTTCTTCGCTCACCTATCGCAAAATTGTACTCTATGTATGACACCCGATATATGTAAATTTCTCTTGTTTTCTTCAATAAAACCCTTAAAAAAAAAATTTTTTTTAAAATAAAAAGAATGTGTGTTGCCCCGAAACTTTTGTCGGCCTTTGACCTTTTGGAATACGGCCAGTTACATACATGAGATATGAAAAGGAAATGAGACATTTATGATGTACATATCCAACAAGGAAATAATATAGTATGTTTCAATATAACAAATGAAAGGACTTCTTGTCTACATACACTGTCGGTTTCCATTTGTTAGCACATTTGTACTTTTAATCACATGTTGTATGTCAGATTGAATGATTGGTATGCTATGGAGTGTGTATGCTGGTTTGTATGAGCTTGTTGGGGTAGGGCAGCAAATAAGAATGGCTATGTTTTTGATTTCATTTGTGTATATTTATGTTTAACCTTGTTGGATTAATTGCAAGATTTAATTCTGTGATTTGTGAATTTAGCATTTTTACAAATAAATTTAGATTTTTTGTAAAACAAAATAAAAAAATAAAAAATTATGTTTTTCCAATATCTAAAGAAAATTTCTTGAGGAAGGAACATGTGTTTCTCTTGGGGGTTTGTATAAGCCAATGGCTATTGTCAAAAGTAATATAGGTTCTGCAAGAGGTCCTTTACAGGTTTTGATTGTCTTTCCCCCCTTCTCCTGGACCTAAAATTAAAACAGGGGGTACCTTTCTATTATATTAGGTCCTGCGGAATTAACATGGGGAAAACGCATTTTGGACACCCCCCTTTTTCTTGGCCCCTGCTTCACAGATCACCCCGAAATTTTCAAGACAGCAGTTGAAGTGAGAGTCACGTTAGTTTTGAAAATATCTCGAGGATTTGTCTAACGACGCCAAAGTTATTGGCAAATGAAAAAACGTTCTTCCTGTGGAAGCTACATCCTAACTATATTTACCCACAATAGAGGCTGGGACCCGGGTTATGGGGTGCCGTGAGGCCCCCCTTATTGTTTTTTAAAAAAGAATAAGTAAATTAAAAGGCCAGGCCCCGGGGGATGAGTTCCCTGGGGCAGAAATTGGCCTGGAAGGGAGGGGCCACTTGCCCCCCCTCCTTTTATTAAAAAGAAAATCCCCAAAAGATGGCCGGGCCCCGGGGTCTGGGATCCCTGGGGCCAAATTCAGCCTGGGGAAAGGGAAAAGAAGGGCCCTTCCCCATTCTAAAAAAGGCTGGCCCCGGCAGATGGGGTCCCCGTGTGGAAAAGTAAATTCTGCCATGTTCTGTGTCCCTACGAGTCCTCCATCATATGTTATCTGTGCATGATTAATATGCATATGTTATTTCCCATGTTCAATTAAAGACGCAATTATAGTTGTGTCCACCTTTAGTATGTCAGTTTCCAGTTCTCGTGAATACTACGAATATCAGGCCCATGTGAAGTTACGTTGCCACGTTTCTCAGTGTGCACGTTATTCCATTGTAAAGTCCCCGTTTCTAGGCCTCAGAAGGGCCTGGACGCCAGATTCAGCTCCTGTCTCCTGTCTCCTGAAGCCTCGCTGAGGAGCGATACAGCCCCCACCTGTATCCTCGACCCTTCACTTACTTCCTGCCTCGCAGTGCCCGGCTCAGCCTGGCTCTGCCTCTGAGTCTGCCAAGAGTATGTTATGATTCCAGTTATCAGTTCAGTCCTCCTTCTCTGCATTCTTAAAGCTACTGAATCGCATCAATAGTTTCCGTCATTGTCTAGCCTTTACGTCTCCATGTAAGAGAAATACTGCATTTAATGGTCATTTAATATTCTTCATCACGCACTACATATAGAATAATGCATGCTCCAGTCTTAGAGTCCGTTAGCCTCTCCCCTCCTGACTCTTAGTTCATATCAACATGTTCCCTAAACATCAGATACTAGATACTGCTTAGGTACATGTCGCCCTGACTCTCCAGACTTCAGTCTCTGCTCCTAGCACAGAGTTCATAGCCCCCAGCTTCTCCTAGTGATACGTCATTGCCAGTTTGCGCGCACCATCAGGTTAGAGGTCCCGGCTCCTCAGGTAGCCCCCTCCATGGTTTCCGCCCCATTCATGACATATTCTGTTACGTTTGCATCACATGTCTATGTATACGCCTCTGTTACACCCACTTTTCACCCTTATCTTTCGCGACTGCTATTGATCACACCCACTGCTCCGCCTATCGTATGTATTGTAATGCAACTGTTTTAGTATATATGATCGTGTATTGTTATTAAATGTTAGCGCGCTCATCCCAGATCCAGCCCCAGCAGCTGCTGGGCCCTGCCATCCTATTCCTATGCAGGTTGTCCTGTTCCTGTCCTTTATGCTGTAATAAACCTGCAAAACTCCTACTACCTCGAATCTTGACTCTTATTTATTGAGCTATCTGTTATTCATTTATTCATTCAAAAATAGATCCGGTATTATTTATTTATATACCACATAATGGCGCCCGAATAGGCACTTGCCCTTTCCCCACGCGCCGGTGAAGCCACGCCGGCCCCCTGACCCTCTGCAGCCGTGACGGAACCATACCGTGCACGTGCAGATATTTCTGCTTCAAGCATCCCTCAGGCCCACGGAGGAGACGGAGGAGGCGGTCCAGCATCCAGACGAGGCGGTGGAGGAACGCGGCGAGTCCCGACCAGAGCCCAAGCCGAGAGTTCAAGGTCCGAGGTATCCGGAGGTCCACCCGTAACTGAAGTCCGAAGTTCGTCGTCCGTCGTCGAAGCAGTCCAGTCTAGTCTGAGGCCTTCCGTTCTTACTGCCCGGTGAGTACCATTACTGGGGTAGTATCTAGACAGGGTCAATCTAATTGACTCTGGTCCGTGGGTTGGTGGTACACAAGCCCACAAACGAAGTGTCCACTTCGGTGGATGCGGGTCCTGACGTGTCTCTTTATGAGACCGGTAAGTTTCGTACTGTTTCAGCAGTGCATCTAGTTCCTGTTCTAGTCAGTTCTGTTCTCGAGAGAATTCATGTATTCTGTTTTCCGTATTCCAGGTAGTATTCTGTTCGAACTGTTATTCTGAATGTTCTTCATGTATCTTGATGTCGTGGAATGAGTGTGAAGTAGTTATCGTGTTTATTGTGTATCGTATTGTGTCCAGATTATAGTTCAGTCATGCCGCTCTTTTCAAAACTGCGTCAGTTGAGAACTAGAAAAGGTCTGCTGGAAGCAGCAGTTCCTGTCCCGCCTAGGGACAGTCCAGGTCATTTTATGTATCAGAAGCATGGCATAAGCGCCATATTGTATCTAGATTTATGGGTCGAGTATACCAAACAGTTAGAGGAAAAGTATAGATGGCCTGTATCAGGCACATGGGATGCCGAGTGCATCATGCGAGTAGAAGAAGCATTATGGAAAAAGAAAGCCAGACAGTCACAGAAAGATGCCATCGAGTTATGGCGCAAAGAAACTCATAAAAGAACCGAAAAAGAAATCAGAAAGTCAGAATTAAGTAGAGAATCCTTGGAACGAGCCCAAGAAAGGGAATTAATCGAGATTGGTGAACGAGTTAAAACTGAACAGTCAGACAGACAGAGGCATGCTCTTATTAAGGGTATGTATCCTCTTCTTGCCGAGGGCCTGCCAAAAGCGACCCCGGAGGCATCCAGTAATTTCCCGCCACCATTAGTTCCGACCAAGCTACGTCACAAACAGACCGCAGCTGATATTTTCATTTCGTCCTATTTGGACGACACAGTCCCAGAATATGCAAATCCTGTTCGCGCTCCGCCAGTCCCTGTAAATCAGGCACTTCCCGCTCCTCCAGACACCGGAGTGCCTGTTACGGTACCCCCGGTCCAGCCCGCCATACAAGTCCAGCCTGCATTTCCATTTCCCACTCTGCCAGGACGAAGAGGATCAGTCGATGATTCTAGTTTAGGGGCCGCAGGAGGAGGTCCTCCTCAGACCCCGCCGCCACATAAGCGTTTAACGTCAGCCGAATTACATGCACAAGCGTCACAGCGTACGCCCAGACATCAGTCTGTAGCAGAAATAAGAAAAGCCCTTAATGAATGCGGCTATGATCCAGTCCCAGGCGAGGATAATATGGTTTTATATTCATTACGTGTAAGAAAGGTGGCCGAGTATCTAGTCACCCTACCGAATATGAAAGAAGATCTAGACAGAATATATCGGTTCATTCGTACAGGGGATGATCCAGAAAGCATTGGCGAAGTCATGTCTCAAAGAAAAGCCGAGATCCAGCTCATGATACTAAAGTTTTTGATTAATTGTTTAATAAGAGAACAAGATTACCCGTCCAAAGATCAAGCCGAAATGAGAACCCTGACAAAGTGGAGTGATAATATAGCCGAGGGTAAGCACAGGACCATCAGTGCTATGGAAAGTATGTACAAGAAAATCCGTAAAGAAATAATAAGGTTACACGATCAACGTAAAGCAGCACAAGTAAGCGAGAAAGAAAATGACTCTTCTACAGAAGAGGTAGAGGACGAGAATCCCGACAGAATAGCGTATGTAGGAAAATCTAGATTTCCAGATCGCCATTTACGCCTAGAACACAAGTCAACTTTCCATCATCCAGCACCAGAACAAGGTTCTCTAGAACAAGTGTTTCAAGCTACCGATCACATTCTGAAATCACGAATCGGTTATAGTGAGTTAAGTACTATGCATGAACAAGAACTAGCCCGATCAGCAGTCCGATGGACTACTGACTCTACCACTTTTCCAGACGAAATAGTGGCACAAATGTTTCTGAAAATGCCCCCAGCCGAGCAACGACTGGCGGGTATGTATATGATTCAGCACATCATTACATTGTATGAGGGTCAGCACTCTGATCCAGGCCCGTTACATGATATCCTGAACGAGTTACTCCAGTATAGATGGAAAGGTTTAGGTACCGATTTAATTAGTGTCATTCTAGAACAGCGTCACAAATATAGAACGTTTTTGAACCCGCATTTTGTTCATGTCTCACCCCCAGAAAGTAAACCATTTTACATGGAGAGACAGAATCCGTTACGAGAAGTCCACCCAGTTAGAGGAACGGGTGGCGAACTAGAACGAGTGTTTGTTTACACTCCGATTACAAAGATGGAACTCCTAGAGATGAAAAAATTAATCCCCTGTCATGATAAAGATCCAGCAGGGTTCCATCGAGAATTAAAAGACATACTCCGTATGGGAGAATACACGTATCCAGATATAATTAAAATGTTAAAGGTTCTGTTGCCCGCAGGGGTGTATGAAAAGCTCAAGGAAAAAGAATGGGAGGTGGGAGAGAAAAAGATCGATTGGGCAGTTCTAGAAGCTGAAGATAAGGCACGAGTACCAGGTACCGGTCTTGGAGCAAAATGTAAAGAATTACCTGAATTATTGATTCAAGTTCTACCCAGATTGTTAACAACGAGAAAGGAAGACTGGGATGCAATCTCAGCCTGTAAACAGAAACAAGACGAAGATATTAGTGATTATTATTCCAGATTTGAGAAATGTTTTAGCATCAACAGTGGCCTCAAGACGAGTAGCGAGTCATACCCTCATCTTTTTGTTACTAAATTAGTCGAGAATTCAAGCCCACAAATTAAGAATCGAGTTTTGAAAGTCGAAAGTACCTGGCAAGCTAATACCCCGTCCCAGATGTTACAGATGCTCCAATACCACCAGAATAGAATCAGAGAAGAACAAGAACACGAGAGAAAGCGTATGAAAGACACGAAAATGAAAGTACTAGTTGCACAATCTATTCCACAAGACAGTCAGAAGAGGGGTCCGAATCAAGCCAGTCATCCTGCAGCTCCCGTTAAAGGGAACTGCAATTATTGTAAACAGCCAGGTCATTTTATAAACGAGTGTGCAGTTCTGAAACACAACATAGCTACTGGTAAGACTAAAGAAAGACCACGTCCGCCTAGACAAGAACAAGTTTCACAGATTCCTCAGCCACAGAATGCACCACAGACAGTTACAGCACCGCAGCCCATCGCTGCAACACAGCACGTTACACAGCAGATGTACCAGTATGCACAGTCTGAGTATCCAGAGTATCAGCCATATTCATGAAACAGCCTAGAGAGGGAGGTAGGCTTGCCTCTCATCGAGATACCTGTAGATCAAGAAGGTCCCTATGTTCACAGTCAAGTATTAGGGAAAGACAGAAAGTTTTTGATTGATACAGGGGCAAGTAGGACCACAATTAGCCACGCCGAAGTTCCAGGGGCTCCGCTCTCAGGCTCAAGAAATGTTTCCCTTGGATTTTCAGGAAAACCCATTGTAAATGAAATATCAAAGCCAGTTACTCTAGAAGTAGGTCCATTGTCCCGCACTACTGATCTGTTACTTACTAAGTCATGTCCAGAAAATCTATTAGGTATTAAAACACTGAAAGAGTTAGGTGCAGTTATATGCTGTTCCCCAGAGGGAATACGATTGTTCCTGCGTGACTTTAAGGGTCACTATGTATTACGAGATCTTGATCCCAGATTGTCCAATGTCCCGCAGCATCTATGGGCGCAAGGTCCAACTGATGTTGGTTATATGCAAATCACACCCCATCGTGTGACTCTCAAGCCAGGTGTAGTGTTACCACGAATCAGACAGTACAGATTGCCACCTGAGGCTGTAGCAGCCTTATCCAAAATTATTGACGAGCTCATGGCTCAAGGAGTAGTTGTAGAAACTGACTCCAATGTATGCAATTCTCCGATCATTCCAGTCATGAAACGTACTGATCCAAATGCACCCCCAGTATATCGATTAGTGATTGATCTCCGAGAGCTTAATAAATGTATTATTCCTCAGTACCCAGTTGTCCCAGACATCTCTTCCCTATTGACAGCCATCGATTCCGAAGCCACGTTCTTTACTGTAATTGACCTCAAGAACGCGTTTTTCAGTGTTCCCATTCATCCAGACAGCCAGTTTCTTTTCGGATTTTGTTTAAATGGAAGGAGCTATATGTTCACACGAGCTCCTCAAGGTTTCACAGAAAGTCCTAGTATTTACAGTCAAGCACTTAAGAGACAACTAGACAACATTCACATGCCAACTGACACTGCCCTGCTCCAGTATGTCGATGATCTACTGATCACAGCCCGTTCTGAACGTGACTGCGAGCGAGCGTCACTGACGGTTCTGTATTTCCTAGCCGAGATGGGGCACAAGGTGTCCCCTTCGAAGCTTCAATTCTGTGTCCAGCAAGTGGTATACTTAGGACACTTACTGTCCAAGAGGGGTAGGCAGTTGACACCAGACCGTATCCAGTTAATAGCGAGTCTTCCTCAGCCCAAGACCCAGAAGGAGGTACGTGCTTTTATTGGCCTTACTTCTTATTGCAGACAATGGATTCCTCAGTATGCATTTCTAGCCAAGCCACTGATACAGTTAACGACACAGGAGGCAGCCGTTTCGACTGTCCTCCCTTGGACATCTGAACATACACTCAGTTTCAATGAGTTAAAGAAAGCCCTATGTCAAGCTCCAGTTCTAGCTACACCAAACTACAGTAAGCCTTTTACACTTTTCGTCACAGAACGCGAAGGTACAGCATTATCTGTTCTCACACAAGATCAAGCAGGACAATACAAGCCCTGTGCTTATTTTTCGAGCACATTAGATCCTGTAGCCCAGGCTCTGCCTGCGTGCCTCAAGTCAGTTGCAGCCACAGCACTAGCTATCAGACAAAGTGATTCCATAGTATTAGGACACTCCCTGACAGTACAGGTTCCACACTCCGTGGAAGTTCTTTTAAACCGAACACAGACTCAGCACTTGACAATTGCACGTTTAACAGGTTATGAATTGACACTGTTTCAGCCACACATAGAAATCAGACGCTGCAATATTTTAAATCCTGCTACACTGTTACCATCAGTTACTTCGAATTCTGCCACACACGACTGTGTGGAAATAGTTAACATCATGACAAAGCCAAGACAAGATTTGACAGATATTCCATTTCCAGATCCAGACCTGACACTTTATGTGGATGGTTCATGTATGAGAACAAGTACAGGAGAACTAGTCGCCGCGTATGCAGTGACTACTGACACTGAAGTTATTGAGACACACCGTATTGACACCCTGTCCGCTCAAGCAGCAGAGCTAGTTGCTCTGACTCAAGCCTGCATACACGCCAAGAACTTGAAAGTTAATATTTACACCGATTCACGTTACGCATTTGGAGTTGTACACGACTTTGGAGTGCTCTGGCAAGAGAGAGGTTTCATGACTTCTCATGGAACCAAGATTCAGCATGGTCTCCTCATTCAGGCTCTGTTAGATGCCATACACTTACCGACATCCATTGCTATCATGAAATGCAAAGCACATACGAAGGTTACTGACACTATTTCCCAAGGTAATGATCTAGCAGATCGCACAGCCAAGCTTACAGCTCAGACCCCAGACATTCCAGTTAACATGACACACACCCTAGATCCGACTACATGTATGACAGTTAAAGACCCTACTCAAGATGTCATAGATATCCAGTTACATGCTACTCCCGAAGAAATCAAGAAATGGTCCGAACAAGGAGGGGTCCAGACAGATCAAGGATGGTTAACGAAAGGAAAAGCCACATGGTTTCTCCCCGACTCTATGGTTCAAGTCATTATCAATACCGCACATAGTCCAGCACATTTAGGAGAAAAAGGTATGATAGACAGTATCCAGAACATTTGGTTCAACAAGCATTTACGAGCTGCAGCCAAACAGAAAGTCCGTACCTGTATGATATGTTGTCAGTTTAATCCAGGTAAAAGTGTCCCGGTGGAACAAGGTGGATTCCAACCTCCTGACCACCCTTTTGAAGTCCTCCAGATGGATTATATTCAGATGGAGCGATGTCGAGGTTTCAAGTATGTCCTTGTAGTCGTATGCGCTTTGTCCAGGTGGACAGAAGCATATCCAGTCCCAGATTACACAGCCGCGACCACTGCCAAGCAGTTGGTTCGTGAGTTCTTCCCCCGTTATGGACTCCCTAGGGTCGTATATTCTGATAACGGCCAGCCATTCTCCTCAGAGTTAATGAAGCATGTTTCCCTTTTGTTAGGGTACCAGTGGAAGTTCCATTGTGTACGCCATCCTGAAGCAGCCGGTCTCGTAGAGAGACATAACCAGACTTTGAAAATCCGTATCGCAAAAGTTTGTCAAGAGAAAGGTGTAGACTGGCTAGTAGCTCTGCCAGTTGCTCTATTTTATATGCGCATGGTCGCACATTCCAGATCAGGTCTGTCCCCGTATGAGGTCGTATTCGGCCGCCCCCCTAACATGTGGGGTACACCCAGACCCCGAAGTATTACCGATGTTTCAAGTAATATGCTGACAGATTACCTAGCTTCCTTGATGTCTGCCCTCAACTCTTGTCGTTCACAGGTTGCCGCCGCATTTCCAGACAACACCGAGGTGGCACCGCATGAAATCGTTCCAGGATCCATGGTCCTTGTCCGGAATTTTGACCGCTCAAGTCCGCTAGAGCCTCGCTGGAAGGAGCCCCGACAGGTCCTCCTCGCCACCCGTACAGCCGTGAAGTTGGAGGGACGCAAAGGCTGGGTGCACCTTTCGCATATAAAGAAGTTTTACGGACTGAAACCAGTCTCAAAGAACATTTCCCAGGATTCAAAGGACTGCCAAAGTACTATTTTTAAGGACTGTCCCGTAAAAGACATTGCTACGAACCCTTCCCAGTTAGAGAAAACTCCGCAACAGGAGTATAAACTCAAACTCCGGTCTAGTAAAATAAGTCAGCCAGTTTGATTGTCTAAGTCCTCCCCTAGGTGAAACGGTTAGACTGTTTCTGACATGTATAAAATAGACCCCCATAGTGAGAGAGTTAGTCAAAACTCAATCCGATGTATCGTTTTTCTATGTTTCATATTAATTCTCAGTATTATGATTTCCTGCACCAGTTATGCATTTTATCTGTATTTTTCAGTTTCTCATGTAAATAAGTCTGCTAATGCTACAGTAGAACACACGTTTAGTGATCTGCCTCCTCATGAACTCTCTTACCGCCTCGCTATGCGTAATAACTCTTTCATCCGCATGTTACATTATTCACACCAGACCAGCAATGCCACTAATTGTTGGGTGTGTGGCCGACTCCCCCCTTTCCAGATACCGAAGGGAGTTCTGCCACTCTTTCCTTATCCATTTTCACATAATGGTTTGTGTGGAGCATGGTCCACGTTAACGTCATCCTCAACAGATATGTCTTTTCTTAACAGTACATGTTTTCCAGACAAGCAAGGTCTCCCCCACAGAACCGGGTTAGATCTAGAAAATGAAGTGTATAATTTAGGTAATTATTCTTCGAATTTCATGGTCCTGAATGTTCAGTCTGATACTACTCCAGACTTACCTGCTATTTCAGTACTACCAGTCAAAGGCGAATTATGTGTCCGGAATAATGGTTCCGTACATGTAGGACATAGCGATTGTACTACTATTGTCAAGTATAGTGACAGTGGGAAATCTATTTTCAAAGCTTCACGCCATTCTTATTTTATTTGTGGTCAAACTGCATATATCCGTCTGCCCCTCGATTGGGAGGGAACCTGTTACATTGCCTTCCTACTGCCACCAGTTTTCCTAGCCCCATCTGATTATCATAGAAATACACATCTAGTACACATTAGACATAGAAGGGAGTCCCCCATTGTCGATTATACTGAAACTGCCCTAGAACAGTATACAGATTTCAACAGAGGTTTCTTTTTCTTTATAGGACCTATCCAGAATAGTAAGTTAATCCGTAGGTTAACTAGAACCCTTGAAGTTGTAGTCAATGAGACTGCCTCTGCTCTAGGTAACTTAACCGAAGAGCAATCTGCTATGAGATTTGTCGTTTTACAGAATCGTCTCGTCCTTGACGTCATACTGGCCGATAGGGGCGGGGCCTGTAGAGTCATCGGATCTAGTTGCTGCATTTTCATTCCAAATAACGCGCCGTCTGTTTATTCAGCTATAACCAGACTCCATAAAATTGCCCATCTGTTACACCAAGATCCAGGCACCTGGACATGGTCCGGTTGGTTCTGGAATATAATTTCCGCCTGGGGATGGAAAGTCTTGTCCTTTCTAGGTATTGCAGTAGCGATCATATTCAGCTGCTGCCTCTGTATACAATGTGGCCCTGCGATTTGTGGCATTTGTGCTACATCATGTATTCCTAGTCCCAAGCCCCGTTCTAGATCCCGTTCCAGGATAATTCGAGACGAGCAAATGATACTGTATGAAATGATAGATGGTATCATGAATATTGATGTTTCCTGATGGAAACGTAGTGACAAGGAGGGAATGTGGAAAAGTAAATTCTGCCATGTTCTGTGTCCCTACGAGTCCTCCATCATATGTTATCTGTGCATGATTAATATGCATATGTTATTTCCCATGTTCAATTAAAGACGCAATTATAGTTGTGTCCACCTTTAGTATGTCAGTTTCCAGTTCTCGTGAATACTACGAATATCAGGCCCATGTGAAGTTACGTTGCCACGTTTCTCAGTGTGCACGTTATTCCATTGTAAAGTCCCCGTTTCTAGGCCTCAGAAGGGCCTGGACGCCAGATTCAGCTCCTGTCTCCTGTCTCCTGAAGCCTCGCTGAGGAGCGATACAGCCCCCACCTGTATCCTCGACCCTTCACTTACTTCCTGCCTCGCAGTGCCCGGCTCAGCCTGGCTCTGCCTCTGAGTCTGCCAAGAGTATGTTATGATTCCAGTTATCAGTTCAGTCCTCCTTCTCTGCATTCTTAAAGCTACTGAATCGCATCAATAGTTTCCGTCATTGTCTAGCCTTTACGTCTCCATGTAAGAGAAATACTGCATTTAATGGTCATTTAATATTCTTCATCACGCACTACATATAGAATAATGCATGCTCCAGTCTTAGAGTCCGTTAGCCTCTCCCCTCCTGACTCTTAGTTCATATCAACATGTTCCCTAAACATCAGATACTAGATACTGCTTAGGTACATGTCGCCCTGACTCTCCAGACTTCAGTCTCTGCTCCTAGCACAGAGTTCATAGCCCCCAGCTTCTCCTAGTGATACGTCATTGCCAGTTTGCGCGCACCATCAGGTTAGAGGTCCCGGCTCCTCAGGTAGCCCCCTCCATGGTTTCCGCCCCATTCATGACATATTCTGTTACGTTTGCATCACATGTCTATGTATACGCCTCTGTTACACCCACTTTTCACCCTTATCTTTCGCGACTGCTATTGATCACACCCACTGCTCCGCCTATCGTATGTATTGTAATGCAACTGTTTTAGTATATATGATCGTGTATTGTTATTAAATGTTAGCGCGCTCATCCCAGATCCAGCCCCAGCAGCTGCTGGGCCCTGCCATCCTATTCCTATGCAGGTTGTCCTGTTCCTGTCCTTTATGCTGTAATAAACCTGCAAAACTCCTACTACCTCGAATCTTGACTCTTATTTATTGAGCTATCTGTTATTCATTTATTCATTCAAAAATAGATCCGGTATTATTTATTTATATACCACACCCGGCCCAGGGAAGGTTAAACACATTTTTTTTTTAAGTCTGATGGCAAGTTGCCGGAGGCCCAGCCCCTTTTCACCACCACTCTGCATACGTGCTTCCTGGCGCACTATTAGTTGTGGGGATGAAGTCCCCTTGACTACAGAGCGTCCTTGGAGGCCCACTACCCTTCCTGTTACCTCCAGTAAGTCTCACACAGCGTGATTGCTGAGAGGTTGTTGAAGGCTACGCCCCCTTTCTCCACCACTCTGCAGACTCGACTCCTGGCACACAACTGATTGGGGGATGAAGTCCTCTTGGATACTGAGGGTTCTTGGATGATCTTACTGATCATGTCATGAGTGATGTAATATGTGAGGTCATAAGCAGTGCAGTCCGAGGGCGCAAGTTATAGTTAGCTCAGGTAACTATAACTGCTGAATTTCACTGGTTTTGTATGAGTCAAATCTGAACCTAACTATAACGTCCCTGTAACCTTTGGCTTTTTCACTGTATATATATATATATATATATATATATATATATATATATATATATATATATATATATATATATATATATATATATATATATATATATATATATATATATATATTTATATATATATATAAATATATTTATATATATTTCTTCTAAAGTAGGAGGTGGTGTTTTTTGATATATATAAATATATACACATACATATATGTAGGCATGTGTATGCGACTATATATATATGCTTTTTTTTAACACTTTTTATTTTTTAAAACAAGGCAGTTATAATGGCAGGTATACCTTCAGTAATATAACAAAGTTACGACCATTTAACTTTACATAGTCCAATAAACAATACTTATAGTAGCAGTGATATAGCTCGATCTCCGTCATTGACAGTTCCCCCCTCACATCTCAATTCAATCATCCTCTACCTCCTCATCCGAACTACCAACGTCCTCCTCTGGCAGTGGCTCACATAGTTCCCCTCGAAAAACGTTCCATGGAACCCATATCTGATTCCATTTACGCGGACTCCCTCTGCTGGCATACACTGAACGTTCCGTGATCATGACCAGGTCCATATTATTGCACCATGCTGACAATGTAGGTCTATCCGCCGCGCCCCATTTCTGTGCAATGTCTCTCTTAGCAATCATCATACCTAGTGTTCCCCAAACCTGTCCGTGGCGAGCGAGCTCATTCGGTTCCCAGACATTAAGAATACATTTCCGTGGTTCAGGTAGGTACCTTTAACGTTTGTGAAATGGTGTGCATCACCTGCCGCCAAAATTCAGTTATTACCGGGCATTCCCATAGAGAATGAAATATATATGCTTTTTACTTACATGTGAAATACTGTTTACATTTTCGTTGTAAAGGCTTGCGTTGTAAAGGCATATGCTTTGTGATAGACGCGTTGTAAAGGATGCGTGCCAAGTCCGACCCAACATCATTCCACAGTGACTCCAAGGATTCGCGAACTTTGGGCATGTGGCATCGTATGAACCACGCAGGATCCTTAGGAAGGGTTATGTTCGTATGGAATCCCTAAGGGGAGTTGATTGTGCTTTCCTGTCTCTCACCTGTTGTATAGGATATTAATATGTGTAAGTTGAGTGCCAACTTTCCACCGTATTATATGTAGGATGAACCCGACGGTACATTGTGCGAGAATTGTCTGTATCGTCTCCACCACTCTACCGATGCAACGGCTGTTATGCTGCGCCCCCAGCATGCCTCGCATGTTTTGTTCTTATTTGTTATAAACTTAATAAAGAAATGTGAACACAAAATAAAACATTAACGGCTGTTTTATTTTTTCACTAATTGGCCACCAGATGGAGCCACAGGCCGGGGCATTTCATCCACAGCTTGTGCTTCGGGACACCACTGTTGCATTACCAAGTTTCCTGGAAAAGTGCTCTTTTTGTCCACAATCCCACATCACTCCGCAAAAAGGAAATCCGACACAGGTGCAACACACCTGTTCATTTCGGGTCCTGGTTCTATTGCATACACACACTCCCGCACACTAATCTGGAAACAATCGATAAGTGCGGGCACCCAGCGTTTGTTGCAGGAGCTCGCTGCTGAGGTGGTTGAATGCCACGGCTGCCTAAGTTTTAATTCCACTTCATGCCCCTTTGTTCACCCACCCAATATTTTCTGTCTCTTTATCTCACCCATGCTTTCTCCATTTGTCGCTGTTTTCTTCTCTGTCTCTTCTTCCTTCTTTCTCCATTTCCTGCCTTTCTCTTTCATGCTCTGGGTGGGTCGAAGCCTGAAGATGAAAACGAAATCACGGTTCCCAGGGCTTTAAATGAAAAAAAAGTGCTGGTGCTCATTAAAATGAGCTAAAAGTGCTGCGCGAGGGGGTGTGGCTAAGGGCAAGAGATAATGGTACTTAATCACTTCTGGGGCAGATTTACAAGCCCCTTGCGCCACTTTTGCGTCACTGTTCCTATGTTAAAAGTGACGCAAAAGTGACGCAAGGGGCTTGTAAATCTGCCCCTTCTATACCAGTTGCAGCACGTAACAAAACACATGAGAAATGCGTTGATATGAACATAACAGGTTAAACAAAAGGACAGCCAAACGCAGATATGGTAACATGTCCTTGTTTTGTAATATAATGCAGCTTTTTAATGCCATAGTGTTATTTGCTGTTGTTTTGCACAATTCTATATATTCTATAGTGTGAACACAGAAAGTAACAAGCAGACCTGCACACACAAAGCATTACACACATTTCCTGAGAGTCCCGATTCTCTTCCTCTCGCTTTTCTCTCTCACACAAACACAGCGCTCAGAAGCAGGCAAGCAATCAGACACTCACACAAAGGCTCAGGTGGGATGACCGCTATTTTGAACTCCTTACCACCCATGGGTTACTTATCCGCTGCTGTCCGCAGGCCACCTCGATTCCTGTGTTTGCACAAATTTACACCATAATGTGAATGTTATCAACCACACAGGGCCTGAATGGACCCTGCTCTGTCAAAAACCATGTGATGGTGAATGCCTCGACATTATGCAAATGACCCCGCACTGAATAGTCCAGCGGCGGCTCAGCTGAGGGTTACAGAAGCGGCTTGGTGGTCGGAGACCGGTTCCACTCTGACAGCCTCGTTCTCACCAGCACTACCAGCCAATGAGCCTGCCTTTCATGAGTACCAGTACTCTCCTCGGCAGCAGAGAAGTGCCATTACTCAGAGTGATAAAAATAAGAAGTGTTGGTACTCCGAGTGATAAAAATAAGAAGTGTTGCTTCTCAGAGTGATAAAAATAAGAAGTGTTGGTACTCCGAGTGATAAAAATAAGAAGTGTTGGTACTCCGAGTGATAAAAATAAGAAGTGTTGGTACTCCGAGTGATAAAAATAAGAAGTGTTGCTTCTCAGAGTGATAAAAATAAGAAGTGTTGGTACTCAGAGTGATAAAAATAAGAAGTGTTGGTACTCAGAGTGATAAAAATAAGAAGTGTTATCACTCAGATACTCGGAGTGATTAAAATAAGAAGTGCCGCTACTCAGAGTGATAAAAATAAGAAGTGTTGGTACTCCAAGTGATAAAAATAAGAAGTGTTATCACTCAGATACTCGGAGTGATTAAAATAAGAAGTGCCATTACTCAGAGTGATAAAAATAAGAAGTGTTGGTACTCCAAGTGATAAAAATAAGAAGTGTTATCACTCAGATACTCGGAGTGATTAAAATAAGAAGTGCCATTACTCAGAGTGATAAAAATAAGAAGTGTTGGTACTCCAAGTGATAACAATAAGAAGTGTTATCACTCAGATACTCGGAGTGATTAAAATAAGAAGTGCCATTACTCAGAGTGATAAAAATAAGAAGTGTTGGTACTCCAAGTGATAAAAATAAGAAGTGTTATCACTCAGATACTCGGAGTGATTAAAATAAGAAGTGCCATTACTCAGAGTGATAAAAATAAGAAGTGTTGGTACTCCAAGTGATAAAAATAAGAAGTGTTATCACTCAGATACTCGGAGTGATTAAAATAAGAAGTGCCATTACTCAGAGTGATAAAAATAAGAAGTGTTGGTACTCCAAGTGATAAAAATAAGAAGTGTTATCACTCAGATACTCGGAATGATTCAAATAAGAAGTGCCGCTACTCAGAGTGATAAAAATAAGAAGTGTTGCTTCTCAGAGTGATAAAAATAAGAAGTGTCGCCACTCAGATACTCTGAGTGATAAAAATAAGAAGTGCTGGTACTCTGAGTGATAAAAATAAGAAGTGCTGCTACTCAGAGTGATAAAAATAAGAAGTGCTGGTACTCTGAGTGATAAAAATAAGAAGTGCTGCTACTCAGAGTGATAAAAATAAGAAGTGCTGGTACTCTGAGTGATAAAAATAAGAAGTGCTGCTACTCAGAGTGATAAAAATAAGAAGTGCCGGTACTCCGAGTGATAAAAATAAGAAGTGCCGCAACTCAGATACTCTGAGTGATACAAATAAGAAGTGCTGCTACTCAGTACCTGTGAGTGCCGGCCCATTTAAAGCACTGATAGTTCCCAAAAATGAGTCATGGTTTCCACCACATGCAAACTCCGGCACAAATTAAGTGCTTCCATCCTTGCATTATTGCTGGAAAATATAACAAACCACCCAGAGAGAAACCATGTGATAATTAGTGAACAAGTTGAGGATAACTTTTTGCCCATCAATATTTAAAGAATAGGTTATCCTGCTGTTATTAAGAATCAGAATTTATCATTTTTTCAAGACACTGAATCAGTTGATATTTTTGGCTGGAATATGTGCATTTAAAACATTTGAAAGCCTTAATAAAGTGACTGGGTTCGTGAAACGTGTTGGGTGGGGCACAGATAATATGGGTTGTATCCAGCCAATCAATTGGATTTGGAAATGATTTGAACATGAAAACAATGTAAAATGAAGTCCCAGGATAGGCTCAGAAAGAAAGTTATTAATGAACAATATGTGATGTGTACAAAGAATTTAGTTTTGTATGGAAGTGGTCGCTTTGTAAATCATATAATAAGTTATTCACTAGAATATAGACGTACTCTAAAAGAGGAGTTTGTGAGCAATGAAAATAAAAGCTGCCTGGCCGGGGTAGCGTGATGTCACTGTTGCAACAGTGATGGACTGATATCCATATGACCCTTTTTGCAATGGAATAATATGTTCTCTGTCACTCCGGCCACGCCGTGCCAAAGTACACGTTTTCTTTAGTTATTTTGGGATGTCTGGCGTGCCCCTCTGACGAAAGAGGCGCCAGACTTCTACTATACTTGCATGCCTTCTACCCACGCTCTGCCAAGAGTGGCACAGTAGGCCAGTAGAAGAGAGGTTGCCACACACTGTGGTACTCTGAGAAAGGAGATCAGAGAGTGTGGTCTCCAGGGCTGGACTGGAGAACGACAAGCCTCTGCCAAAAAAGCTCGAACCTGCCCAGCTCCTCTGCCTTCTCGCGATATAACTCACTTTCGGGGGGAACATCCTTTACAACGCGGATGTTACACCGCAGTTCCCTTACGACACAACTTTTACAACGCAAGTTGTAACAACGAATTGCGCTGGGGGGCGCTCCAGGATAGTAAATAGTTTAATTTACCATCCAACTCCTTCCCTACTATCCACGGGGACTGGAGTTGGAATAGTAAATTAAACTATTCACTATCCAGCCCCCAACAACGCAAGTCGTGGTAATGACTTGCGTTGTAAAACATGCGTCGTAAAGTACTGTGATGTAAAACATCGCGTTGTAACGACGTACATCCCACTTTCGGCCATCCAGTCTCTCTCTCCTCCCTCGCTGATTGCTTTCTCTCTACCTTCCCCTTCCACCCATCCATCCATCCATCCCTCTCTTTCTCTCTCTCTTGAGACCTCCTTATGCCTGCAGCAATTAACCTAGGGCAGATGCAGTAGTGGCCAGCACGGATCGGGTGTGGCAGAGGGTGGGGAGTCGGGGGATAAGGAGATTATAAAAGGAGAAAAAAACGTACCTTACAGCCACGTCTCTCTGTCGTCTCTCCTCAGGAATGGAACAGGAAGCAAGCAGCCAGGCTCCCCTGACCAATCACAACGCTGCAATCCAGCTTTCTGATTGGTAAGCACCCAGGCTCCCTTAACCAATCACAGTGCTGCAATGCAGCATTGTGAATGGTCTGGGTGCCCTGGTTCTGTGCTCAGCCAGGGACTGTGGGCCTGGGTATGTTCTCCATGCAGGCTGTAATGCAGCCTGCATGGAGAACATGCGAAGTGCGCATGACGGTTTGGCTAGCCTGAGAGGGCCGGCCATACAGTCATTGCGCACTTAAGAGGGTGCTACCACTCCTCCCTTGCCCTTCTTTTTGAGCAGGGCAGCCCCGCCTGCCCATCATGCAAACCTGCCAACGCAGGACAAAATAAATATCATTTTATTTTTCCTTTTTTTCACTGCTTCAAAGCAGTGGGGCGACACTCCTCCGCCTTAGCAGAGGAGCTGCCACTGGGGAGATGGGGAAAGAGGAAGAGGCCTCAGGGGTGGCCATGGGCTTTGGAAACCGGCCTCCAAGGGCGCCAGCCGACCGGGAAATGCCTGGTGGAATAAAGGCCTGTTTGGCCTTTTCTGTTCCCTGTAATGCAGCAAGCGCTAAGATGTTCAATGAATGCTGGGCTCAAATTGGTGTGACTGCAGGGCTTCTTGGGCTCTCCCTACCAGAGTGAACAAAGCCTTCTTGTAACAAGCACTGGCAAAGCCAATAGCTCTGGTCTTTTGTTAGACGTTTTTGGTAATAGTTGGGAGTGTAATGATGTTGATGCAAGTGCCCAGTGACCCAACTGGTCAGGCACTAGGACCGGCCCGAGTAAGGGACGAGGGCGGGCGGAAAGGGAGGAGCTGGGGACCAAGTGGGCAGGAAAGGGCAGTGAGCTGTTGGGATTCAAAGAAGAAGGATGAATAATAAAGGATGTCCATGACCCCACGACACTGTGTCCGCCTGAGTTATTGGGGCTGGACACTACAGGGAGGTTGTGTGTGTGGTGACCACAGCTGCCATGAAAAGAAAGTCCCATGATGACACTACATCTTGAGCTACAACACTATAGAAGCTGGGAGTAGGGCCCCTTTCCTGAATAAGCTGCGTTGCCCAAGGCGTGCTGTGGCCCTAAAGAAGAGTGTTATAAAAAGAGTCTTAAAAGATGGAGTTTGCTTTATAAATGGTGAACATAAAAGGCTTATACAGCAAATGATGCCATAATAGATACTTGTTGGAACGTCCATAGAATGTAAATCCTGCCTAAGGCCATGTGTATCAGCAATGGACAGAACTTGGTATAGTTCCAAGGACAGCAGCTCAAACCGCTAGGACACATCTCCTGCCATAAGGAATGTTGTATTGTTGATGAAACACAATATGTGGAAAATGTGGTACCCAACGACAGCGAAACAGTGCAGCCATTTAATGCTACTGGCAGGATGCTGGCATTTGTACCGGGGATGGGTCCCCACCATCTCTCAGCATCTGGCACTGTTACTAGTGCAGGCATGTTGACTTCCTGCACAAGGCTGTGTCTCCCAAATGTGTGTTTGTATTTCTGGAAGCATGACAAGGAAGTGAACTTGTAGGACACCGCCCAGCAACTAAACAGTTAATGTCTGTCCTTCCTACAGATGGCAAGTGGGTAAAACGTTTATGAATGAGGTTTAGATGGAAGCAGATAGAAAAGGGGTTGATGAGATGAAGGGCCATCTGCCTCTCATGTTTCTTCAGAGGAAAAGGATGTCAGGAAAGGAAAGACTGCAGTGTTGCCCTACAAATGTTGATGTACAATGGGGTATCACAAACTACTCTGTTATTGTGGATTTTGCAATGATACATACATGTGCTAAACAATACAGCGAACTACATGCAAATGAACAGAGGTGTTATTTTGTATGCAACATCTGTATCATCACTGGCAGCACAATTCATATTTTTTATTATTTATTAGCAGCTGTTAGCCTTTGGAGATATAGTTGTTGTAAAGGAAGCATGTCATAGTTTTTTTTTTTTTTTAGATTGTCATATAATTTGATATCTACATTGATGTGCATTGCTCATTGGGTAGAAACAATTTCAAAAAGAAAGGAAAGTTCTGAAAAGTAATACATGGGTTATGAAAGAGATGGAGGTTTGATATAACAGTATTATACAATAAGGACACGTGTGCACATGTTAAAGAAACCTTATGTGAGGAATGTCAGACCCCGTTCCTGGGGCTACAGGCACCGACAGTGGAGGTTTATGCTGCTAGCCTTTCATGTCCCGGAGTCCAACATGCTGTGGCTTTGAAAACTGGGCCAAGCACAACCCTTCCCACACTTGCCTCTCAGGGTAGTGATGGTGGCAGTCAGGTGTTTCTATGGGAGGTAGAGTGGGGCACGAGCTAAGAACTCAACAGCCAACTAACAGACACAATACCTAAATGTCTCGGATTGTACTACTGTGTATTGACATGCCATGAAGAATATTGACATACGTGAATATCGAAGACAGTATATTGAGGGACAGCATTTTGAAAGGTAGGTGCATATAATGAAGTGTAGATTTACTATTCTTGAATCCACATCTGCGTACCTTGAATTAATATGACCTGCATAGGTACATATATGTGAAGTTAGGTATAGAAAATCTAGACTTACTTAGCTGTTGATATTTTTATTTCCAATAGTTTTGGCCTCAATATTTAGTGTCATACTTATTCTGACTGTGATGTTTAGTATGCACACCATGTACAGCCCATTGTTCATCTTTATGTAAAGAAAGTACTTGTAATCACACAGCAGAGCTAAATATTACTCAAAGCAATCCATATAGCGAAAACACATTAGTTCTCCTGGCTCTGATGTCCCAGGGGGTGCTACGCCTCTCTCTCCACTACTCTCTCAAGCCCAGTCAACCGTATCAATTATAGTCCACAACATTGTGTGACAGCGGCATGAATTAGGCACAGAGGCATATCATTTATGAGGACCCAATCAGTTCAAATGTGCAACCATGGTGCTTTTTGTTACCCTCGTTATTGATGTGGACAGAAAAGTCTCAAGCCCTCCCGCTTGAGTCTTCTGAGCTTGTTACAGTCTCTTGGTGCCCACCGCTGGTACAGGCTCATGCTAGGTGCTTGTTGATTCTGCAGTGGTTAAATCAATCAATCACAGTATTTGTAAAGCGCACTATATACCCGTGAGGGTCTCAAGGTGCTGAGGGGGGGGGTGGGGCTGGGGGGTAGGGGTGCTGCTACTGATCGAAGAGCCAGGTCTTGAGGAGTCTTCTGAATGTGAGTAGGTCTTGGGTCTGCCGCAGGTGGGTGGGGAGGGTGTTTCAGGTCTTTGCGGCGAAAAGCCAAAGTAAGTGTAACTTGGGGATTGACTGCAATCATTGTAGTCTGTTTGATATGCAGAGAGTAGCGAGTATTCTCCCTTAAAGTTGGTCCTATGAGGACCATTTGAGATATAGCAGAGGAGAGATATTAATGGGGAAGGTTGATTTAGATTTGTATACCATCAACCCAATTAATACAATAAGTAATATGAATTACTGGGTATATGGTTATACCATACTCCATGAAGAGGTGCTGGTTTAACTCCTCATTTTTCTTTGTCTTTTGGTTTCAGTTAATGGCAAACAAATCCAAAACCTAACCTGACAAATCGCAGAAGTGATTCACCCCAATAAATTAGGCGAAAGAATAAGCTTTTGGGGCTCAAAGTGTTTGAAGAAGGTTAGTAGCAGTGTCTCATGTTTACTAAATACGTAGTTATCACAAAAGCCATATTCTTTAGACTTAGAACTGTTATTGGTTATAATAACAGACCGGATGAATTTATTATCCAGTGTTTGGAAATTGTGCTCCTGAACAACTTCTTCGAGTTCGAAGGCAATCTATTTAAGCAGATAAAGGGCACAAGTATGGGCGCATCTTGTGCGCCAAGCGTGGCGAACACCTACATGGGTGAATGGGAGAGGAAGAATATTTTTAATACAAATGCCCCATTTTTTGAAAACGTCTCCCTGTGGAGGCGTTTTATTGATGATATCTTTTTTATTTGGCATGGTGACACAACACAATTGGAAGAGTTTATTCTCTGGCTTAATGCCAGTGATAAAAATCTCAAATTCACTTCCAATTATAGTCACGAAAGAGTTGAATATTTAGATATCGCAATTGAAGGAAAGGATGGAGAGTTGAAAGTAAGCCTCTACCGCAAACCTACTGCAAAAAACACCACCCTCCAGTTTGAGAGTTTTCACCCTCACTGTCAGAAGGATTCAATCCCCTTTGGGGAATTCCTTCGTATTCGACGAAATTGCTCATCTCTCATTGACTATGATAATCATAGTATATCTCTGCGAGAGCGACTAATTGAAAGGGGTTATCCTCATCGCTTAGTTCGCCAAGCCTTCAAGAGGGCGAGATACTATGACAGAGATGCCCTACTTAAAAATAAGAGAAATAAGACCCAGGATAAGATCGTATGTGTTATAAATCATTCTACACTCAATTATAAAATCAAGAACATAATTAACAAGAATTGGAGAATTCTTGAAGTTGAGAATGAAACTACCTTGGAGAAACCATTAGTGACATATAGGCGCAACCAAAATCTTAGAGACCGGTTGGTCCATACCAGGCATAAAATTGATTCAATTGAGAAACAAACAACTCTGACAAATGGAGATATCATTCGTGGCAATCACAGATGTGGCAACTGCCATGCTTGTGATTCCGCTATTATAGGCAACAATCTCCAACATAACAACATGACCATCGCATTAAGATCTTTCACAAACTGTCGAAGCGAAAATATCGTCTATTATATTGTGTGCCCATGTGGTTTACCATACATAGGCGAGACAGGACGTGAATTTAGACAAAGATTCAGTGAGCACAAATCGTCAGTCAGGATCAATAAGATGACAGCACCTTTGACCCAACACTGCATTAATTTGAACCATAAAGAATCAGAACTAAAGTGGTGTATTCTGGAAAGAATTCAATGCAGAAAAGGGGAACAACCAGAGAGAACAAGGAAAAAACGGGAATGTTACTGGATTTTTCGTTTTGATAGTGTCAGAAGTGGCCTTAATGAAAATATATCCTGGTATGTGACAGAATAAATCTACTCCGCTCATTACTATTTTAATAAAAGGCATGGTCCTGTAATGCTAGATCCACTTTGGACTAAATAGATAAGATTATGTTGATTGCTCTCTATGTATGTTTGAAATAACTCTAAGAGTTAGATTATGGGATCACAAATCTAATCAGAATACATATTGACATCTTTTTTGAAAAACACTTCAGTAGAAACATCAGGTGTCCCTATATTATCTACAGAGACGTTGCCATGCGCTAGGAAGGCGAACCTGTACAACTTCATTAGACAATATTATATGCTTTGACAGAGCACTTCTAATATCTATTGGTCTATGTGACCTTGTACTATCGAGGATGACGTTTAAAACATATAACATAGAGAGACATAACAGGTTTGAATTGATGTCTGAACATGATGACTCAGCATTACTGTTTACTTGCAGTCTTTTTGTGTTTATATAAATAGGGCCATTCTTTAAAGTATAAACACCACTTAATAATGGCGTCCGTTTAATCATCCGTTTCAACTTGCTGAGTGTCAGCCTTAACATCGATAGAGAAACGGTTTTCCGTTATATAAATTCTGCGTAAACTGTTAGTAGTAATATAATAACACATTATGTTCTGATGGATTCAACTTTGTTTTTCCTGTAGGATGTAAGACGTATTCGGGACAATGAGACAAAAACATCATATACTCTAAACCCTTTTAAATTTTACTAGACCTTTTCTTTTAAGGGGACTTAAAAGTGGAATAGTGGGAATGTTATTTCGCCATACATTCGCTAATCAAAGTAAAAAGAAATCTAGAAAAACACCACTTAACAATGGCCGCCATAATCGCGATCACGTGACCAAACAGGATGTAAGATGTATTCGGGACAATTAGACAAAAACATCATATACTTTAAACCCTTTTAAATTTAACTAAACCTTTTCTTTTAAAGGGACTTAAAAGTGAATAAGTAGGAATATTATTTCGCCACACATTCGCTAATTAAAGTAAAAAGAAGTCTAGAGAAACACCACTTAATAATGGCCGCCACAATCGCGATCACGTGATTCTACACTTTGGCGCCAAATAACCTGTATTTAAATGGAGACGCGATGTGAGTGATTTCTGGCCCACTGAACGTTACGAGGGTATGCCGGCAGGAGTTGGATTACGCGCATTCTGAGAAAGCCAAAGTAAGTGTAACTTGGGGATTGACTGCAATCATTGTAGTCTGTTTGATATGCAGAGAGTAGCGAGTATTCTCCCTTAAAGTTGGTCCTAAGAGGACCATTTGAGATATAGCAGAGGAGAGATATTAATGGGGAAGGTTGATTTAGATTGGTATACCATCAACCCAATTAATACAATAAGTAATATGAATTACTGGGTATATGGTTATACCATACTCCATGAAGAGGTGCTGGTTTAACTCCTCATTTTTCTTTGTCTTTTGGTTTCAGTTAATGGCAAACAAATCCAAAACCTAACCTGACAAATCGCAGAAGTGATTCACCCCAATAAATTAGGCGAAAGAATAAGCTTTTGGGGCTCAAAGTGTTTGAAGAAGGTTAGTAGCAGTGTCTCATGTTTACTAAATACGTAGTTATCACAAAAGCCATATTCTTTAGACTTAGAACTGTTATTGGTTCTTTCAGAAAACCTTGATTCGCTGCAGAAAGATGTATAACTCAAGATAACCCTCGTAACTGTAATCGACTGAGGAATAGTTAGCTTTCATGCTTGGTAAGCATTGACAATTAAATTAGATTTAGACCTTCACCATGTTTCTAAATCAATAGTTGATTGATATAATCTGTTTTTGACTCAATATAGGAACATTTAAGAATGATATATCCTATTGATATGATCTTGTGACCGAAGCAAGGGCCCACCCTAGTGAAAATTTCCGGGTAAGAACTCGTAATAACTCTAGTGCTTACAACCTCTAGGATTGGTTTTCCCCGAATGAATTCTAGTTATGTAATAACTGTATCCCAAAAATAAGTTAGATGAGATATAGCCTCAATGTGATAAAAACTTTTCAAATGAAAAGGTCTAGTTATAAAACTTTATGAACTCTTTCTTTTCTTACTTTCTCTATTCTTTTGCTTAAAATTAAAAAATAGTCTTTTCATTACTGGGAGATGAAGAAATGTACTGTCTTACTGGCCTTTGGATCAATCTTGTAAGATATGAAGCACCAGAATAAGATATGTGAAGTAGTAGCCATTGATGTAAACACAGGGCAACCTAAATTATAGTATTGATGTAAAACATGATTAACCTGAAGAAATGTATGAGGTTCATGATGCAAATATATGTTATTTATCGTTACAGATACCCTACCGTGCAGTGGTTATAATTCATTTATGAATATCTGTTTATTCTGCCAAAAGGTCCTGAGGAAGGTGGTTTTACACCGCCGAAACGCGTCGACCTCGCGTATTAATTTCGCGCTTCAATCTGCGATCCCTCAGACGCAGAATAAGGAGTGAATGGAGTATGAATGAGAGAGTCTGTTGTGTGAAATTGTAAGAACTGTTTAGTCTTATATGGTTTCTCTGCATGGAATGGTTATGTCTTTTATCGTCTTAAATGAATCACTATATGTTTTACTAAATGAACTTTGAAATTGTATATGTTAAAATGATAAATTGATGAATGATATTTTGTACTTAGAAAAATAATAAAAATTACAAATGGAAAAAAAAGTTAATGTTGCCACACTGTGTTAAACAATAATTGCTAAAGTATAGAAGTTGTCTTTTCCAAAATTGTGTAGGTCGTGGGGGAATATTATTATTTCTATGCCTTTGTGGCGAGAAAGCCAGGCGCAGCCCATGCCGTTGGCATGCGCAGTGACCTACCTTCAGAACAGGATTTGCCAGAAGAATGCTGCATAGGGGGCCCTCTTGCTGCGGTCACTGCGTTTTTGGAAGCTGCTGCCCCACAGGCCAAATGCAGATGTGTCAGTAGACCATGCTCTCACCAACAGAGAAAAAGATCTGGAGAAACGATGAATCACAAAACATGACACGCTGCCACCACTGCCTTATGTGATACACCCAGGACAGGGACAGTAGTTCGCTGACTCCACGAGAGCATGCTTGGTGTGTTCCTTCAGGTCCTAGGACTGGTTGTGGCCTCATATTTTCATAAGCAGGCCTTGTCCTCTATGCACATGGTAAATGTGTGTGACACCATGGCCAAAATAAAAGGTAGGATAGAAGTTTTGCATGCAGTCAGGTGCTCAAGATAGGGGAACACGCCTGTCCGCCCTACAGTGGACATTCCTGTCCCAACCGCGCCTGCATGTAATTTATCACACAAAAACATTTACTGCATCAACAGGTTACCAAGAAAGTAAACCAAATGAATGCACAAGAGTGTTTAGAGAATAAGACTATGTCTATATGACAGGTTAAGGCATCCAAACAGCACCCAGTTGCTAAACAAAACAACTGTAAATCACCAATTAAAATGTTGTTTTACCAACAAAGGAAAGGATATGCGTGAAAGAACATCAATTACAAGCTGCATGTCATGGTTCACCTGCAGAACACAAAAGGGCTATGTGATATCCCATTACCAAAGGCTCATAGGAACACAAATGGAGCAATGTAACCATCCCCAAAATGCCATGGGCTTGGACAGCCCATCCAAGCAGTGGCAAATCCTGAAAAAGGCATGAAAGGCAATGGACTGAACCAAAGCCCACTCTTTCTCTGTTCTTCCATTTGTGGTTCGAAGAATTTTTGACATGAAATCGTCTGAATGCTAAAGCTGAGCTGTCAGCAGCAGACCTATAAATTAGGTAGAATTTAATGTGTAAATGAGGAATGAAGAGCCTACTCCATGGAGAGATTTGAGATACATTAGAACGGTTTTATACTTCTATCAGTCAGAACCGCCTGCTGTAACCACCTGTCCAAAAAAGTCTTTGTACTTCGCAGCAGGCGAACCACTGTCGGCGATGATGGTGGGACCTCTGATGTGCCACGTAGACCCTACAAATGACACAACACTTACAATCTTTGTAACCATAACAGAAGTGCGGGTCTTGTGCTCCAGCTCCTCTATAATTATTAGGGACACCTGTAAAAGGATGGGTGTGGAACTCTGTAAGGGGCACCATCTTGGAAAGGGGGGTGAACTAAAACATGTCCTAATGGGACTACATTCCTCGAAAAAAATTATGAGGGGTCAAGGAGTCCAACAGGGGAAAGATGAAAGGAATAAAGAACCCCACTGTGAGTCCATGAGTCTCAGAGGCATTCAGCAGAACAGGCGTTGACAATGGGAAATACAATTCTGCCTGCAAAAGGACTTAGTTGACCATGTTCATAGTTTAACCAGATAGTGAATCAGGGTACCAACACTGATGCAGACAGGTCCAGGATGTTTCACTTTCTCATACATGAAAGACGATGCTCGGAGAGTTTACATTATTCCAACTTGATGATACTTTTGATAGTTTGTGCTCTTTGTGCAAACTTTCAAATGGTGCGAATGGGACTAAATTTTGTAGAGTCCATTGCGAAGCGTGCTTTCCATTTGCAGTGTTACTTGACTCTCAGAAAAATGCCTTTGAGAGCTCATGGACAACTCCAAATCCAGTACCCTTCAATGGAGTAGTGGCAGCCCATCTCTTGTGTTTGGAGGAGCCTGGCACGTGTCGCCTCAGGACTGAACGTGGGCTGTGTGTGCACCACGTGTGTGCCGCTGCAAGGCCACCAATACGCCACTGCCAAGTCGCTCGTGGAAGGCTTTGGAGCAGGTGGATCACGGTGAAGGCGTGCTGAAGACTGCATTGCAATACTGATGGGGTGAGTGGGCTGAATGTCACTGGTCTGTGGTGGCTTCGAGACACCAAGGATGCTCCATGAAGTTTTCACATGCTACTGACAGTCTGACTCCACTCACTTTCTTAGTCGCTCTACAGCGCGTAACGTTGATGGACACCTATAAGGAACTTCCAGAGAGGATAGGATGTGGCTCAATGGTTAGAGCGGCAGACCCTGATGCAGCGGTCTGGCCCGGGACCAGGGTTCAATTCCCGCCTCGACGGGTCTCAGGCTCAATTTCCTCGGACCTGATAATTCTCGCCTCAGTGCCTATTCTAACTATGGGTCCCACGCTGCGACTCTGGGCAATAGCTTGCTTAGGGCCATATGTATCACCAAACTATTTTGCATTTCCTAAATAGCGAATTTTAAGGAATCGCTATTTAGGAATTGCAAAATGGTATGTATGAAAAAAATCGCATTTTATTTGCGATTCCTTAAGCTTCCTTATTTGCGAATTCGCATTTTGCGAATTTGCAATTAAGGAATATTTTCCAATGCATTCCTATGGGCCAGGAGGACCATAGGAATGAATGCAAAATAATTCTCAAATTGCGAATTTGCAATTTGCTATGCGCAATTTGAAAATTATTGCAAGGGTGCAGGGGTGTCTCAAAGACACCCTGCGGCACCCTTGAACATGTGTGTGCATATGGCGCACATACATGCCCTAAGGGCATGTATGAGCGTCATATGGCACCTTTGGTTTTTTTGAAAATTGCTTTTTTAAAAGAATTCGCAACTTACCACCAACTAGAAGTTGGTGGTAATTTGCAAATCCTTATGGGCATTTTTGAAGTATTTTTTCTTTGATACATTGCATTTAAGGAATCGCAAAATTTGTGATTCCTTAAGTGCAATCGCAAAATAAGGAATAGCAAATTTTGCGATTCCTTATTTTGCTACAAAAATGTTACATACATACCATTTAGCAAATTAGCATTCGCAAAGGCCGAAATTCTGCGAATTTCGGCCTTTGCGAATGCTAATTAGCTTGATACATATGGCCCTTAATCTCCACAACTGCCCCAACAGCGCTGGGATGCCTGGCTTCACCTTGGGGGTGCCCAGGAATGGGCATTTAACAGGGAAAAGCCAGGAAGGGTTCCACAGCCTTATGCGTATAGCGCCAAGACACTCATGAGTATAAGTGCGCTTTACAACTACGAATCATTTCATTTCATTTCATTTCATAACGGCCAGATCTGCCGATTTCAGAGCTGCTGGAAACCAGGCTCGATTCTCGGCGCCGACGCCCACATCCTGTGATTTTGGGTAAATCGCTTAATTTCCCATGCCTAAAATTCAGTGCCTTGAGACACTCACAGGTGTTTTGCCGTGTTTTACAAATCCTGGATTTGTTATTACAGGGTGCTGTTGGTCATTCCAGTCTTGCTTATGTTTTGGATGCCTGTATCCAGTGCTAGCTGATGACAGGACCATTCACTGGGTCAACCCCAGGGTGGTAAACTCACAGGTGTGATGTACCTGTTGTTAACTACTTTAATGGTAACAGCTGTAATTTCAACTACTAACTCCTTGTCAGTAGACTTGCAGTGGTTCTTCAGAGGTGGATCGAGTCTATTCCTGAGGTCAAAAAGGTTTTGCATGATAGCGATTGAATGGACTTTGTATCCACTGGGTCTAAGAGCTGCTGCTGAAGGGTGATTATGCCTGTGTGAGGCAGTGGTGGCTTGAGGCAGTGGTGGCTTGAGGCAGTAGTGGCTGTACTTGGTGTACATACCGCGACGTGCACGGCAGCCGATAAGGGTGTCTGGATGGTTTGCTGTGTGAAGCTGGTGGTGCAGACTCTGATGCACGTGGATCTCTGGTTCTCCAGCTGGGCCCTTGTCCAGTTTTTGCTGCTCCTGTGGTTGCTTGCCTGTTTCAGATCGACACTTGCACTCCCAGCCAGCAAGGTTCATGCCACATGCTCTGCATCACCAGGGAGGCAGTGAATGGAGGTGTGTAGCAGTGGGTCCGCTGGGAGCGGCAGGTGAAGTGAGACACCATGAGGTGGGAAGCAGGCATGCTGAGGCGGTGTTAGGCGGTGTTGGTGCCTGCTTTGTGTGGCTGTTCTGGTTTCTTGTGGAGACAGCAGCACCCAGGGCCTCCCAGCTCTGTAATCAGCCCGGGTACCATAATGGTCGAGCCCAGATGGCTGCAGAGATTACAGCATATACGGGTAGAGTGAGTGTATTTCAGTGGTTACTTCCTCCTAAATGGCAGTGCATCACTGTTCATTGCTTTTCTGGGCCTGACCTGCACTTCAGGCAGAAGGCATGGTCTTCGTGTACCAAGACAGCAGGAACAGTGCCTTCCAAGATGTGGGCTGGCCTTGTAGCGCTGGGATAGCTCACTGTGTTTTGCGTTCCTGCTTCAGTGCTGGGTCTGTGCTTAATGTCGGCCTTGCTGTCTATTTCTGCTGGCTTGAAGTGGACATACAGCCCCAAGGCAAAGGGCATGGCCATGGTGTGTGCGCCTAGTTGCCAAAACCAGTGCGTGTTTTGGTGCTCACTCTAGTGGTAAGGGGGGTTTGTTGATATTTGTGCTAGATGTCTCAAGCCGGGGTGGATATTGGGCGGTGTGGGGGGCTGCTAGGTTGCACTTTGCCAGTCATTGCCTGCCAGGGCACCAGCCTGGCAGCCATCTTTGGGTGGATGCCCACAAGGGCTATGATGCTGCAGGTGCAGGTCTGAAGTGGGGGTCCTCAAAGCAGTCTCTGTGTATCTGGAAGAGCTTGTGTCAGATGCAAGGGCCGGCCTCAGGGGCACTCTACTTTGTACTCAGTTGCTTGCCGTATGGTGAGGAGCATGGTGCTATTACTTATTTGTTTTAAAGTTGTATATAGCCCTAGCTTAACCCGTAAGTATCAGAGCGCTTTACATACACACAGTAAACAGCAGAAGGACATTACATTACATAGTAGGAAGCAAACCATAGAAAAACAAGCATTTACAATGCAATAGGTCTCGCAGCATTAAAGTTTGAGTTATTGGTATTGTGTATGACAATGCCAATATTTTTCACTTTCGCAAATGTGACACCTATAGCATTTCTATTGCAATTTGTGTTGTATTTACGTGACTTAGATGTATTGATATTACAAATAACAATGGCTTTTAATTTTTTTAAATAATTAATACTTAAATAAAAGTTATTATAATTTATGACAATAGCTTAAGATTTTGTAAATATCTTTTGTAAATTAGGTGCCATGCTTACCAGTAAAAGGCTGGCTCTAAGGGAGTTAGTTTTCGGTAAGAATGTCACCAGGCACCAAAGGCACGCAGCTGCCGAAGATAAAGTGCCGCGGCAGTTGTGCCAATTTTAATTAAAAAAATAAAATCATGATTCTGGGCAAATTATTTGACCTCCCTGTGCATAAAATTGTAAATATGTGTGGAATGTAACGTGATTGTAAATATATAAAATGTAATATCACAAATGTGCAAATCTCCTGTTCATGCTTTGTTGCCAACCATGTGGGTTTTCTTCAGATCCATACAAACATACGCACATTATCTGGGGGTGGATGTGTGTGGGTGGGTGTGTGGGTGGGTTGTGTGTGTGTGTGTGTGGGTGGGTTGTGTGTGGGTGTGTGTGTGGGTGTCCGTGTGTTGGTGTGTGTTGGTTGTGTGTGGGTGTGTGTGTGGGGATGTGTGTGTGTGTGTGGGGGGGTGGGGTGTGTGGGGGGGTTGTGGGGGTGGTGTGGGTTGTGTGTGTGTGGGGGGGTGTGTGGTTGTGCGTTTGAGTGGTTGTGTGTGTGGGTTATGTGTGGCTGTATTTACAAAGTCCAGGCCCTAATTTATAGTCCCTTCTTAGGCATCCAAACCCTCTTGAACCAGAAAATGTTTTTTAATATGGTCTGGTAGGTTGATCACAAAAGTTTGCTACAACTTACAGATTGTGGACATATCGTCTCAGAAAGTGTTGTTCTTCGCTACCAGGTGAAGCCATTGTGGCACACAGAGTACAGTTTTTTAATTCTATATCGGGAGGTGCTGTGGAAAAGGTATTTGCGTTCTGTTTCAAAAAAATGCTTTTACAGCTAAGCATTCACCATAATATAATGGCTTAAAAAACAATGTAAAGGCTGTATCCTTCGACTTTCACAAATAACTAATTATAATTCTACAAAAAATACAACTTTGACAACACTGCATTTGGATACACAATAATCTTAGCCTCTAGACTGGAATACAGGAAGTGTATTGTTTGGTACTGGGCATGAAGAAAAATACAAAGCTACATTCTTTATGCCGCCTCCGTTGAAACTAAATTCACACTTTTAAAATATGTTATCCCTAACAAATACCGCTACATTACTTGACAATGAAAAGACTGGAAAATAAGGGTAACATGAACTTCCTTCAAAACACACCTTTCTGCAGTCTTGTGTCTCCATTGGCGCACGCACCGGAAATCATGCAATGTCGCCTGTGACGGGGGCGGGGCCGCGTCCGGACCGCAAGAGGAGGCAGGCGGAGTAAATGCGTATCGCGGCCCAGGGCTCCTGTGAGAGGTGGAGAGCCCCGGGGCCGCCAGCAGGAGGTTACGCAAGTGTTGCGGGGCTCCCTTGACCAAGAGGGAGCCCCGGGAAAGGAGCTGGCAAGAGCCGCAGCGGCGGAGTCCCCTGAGATTGGCCCGGTAAGTTAAAAAGGGCTGGGGGGGTCTTGGTGAACTTGTGTGTGTGTCTGTGTGCGACGGGGGGAGGGGGGAGCACTCGTGTGTGTGTGCACGCGCGTGTGTATGTGTGGGGGGGTGTCTGTATGTGCGTGCGTGCATGGGCGCTCGTGTGTGTGTGTGTGTCTGTGTGAATGCGCGACAGCAGCTGGCCACTGTGAGCGCGTTCGCGTGCCAGTTTCAAATCGCCTCCAAGGAGATGCACGCGGCCAGGATTGTCTCCTGGAAAGCAGACACGCTGACAAAAGGTCTTCGGCGAGAACGTGCTTCCGCGCGCTTAGCCGAGACCTAAAAATACAGCATGTGCAATAAATAAGCAGTGCAGCGAAGGAGGCGAGAGCAATAAAAGAAAAGGTGAGAGTGACATAGTCTGGTCACCCACTATCCATGAAAGTCTAGAGAGAGAGGAGATAGCTCGGATAAAGAAGACTAGGTTCTCGTCAGCTTGGCTCCGTTTTCTGGCACCCAGCCAATAAGCTTTTTTATGCTGCGTTCATGTGGGTAAACACTGTGCTGATGTCATGTTTATCACGTGGACTCATTTGTATGCCGCTCTAGGGTCTAATCTATCTTGGCATCCTGCTTTGTCCACATTGTGTGATCTTCGGCACATGGGCCATCCTACATGTGCTTTGCTCCCTTTATCTTCGAAAACTATAGGGATCGCTGCCCTATCTGCTAAATAAATACATAACTTTCCGTTCTCAGCAATATTCCCCTGCCCTGGGGCTCCATCGGAATGAAAGACCTGTCTTTACCACCGGGCCCTGGCCTTTAATATCCTCTGTTTCTGTCGTCGTGTGACTTTTGTTGTTGACGCGGGCCCTGCTGGCGTCCAACAACAACACCGCGAGCCCGCCGGAAGTGACCTGGGGCCAGACGCAGCGGCAGTGACGAAAGACGCACATTCCACGGCGCGAGGCGTCTCGTGCACAAGCAGGGCTTCTTGTTACACCTATTCAAGTTGCTGCAGCAACAACGCCGAACAGTCACAGCCTCCAAGCACCTGTGCAATCTGTGCACTTCAGACCAAAGACAACCCCTAGAAAAATTGGATTTTAACTCTTCAAACCCCGTCTGTGTAGAGGTGGCCGAGCCGCTTCAGGCTCGAGCCAGATGCAGGACTTTGGCTCAGCTCGAGGTCCTCTTGGAACATCGAGCCCAAGACGTGACGAGCTTTCATATGGCTTCTGCCTGCTACCTAGCTCTACCATCGTGCACAAAGTAAAAAACAAAACATTAAAACATTTTTTGTTCTAATATCTTTATTAGTTTGAGAGAATAAATATAAACATTAACATTTGAGGTAAAGGAAGAGACAAATAGATAATCATTTAGTGGCTGGTTTGTACAAAGTGAAACGAGAAAACCTGGGATTCATCCTGGCTTCCTCGGTTAACCAAAAAGTGTGATTTTAGTCAAATGTTTTGTTTCACCAACCCCTCTTTTTCTTCACTACCTGTCAATAAACATATAATGTGACTTATAAATGTAAAAGCTGCAGCAATCTAAAGAAATGTGCATTTTTAATTTTGAAGGGACTTAATGGTATTTCACGTGATGTTTGTTGCATGAATTACATTGCAATCATTTCCAGGGATCAGCTCATCTATGGACTCTTAGAAGCAAGCTAGACACTTACCTTGGCTCTCCCTGTTAAATTTTTTGGCATGCCCACCTCTACATCTGCACACCTCTCCAGCGGACATCATCCCTATGCATTGCCTCAGTAATACTCTCAGTCCTGCCAAGTACCCCGCTTTATGGATTAGACTAACGCATTTTTATGCTGTTGGCCACATCACCGCACTAAAATGCATTAACCTCTTGGGTGCCCATGACGAGCTCAGCTCATCATGCAGCACAGTGGCACTGTGCTCGTCATGACCGTTACGGAACGCCCACGCGGGGATAATTCCCCTGCTGTGCTCGGCATTCCATTGGAACGGGCGTGGTCATGACGAGCTCAGCTCGTCATCAGCACAGCGCCACCGTGCTGCATGACGAGCCCAGCTCGTCATGAGCACCGCGGGACATCGCGCGTCCCCCCTCCCCCGCGTTGCGGGGAACTTAACCCCACGGCGAAGGGGCTAGTCACGCATACGGAGCTCCATGACTCTGCGAGGATGATTATTAGGCGCTCCAAAAGCAGCCTGTGTTCAGTGCTTAATATGCACTGCTGCTCCACTTCAACTTGCCGGTTGCACGATAGATCATTGCTATAGTGATCTCCGGTGTTGACGGTCAGTGGATACATTGTTTCAATTCCCTCCGTGCAGAGCAGCAAAAAATAAATTGATTGTGCTCTCTCATGCTGCCCCGCCCAGCCTCTACACTCGACTGGCGGCTGCTGATCATCAATTGGGCAGGACCACCGTCAATTGGGCGGGACCACTATCGGAACAAACATCATTGAAGTGCCGGTTCCAGCAGCAGACATGTATGATAAATCATCAAATTAAGTCATGCTACTGTTGTATAAGTCCTTTATGATAGGTGTTTGTGGGGGTCTTCGAATTAAATTGTGATTAACAATGATTATTACTGGTGAAAGAGGAATTCATAGCTGAAATGCATGATAGTTCATTGATATAAAAACAGGACTTGCTTATTACTAGCCACATGACTCATCATAAGAGTACCAATTCATAGCACTGTGCCTTTAAATTGCCCCCTATGATTTCCGGCGGCCCACTGCATTATTCACGGGCCCAGGCGGGGGGCAGCTTGTATGAGAAGATTGTACCTGCTCAGCACCGCGCACGCGACTCTCGAGTGTAGTCTGCTGCTAAAAGGCACCGCAGGCAAGTGGTCGAGCAAGCAGTGAAGTTACTGCTAGACACCGCACTGGGAGCCTTGGACACCGTGGCGAGAATCTAAGACTTTGCACCCATGAAACCTGTCAGTGCCTCATGCAATCTATGCAGCTCCCCCATGCCCCTCTCCCTGGCTGACCTTCTCCTTAGAGGGCTCAGCAGCCTACCCACGGCTAATGTTGAGCCCATCTAACCAATCAATTAATCAATCAATCATACCATTTGTATAGCGCACTACTCACCCGGGAGGGTCTCAAGGCGCTTAGGGGAAGGGGTATGCTACTGCTCGAACAGCCAGGTCTTGGGTTGTCTCCTAAAGGCGAGATGGTCCTGGGTCAGCCGAAGGTGGATGGGGAGGGAGTTCCATGTCTTGGCAGCCAGGTAAGAGAAGGATCTTCCTCCGGCGGTGGCTCTTCGGATGCGTGGTACGGCGGCGAGGCTGGTGGACCGTAGCTGGCGGGTGGGCGTGTTGAAGGTCATGCGGTCGTTGAGGTACTTGGGACCCAGGTCGTGGAGAGACTTGTGTGCGTGGGTGAGGAGCCGGAACGTGATCCTCTTGTTGACGGGGAGCCAGTGCAGGTTCCTCAGGTGGCTGGAGATGTGGCTGCGTCGGGGGACATCCAGGATGAGTCTGGCGGAGGCGTTCTGGATGCGCTGGAGTCTTTTCTGTAGCTTGGCTGTGGTTCCGGCGTAGAGGGCGTTTCCGTAGTCCAGTCGGCTGGTGACGAGTGCCTGGGTGACTGTCTTCCTGGTCTCGGTCGGGATCCAACGGAAGATCTTGCGAAGCATACGCAGGGTGTTGAAGCACGATGAGGAGACGGCGTTGACTTGTCTGGTCATCGAGAGGGAGGAGTCCAGGATGAAGCCCAGGTTACGTGCGTGGTCGGTTGGCTTGGGTGCGGTGCCCAGGGCTGGGGGCCACCAGGAGTCGTCCCAGGCGGAGGGCGAGGATCCCAGGATGAGGACTTCCGTCTTTTCCGAGTTCAGTTTCAGGCGGCTGTCCTTCATCCACTCGGCGCCGTCTTTCATCCCGTCGTGTAGGCAGGTTCTGGCGGTGTCGGGGCTCTGGTGAGGGAGAGGATCAGCTGGGTGTCGTCGGCGTAAGAGATGATGTTGAGGTTGTGCTGGCGTGCGATGGCTGCAAGAGGTCTCATGTAGACGTTGAAGAGGGTGGGGCTGAGTGAAGATCCTTGCGGAAAGCCGCAGATGACTTCGGTGGCCTCGGAGCGAAACGGGGGGAGGCGGACTCTTTGTGTTCTTCCGGCGAGGAACGAGGTGATCCACTCCAGTGCCTTCTCTTGGATACCGATGTTGCTGAGGCGCTGGACTAGGGTGCGGTGGCAGACAGTGTCGAACGCAGCGGAGAGGTCCAGGAGGATGAGTGCCTATGTTTCCCCCTTGTCGAGCAGGGTCCGGATGTCGTCGGTGGCTGCGATGAGGGCGGTCTCGGTGCTGTGGTTGGCTCTGAAGCCGGACTGCGAGGGGTCGAGGGATCCGTTCGTCTCGAGGAAGGCGGCCAGCTGTCTGTTGACGATCTTCTCGATGACTTTAGCAGGAAAAGGGAGGAGCGAGATGGGGCGGAAGTTTCTGAGGTCGGTGGGGTCCGCTGTTGGTTTCTTCAGGAGGGCGCTGAGCTCGGCGTGCTTCCAGCTCTCCGGGAAGGTGGCGGTGTTGAAGGAGGTGTTGATGATGTTCCGGAGTTGGGGTGCGATGGTGGAGTCGGCCTTGTTGAAGACGTGGTGTGGGCAGGGGTCGGTCGGTGATCCGGAGTGGATGGTGTTTATCGTGCGGGCTGTGTCCTCGGTGGTCACCGTGGTTCAGGTGCGGAGGGTGGTGGTGGTGGGGGGCATTGGTTCGACGGTGGGGTGCATGGATGGTGCGCTGAAGCTGTTGTGGATGTCGGCGATCTTGCGGTGGAAGAACGAGGTGAGGGAGTCGCAGAGGTCTTGTGACGGGGTGATGTCGTTGGTGCCGGTGCTGGGGTTGGAGAACTCCTTGACGATGCTGAAGAGTTCCTTGCTGTCGTGGGTGTTGTTGTCCAGTCGTTCCTTCAGTGATTTCTTCTTGGTGGCCCGGATAAGCTGGTGGTGCTTGCGGGTGGCGTGTTTGAGGGCGGTCATGTTGTCGGTGGTCCGGTCGAGGAGCCAGGCTTTCTCGAGGGTGCGGCAGGTCTTCTTGGAGTCCTTGAGTTCGTCGGTGAACCAGGATGCCTTCTTGCTTCTGGGTCTGCTGGGAGGGTTCTTCAGTGGTGCGAGGTCCTCAGCGCAGGCGGTCAGCCACTGTGTGATGTTCCGGGCTGCTTCGTTGGGGTCCATTGCGCTGGCGGGTGGGTTCTGGCTGAGAGAGGTGGTGAGCTGCTCTGTGGTGATCTTACTCCAGCTTCTGTGGGGAATCTGAAGCGGGTGGTGGTGGGTCGTGGTTCTTCTGAAGCTAAAGTGGACGCAGCTGTGGTCGGTCCAGTGGAGTCCGGTGGAGTGGCTGAAGGTGATGTGCTTGCTGGATGAGAAGACGGGGTCAAGCGTGTGGCTGGCGTAGTGGGTGGGGGTGTTGACCAGTTGCTTGAGTCCGAGGTTGGCGAGGTTGTCCAGCAGGGCGGCGGTGTTGCGGTCCTTGTTGTTCTCCAGGTGACTGTGAGAGGCCAGACCGCCACCAAGCCTGAACCTCCAGGCTCCAGCCTCAAGCTGTAGAAAAGGCAGCCTCCTGATTCCCTGTTTACAAAAAGTAAGTGTTAGAAATGGGGGACTCTAGTTGGCAAGGGTTTGCACCTTTGTCCAAATAGGGACCCTTCTTCATAGTCAGGATAAGGGAGTTACACTCCTAAAATAACCCCTGCTCACCCCCTTGGTAGCTTGGCACGAGCAATCAGGCTTATAACCAACAGTAATACAGTGAAAGCACTACAAAATAACACCACACCAGTTTAGAAAACTATCCAATATTTTTATATACTTAACACAAGACCAAAAACGATAAAAATCCACAATACAGTACTTCAAAATCTTCACTTATCAAAATGCTTTAAAAATAGTTCCTTGATGTCGATAGCTCTGTCCGGGGCTATCACGGCGTCGTGAGCAAACAAATCGAAACAGTTTTTGCTGACTGCGGCGTTGCGGGTCAGCTATGGTGTCGGGAAGACCCGCAAATAGTACCTTTTAGAAATGCAGGGCGTCAATGACCTCTTGTTGGACTTCCAAAAACACGGCATCTGCAGGCGTCGGTTCCAGAGGTCGGTGCAGGAGTCACACGCATTGCAGGTTGATCTCTTCTGTGATGGAGTCAGGATCGCTGGCGTTGGCAGGCGTCGTGTGCTGCGGTGCGAAGTGCAGCGGTGTGCGGTGCCCTCAGGTCGTGGTGCGAGCAGCTGCTCGGTGGTGGCATCAGATGGTGTCATCAGTGAGACCAGAGGCGCAGTGCGAGATAATGGCGGTGCTCGTCACGGTGCTGGCAGGTCACGGTGCGAGCAGCGGCATCGTCTTTGCTTAAGCATTGTCGTCGGCTGACGAACTGGAGTTGGTGGCACCGGTGTCGGTAGGCCAAGGCTGCGGTGTGGCATGAGGGCAATGCATTGTGTAACTTTATGAGCAGTGCCCTCGAACCACAGTGCAATCAGCAGCGTCGATTTCAGCGTGGAGCGGCGTTGTAGTGGATATCAAGGCATCGTTGTGAAGCGAGGTGGTGCAGAGTGCAGTGCCCACAGGTCGTGGTGCGAGCAACGGCTCGGTGGCAGCATCAGTAGGTGTTGTCGGTGAGATCAGGGTCGCGATGCGGCATTGCGGCGGTGCCTTTGCAGTGCCAAGGTGTTGTCGTGAAGCAAAGCGGTGCGGAGTGTGGTGCCCACAGGTCGCGGTGTGAGCAGCAGCTCGGTGGCGGCATCAGCAGGCGTCATCGGTGAGACCAGGGTCGCGGTGGGGCTGTGCCCTCTGCAGTGCCTTCAGGACACAGAGTCAGCAGCGGCGTCGTAGACGTCGTCAAGTTGCTTTTATTCTGTTACAGCACAAAACACACAGTCCCCAGTGCTGAGGGTAGGAGAGCTTGAAGTCTTTGCTGTTACTGAGACTTCTTGAACAGGGGGCAAGCTCTACCTCAAGCCCTTGGGGAAACTTACAAAAGTAGATTGCAGAAAGTTCAGTCCAGTCCTTTCACTGCCCAAGACAGAAGCAGCCACTGCAGGGCAACACAGCAAAGCACACAGCAACGTGGTAGTCCCTCCTCGCAGTGTCTTCAGCTCTTCTTCTTGGCAGTCTTCTTGATTCAAAGGAGTTCTAAAGTTCAGGGGTCTGGGCCCCAATATTTATATCCCAAAATCCTTTGATCTCTTAGGCAAAGAGTGTCTGTGCCCAGCCAGAACCAGTTCTGCCTTCTCTGGTGTGATTTCCTGGCAGGAATTGAAGACGGCATTGTCAGAGGCAGACTAGACCCTTTGAGGTGCAAGGAAATCTCCTCCCCTTCCCCCATTGCAGCCCAGGTCTATTCAGCCCTTTCCTGACCCTACCTACACTATCTGGAGCTACTCCTGCTCCCCAGCCTTCTGTCATCCAAAACCCAGACATGCAATCCACATTCCAGCAGAGGCACACGGGATGACGACTGAGCAAGAAAATACCTACTTTCTAAAAGTGGTATTTTCAAACACAGAATGTAAAAATCACCTTCACTAAAAGATGCATCTTTAGATTCTGAGTTCAGGCATACTAAACGTTATTTTCCCACCTAGTTCCCAGGGCATGTTATGTTTATAAGATGTTATAAACAAATTTCTCATTCTGTCCTATGGGAAACAGGTAGCCTTGAAACAGTGAAAAGCAAAATGGGCTGTAATTCACTATCAGACATGCCACACACACCCGGGCATGTCCTACCTTTCACATACACTGCACACTGCCCACAGGAGTACCTTGGGCCTACCTTAGGGGTGACTCACATGTAGAAAAGGGAAGGTTTAGGGCCTGGCAAGTGGGTGCACTCGCCAAGTCGACATGGCAGTTACAAACTGCGTGCAGACTCTGCAATGGCAGGTCTGAGTTACCTTTTTAGGGCTACTCAGGTGGGTGGCACAATCAGTGCTGCAGGCCCACTAGTAGCATTTGATTTACAGGCCTTAGCACACTCACTGCACTTTACTAGGGACTAACAAGTAAATCAAATACCCAATCCTGAAAACACCAATCCATAATACAATTTACCACAGTAGCACTTGCACTTTACCACTGATCAGCAGTAAGAAAAGTGCGCAGACAAGGAGGGAGAGATTTAGTAAGGGGAGTAACATTATGCCCTTGTACAGTTAGTGATAGCCAAAGCAGATAAAGAATGTAACAGCTGTCACACATGAAAAGGTGCAACAAATCCGCAAGGATTTCTCAATCAATAACTCACCCCTCTGCTCTCTGGCTCTGGCCTCTGTCCTTGATGTCGTGGTGGTGTCTTTAACCTGTTGAGTGAAAAGACAATTTATGTCAAAGATGAGTTTATCATAAATCTAAATGTGATACTTTCTCAACTCATTATTTTGGCTCTGATCCAGTGATTATGACAGGCAGTGCCTGCCTACAGTACAGTCTTCCAATTATCAACAAGGTGGGCATCATGAGTAGCCTCAAAGTACCTCCAATGCGCTTCACCTCGCCCACACTGGAGCCCATGCTCCTACTGTAGAGGGAGGGGAGCAAACAGTCTCCATGCCAACCCCTACCTTGGTAAATTCATTACAGCACCCAATACTACACAATGCCTTAAATCTGGGCACCACAGATTAGCAACAGATACGAGTTACTACTGGCATGGATGCAGGACTACTAGTTCAATGCCCAGAGCTTGATGAAAGACCAAATGACCATGCAATGTTGGAAACTTAAGGTGTAAAATCAACGGATCGGTGTGGTTTACGCTGCGCACTAACCTGAGCAGTGCTCAAAATGTAAGAGATGAAAGAAGGGGGATTAGGAACTGCACACATTTTAAACGCCATGTTTTTGGGGGATGAACAAGTTGTCACGCTCTTCCAGCTAACACCTGTTCTTTAGTTCCACTGCCTCATACTCCTACCCTGCAAGGGTCCTTCTGGTGGCTCTAAAAGGGATTCCATGTTTTGTCCTACTCGTCTTCATCTCCAGTCCCCATGCTCTCCACTTCTGTTTCATTCTGGCCTTTTCGACTGTGCAAATAACTCCCTCTTGGGATATCCTCAAGCAGGTTGCACCAACACAGTACAAGCTACCAATATGAACAAGCATTGGCAAAGTCAATAAGTCTCACCTATCCAGGGTTAATATTTTGTTTTTGGTTATTATTCCTGTACATGATTATTGTATTTACTCCCCTTAAGTCATTCTGTGCCATCATCTAGCCCATTCTTCATTCACCCAGGTGTATAAATGATCTGTTAGATGTTCACCACTTGATTCAATGCCTATTAGACTGCTCATTTGACTCATGTTTTGATTATTGTTTCGGTATTCCTGTATTTGAGTATTGTACTTACTCCCCTTATGTCACTATGCTCCATCGTATAGCCCATTCCTCGTTCACTTAGGTTTATAAATGAGGTGTTATGTGTGCACTATTTGATTCAATGCCTATTAGATTCCCCATGTTAGACTCATAATTTTGATTTGTTACCTTTCCCTCAAATTGTAAAGCGCTCTGATATCCTTCGGAATCAAGTTCGCGCTATATAAAACTTTATAAATAAATACGTAAAACGTTTACTAGCTGTATGCATTAGTTCACTGGCACATACTCAGAGAAGCAGCGGTTCACCAGTGGTAAGGACTTTATTATTTATTTCCTTGCTAGTTCTAACAAGCACTGACAAAGCCAACCTAGATGCCAAGTGTAGGAAAGTAGGATCTGCTTTCATGGTCACCCCCACTTTTTTTCTGGTGTCATTATGGTTTTCTGACTAGTTTGACTGGGATCCTGCTAATGAGAACCTCAGTCCCTGTGCTTCCTCCTTAAACTGGACATTGGTAGTACTTAGGTACCCCCATTATGGCTTCTGGTGTACCCTTGTTAGTCCCTAGTATGCGGTATGAAGGTACCCAGGGCATAGGTACACCAAGGGTTCCCCATGGGCTGAAGCATGTATTATGCCACCCATGGGAGGCCACTCAAATTGGGACTACAGGCCTGCCATTAAAGCCCATGTAAGCTAGTCCTAGCACAAATTACAACAGATATAACGTTTCTTATATCGGGTCGCTACACTTAAAATCTATAAGTTACCCCTAAGGCAGGCCTTTCAATCTTGAAGGCAGTGTGCTTGATTATAAGTGTGAGGGTGGCCCTCCATGAGCAGGACTCCCCTCCAAAAACCGGAGTCCATTCTCCAGGCGTTGTAAGTTCATCGGCCTTTTTGACACATAGTGGCCAAGTGTCATTACGCCAAAGGCTAACTCTAAACTGGCTGTAATGAACCCTGGCATGTTTGGTATCAAACATGTTGGAATCATACCCCAACACCGTAAATGGTGTTACAAGTATGATTCCATGCACTGTGGGTCTCCTCTGGGAAGCCCTCTGTGCTCCCGGTACCAGTCTTTCACCGTCTGACAGCAAGTATGACTGCTGCCGACCACAGACACGATTCTGCCCTCCTGCTGCTGAGCCAAGCTCATGCAGGGGAAGGTAGGACAATTTGGTTTCCTGTCACACTGTGGTGTGACCACCTCCTAGACAGGACTTAGGGACAGATTTACGACCGTTTTTGCTGTCGCAAATGGAAATTCGTCCCGTTTGCGACCGCAAAATTGGGTCTGCCTCATGTACAACCATATTTTGCGAGTCGGTAACCTATAACTGACTTGTAAAATATGGTTTGCGACTCGCTATTAGAAAGGGGCATGCCAAGGGCGTCCCTTCCTAATAGCGAGTCTCAATGCAATGTATGATTGTTTTGCGACCCCATTTGCAGCCGCAAAACACTCGCACTTTACCACCTGCTTCAAGTATGTAGTAAACCACTCGCAAACCGGAAGGGGTCCCCAGGGGATCCCTTTCCCTTTGTGAGTGCTTGCGGAAAAAAATGTAAGAGCAGGCAGTGGTCCCAGGGACCACTGCCTGCCCTTATAAAATAAAATTAAACTGAAAAGTTTAATCTTTCTTTTTTAAATGCATCCCATTTTCCTTTGAGGAAAATGGGCTGCATTAAAAACAAGCATTGGAAATGCAATAGGTCTCGCATTAGAAAAGTTGGAGTTATTGGTCTTGTAAATGACATATTTTATTTATTTGTTGGTTTTTAAAATTGCTAAATTGATGGCTTTGTCATTTACAATGCCAATAGTTATAACTTTCGCGAATGTGACACCTATAGCATTTGGAATGCAACATATTTTGTATTTACGTGACTTAGATGGCAGCTCTGGTCGTTAGGCCACATCTCTAGAGAGCAGGAGAGTGCAGCAGGGGAGAGAAGCACAGCAATGCAATAGGTCTCGCATTAGGAAAGTTTGAGCTATTGGTATTGTAAAGGACACATTTTTTATTTATGTGCTTGTTTTGAAAATAGCGAAATTAATAGCTTTGTTATTTACAATGCCAATAGTTTTATCTTTCGCAAATGTGACACCTATTGTAACACAATATGTGTTGTGAGGGTGAGTGAGGGTGGGGTGAGGGGTTGAGGGTGAGGGTTGAGGGTGAGTGAGGGTGAGGGGTTGAGGGTGAGTGAGGGTGAGGGGTTGAGGGTGAGTGAGGGTGAGGGTGAGTGAGGGTGAGGGTGAGTGAGGGTGAGGGTGAGGGGTTGAGGGTGAGTGAGGGTGAGGGTGAGTGAGGGTGAGGGTGAGTGAGGGTGAGGGTGAGTGAGGGTGAGGGTGAGGGGTTGAGGGTGAGTGAGGGTGAGGGTGAGTGAGGGGTTGAGGGTGAGGGGTTGAGGGTGAGTGAGGGTGAGGGTTGAGGGTGAGTGAGGGTGAGGGGTTGAGGGTGAGTGAGGGTGAGGGTGAGTGAGGGTGAGGGTGAGTGAGGGTGAGGGGTTGAGGGTGAGTGAGGGTGAGTGAGGGTGAGTGAGGGTAAGGGTGAGTGAGGGTGAGGGTGAGTGAGGGTGAGGGGTGAGGGTGAGTGAGGGTGAGGGTGAGGGGTTGAGGGTGAGTGAGGGTGAGGGTTGAGGGTGAGTGAGGGTGAGGGTGAGTGAGGGTGAGGGGTTGAGGGTAGTGAGGGTGAGGGTGAGTGAGGGTGAGGGTGGGTGAGGGTGAGTGAGGGTGAGGGGTTGAGGGTGAGTGAGGGTGAGTGAGAGGGGGTGAGTGAGGGGTTGAGGGTGAGTGAGGGTGAGTGAGGGTGAGGGTGAGGGTTGAGGGTGAGTGAGGGTGAGGGGTTGAGGGTGAGTGAGGGTGAGGTGAGGGTGAGTGAGGGTGAGGGTGAGTGAGGGTGAGGGGTTGAGGGTGAGGGGTTGAGGGTGAGTGAGGGTGAGGGTGAGGGGGTGAGGGTGAGTGAGGGTGAGGGGTTGAGGGTGAGTGAGGGTGAGGGTGAGGGGTTGAGGGTGAGTGAGGGTGAGGGTTAGGGGTTGAGGGTGAGTGAGGGTGAGGGGTTGAGGGTGAGTGAGGGTGAGGGTGAGTGAGGGTGAGGGTGAGGGTGAGTGAGGGTGAGGGGTGAGGGAGTGAGGGTGAGAATGAGGTGAGTGAGGGTGAGAATGAGGGTGAGTGGGGTGAGGGTGGTGAGGGTGAGGGTGGGTGAGGGTGAGGGTGAGGGTGAGTGAGGGTGAGGGTGAGTGAGGGTGAGGGTGAGTGAGGGTGAGGGTGAGGGTGGTGAGGGTGAGGGTGAGGGTGAGTGAGGGTGAGTGAGGGTGAGGGGTTGAGGGTGAGTGAGGGTGAGGGTTAGTGAGGGTGAGGGTGAGGGGTTGAGGGTGAGTGAGGGTGAGGGGTTGAGGGTGAGTGAGGGTGAGGGGTTGAGGGTGAGGGGTTGAGGGTGAGTGAGGGTGAGGGTGAGTGAGGGTGAGGGGTTGAGGGTGAGGGGTTGAGGGTGAGTGAGGGTGAGGGTGAGTGAGGGTGAGGGGTTGAGGGTGAGTGAGGGTGAGGGTGAGTGGTTGAGGGTGAGTGAGGGTGAGGGTGAGTGAGGGTGAGGGGTTGAGGGTGAGTGAGAGTGAGGATGAGTGAGGGGTTGAGGGTGAGGGGTTGAGGGTGAGTGAGGGTGAGGGTGAGGGGTTGAGGGTGAGTGAGGGTGAGGGGTTGAGGGTGAGTGAGGGTGAGTGAGGGTGAGGGTGAGTGAGGGTGAGGGGGTTGAGGGTGAGTGAGGGTGAGGGTGAGTGAGGGTGAGGGTGAGTGAGGGTGAGTGAGGGTGAGGGTGAGTGAGGGTGAGTGAGGGTGAGTGAGGGTGAGGGTGAGTGAGGGTGAGTGAGGGTGAGTGAGGTTGAGGGTGAGTGAGGGTGAGGGGTGAGGGTGAGTGAGGGTGAGGGGTTGAGGGTGAGTGAGGGTGAGGGGTTGAGGGTGGGTGAGTGAGGGTGAGGGTGAGTGAGGGTGAGGGGTTGAGGGTGAGTGAGGGTGAGTGAGGGTGAGGGTGAGTGAGGGTGAGGGTGAGGGTGAGTGAGGGTGAGTGAGGGTGAGTGAGGGGTTGAGGGTGAGGGTGAGTGAGAGTGAGGGTGAGGGTGAGGGGTTGAGGGTGAGTGAGGGTGAGGGGTTGAGGGTGAGTGAGGGTGAGGGGTTGAGGGTGAGTGAGGGTGAGGGTGAGGGTGAGTGAGGGTGAGGGGTTGAGGGTGAGTGAGGGTGAGTGAGGGTGAGGGTGAGTGAGGGTGAGGGTGAGTGAGGGTGAGGGTGATGAGGGTGAGGGTGAGTGAGGGTGAGGGTGAGTGAGGGTGAGGGTGAGTGAGGGTGAGTGAGGGTGAGGGTGAGTGAGGGTGAGGGTGAGTGAGGGTGAGGGGTTGAGGGTGAGTGAGGGTGAGGGTGAGTGAGGGTGAGGGTGAGTGAGGGTGAGAATGAGGGTGAGTGAGGGTGAGGGTGAGTGAGGGTGGGTGAGGGTGAGGGTGAGTGAGGGTGAGGGTGAGTGAGGGTGAGTGAGGGAGAGGGTGAGTGAGGGTGAGGGTGAGGGTGAGTGAGGGTGAGGGTGAGTGAGGGTGAGTGAGGGTGAGGGGTTGAGGGTGAGTGAGGGTGAGGGTTAGTGAGGGTGAGGGGTTGAGGGTGAGTGAGGGTGAGGGGTTGAGGGTGAGTGAGGGTGAGGGGTTGAGGGTGAGGGGTTGAGGGTGAGTGAGGGTGAGGGTGAGTGAGGGTGAGGGGTTGAGGGTGAGGGGTTGAGGGTGAGTGAGGGTGAGGGTGAGTGAGGGTGAGGGGTTGAGGGTGAGTGAGGGTGAGTGAGGGTGGGGGTTGAGGGTGAGTGAGGGTGAGGGTGAGGGTGAGGGGTTGAGGGTGAGTGAGAGTGAGGGTGAGTGAGGGGTTGAGGGTGAGGGGTTGAGGGTGAGTGAGGGTGAGGGTGAGGGGTTGAGGGTGAGTGAGGGTGAGGGGTTGAGGGTGAGTGAGGGTGAGTGAGGGTGAGGGTGAGTGAGGGTGAGGGGTTGAGGGTGAGTGAGGGTGAGGGTGAGTGAGGGTGAGGGTGAGTGAGGGTGAGGGTGAGTGAGGGTGAGGGTGAGTGAGGGTGAGGGTGAGTGAGGGTGAGTGAGGGTGAGGGTGGTTGAGGGTGAGTGAGGGTGAGGGGTTGAGGGTGAGTGAGGGTGAGGGTGGTTGAGGGTGAGTGAGGGTGAGGGGTTGAGGGTGAGTGAGGGTGAGGGGTTGAGGGTGAGTGAGGGTGAGGGGTTGAGGGTGGGTGAGTGAGGGTGAGGGTGAGTGAGGGTGAGGGGTTGAGGGTGAGTGAGGGTGAGTGAGGGTGAGTGAGGGTGAGGGTGAGGGTGAGTGAGGGTGAGTGAGGGTGAGTGAGGGTGAGGGGTTGAGGGTGAGGGTGAGTGAGAGTGAGGGTGAGGGTGAGGGGTTGAGGGTGAGTGAGGGTGAGGGGTTGAGGGTGAGTGAGGGTGAGGGGTTGAGGGTGAGTGAGGGTGAGGGTGAGGGTGAGTGAGGGTGAGGGGTTGAGGGTGAGTGAGGGTGAGTGAGGGTGAGGGTGAGTGAGGGTGAGTGAGGGTGAGGGTGAGTGAGGGTGAGGGTGAGTGAGGGTGAGTGAGGGTGAGGGTGAGTGAGGGTGAGGGTGAGTGAGGGTGAGTGAGGGTGAGGGTGAGTGAGGGTGAGTGAGAAGAGTGAGGGTGAGGGTGAGTGAGGGTGAGGGTGAGTGAGGGTGAGGGGTTGAGGGTGAGTGAGGGTGAGGGTGAGTGAGGGTGAGGGTGAGTGAGGGTGAGGGGTTGAGGGTGAGTGAGGGTGAGGGGTTGAGGGTGAGTGAGGGTGAGGGTTTGAGGGTGGGTGAGGGGTTGAGGGTGAGTGAGGGTGAGGGTGAGTGAGGGTGAGGGTGAGTGAGGGTGAGGGGTTGAGGGTGAGTGAGGGAATGTGGAAAAGTAAATTTTGCCATGTTCTGTGTCCCTACGCCTCATCCATCATATGTTATGTGTGCATGACCAATATGCATATGTTATTCCCCATTTCTGATTGAAGACGCAATTACAGTTGTGTCCACCTCTAGTATGTTAGTTTCCAGTCCTCGTGAATACTACGAATATCAGGCCTATGTAAATAATGTTGCCACGTTTCTCAGTGTGCACGTTATTCAATTATAAAGTCTCCGTTTCTAGGCCTCAAAAGGGCCCGGACCACAGATTCAGCTCCTGTCTCCTGAAAGCCTCGCTGAGGAGCGATACAGCCCCCACCTGTATCCTCGACCCTTCACTTACTTCCTGCCTTGCAGTGCCCGGTGCACCCCGGCTCTGCCTCTGAGTCTGCCAAAAGTATGTTATAGTTCCTGCTATCAGTTCAGTCCTCCTCCTCTGCATTCCTAAGCTACTGAACTGCATCAATAGTTTCCGTCATTGTCTAGCCTTCTCGTCTCCACGTTAGAGAAATACTGTATTTAATGGTTATTTAATATTCTTCACGCACTACATGTAGAATAATGCATGGTCCAGTCTTAGAATCAAGTTAGCTTTTCCCCTCATGACTTCTAGTTTATATCAACATGTTCCCTAAACATTAGATACCAGATAGGGTTTAGGTACATGTCGCTCCGACCCTCCAGACTCTAGTCTCTGCTCCTAGCCCAGAGTTCGTAGCCCCCAGTTTCTCCTAGTAACACGTCATTGCTAGTTTTTCGCGTACCATTAGGTTAGAGGTCACGGCTCCTTAGGTAGCCCCCTCCAATGTTTCCGCCCATTCATGACATATTCTGTTACGTTTTGCATCACATGTCTAAGTAAACTCCCAGTTACACCCCTTATTTCTGTTATCTCTCGCGACTGCTACGCGTCACGCCTTCTACTCCACCCACTGTTACGCCTATTGCAATGTAATGCTATGTGTTTGCGCTATGTATATAAGTCAATGTTTTGTTATTAAATGTTAGCGCGCTCATCCCAGACCAAGCCCCGGCAGCTGCTGGGCCCCAGTTGTCCTGCTGGGCCCTGTCATTCTGTTCCTATGCAGGTTGTCCTGATCCTGTCCTTATGCTGTAATAAACCTGCAGAAACTCCTACTACCTCGAATCTTGACTCTTATTTATTGAGCTATCTGTTATGCTATAAGTCTAGTCAAAAATAGGGTATTATTTATTTATTTACCACATAATGGCGCCCGAATAGGGACTTGCCCTTTCCCCACGCGTCGGTGAAGCCACGCCGACCCCCTGACCCTCTGCAGTCGTGACGGAACCATACTGGCCAAGTGCAGATATTTCTGCTTCAAGTATCCCTCAGGCCCACGGAGGAGACGGAGGAGGCGGTCCAGCATCCGAACGAGACGGTGGAGGAACGCGGCGAGTCCCGACCAGAGCCCAAGCCGAGAGTCCAAGGTCCGAGGTATCCGGAGGTCCACCCGTAACTGAAGTCCGAAGTTCGTCGTCGTAGTCCAGTCCCGTCTGAGGCCTTCCGTTCCGTGCTGCCCGGTGAGTACCATTGCTGGGGTAGTGTCTAGACAGGGTCAGTCTAAATTGACTCCTGGTCCGTGGGTTGGTGGTACCCAAGCCCACAAACGAAGTGTTCACCTAGGTGGATACGGGTCTTGATGCGTTCCTTTATGGGACCGGTATGTTCCGTACTGTTACAGCAGTGCATCCAGTAACTCTAGTCTGTTCCGTTCTCGAGAATTCTGTTCTGTTTTCAGTATTTTCAGGTAGTATTCTGTTCGAACTGTTATTTATAATATTGTTTAATGTATTTCCAATGTCGTGGTATGCCTGAATTGTTTTCCCAATTGTTATTGTTTTTCGTGTATTGTATTGTGTTCCGATTCAAGTTTAGAATGCCGCTCTTTTCCAAGTTACGTCAGTTAAAAACTAGAAAGGGTCTGCTGGAAGCAGCAGTTCCTGTTCCGCCTAGGGACAGTCCAGGTCACTTTATGTATCAGAAACATGGCATAAGCGCCATATTGTATCTAGATTTATGGGTAGAGTATACCAAACAGTTAGAAGAAAAGTATAGATGGCCCGTATCGGGTACATGGGATGCCGAATGTATCATGCGAGTAGAAGAAGCATTATGGAAAAAGAAAGCCAGACAGTCACAGAAAGATGCCATCGAGTTATGGCGTAAGGAAGCGCATAGAAGAACGGAAAAGGAAGTCAGAAAGTCAGAGTTAAGTAGAGAATCCCAAGAACGAGCCCAAGAAAGAGAATTAATCGAGATAGGTGAACAAGTTAAAACCGAACAGTCAGACAGACAGAGGCATGCCCTCATTAAGGGTATGTATCCTCTCCTTGCCGAAGGCTTGCCAAAAGCGACCCCAGAGGCACCCAGTAATTTCCCGCCACCATTAGTTCCGACCAAGCTACGTCACAAACCGACCGCAGCTGATATTTTTATTTCGTCCTATTTGGACGACACAGTTCCAGAATATGCAAATCCAGTTCGCGCTCCACCAGTCCCTGTAAATCAGGCACTTCCCGTTCCTCCAGACACCGGAGTACCTGTTACGGTACCCCCGGGTCAGTCTGCCATACAAGTTCAGCCCACGTTACAATTACCGACCCTGCAAGCACGAAGAATGTCAGTCGACGATTCTAGTCTAGGGGCCGCAGGAGGAGGTCCTCCTCAAACCCCGCCGCCACACAAGCGTCTATCAGCACTCGAATTACATGCCCAAGCATCACAGCGTACTCCTAAAAGTAATAAGTCTGTTACAGAAATCAGACAAGCCCTTGCCGAATGTGTCTATGACACAGTCCCAGGCGAGTATGGTATGGTTTTATATTCCGTACGCGTAAGAAGGGTGACCGAGTATCTAGTCACCTTACCAAATATGAAAGAAGATCTAGACAGAATATATCGTTTCATCCGTACAGGGGATGATCCAGAAAGTATAGGCGAGATTATGTCTCAAAGGAAAGCCGAGATTCAGCTCATGATATTAAAGTTCCTGATCAATTGTTTAATAAGAGAACAAGATTACCCGTCTAAAGATCCCGCCGAAATGAGAATCCTGACAAGGTGGAGTGATAATATAGCCGAGGGTAAGCACAAGACCATTAGTGCCATGGAAAGTATGTACAAGAAAATTCGTAAAGAAATAATAAGGTTACACGAACAGCGTAAAGCAGCACAAGTAAGCGAGAAAGAAAGTATCTCTGATCCTGAAGAGGAAGACGAGAATCCCGCCAGAATAGCGTATGTAGGAAAATCCAGATTTCCAGATCGCCATTTACGTCTAGAACCCAAGTCTATTTTTCATCATCCAGCACCAGAACAAAGCTCTTTAGAACAAGTATTTCAAGCTACCGATCACATCCTTAAATCACGAGTCGGTTATAGCGAATTAAGTACCATGCACGAACAAGAACTAGCCCGATCAGCAGTCCGATGGATTACTGATTCTACCACTTTTCCAGACGAAATAGTGGCACAAATGTTTCTGAAACTGCCCCCAGCCGAGCAACGACTGGTGGGTATGTATATGATCCAGCACCTCATTACCCTGTATGAGGGTCAACATTCTGATCCAGGCCCGTTGCATGATATCCTGAACGAGTTACTCCAGTACAGATGGAGAGGTCTAGGTACCGATTTAATTAGTGTCATTCTAGAACAGCGCCACAAGTATAGAACGTTCCTGAACCCGCATTTTGTTCATGTCTCACCCCCGGAAAGTAAACCATTCTACATAGACAGACAGAATCCGCTACGAGAAGTCCACCCAGTCCAAGGGGCGGGTGGCGTAATGCAACGAGTGTTTGTATACACTCCGATATCAAAGATGGAACTTCTTGAAATGAAGAAATTAATTCCCTGTCATGACAAAGATCCAGCAGGGTTCCATAGAGAATTAAAAGACATGCTCCGTATGGGAGAATACACGTACCCCGATATCATTAAAATGTTAAAAGTCCTGCTACCCGCAGGGGTGTATGAAAAGTTAAAGGAAAAAGAATGGGAGGTGGGAGAGAAAAAGATCGATTGGGCAGCTCTAGAAGCTGAAGACAAGGCACGAGTACCAGGTACCGGTCTTGGAGATAAATGTAAAGAATTACCAGAATTATTGATTCAAGTTTTACCCAGATTATTGACAACTAGGAAAGAAGACTGGGATGCAATCTCAGCCTGTAAACAGAAACAAGAAGAGGATATTAGTGATTTTTATTCTAGATTCGAAAAATGTTTCAGTATTAACAGTGGTCTCAAGACAAGTAGTGAGTCATACCCTCATCTTTTCGTTACCAAATTAGTCGAGAATTCAAGTCCACAAATTAAAAATCGAGTTTTGAAAGTCGAAAGCACCTGGCAAGCAAATACTCCGTCCCAGATGCTCCAGATGCTCCAGTACCACCAGAATAGAATCAGAGAAGAGCAAGAACACGAAAGAAAACGTATGAAAGACACGAAAATGAAAGTGCTAGTTGCACAATCTATTCCTCACGACAGTCAGAAGAGGGGTCCGAATCAAGCCAGTCATCCTGCAGCTCCCGTTAAAGGGAACTGCAACTATTGTAAACAGCCAGGTCATTTTATAAACGAGTGTGCAGTTCTGAAACACAACATAGCTACTGGTAAGACTAAAGAAAGACCACGTCCGCCAAGACAAGAACAAGTTTCACAGACTCCTCAGTCACAGAATGCACCACAGACAGTTACAGTACCGCAGCCTATTGCTGCAACACAGCATGTTACATCGCAGATGTACCAGTATGCACAGTCCGAGTATCCAGAGTACCAGTCATATTCATGAAACAGCCTAGAGAGGGAGGTAGGCTTGCCTCTCATCGAGATACCTGTAGACCAAGAAGGTCCCTATGTTCATAGTCAAGTACTAGGGAAAGACAGAAAGTTTTTGATCGATACAGGGGCAAGTAGGACCACAATTAGTCACGCCGAAGTTCCAGGGGCTCCGCTCTCAGGCTCAAGAAATGTTTCCCTTGGATTTTCAGGAAAACCCATAGTTAATGAGATATCAAAGCCAGTTACTCTAGAAGTAGGTCCATTGTCCCGTACTACTGATCTGTTACTTACTAAGTCATGTCCAGAAAATCTATTAGGTATTAAGACACTGAAAGAGTTAGGTGCAGTTATTTGCTGTTCCCCAGAGGGAATACGTCTGTTCCTACGTGACTTTAAGGGTCACTATGTATTACGAGATTTTGATTCAAGATTGTCTAATGTTCCGCAGCATTTATGGGCGCAAGGTCCAACTGATGTAGGTTACATGCAAATCACACCCTATCGTGTGACTCTCAAACCAGGTGTAGTGTTACCACGAATCAGGCAGTACAGATTGCCACCTGAGGCTGTAGCAGCCTTATCCAAAATTATTGACGAGCTCATGGCTCAAGGAGTAGTTGTAGAAACTGACTCCAATGTATGTAATTCTCCGATCATTCCAGTCATGAAGCGTACTGATCCAAATGCACCCCCAGTATATCGATTAGTGATTGATTTACGAGAGCTTAATAAATGTATTATTCCTCAGTACCCAGTTGTTCCAGACATTTCTTCCCTGTTAACAGCCATTGATTCCGAAGCCATGTTTTTCACTGTCATTGACCTCAAGAATGCATTTTTTAGTGTTCCAATTCATCCAGACAGCCAGTTTCTTTTCGGATTCTGTTTAAATGGAAGGAGCTATATGTTTACACGCGCTCCTCAAGGTTTCACAGAAAGCCCTAGTATTTACAGTCAAGCACTCAAGAGACAACTAGACAACATTCACATGCCAACTGACACTGCCCTGCTCCAGTATGTCGATGATCTACTGATCACAGCCCGTTCTGAACGTGACTGCGAGCGTGCATCACTTACAGTTTTGTATTTTCTAGCCGAGATGGGGCACAAGGTGTCACCTTCGAAGCTTCAATTCTGTGTCCAGCAAGTGGTATACTTAGGACACTTGCTGTCCAAGAGGGGTAGGCAGTTGACACCCGACCGTATCCAGTTAATAGCGAGTCTTCCCCAGCCAAGAACCCAGAAGGAGGTACGTGCCTTTATCGGCCTTACTTCCTATTGTAGACAATGGATTCCCCAGTATGCATTCCTAGCCAAGCCACTGATACAGTTAACGACACAGGAGGCTGCCGTATCGACTGTCCTCCCTTGGACATCTGACCATACACTTAGTTTCAACGAGTTAAAGAAAGCCCTATGTCAAGCTCCAGTTCTAGCTACACCGAACTACAGTAAGCCTTTTACACTTTTCGTTACAGAACGCAAAGGTACAGCATTATCTGTTCTCACACAAGATCAAGCAGGTCAATACAAGCCCTGTGCTTATTTTTCGAGCACATTAGATCCAGTCGCCCAGGCGTTGCCTGCGTGCCTCAAGTCAGTTGCAGCCACAGCACTAGCTATCAGACAAAGTGATTCTATAGTTTTAGGACATTCCCTGACAGTACAAGTTCCACATTCAGTAGAAGTTCTTTTAAACCGAACACAAACTCAGCACTTGACAATTGCACGTTTAACAGGTTATGAATTGACACTGTTCCAGCCACACATAGAAATTAGACGCTGCAACGTCCTGAATCCTGCTACACTGTTACCATCAGTTAGTTCAAATCCAGACACACATGATTGTGTGGAAGTAGTTAACATTACGACAAAGCCAAGACAAGACCTGACAGATATTCCGTTACCAGATCCTGACCTGACACTTTATGTGGATGGTTCATGTATGAGAACTAGTACAGGAGAACTAGTCGCCGCGTATGCAGTGACTACTGACACTGAAGTTATTGAAACACACCGTATTGATACTCTGTCCGCTCAAGCAGCAGAGCTAGTCGCTCTGACACAAGCCTGTATACATGCCAAAAACCTGAAGGTTAATGTTTACACAGATTCACGTTACGCATTCGGAGTTGTACACGACTTCGGAGTGCTCTGGCAGGAGAGAGGTTTTATGACTTCTCATGGAACCAAGATTCAGCATGGTCTCCTTATTCAAGCCCTGTTAGATGCCATACATTTACCGACATCTATTGCTATCATGAAGTGCAAAGCACATACTAAAGTTACTGACATTATTTCCCAAGGTAATGATTTAGCAGACCGCACAGCCAAGCTTACAGCACAGACTCCAGACATTCCAGTCAATCTGACACATACTCCAGATCCGATTACATGCATGACAGTTAAGGACCCTACACAAGATGTCATAGATATCCAGTTACATGCTACTCCCGATGAAATCAAGAAATGGTCTGTACAAGGAGGGGTCCAGACAGATCAAGGATGGTTAACGAAGGGTAGAGCCACATGGTTTCTCCCCGATTCTATGGTTCAAGTCATTATCAATACCGCACATAGTCCAGCACATTTAGGAGAAAAAGCTATGTTAGACAGTATCCAGACCATTTGGTTCAACAAGCATTTACGAGCTGCAGCCAAGCAGAAGGTCCGTACCTGTATGATATGTTGTCAGTTTAATCCAGGTAAAAGTGTCCCGGTGGAACAAGGTGGTTTCCAGCCCCCTGACCACCCTTTTGAGGTCCTCCAGATGGATTATATTCAAATGGAGCGATGTCGAGGTTTCAAGTATGTCCTTGTAGTTGTATGCGCCTTGTCCAGATGGACAGAAGCATATCCAGTCCCAGATTACACAGCCGCGACCACTGCCAAGCAGTTGGTTCGTGAATTCTTCCCTAGATATGGACTCCCTAGAGTCGTATATTCTGATAACGGCCAGCCATTCTCATCCGAACTCATGAAACATGTTTCCCTTTTGTTAGGGTACCAGTGGAAGTTCCATTGTGTACGCCATCCAGAAGCAGCTGGACTAGTCGAAAGACATAATCAGACTCTGAAAATCCGTATAGCAAAAGTTTGCAAAGACAAGGGTGTGGATTGGTTAGTAGCTTTGCCAGTCGCTCTGTTTTACATGCGTATGGTCGCACATTCCAGATCAGGTCTGTCCCCGTATGAGGTCGTTTTCGGCCGCCCCCCTAACATGTGGGGTACTCCTAGACCCCGAAGTATTACCGATGTTTCATGTAATATGTTGACAGATTACCTAGCTTCCTTGATGTCTGCCCTCAACTCATGTCGTTCACAGGTTGCCGCCGCATTTCCAGACAATACTGAGGTGGCACCGCACGAGATCGTTCCAGGTTCCTTGGTGATGATCAGAAATTTTGACAGATCAAGTCCGCTGGAACCACGTTGGAAGGAGCCACGTCAGGTCCTCTTGACCACCCGAACTGCCGTCAAGTTGGAAGGCAGGAAGGGGTGGGTCCACCTTTCTCATGTAAAACTTTTCAAAGGACCGAAACCAGTCTTTAAAAACATTCCCAAGAACATTTCCCAGGATTCGAAGGATTGCCAGAACATTGTTTTGAAGGACTGTCCCGCACCAGACTTTATTACAACCCCTCCCTTGTTAGAGAAAACTCCGCAACAGGAGTATAAGTTAAAGCTCAGGTCTAATAAGTCAGCCAGTTTGATTGTATAAGTCCTCCCCTAGGTGAAACGGTTAGACTGTTTCTGACATGTATAAAATAGACCCCCATAGTGAGAGAGTCAGTCAAAGCTCAATCAAATATATCGTTTTTCTGAGTTTCGTATTATTCATCAGCATAATGATTTCCTGCACCAGCTATGCTTTCTATCTGTGTTTTTCAGTTCCTCATGTAAATATGTCTGCTCATGCTACAGTAGAGCACACGTTTAGTGATCTGCCTCCTCACGAATATTCATACCGCCTCGCCATGCGTAATAACACATTTATCCGTATGTTACATTATTCACACCAGACCAGCAATGCCACTAATTGTTGGGTGTGTGGTCGACTCCCCCCTTTTCAGACACCGAAGGGAGTTCTGCCACTTTTTCCTTATCCATTCTCACACAATGGTTCGTGTGGAGCATGGTCCACGTTAACGTCATCCTCAACAGATATGTCTTTTCTTAACAGTACATGTTTCCCAGACAAGCAAGGTTTCCCCCACAGAACAGGTTTAGATTTAGAAAATGAAGTATATAATTTAGGAAATTATTCGTCGAATTTCATGGTTCTGAATGTTCAGTCTGATACTACTCCAGACTCACCCGCTATTTCAGTACTACCAGTCAAAGGCGAATTATGTGTCCGTAGTTATGGTTCTGTACATATAGGTCATAGTGAATGTACTACTGTTATCCAGTATAGTGACAGTGGGAAATCTATTTTCAAAGCTTCACGTCATTCTTATTTTATTTGTGGTCAAACTGCATATGTCCGTCTGCCCCTCGATTGGGAGGGAACCTGTTACATTGCTTTCCTACTGCCACCTGTTTTTTTTAGCCCCACCTGACTATCATAGGAATTCTTTCTTAGTACACACTAGACACAAGAGAAATCTCCCGATTGTCGATTATACTGAAACCGCCGCAGAGCAATTCATTGATATAGATAAAGGTGTTTTTCCTTATTTAGGTACAGTTGTAAATAGTAAGCTTATTCGTAGGTTAACAAGAACCCTTGAAGCAGTAGTAGATGAGACTGCCTCCGCTCTAGGTAACTTAACTGAAGAGCAATCCTTTATGAGAATTGTCGTTTTACAGAATCGTCTCGTCCTTGACGTCATACTGGCCGATAGGGGCGGGGCCTGTAGAATTCTCGGATCCAGTTGTTGTATTTTCATTCCAAATAACGCGCCGTCTGTTTATTCAGCTATAACCAGACTCCATAAAATTGCCCATCTGTTACACCAAGATCCAGGCACCTGGACATGGTCCGGTTGGTTCTGGAATATAATTTCCGCCTGGGGTTGGAAAGTCCTGTCCTTTTTAGGTATTGCAGTAGCGATCATATTTAGCTGCTGCCTTTGTATACAATGTGGCCCTGCGATTTGCAGCATGTGTGCTACCTCTTGTATTCCTAGTCCCAAGCCCCGTTCTAAATCTCGTTCCAAGACAATTCGAGACGAGCAAATGGTACTGTATGAAATGATAGACGGTATCATGAATATTGATGTTTCCTGATGGAAACGTAGTGACAAGGGAGGGAATGTGGAAAAGTAAATTTTGCCATGTTCTGTGTCCCTACGCCTCATCCATCATATGTTATGTGTGCATGACCAATATGCATATGTTATTCCCCATTTCTGATTGAAGACGCAATTACAGTTGTGTCCACCTCTAGTATGTTAGTTTCCAGTCCTCGTGAATACTACGAATATCAGGCCTATGTAAATAATGTTGCCACGTTTCTCAGTGTGCACGTTATTCAATTATAAAGTCTCCGTTTCTAGGCCTCAAAAGGGCCCGGACCACAGATTCAGCTCCTGTCTCCTGAAAGCCTCGCTGAGGAGCGATACAGCCCCCACCTGTATCCTCGACCCTTCACTTACTTCCTGCCTTGCAGTGCCCGGTGCACCCCGGCTCTGCCTCTGAGTCTGCCAAAAGTATGTTATAGTTCCTGCTATCAGTTCAGTCCTCCTCCTCTGCATTCCTAAGCTACTGAACTGCATCAATAGTTTCCGTCATTGTCTAGCCTTCTCGTCTCCACGTTAGAGAAATACTGTATTTAATGGTTATTTAATATTCTTCACGCACTACATGTAGAATAATGCATGGTCCAGTCTTAGAATCAAGTTAGCTTTTCCCCTCATGACTTCTAGTTTATATCAACATGTTCCCTAAACATTAGATACCAGATAGGGTTTAGGTACATGTCGCTCCGACCCTCCAGACTCTAGTCTCTGCTCCTAGCCCAGAGTTCGTAGCCCCCAGTTTCTCCTAGTAACACGTCATTGCTAGTTTTTCGCGTACCATTAGGTTAGAGGTCACGGCTCCTTAGGTAGCCCCCTCCAATGTTTCCGCCCATTCATGACATATTCTGTTACGTTTTGCATCACATGTCTAAGTAAACTCCCAGTTACACCCCTTATTTCTGTTATCTCTCGCGACTGCTACGCGTCACGCCTTCTACTCCACCCACTGTTACGCCTATTGCAATGTAATGCTATGTGTTTGCGCTATGTATATAAGTCAATGTTTTGTTATTAAATGTTAGCGCGCTCATCCCAGACCAAGCCCCGGCAGCTGCTGGGCCCCAGTTGTCCTGCTGGGCCCTGTCATTCTGTTCCTATGCAGGTTGTCCTGATCCTGTCCTTATGCTGTAATAAACCTGCAGAAACTCCTACTACCTCGAATCTTGACTCTTATTTATTGAGCTATCTGTTATGCTATAAGTCTAGTCAAAAATAGGGTATTATTTATTTATTTACCACAGAGGGTGAGGGTGAGTGAGGGTGAGGGCGAGTGAGGGTGAGGGTGAGTGAGGGTGAGGGTGAGGGTGAGTGAGGGTGAGGGGTTGAGGGCGAGTGAGGGTGAGGGTTGAGGGGTGAGAGTGAGTGAGGGTGAGGGTGAGTGAGGGTGAGGGGTTGAGGGTGAGTGAGGGGTTGAGGGTGAGTGGGGGTGAGGGTGAGTGAGGGTGAGGGTGAGTGAGGATGAGTGAGGGTGAGGGTGAGGGTGAGTGAGGGTGAGGGGTTGAGGGTGAGGGGTTGAGGGTGAGTGAGGGTGAGGGGTTGAGGGTGAGTGAGGGTGAGTGAGGGTGAGGGGTTGAGGGTGAGTGAGGGTGAGTGAGGGTGAGGGTGAGTGTGAGGGGTTGAGGGTGAGGGGTTGAGGGTGAGTGAGGGTGAGTGAGGGTGAGGGTGAGGAGTTGAGGGTGAGTGAGGGTGAGGGGTTGAGGGTGAGTGAGGGTGAGGGTGAGTGAGGGTGAGGGGTTGAGGGTGAGTGAGGGGGGTGAGTGAGGGTGAGGGTGAGTGAGGGTGAGGGGTTGAGGGTGAGTGAGGGTGAGTGAGAGTGAGGGTGAGTGAGGGGGTGAGGGGTTGTGGGTGAGTGAGGGTGAGGGGTTGAGGGTGAGTGAGGGTGAGGGGTTGAGGGTGAGTGAGGGTGAGGGGTTGAGGGTGAGTGAGGGTGAGGGTGAGTGAGGGTGAGGGTGAGTGAGGGTGAGGGGTTGAGGGTGAGTGAGGGTGAGGGGTTGAGGGTGAGTGAGGGTGAGGGTGAGTGAGGGTGAGGGTGAGTGAGGGTGAGGGGTTGAGGGTGAGTGAGGGTGAGGGTGAGGGTGAGTGAGGGTGAGGGTGAGTGAGGGTGAGTGAGGGTGAGTGAGGGTGAGGGTGAGTGAGGGTGAGGGTGAGTGAGGGTGAGGGTGAGGGTGAGTGAGGGTGAGGGGTTGAGGGTGGGTGAGGGTGAGTGAGGGTGAGGGGTTGAGGGTGAGGGGTTGAGGGTGGGTGAGGGTGAGTGAGGGTGAGGGGTTGAGGGTGAGGGGTTGAGGGTGAGTGAGGGTGAGGGTGAGGGTGAGTGAGGGTGAGGGTGAGTGAGGGTGAGTGAGGGTGAGGAGTTGAGGGTGAGTGAGGGTGAGGGTGAGTGAGGGTGAGGGGTTGAGGGAGGGTGAGGGTGAGGGTGAGTGAGGGTGAGGGTGAGGGGTTGAGGGTGAGTGAGGGTGAGTGAGGGTGAGTGAGGGTGAGGGGTTGAGGGTGAGTGAGGGTGAGTGAGAGTGAGGGTGAGTGAGGGGTTGAGGGTGAGGGGTTGAGGGTGAGTGAGGGTGAGGGTGAGGGTAAGGGGTTGAGGGTGAGTGAGGGTGAGGGGTTGAGGGTGAGTGAGGGTGAGTGAGGGTGAGGGTTTGAGGGTGAGGGTGAGTGAGGGTGAGGGGTTGAGGGTGAGGGTGAGGGTGAGTGAGGGTGAGTGAGGGTGAGGGTGAGTGAGGGTGAGTGAGGGTGAGGGAGGGTGAGTGAGGGTGAGTGAGGGTGAGGGTGAGTGAGGGTGAGTGAGGGTGAGGGTGAGTGAGGGTGAGTAAGGGTGAGGGGTTGAGGGTGAGGGGTTGAGGGTGAGTGAGGGTGAGGGTGGGTGAGGGTGAGTGAGGGTGAGGGTGAATGAGGGTGAGTGAGGGTGAGGGTGAGTGAGGGTGAGGGGTTGAGGGTGAGTGAGGGTGAGGGTGAGTGACGGTGAGGGTGAGGGTGAGGGGTTGAGGGTGAGTGAGGGTGAGTGAGAGTGAGGGGTTGAGGGTGAGGGGTTGAGGGTGAGTGAGGGTGAGAGTGAGGGTGAGGGGTTGAGGGTGAGTGAGGGTGAGGGGTTGAGGGTGAGTGAGGGTGAGGGTGAGGGTGAGTGAGGGTGAGGGGTTGAGGGTGAGTGAGGGTGAGTGAGGGTGAGTGAGGGTGAGGGTGAGTGAGGGTGAGTGAGGGTGAGTGAGGGTGAGGGTGAGTGAGGGTGAGGGTAAGTGAGGGTGAGGGTGAGTGAGGGTGAGGGTGAGTGAGGGTGAGTGAGGGTGATGGGTTGAGGGTGAGTGAGGGTGAGGGGTTGAGGGTGAGTGAGGGTGAGGGTGAGGGTGAGTGAGGGTGAGGGGTTGAGGGTGAGGGGTTGAGGGTGAGTGAGGGTGAGGGTGAGTGAGGGTGAGGGTGAGTGAGGGTGAGTGAGGGTGAGGGGTTGAGGGTGAGTGAGGGTGAGGGTGAGTGAGGGTGAGGGGTTGAGGGAGGGTGAGGGTGAGGGTGAGTGAGGGTGAGTGAGGGTAAGGGTGAGTGAGGGTGAGTGAGGGTGAGGGTGAGGGGTTGAGGGTGAGTGAGGGTGAGTGAGAGTGAGGGTGAGTGAGGGGTTGAGGGTGAGGGGTTGAGGGTGAGTGAGGGTGAGGGTGAGGGGTTGAGGGTGAGTGAGGGTGAGGGGTTGAGGGTGAGTGAGGGTGAGGGTGAGTGAGGGTGAGGGTGAGTGAGGGTTTGAGGGTGAGTGAGGGTGAGGGTGAGTGAGGGTGAGGGGTTGAGGGTGAGGGTGAGGGTGAGGGTGAGTGAGGGTGAGTGAGGGTGAGTGAGGGTGAGTGAGGGTGAGGGTGAGTGAGGGTGAGTGAGGGTGAGGGTGAGTGAGGGTGAGTGAGGGTGAGTGAGGGTGAGGGTGAGTGAGGGTGAGTAAGGGTGAGGGGTTGAGGGTGAGTGAGGGTGAGGGGTTGAGGGTGAGTGAGGGTGAGTGAGGGTGAGGGTGAGTGAGGGTGAGGGTGAGTGAGGGTGAGTGAGGGTGAGTGTGAATGAGGGTGAGTGAGGGTGAGTAAGGGTGAATGAGGGTGAGTGAGGGTGAGGGTGAGGGGTTGAGGGTGAGTGAGGGTGAGTGAGGGTGAGTGAGGGTGAGGGATTGAGGGTGAGTGAGGGTGAGGGTGGGTGAGGGTGAGGGTGAGTGAGGGTGAGGGTGAGTGAAGGTGAGGGTGAGGGTGAGCGAGGGTTAGGGTGAGGGTGAGTGAGGGTGAGTGAGGGTGAGGGTGAGTGAGGGTGAGTGTGATGGGAGATGTATATGGGCATATAACGAGAAAGCGAAAGTGAAAGAACAGGTGATGTGGAGGACTCAGAGGTAATCAGAACGGGGCCGAACGCAGAGGAGATGGCTTCGAGCTCCAGTACACCACCCTGGCAGCAGGTGTAAGGTGGCTGAAGCAGACAATGCGCATCTTGACGACGGAGAAATCCCATTTCAAAAAGCATCCAGGGCCCTGCATTATAGCTTTGGGCTTTGCTGACAATCACTGATCAGGTAGTCCTTTGCTAACTGGTAACGACCTCTGCTACTGGACGCAGCCTGTGGTGGGCACATTGCTTGTACTGCAGAAAAAGACAGAGTTTAAGCAGCACGTGAGAAGATACCTCGGGCTGCAGGTGGGAGCAAAGTACAGGCCCTGCACTCTCCTCAGTCTGCATGCATGCACGGAGCTTGAATTGCCGTGGCTCTGAGATTTTGGTGGCTTACTGCAAAGTTGCCAGGTTTTGCATGTATGTGCACTGAACACCAGGTTTGTAGAACTGAGCTTTGATTTAACAAACGAGTGTCTTCTGGGAGTTGTAGTATTCGTGTGCCAATATGTAAAAAAAAAATAGGCTAATCTCCATGCCCGATAACTATCTGTAGTAGAAAATATCAGGAGTAAGAGAGATGGTGATCGGCACAAATGAACGGCTGGTAACCTTATTTGTGGCACAGAACCGTTTGCAACCAAAAAGATTGGCTTTCTGGATAAGAAAGTAAGGTTAGCAATAGGCAATAAAAGAGACTGCTAGAGGCACACACAAAAGCCAGCTGCTGCTGTGTGTAGGACCACCGGTGAGCCCAGCCTGCCTTGAGCATGTAAACACACTCCATTCAGCGTCATCGGAGTGCAAAGTTCCCAGAGAAACAAGAAAGGAAACAAGACGGAGGGCATTGCTGTGGGGAGGGGGGGAGGAGAAATGCACACGGCGGGCAGGGGAGGGGGCGGAGCGGGGAGAGCTGCATGAGGGTGTGAAGCAGCCGGGGCCTTTGAAGTGAAGCTAAGCTTCACTTCAAAAGGTGTGGGAGGAATGCGGCTGAGGGAACCGACGGCGATTTGGTGATGTGCACGCTCATTTTAGGTCAATGCGCTTGCGCATTGACCTAAAAGCCACGGGCACAGCAGCAAATCGCCACAGTTAGGTAAGCTTTGTTTAAAGCCCTATAGTCTCGCTTCTCTCAATGCGCATGCGCATTGATAGGTCACGAGACCTAAAAACTGCTTTATTTAAAAAGCAGTCACAGACATGGTGGTCTTCTGGCCCCAGCAGGCCACCATCCCTGGGAGTGATAGCCATTCCCAAAGGGATCGCAAATTGCGCTTGCCTCATGAATATTAAAGAGGCATGCAATTTGCGTCCCCATTGGGAATCGCAAACAGTGTCTGAGACACTTTTGTACATTCCATTTTGCAAGTCGCAAATTGAACATCGCAATTCGACGCAATTTACGACTCTCAAAATGAAATGGTCGTACATCTGGCCCATAGTGTATTGGGCCAGGGTGGGGGCATAAGCCAGCACCACTAGACTGTTTTGAAGGGCACATTTGATGCCCTCCTCGCATACTCCAGTTGGAACCAGTTTAGAGAGCCGTTCACTCCGACTCTGGCTTGAAACTGGACAAAGGACATGCGAGTATCCCCCCCACTGTCCAGCTCCTCCTTTGGGAGGGACCCCGGTATCGTCCCAACGCTCTCTTTAGGGTCCTTAAGGGCTTACCTGTGGGTGGTTCTTTAGATTCGTCGGGGGACACATTCAGATCTGAAACCACTTCATCTTCAACCGCCTGGGCACTTTGGACTTCATTGGACTTATCTTTGGGAACCGAGACAGCACCGGAAAGACTCCTGCTGGTCCTGGTCTCGTCGTCCTGACAGTCCTTTGCATCATCTGTGCCTGTGCTCCATACAGGTTCCTTCTCCAGGCCGGTGGTGATCCAAGGCACCTGAAGGAATCTCCCTTGGAGTGAAGGATTAACTCTACTGCATCTACAGGCACCGCAACAAAGCTTTCCGGTCTGCTTTCCTGCGCTCCCACGGACTCCAAAAGGTTCAGCAACACAGATGGTGGTTGTGCAACACCCTCGAGGACTGCATTGTCTTCACAACAAGTTTGAAGCCAGTATTCCTTGTCGGAACCGCTGGACCAGTATCCCTGTGCACTGCGTTTACTTTACCATTGCTAAGGCTTGTTGACTGTCTTCTCCAGAGATCTTCGGGCTCCAAGAATCTCCATCATCTCTTGCTACCAAGATCTTTGTCCTTACTGCATCCTCTGCTTCGTGGACGTGCATAATTGGTGAGCTGCTTGAGGTCCTCTTGCGACTCTTGTGCCTTCGATTCTCTTGAGGGTATTCTTTGGCTCCAGTGGGTTCACCTGTTTGCTCAGGGCCTACTCTGACTTACCAGCACTTGATGAGTCCCTTGGACCTTATTGGTCCCGAAACTGCACCTTTTTCGGCCTGCCACGTTTGTTGCCACTGCCAAGGCTTGTTGGTGCTCCTGCCAGACACCGACCCCCTGGCTTTTGACGTCTGACGTGTGACAGCTCGTGAATGGCTCCTGGTCTTCGACAGCATCGCCTGGTCTGCACAGCTACAGCGCCAATGTCCCCATTGACTCTCCTGCATCTTCCGACATCGGTGGACATCCCTCTTCTGTACCTCCTGATCACTCCTGAGTGGTGTAGACCCTGTCCCCTCTGCTTGAAGGTACCTCTCACTCTAAATCCATCCTTGGGTTCCACTGGACTCTTTCAGCTTCTTCGCCAGTGACATCTTTACTGAAGTCTTCCACTGTGGTCTACGGTGGTTTCTGATGTCACTTTGCACCTATGCACCCGGTTTCCCTGGTGTAGGTATCCTGGCTCCTTGGGTATCTACGGGTTGGGTGACTCTCCCACCTTCCATCTTCTACAGGGTTTTTTCAGGGTCCTCTGGAAAGGGTCCTTCTTAAAAACAGTAACTGCAACTTCCCCATTGACTTGTGTTTATCACGCAGTCGTGTTCCCACTCTCACACAATCTCTGTGCGGTTCCTGGATACTTACCTTGGGTGGCTCCATGGGTCCCAACACTTCTACGTCTTCTGGATCCAGTCTCCACTTAGGTCATGGGTCACATTCCACTTTATTAGTATATGGTTTGGTCTCCCCCTCGAGACCACTGTGTATTTGTGCTACTTACGTGTTCTATTGTTGAAGTATTGTGTGTATTGTGATGATATCCAGGGGGAGGAGATATTGCAGTGTGTTAGTGAGTGTTCATAATAAATACATATTTGTATAACTGCCCTGTGTAGTTCTATCACTTAACCTACACTATATGATTAGTACTGGTAAAACAAGCTGATTCACACTCCTTCTGGACTAAGCCTGAAGGCTGCTCTGCACATCTACCACTTAGAGAGCTTTCTATGGTTGTCTAAGACCACTAAAATCACAACAAGGGTTGTCTGGATTAGTGCAAGGGGCTCCACTTAAATACGTCTGCACCATATACTAAGACAGCCTTCTACACCTAGTTTGCTAGGTCCATGCATAATGCTGCTCTAATCAAGTTTTTTTTGGGGGGGGTTAGGGGGCTTGCATTCCTATTTCAGAATGGAATAAACAAGACTTAAAATCCCAGAATTGAAAGAAAAACCTTTGACTAGACCATCATATTATGCTAGGTCTGGTTTATTCGGTTTATGTTATTACTGTCTGATGCAACTGGATACAATAGCAGAAAATTAGTTATGGTTAAAGTTATCTCAAGTTGCTATAACTTGTGCCCTAATGTAACTATAACTCGCGCCCTCTCCATGCACAGTTTTCTGATCAGTTATTTCACTGCAAATGTTGCAGTGATATTATTAATGATAAAATATGTCATGAATGATGCAATATGTGTGGTAATTAGTAGTGCATGGAGAGGGCGCGATCTATAGTTACGTTAGGGCACAAGTTATAGTTACTTGAGATAACTCTAAGTATAACTAGTTAATCGCTGTGGTTTTTAGAGTTTAAAATGTTACGTTATTACTGAACATTTCACTTGACTATAACGTTACTTTAACTTTCTTTTTCAGTAAATTTCTAGTTTTTTTTTAAGGTAAAGTAATATTTAATTACAATACTTAAATCCAACCCCGCCGCACACAGTCTGAGGCCCTTCAGCCAACCCCATCGGCCCCAAGGATCTCAATCCCAGAGAGCCGGCATTGAAATTAGGGGGAGGGGATCATGCCGATTTTGTCCCGGTCACCCCAACCCCCGGACCAGGCACAATAAAATTGGAGGCGCAGCAGGAACCCAGTGGCTTCATACAGCTTCCCACGTCCAGCAGGAGCCGGCATTGAACCCGCCCAGAGGGAGCAGCTAATAATGCTGCTCCCTCCGGGCAGAAGCAATATTTAGCTATTTTTCCCTTCCCGCTTCACTGCAGGCAGGGAAAAAGATCTCAAGTCCGCTCCCAGAGGGCTGGAGCATTTTTCAAGCTACCACCTACTGGAAGCAGTCTTGGTGTTTGCTCTCGCTGGGCGGGAGATTTGAAAATATTCCTGCCAAGCAATAGCGCAAAAATGTTTCCCTGCCTGCGCTCTGCGGGAAGGGAAACCGCTCTTTCCTAGGGGTGGGCACCTTGAGACATAGCCTGTGAGCTGGCCCTGGGGGATGGAGTCCCATTAATGGCTCAGGGAGGGGGACAGCGCAGCTCCCCTCCCCATAGCACATGCGGCCAGGTACCAGGGGATGGGGTCCCCAGGGCCGAAATGGCCTGGGCAGGAGGGATGCATGCCTCGCTCCTCTTCTACAAATACGCCCAGGCCCCGGAGGATGGGGACCCCCGGGGCTGAAATATGCCTGAGGAGGGGGCCTGTGTACCCTCCTCCACCTTTACAAATACAGCTGGGCCCCAGGGATAGGATCTCCGGGGCCGAAATCAGCCCAGGGAGGGGGCTGCGTGCCCCCCCCCTTTACAATGCAACTAGGCCCAGGGGGATGGGGTCTCTGGGCCCAAATGCAGCCCCTTATAAAATGCAGCTGGGCCCCGGAGGCTGGGGGATGGAGTCCCCGGGGCCGAAAACATGCCGGTA